>NW_026947490.1:48506793-49231293 GCF_034190915.1 Cavia porcellus
CCCAAGTGTACATAACAGCAGCTGTGTATTTTACAGAACAGGCTCAGCCTCTAGGATGGATACGCTGCCAACTTCAGATTTAGGTAAAAGAACTTATAGGTCATTTATAGTTACCACTC
The DNA here is from genome assembly GCF_034190915.1 of Cavia porcellus. Taxonomy (NCBI): domain Eukaryota; kingdom Metazoa; phylum Chordata; class Mammalia; order Rodentia; family Caviidae; genus Cavia; species Cavia porcellus. Next base: position 48,506,913 of record NW_026947490.1, read on the forward strand.
ACAATAGAAAAACAATTGCTTCAACATTGTTCTTGCCTGTGTACATGGGCATAGCCTATTCCTAACAACTTATGGAAAGGTTGGTGATAGTGTTGCTGGGAGTAGAGTCTGGAGGCAAATGTCTCCAATACAAATTCTCAGTAACCTACCCATACCTTTGAAATAAGATAAATACCTGAACCTCTCCCTGCTTGTCTCCTAACCTGCACAAAACAAGCAATACTACTTTACACCCCAAGGCTTGCCAGGCAGCTTAAATGAAGCAATGCTGTACATACAACATGTATAGAGGAGAACTGAGCTGCAGTAAGTGACAGATAACCGCTACCCACTGGAACTGAATTTATCATCTTTCCTATAAAGACTTCAGAGGAGCACTGAGGACTCACTGCGGCCATTGGGGGAGTAATAAGATGCTGTCTTCTCGGCATCACCAAAATCATAGACCACAGGTATCACAGGCCCATTATCAGTCCAACACTTTCCTGCTCCGTATTTCACTGGGTATTTCTGTGGGAAATAAAGAAGTCATTGAGCAAGGACAATAGGATTGGCACTCACAGGTTTGCCATATAGAAAGGAAACATTCAGTTTTTGATAAAGAGACTGTTTATTTATTTTATTTCATTTTATTTTTATTTTTTGTGATTCTAGGGGTCAAACCTGGGGCCTAATGCATGCAAAGCAAAAGCTCTACCACTGAGCCACATTCCCAGCCCACAGACATTGTTTAAGATTCACACAACATAGGAATCCTTTCCTTTGGCTGTGTTTCTCCAACATACCATCCCCCTTTGCACTCAGTCTCAAATTCTCTTGCTCTTGCCATTTCTGGTCTTCTTTTCCCAGTTCACTCTAATGAGTCTCTTGCTTTTCCTGGGTCCAAATTCTTCACAGAATCAGGACACAGGCTAAGATTAAATTATGGTACAGCAAACAGGCAAGATAGCCCTAGGAGAAAATGACTCCTTCCTGAACTCAAATACCTGCTGCTCTCTATATGATAAAAATCAGCTCAGCCAGCAGCCCTGTGTACCTGATAGAGTCCAAACAGATTATGTCCCAGATGATGGAAGAAGCCAACGAATGTGCGGTACCTCAGCAGGGAGTTAGTCCTCCAATTCTCCAAGGGGCTATTGTTGGGCACATGCCAGATGCCCAGGTCCAGGGCCTGGATGTCATAGTAGCCTGGATTCTAGAAAGCAACCAACACTGAGCTTGACCAGGCCAGGAGACCCCATGAGAAAAACAAGACACATGAACCACTCAGCTAAGTACACACTGTTGAAAGTGGATAAAAGGATGAGTAGATTTAGATGCTCCCATTTCCAGCAAATAATGGTTTCCACTACCACCCAAGTGCCACATTTTTGTTCAGCTTTGTTGGGTGGAAGCTGGGTTCAAGACATGTATTTCTCTCACCTGCTCCGGCTGTAAATCCACACCCCATATTGCAAACCTCCCTCCTGCATACTTGTGATGTTGTCACACTCTAGGCTGCACCACTTCCCACAATGGTGGCAAAGGCACCAACCTTGTAGTCATCACTTTGTGGCCGCCTCTGCAGTCCCAAAAGTGTTGTAGTTGGCCCAGTTGCCATCACCTTCAGGGTAGTCAGCTCTGTTGCCCTGCTGACTGGACCAGTGGTCACCCACTGTGCACTTCCCATACATGTTGTTCTCGTGCACACTGGCTACCAGGGTCCAGCCGCCACCCGCAGTAGTCATGTCACAGAAGGTCTGGTAGATGACACCATTCTTGGTGCAAAGGAAATACAGGCCATCTGTAAGGAGAAGCAGCCCAGAGCCTACCTGTCTGCACTCATGGCCCATTTCAACCCCAAAACCAGGACAGTTCTTAGGAGAATAAACATGACCCCAACACTCTTCAATTGAGCCAATTATTTTGTGTCCATCCTTGTGAATGATCCAAAATAGAATTATCCAAACTCCCAGAAACTCTCCTCCTAAAGTTAAATATGGATTTATCACAACTCAGCAATTCCATTCCAGATTTACACTCAAAAAGTTGAAGTCTGAACTCTAACTGATATTTGTATTCTAATGTTCATTGATCATCATTGATCACCACATGCAAAATGTAGGAACCACTCAAATATTCCTCAATATATGAATGCATAAACAAAACATTGTGCTTATATATGGATACAGTATTGTTACATATATAGTGTAAATCTACTGATAAATGAATGCAAACACAGTGGATTAACAGGAATCAGCTCTCCTTGTCTAAACCTTGTCAACATTATTTAAGAAAAATAAGCAAAGCACAAAAGGACAAATAATTTATGATCTACCTATAAAAGGTAACTAAAATAAGTAAATTTATCCAGAACATAAATTGCATAATAGGGAAAAGAAGAATATGAAGGTATTGCTTAGTGGCCAGAGTCTCAGTTTGAGGAAATAAAAATTTTCTGGGGTGGACAGCAGTGATGGTTGTATAACAATGTGAAAGTAATTTTTTTTGTGGTACCAGGCATCAAACTCATGACCTCACACTTGCCAGGCTGGCACTTATGCCGCTGAGCTAAATCCCCAGCCCGTGAAAGTAATTTATTGCACACAAATGAATGTTTGAAATCATAAACTTTACCCAATAAGTAATATATATTCAGTTTCCCATTCATTTTATACAAAAATTAAATTAAATTAAATTAAAACCTTCCCATGCTTGGTTGAAATGTCTTTATATGCTGCAAAACTCACCAGTGGCATTACTGCACCTCTGCTTGACTTCATTGCAGCTTCGGGGCAGCGGTGATGAAAAAGAACAGGTCTCTTTCTTAAGATCAGTAATGGCCACAGCTAGAGAAAATGCAGAGTTTTATTTCCATTGCTGGTCTGACACAAAACCCAGCCACTTCTATCATTAATCTCATACTCATTTCTCCACTCAACCAGGGCCTCGCTGCCTAGGATGGCCAGTGTCATCTCTATTCAGCCCATTGGGCCTGGCAGAACAAAAGAGAGACTCAGGTGAGAATGAAGATAACAAATGGAAAATGGAGAGAGAGATGCCTAACAGGAGGCAGAGGAATCATCTAGCACAGGATGTCTTAGTGACAAAGGTCTAGCACAAATGGCACCTTAGCTTGTTCTGGGTGAATAAATGCAATTTATCACTAAGAAAAAAGAGAAGGGAATGCAAGGAAGAAGAAACAACCTTCCCACAAGCCTAGAGCAAAGAATAAAGCAAAAAACATTCACAATTCTAAGAAAAAAGGTAGGTTGAAAGATAAGGTACAAGGAAGATAGTTAGCCAAGGAGCTAACAGGGCCATAGAATAAAGGACCTTTAGTACTGATCTTCACTCCAGTATAAATCAGAAGGAAGGATGCAGTGACAACTTTTTGCTTAGAAGCCTTCAGCTATACAGCATTTGATACTCCCAAGCTGATGATCCTTGTAAAAATATCTCAACATGACTGACCCATACCCAATCCATGCATCAAATGCATCTTAATAAATACAGTTTCTGTGAAGAACACATGAGAGGATAATTAGAAAAATATTTCTCTCTTAAAAAATAAATAATAATGAAGAGAAATCATGAAATTCCTTTTTTCTCTTTGCAGAAAGGAGGGATAAGAAGGAAACAGTCTCTGGAGACAAAATAGATCATGCAGTTGCCACACAAGTCCCAAGGCCAAGGCAATGGGAGTAACGAATGGCTGGGAGGATACACAGTCCTTACCAGAGTCCCTTCAAGGTAAAGTGAGGCCCAGGACCTGAATCAAGGTCAGCCTTAGTAACACCCTCCTTGCTACAAGTCAGATCCCTCAAGAGGTGAGAAACCAGTCCTTAGCCTAGTGACCTCAGTGCATCTCAAAGATGTCATCTTAAGCCCAGAGGAGGCTCAGATCCTGGAAGTAACTCAGCTACTTACTTTCTTCCAAAACTAAAGATGAGCTGGGAAGCACAAGCTCCTGGAAGGAGACTCACCTGCATTGCATCCCCCAGTGGCCACCATGAGGAGTAGCAGGAAGCCAAGCTGGGTCACTGCACTCTGAAGAAAAGCAAGAGGAAAGTCACTATTCAACCATCCTTCCTCCATGTCCTTGTCACTACCATACTCTTATCTAGTCCAATACACGACTAAAGGGTCCTCAGCTCTTTTTCTGTTTTATTTTTTATCTCCACACATCTGGCACCTAAATCAGAACTGGGTAGAAATGAGTCTTCCCCTAACTCACAGACAGCATCCCTCTTCCCTCCACACTGGGCCTGGAGCTGAGCATTGTCAACCAAGTGGAGACTGTGTGTTTCCTCCACAGAGATGCTGATAAGGAGGAAGACTCTGAGCCTTTTATGGGGAAATCCCAGAAGGCACTGCCCAGATCTCCAGCCTCACCCTCCCCTGGCATGATGCCCAGTGGAGATGAGGCTTCTGTTCACATCAGGAAAGGTTCTTTATTGATAATTCACAGAAAGAGCTGGCAGTCAAGAACAATTCTGAAAGACATTTACTAGCATTGCTTCTAGATTTGGAAATTTCATGGATTTATTTCCCCAAACATAAAAAAAAAAATAGATGACCACTAAGAAGAGTTGATATGAATTTGGGGGAATTTTGTTTGTGCCTTTCTTACAAAGTATGAACTTTTCTAAAATTAAGCATTTGCCACCAGTCACACATACCTGTAATCACAGCATTTAGGAGCCCAAGGCAGGATCGTTGCTAATTCAAGATGAGCCTGAGCTACAAAGTGAGCTCTCAAATGCCTTAGTAAGACCCTGTCTCCAAAAGAAAAAAGAAAATGTACCATTATCATCATCATTTCAAAAAATAGGAAGTATTAACAACAAAATAGGAAAAGGTTCACTTCACAAAAATCTAAACCTTTATTTCAGCTTGAATAAACTTAGTTCAAACCATGACTTTATCTTTAATTTTCTCACTATGTCATGAGCTGCTGAATCCTTACTAATGACCTCCTGCATCTTTGGAATAAAGCTGATGCTTCAGATGCATATTTCTTTCCTTTCTCAGGGTCCTTCTTCAGTTCTCAAATCCCAGTCTGCTCAGCTGACTCTCAGTGATACCACATACTGCACACATCACTTTGTTAGAGCAATGACAATGTGGTGATACTTTGGAGAAAGAACTGTGTCATCTTGGTTGTTTTCTGTCATTCTAGATTATATGTAATGATTTATAAAAAATACTCAAATATATTGATGAAATAAAATAACAGAGCATGCATTAAGAAAATCTCCAAAGAAAGTGTAGTGCCTACAGTTCTGACAACCATCTGTTCCCCAGCATCCTAGCTACCCTCAGACCTTTCATCAAGCCTAGTATTATCCAAAAACGAACCAAGATGATCACCCAGAATCAATTAAAAAATGTGTCAAATTTAAGCATAACTACAGAATTTCAGAGATACTGGCAAATGGCTCAAAATCAGGTACGGGAGCAACAAAAAAACAAAGCATATGATGATCAGTGGATTCCAGAATTTTCCATCCACCTTATCAAGTGGCTGGAAGGGCTGCTGATGTACAGCAGACCTTATTCTCTGGAAATGTCTCACAATGCTTTCCCGACAACCACAAAATTTGTGTAAAGAACAACACAGCTTGCTTTCGGAGACAGTCAGCCCAATGTCAGGCTGTTAGAGGAAGAAAATGAATAGGCAAACAAATGTACTTCTCTTAAAATAAAGAGAGGTACTTCTCTTAAAATAAAACCATAAAAACTGCACACATAGGAAGGAAATGGGATTGAGCAGAACTAGATGTGTTATATTCACATAAGAACTCCCTGTGATAAATGTAATTATTATGCATTATGAATATGAACTGATTTAAAAAATGCTTAAAGAAATATATATTTTTTCCTTTTTGTTAAGTTTATTGATACATTTTACATATACATAATGGTCACATTTACCATACAGAATTTTCACTTATACATGATGTGTGTTACTCTTGCCCAGAGAGTTTAAGATCATTGCTCTCAGCAGTTAAGTGCCCGCCCAGCTTCCACCCACACTAGATGAGGCTCGTCAATTTTCTAGGGCCTAACTGGACCAACCTAGTGATCTTCTTTCAACCTGGGAAAGGTTGAGGCAGCACGAGGTAAGTTTACAGTACACTGGTGCTGGCCCAGGGAGAGTTTAAGATCGTGGTTCCCAGTGGTTAAGTTCCTGCCCAGCTTCCAGCCACACTAGACTAGGCTCAACAGGTTTCTTGGGCCTAACTGGGCCACACCCAGTGACCTTCTCTCAATCCAGGGAGCTGAGGCTACCCAAGATGAGTTTCAGCACACCAGCACAGTTCCAGGGAGAGTTTAAGATCATCTGTCCCAGTGGTTAAGTGCTGACCCAGCTTCCAGACAGGTCTCACAGGCTTAACTGGACCACCCCTAGTAACCTTCTTTCACCCTGGGGAGCTGAGGCCAGGTGAAGCAAGTTCCAGCACATAGGCACTAACCCAGAGAGACCTTTTCACCATCACCCACAGTGCTCAGGAGCCTGCCCAGCTTCCTGGAACACCAGAGGTGGCATGGGAGGTCCTGCAGGTCTGACTGGACCATGCTCGGCAACCTCCATTCAATTCCAGGAGCCAAGGTCATAGGAGGTGATTTCCAACATGCCCAGGGGAAACTTTGGGACATCACTTGAAACATAGAAATATAAGAAAATGACAAGACAAAACACCAAAATGTAATCTCAAACCTCCAGCCCATTCCAAGAAAGCTAGGAGCCATGTACATAGAAGAAAATATAAGTCAGACACCTGAAATACTTGACATAATAGCAACTGAAATAAAGAAGTAACTCTGAGATGCTATAAAAAACTCAAATTAGAAATAATCTCCCAAACTCTCTGTCCGTAGGGCATGGTGCAGCTGCGCCGCCTGGAGGAAGGACCTGAGCCGAGCCTCGGGAACCTGCTCCAGCCTTGCTTGAGACCTTCCTTTAGCCTGAAGAGCACCAGCACTACTGCCACCCCCTGCAGGAGGGAGCAGCCCTGCTGAGGAGGTTTGAGGCCTACTGAGGCCATAGGGATGACCCTCTATCAGCCCGGGGAGCTTTGCCACCCAAGGAGGTGGATGGTTATACAACATCTGATCCCCAGGAGAGTATGAGATCCTTGCTGTAGGTGGTTGGGGGCCTGCTGGGCTTGCAACCACACTAGATTAGGCTTAGCAGGATGTGGGCCTTCCTGGATCACCCCAGGTGGCCTTCTTTCAGTCCAGGGAGCTTTGCTGCCAGAGGGAGGAGCTGTGCAGCCTGATGAGGCTTTAGGCCTACATGAGAGGAGCCTGGCAACCTTCTTTTAATCCAGGGGCTTCGCTGTCCAAGGAGGGAGCTACATAACCAGAGGAGTTCCAGGAGCCTAGGACATAGGAGACAATTTCCAACACACCCAGAAAAAGCTTTGGAACAACACTTGAAACATGGAAATACAGGAAAATGACAAAACAAAAGACCAAAATGCAATCTCAAACATCCAGCCCATCCCAAGAAAACCTAGGAGTCATGCGCATACAAGAAAATACATGCCATATGCCTGAAAAGCCTGAAATAATGATAACTGAAATAAAGAAGCAAATCCAGGAAGCATTAAAGTAATTCAAAATAGAAATAATCTCCCAGGTAAAAGAAGAAATGATAAACGAAATGAAGGAGATGCTGAATATATCTAAAGAAGACACAGTTTAAAAACAGGAGGAACTAAACAAAAAGATAGAATCCTTGGATGAACAATATATGAAACAAATGGAACACATATAGAAGATGCAAGGAGATATAAAGGGAATCAAAAATTCCATTGAAAGTTGTAAAATCCACCTCAAACAAAGTAAAGATAGAATTACAGACCTTGAAGACAAGATTGCAGCCAGTGAACAGGAAAAGAAAGATCATTAAAAATAACAAGAAATCAGGAAAAAACAATTAAACAACTGCAAGAAGATGCAAAGAAAAACAAAATAAGATTGATAGGGATGAATAAAAAGGAAAGGAACAACATAAAGGATGTCAAGAGGATATTTAGAGAAGAAATAGTTGAAAATTTCCCAAACATGAGATTGGAAACTGACATCAGGATCAGTGAAGCATATAGAACTCCAAATAGCCATAACCAAAATAAAACTACACCCAGACATATAATAATCAACATCCCAGAAATCCAACATAAGAATAGAATATTAAAAGCTGTCAGAGAGAAAAGACAGATCACCTACAAAGGAAAACCTACTAGAATCACAGCAGACTTCTCAGCATGAACAATAAAGTCAAGAAGAGCATGAAGTGAAGTATTCCAGATCCTAAAGGAAAATGATTTTCTACCTAGATGGATATACCCCGAAAAATTATCATTCAAAATCGATGGAGAAATAAGATACTTCCATGACAAAGTAGAGCTGAAGAACTTCATGATCACAAAGCCAACTCTGCAGAAAATATTGAAAGACAGTTTAGATACACTTAGGAAAAAACCACAAAACAAAGCAGACAATTAAACAGAACAGAAAGATAAAGATGCAACAGCAGAGAGATAGCATGTCAACAATAAACCAACATATAAAAGTTATAACCATTAATGAAATGGTCTCAATGCACCAATTAAAAGAAACAGACTGGCAGAATGGATCAAGAAACAAAATCCAACCATATGCTGTCTACAAGAAACCTATCTAACCCAAAAGGATACTCACAGACTGAAATTCAAAGGATGGAAAACAATACTTCATGCAACAGGAACCTCCCAAAAACACAAAGGTAGCTATTCTCTTTGCAGGCAATGTGAAATTCAAAATAATAATGATCAGAAGAGATAAAGTCACTACATACTGATTAGGAGAAAACTTCAAGAGGAAGAGATAACTATCTTAAATACATATGCGCCAAATTCCAGAGTATCCAGTTATATAAAATGAGTATTATCAGAAATGAAAACCCAAATTAGCAGTAATACAACTGTAACAGGGAACATTACCACACAATTGACACCAAGGGACAGATCAACCAGACAGAAAATCAGCAAAGAAATAACAGAACTGAATCATACATGTGAAAAAATGGGCTTGACAGATGTAAACAGAGTATCCCATCCAATAACATCAGAATACGCATTCTTCTCAGCAGTACCTGGGTCATTCTCTCAAAAAGACCATATATTAGCTCACAGAACATATTTAAATACGTGCAAAAGAGTAGAAAATATCCCTTGCATGTTATCAGATCATAGCACTATGAAATTAGAAATTAATGATAAAAGATACTGCAAAAATCCCACAAACACATGGATACTGAATAACGCACTCTTGAGTAATCAGTGGGTCACAGGGCAAATTAAAGAAGAAATTAACCGATACCTACAAGCGAATGAAAACAAATACAACTTACCAGAATCCGTGGGATGCAATGAAAGCTGTCCTCAGAGAAAAATTTATTGCACTGAGTTCCCACATCAGGAAAACAGAATGAATACAAGCAAATAACCTGATGCTACACCTCAAATATCTAGAAAAAGAAGAGCAAGTCAAGCACAAAGCCAAAGGAAGAGAGGAAATGATAAAAATCAGAGCTGAAATCAATGCAATAGAGACTAAGAAAAGAATCAATGAATCAAAGAATTGGTTCTTTGAATTAATAAAATTGATAAGCCCCTAGCCAACCTGATTTTTAAAAGGGAAGAAAAAGCTCAAATTCATACAATAAGGAATGAAAAAGGCAAAATTGCTACAGACTCTATAAAAATACAGAAGATCATCAATACCCATTTGGAAAACTTCTACTCTCATAAATTTGATAATACAGAAGAGATTGACAGATTCCTAGAAAAATACGAATTACCAAAGCTAGGTCAAGAAGATGTAAAACAGCTGAATAACCCAATTTCTATTAATGAAATTGAAAATGTAATTAAGTCTTTACCTACAAATAAGAGCCCAGGCCCAGACACATTCACTGTAGAATTCTACAAGAAATACAAAAAAGACTTCGTGCCGACACTCCTCAAATTCTTCAATGAAATTGAAATGGAAGCAATCCTTCCTAAGTCATTCCTAGAAGCAAATATTACTCTAGTACCAAAACCTGAGAAAGACCCAACTGAAAAAGAGAAGTACAGACCAATCACCCTAATGAACAGATGCAAAAATCCTCAATAAAATATTGGCAAATAGGGTGCAGCAAATCACCAAAAAGATTATACACCATGACCAAGTGGGATTCATCTCAGGCAGGCAGGAATGGTTCAACATATGTAAATCAATAAATGTAATCCACCATATCAATAAAGCCAAAAGTAAGAATCACATGATCATTACTATAGATGCAGAAAAAGCTTTTGGTAAGGTCCAGCATTCATTTATGATAACCTTACAGAAAATTGGAATAGATGATCTTTAACAATATAATAAAGGCCATCTATGACAAACCAACAGCCTATATCATACTAAATGGACAAAAACTGAAGGCCTTTACTTTAAAATCAGGCATAGACAAGGATGTCCATTATCACCGCTCCTATTTAATATAGTTCTGGAAATACTAGCCAGGGAAGTTAGACAAGACAGAGATAAAGATAGGAAAAGAAGAAGTTAAATTATCATTATTTGCAGATGACATGATACTCTACATAGAAGACCTCCAAAACTCCATTGGAAGACTCTTAGATATAATAAATAAATTCAGCAAGGTATCTGGATACAAAATCAATACTCAAAAATCAATAGCATTCCTATATACTAACAGTAAAATCACAGACAGAGAAGTAAGAGAAGCCACAGCGTTCACATTAGCAACCAAAAAATGAAATATTTAGGAATTACTCTCACGAAAGAAGTGAAATACCTACACAGGGAAAAATATAATACACTGAAAAAATAAATCGAATACAATCTCAGAAAATGGAAAGACATCGCTTGCTCATGGATAGGAATAAGAAATATTGTGAAAATGGCCATTCTCCCAAAACTGTGATACAGATTCAATGCAATCCCCATAAACATACCATCAACATACCTCATAGATCTCAAGAAATCACTCCTATTCATCTGGAGCGAGATGAGACCTAGAAGAAGACAGTTCTAAGCACCAAAGGCAGGGCAGGAGGCATCACAATCCCTGACTTGAAGTTATATTACAAAGCAACTAAAGCAAAATCAACATGCATCTGGAATCAAAACAGAGCCGAAGATCAATGGAATAAATTAGAAGATACAACTACAAACACACTGAACCATCTTATCTTTGATAAAGGGGCCAAACATGTTCACTGGAAGAACAATACTCTGTTTAATAAATGGTGTTGCAAAAACTGGCTCCCCTTTTGCCAAAAATTAAAACTAGACCCATGCCTATCACCATGTAATAAATTAAAATCTAAATGGATCAAAGATCTGAATCTTAAAACAGAAACACTAAATCTGTTGGGAGACAAATTGGGTAAAAACCTTGAAGACATAAGGGTCAGTAGAGAATTCATGAACAGGACTCAACCCGCATGGGAAATACTTCCCAGAATCAACAACTGGGATCACCTCTTGTTAAAAAGTTCCTGCACGTCAAAAGAATTCTCCAGCATAGTGAAAAGAAAACCCACAAGCTGGAAAAAAATCTTTGTGAAATGTCCCTCAGACAAAGGACTTCTGTCTAAAACTTATAAACAATTTAAAAAAATCAAACCCCCAAAATTCACAGATCCAATCCAAAAATGGGCATCTGAGATGAATACACACTTCTCAGATGAAGAAATACAAATGGCAAATAAATACATGAAAAAATGTTCATCATCATTAGTCATTAGAGAAATGCAAATTAAAACCACACTGAGATTCCATCTCACTCCTGAAAGAATGGCCAGGATCAAGAAAACCATCAACAACAAATGCTAGACAGGCTGTGGGGAAAAAGGAACTCTCCTGCACTGTTGGTGGGAGTATAGACTGGTGCAACTATTGTGGAGGTCAGTCTGGAGATTTCTCAAAAACCTGGGATTGGAAGTCCCATTTGTTCCAGCTATTCCACTTCTAGGCATATTCCCAGAAGAACTGAAAGCATCATACCACAGTGATATATGTGCACCCATATTTATAGCAGCACAATTTGTAATAGGCAGATCTTGGAAACAACCTAAGTGTCCATCAACTGAGGAATGGATAAAAAAAGTAGTGGTATTTTTATACAATGGAGTACTATTCAGCTATAAAGAAGGATCAAATTGAGATATTTATAAATTTATAGGCGCAGTTTGAGACCATATGCATAAGTGAAATAAATCAAACTCACTTGTATAAATACCGAATAGTTTCCCTAGTGTAAGAAATGATACAAATACATAAAAGTATGTGGTAATCATGATCCCCCATTATATGGCTTTGAAGACTTATAAAGTTTTCACTTATTAATTGAAATGGTTTTATTCTGGGCTGTTTGATATTATTGTCTGTGATGATATTAACAGCTATTTTGAAGAAAATAAGACATCATAATAGCTAGTGCTGATTTAATATCAGCTTGTTTTGAAGTCCCATCAAACTGTTGTTCTGTCTCCATTGGTTTTATCATGTTGTATCTAAGCGGATTTTATTATATGTGATAGTATAAACAAAAATTTTTATTGGCAAAGAGATAATATAGAAACCATTGTTCATTTTTTGTTAGCTGGTTCTAAATACCCTGTAATACTTTCATCCTCTTGAATCATTTCACACTGTCTTTATACGTTTAATGCTATAGTATATGAAGTTTACTCAAATATTTCAAGGAAAGAGACACTATGTTAACTACTATTAAGCCAGGTTATCTTGCGGTGAAACACTATGCTGCTTAAATTGTTCTGTTCCGACTTGTATTGCTATGTTGTTATGTCCTCTTTTATTTCAATCACCCCCTTTTTTAAAATTGATTTTTTATTATTTTTTAATTAAGGGAAAAATTTTTAAAAATTAGCAGGATATATTATAGTAACTTTTTTGATTTCCAGTTTACTTGATTTGAAGCCCTGTATTGCTCTCACCATCTTGTTTTGACTGATTTTACTCTATTCTGTTCTGTTTGATACTATCAAGTTTGAGGGTATAGGCAACTACTTTGAAGGCAATAAGATTCACTATGATGCCTATTCTGCCTTAACTATTATCTTCTAAGTCCAGTAATGTCTCCAATCTTTAGGTTTTATTTGTTTTGTTCTGTACTGTTTTGTTCAATTTTATTATACCTGAACGATATAAGCAACTCTTTTTAAGGTAGCCAGAGGCATTATGATAACCATTGTTGATTATCTTGTATTCTGTTTTTACATCATGTGCTATGTCCATCCTTTGTTTTGAGTAACTCTGCTTTGTTTTGTCACATTTGATTTGGTTTTCTTCAAAACAAAAGTAATAAGAACTGTGAAAGTAATAAAACCCAAAATGTGTAAATGTTATTGTAAAAAAGAGCAAAAGAAAGTGCTCTAAAGGATACAACTGCAAGTGTGTTAGGTGTGTAAGATAGATGACCATATTACTAAGTTTTTGTTGGATCATTGAACACAACTGTTTACAGTCACACTGTTTGAATGTCCACTTTGTATGCTTTAATTTTATAACTTGAACAGCTATTTCTAAGATGACAATATGTAATCTATTAACTAGTAATTTCTCACTGTTTATTTTTTTTTTAATTCTGTATTACTTGTACCCTTTTAGTGTTTTGGTTTTTTTTCTTTAAATAAAATTTTTAAAAAGGAATTAAAACCCATATTACTCGTACCACTCTGCCTAGATAGAACTTATTTCTTCCCAGTTTGTATACAAGCACTAGATCTGAGGGAACAGACAGCTATCCCAAAATTATCAGGATATAGCACAATAACCATCTTTGATTTCCTACTAACTTAATCTGGATTGCTGTATAACTTACACTGTTATATCATGACTGATCTTAGTTAGATCTGATTTGTTTGATTGCTGCTTGTTATTGACAGATTTTATTCAAAACCGTTAGGTTGATAGTATCAAGTCAGAGAGTATAGATAACTATACTGAAAATGAAAATAATTCACTATGATACCCATTCTGATTTGATTATGACCTGTTATTATAGTTCTATACAATCTAAAAAGTTGTATTTTTATTAATACTGTAATGTACTGATATATTCAGTTATACTTTATCTGATGATATAGCCAATTCTATTAATGATAACAACACAGTAACTATGGTAGAACACCGTGTACAGCAATTTTATATGTCTTTTTTAGGTTTAGGTGTTGATAGGAACATGTTTAGTTCTGTCCTGCTTTTTGTTTCTCCCTCTAATATAGAAATAATAGAAATACATGTTAAGACTCATGCTTGCGTAAAACCTATAAACACTTTACGAGATCCAATCTTATGACACATGATGAAATGAACAAATGCTTTGAAGGAAAAAAAGACACTACAGTACCAAGTGATGATTCTGGAGTATCATGATGTGAAATCCAGCAATACTATTATTCTTTGTTCAGAGCAATTTTAGTCTGATTTAGTTTATTTAAATGAAGACATGGATAAATGCGTACATGTTTAAGTGTATAGCATTAATAGCCATATTACTAAGGTTTTATTATAGTTGAACAGAACTATTTGCAGTCTCCCTGTTTGAATTCCCATTTATATGTTCCACTTTTGTATCTTGAACAATTATTTGTAAGAGAACAATATGTAAACATCAACAAGTAATTTATTACTGTTCATTCTTTTTCTTTGAAAGTATGTACTATTTCTACTCATTTTCCATTTTGTTTTGTCCTTCTTTAAATCAAATTTTAAAAATTTATATGTAGATGAGAAGTGATACATGGCTTTGGGAGTGTTTACTCAAGATCAAGGAGCTTCTCAACAGCCTGTAGTGTATCTGAGCCATGTAATTAGACATAGTAGCTAAGAAGTGGTCTGCTTGCCTCATTGCCATGGCAGCTGTGGCTCTCTTTTTGCCAGAGGCAACAAAATTGACTTTAGGCAAAGATCTCATTGTATATACACCTCACAATCTGGCAGGACTCTTTTCTTTTAAGGGATGTCTATGGCTGTCTGATAAACAATTTCTTAAAGAGTAGGCTCTACTTCTAGAAGGACCAGCCATTCAAATAAAGACATGTTCTTCCTTACATCCCATCACCTTCTTGCCAGAACGGGAGGGAGAAATGAGACTGATAAACATGACTGTGAACAAGTAATTCTTCATACATATGCAGCCAAAAAACACTTATTAGACACTCCGCTTACTGAATCAGATATAACCCTCTTCAGTGATGGAAGCTCCTTCATAGAAAATTAAAACAAAAGCAACATATGCAGTGATAACTTTACACCATATTCTTAAAAGCTCTTCACTTGAACCTGGAACTAGTGCTCAACTAACAGAACTCATGGCTCTGACCAGAGCCTTACAACTCAGCAAGGGGTAAAAGGTCAATATTTATACTGCTTCTAAGTATGCTTTCCTAGTATTACATGCTCATGCAGTCATATGGAAATAAAGAGTTACCTCACAGCCAACAGATCTCCTATAAAATATAATAAGGAAATAGGTGATCTTTTATTATCTGTTTATCTACCCTACAAAGTGGCAGTAATTCACTGTAAAAGACATCAAAAACCAGTTGATGAAATATCTCGGGGTAATAAACTGGGTGATGTAGCACCTAAAAAGGCTGCTTGAGGACCCCGTCTTCAAGCCTCCCTGATCTGTGAGGGGTCCCTTAAACATATTCGACCCAAATACTCTCAGCCCGAAATTGAATGGATTCTCTCCCATGGATACCATCTTCTTCCATCAGGATGGTTACAATCAGATGATGGAAAATTGTTTCTTCCTGGTGCTGGTCAATGAAAAATAATTAACTCTTTACACCAAACCTTTCCTCTAGGGAGAGACAAAACTCAGCAGATGACCTCAAAGTTACTCATAGGAAAAGGACTTGCTCAGACAATAAGACAGGTAACTAAGACCTGTGAGTTCTGCCAAAAGAACAATCCTCTTAACCAAATCATGGTTCCTCCAGGCATACAGAGACATGGTAAATATCCTGGAGAAGACAGGCAGATTGATTTTACTCATATGGCAAAAAGTAAGGGACATTAGTACCTATTGGTTTGGGTAGATACTTTCACAAACTGGGTTGAGGCCTTCCCTTGCAGAACAGAAAAAGCACAGGAGGTAGAAAAAGATTTGGTCTCAGAAATCATCACCAGATTTGGACCTCCTAAGAGCTTACAAAGTGATAATGGACCTCCTTTTAAAGCAACAGTAACACAAAGTGTCTCTCAGGAACTGGGCATTCACTATCACCTCCATTGTACATAGAGGCCATAGTCATCAGGAAAGTAGAAAAGGTAAATGAGGCTCTACAAAGACATCTTCACAAAATGGCTCAGGAACCCCATCTTCAGTGGTCTCATTTACTACCTTTAGCTCTTATCAGTTCAGCTCAAATCCTAGGCCTCAGTCCTATGAAATGCTTTATGGACATCCTTTCCGCACTAATGATTTTTTCTTTGACAAAGAAACTGATGCCTTATTAAAAGACATCACTTCATTGCCTAAATTTCAACAAACTCTTCAAGAGCTAACAGAAGCTCAGCCCACAGAAAAAAGAAATCCTATATTTGACCCTGGAGATTTGGTACTGGTAAAATCTCCTCTCTCATCATTTCCTCCCCTAGGACCAACTTGGGAAGGACCTTATACTGTGATTCTGTCGACTCCTTCCACAGTCAAGACAACAAGCTTGGACACCTGCATACATCACACAAGACTCAAACCCTGGGAACCAAAGACTGTCACTGGAAGTAAACAATCACCCACTTTCTACTGTGAACCCATTGAAGACTTAAGATTCCTCTTCAAAAAGAAAACAAGGACTTCAGATACGCAATGCTACTATTAGCCCTTTTACTGTTCACTTCAGCACTCAAAGGAGGATGCCATTCCTTTTTAATGTGGGCACAAGAATATGCAAAATCATTGCAACAAACCTCTTCCTGGATATGTGGCTTACTGCCCTTGTGCAGTACACCAGGACTTCCTTGGTGGATATTGTTAGGTCTGAGAAGAGGGGGAAGAAGAGGGGAAAGGAAGAGGAAGGGAAAGAGGGCCGTGGAAGGAGTGGGTTGGCCGTGGGAGTGGGTGGCGGTGGCTGCAAAGATAAGAAATATAAAGTATAAGTAATCTTTATTTCGGGAATGTGGGGAGAGATCCCCCCTCCCCGGCCCCAGGGCCCACCATCTCCACCCCGGGGCCGGCAGTCTCTCTCTGGAACACACTCTCCCTTTCTACTGTCGAACACATGGAGTGAGGGCCATAAGTAGCCTCTGTCTGGGGTGGACCCCAAGGGGCATTAGGGATGCACAGGTATTTCATTGGCACACGTTTGGTGCAAGGGACAGGTTCTTAGGGATGGGGGTATAGGGTTACAGGTAAATCTATAGGGGCGGGGGAGGCAGGAGCCCCCTAACTTGGCTGAGGCTTTTCCTGGTTAAAGTGTCCGGCCTGGGCCAGCAACTCTTTCATATATCTCCTGTTCAAGGAGATGATTGGAATAAATTACAAGACAATATTAATGAGACACAAAGAGATTCAGTAGTTCATAGTTCTGCCCACAATTACAAAGTAATAAAATGGCCTATAAATTATTCTCTTAATGATCCTGGACATAATTGGATTTTTTTCTAACAATGCCACTAAAGCCTCTTTACAAACACTAATATGGCCCCATTAGATAAAAATAAATGTCCTCTCCTAAGGGCCAACAACCATAGATATCAAGATGGTGATTTTCAAATATGGGATGAGTATCTATGGTTAACTCCCACCACAAGATATCTCAGTAGACAAGCTCCCTTATGTTTGGGAACAAAAAAAAAAAAAAAAAACCTCTCATTCCAATTGGCCTAATGCCACTAAATAGTTAAGATGGACACCCCTTGAGCAATAAGCATACAGTAACTTTTAGGCTAATGACTGGTTTGCTACAGATTGATTTAATCACCCTGGAATTAGATGGGGAGACCCAATGGCACTCATTAGTCTTGTGGAGCCAATCTGTGGCCTTGGCTGGCCCCTGGGGGATACGCAGATGAACATCAGGCAGAAATGTCAAAAGTATTGAGAAACCTGCAAATTTACTTCACCTATCACATCGATGGTCCAGAAGCATGTTCCACTGCTATGATCATTTGGCTTCTGTCTTTATCCCTTCCCTAGGATTATAAAACATCATGCAACTTATCAAGGCCTTGACTAACTATACTCAGTGGGCCTTAGATGACACTGCTGCTAGTCTCTAACCTCTAAATGAAGAAACAAAATTAAGGAGACAGGCTGTCCTTCAAAATTGGATTGCATTAGATGTTCTTGCAGCATCACGGGGGGACGCTTGTGCAACTGTAAAAACCGAATGCTGTGTATGCATTCTTGATTCTTCTGCTAATGTCTCAACAGATATTCAAGACATTAGACAACAAATTAACAACATGTCACACTCTGAGATTCCCTGGACCTTGTCTTTCTCCTCCTTATGGAAAGCTATTAATAATTCTTCTTGATGGAAATCTTTGTTAACTATACTCATAATTGTCTTATTAATCCTATCCTTTGACCCATACATACTTAACTGTTTATTTGGCTTTGTCTTCTCCAGACTTAAAGCTGTGCATGTACCCAAGATGAAAATGCCTGGTGTCTAGCAAGGGCCTGTAGACAGGATCTCTGTGGAACAACCTCTGACTGCCATTCAACAACTATGACCCTCTTCAGCCTGAAGAAGCAAGACCAGTCATCTGCCTGTTACCCTCTCATGGCAGTTCAAGTTACTTCTTCAGAGGGGAGATTCTTGCAGATAGCTGAGTTAGTTAGAAAAATTACAGGCAGTCAGACAGGGCTAGGTCCTTGATGGAGCCATTACAGATACCTTGCAACTGTTGGGGAGACAGACACCTCCTGCTGTGGGCCAGGCCTCAAGACAAAAGATCAAACAAATGCATCCACATCCTAAGGACTGATGTTCTAATTAGTTCCCTATCACTCTGAGGAAACAGAGTCACCATCTTATTCCCTTAGGGAAGAGTCACAGCTCCAAGAATGCCTGCTTCCTACATGATTTGCTTTCCCATTTGTCCACAATTTAATCAATTTTACCTGAACTACTGATTGTGTTGGATAACTACAGCTATGACCCACCTTATGACCATCTGCTTCATGAGTTCCTAGTCTTCCCCTGACTTGAACCAATCTAGCCCCATGATTTTGCTCTATATAAGTTTCTAGAAAAGACAGAGTCCTTGGCAGCCCACTCAGGACCCCTTCTGTAACTTGTCAGACAGAAGCTTTATTTCTCTCAATAAATATATTCTACTCTGAATCTCCATTGTTCCTAAAATTCATTCTTCAATTTTAGAGAACAGAAACTCATGGACATAGTAAGTTGGGAGTTTCATTCCTCTATATCAACACCATGGGGATGATTGGACCACTCACTTTCTTTTGAAGAAGTCCCAAAAAATGGAAGCCCAGCAGGGTTACACACTCAAGAGTCATCATCACCATATGCCTGTCAGGTCCATTTTAACAAAAGAAAAGGGTGGACTTCCGGGAGAACATGGCGGACAGATAACAGCAACTACCGGAGGCTCTCTGAAAGGCTCGGCTCAGAAGTCAGGAATGGTGCGGACTAAGGAGACATAAGCTGATAGAGATATGCTCTACTGACTCAGGAATGAACTGGGCTGAGAGAAACCAACTTGGAATGCAGTCCTGGCGCTAAAATAGGAACAGAAAAGACTTGGTGTGGAGGCTGGACCCCACGCCATTGGAAGCTGCAATTTGGGTTTCCCGCCGCTTGGCGGCTGGCTGCCTCTACCTCAGCTCAGCAAGGAGAGAGACATGCGGAAGCTCTGTGAACGGGAGTCTGTGAACGGAGTCGAAAACAGGATGGACAGGCAGGCATACACTGACTTGTGGTGAGGTGAGTGAGAGAAACTGACACTCTACCACAGTTTGACTCCAGCGGAAGACTTTCTGGGCTCGGGCAGTCCGGCGGGAGCAGGGCGCAGTGGCGACTCCAGCCACACATTCCCCTCTCGGACGGGATTGGTGAAAAGTGCCTGGCCTGCGTGATGCTGCTGGCGGACTCAGTAGGCTGGCCCAACCCAGATCCCAGAGACTGACGGTGGCCCGGAGGGGTGACTCCCGCATAGGCTGCCTAGTCCGCAACTCCCTGGTGCGCTGCCGGTGGGCAGGAACACTTAGCCAGCACAATTCAATCAGGCTGTGGCTGACAGGCAGGGAAGCTGGGCCTCCTATGTAAGCTTGCATATATATAAGGAACAGAGAATATGGGTAAAGGCAGCAACAAGAAAGGCTCCTCATCCCCCAATTCTGAGAAACAGGCAATAGCGGACACTGCACCAATAGACATTAAGCACCATATAGAGAGCCTCATAGACCAATTCAGGAATGAAGTTATCAATGACTTGAAGCGAGAAGTATGCAGAATAGTTAGAGAAATGCTAAGCACCACCCAGGAAAAAACAGATGGTGGAATGGAAGAACAGAAAAAGAGGGGAGAATTGTTTGATGGAGAAAACAGAGAAAGCATAGAGTACGTGAAGCAGGTTCAAAGGGACTATCAAGAAATTAAGAAGTCTATCCAAAACTGGCATAACAGCTTGAAAGAAACTAAGGACAGACAATCTGAACTGGAGGGCAGAGTTGTAATATGGGAGAATGAAATGAAAAACTTCTTAAAAATAACAAAGAAACAAACAGCAATAATACAAAGACAAGAAGATGATAAGAGGAGCCATAACTTAAGGATTAAGAACATAAAAGAAGAAGTAGGGACACAAACAAGTGAACTACAAAAGCTACTCACAGAAATAATCCAGGAGAATTTTCCTAATTTAGCAAAAGGTAAAGATACTCAGATGTATGAGACATACAGGACCCCAGCTACCTACAACCAAAACAGAGCAACACCCAGGCATATAATAATAAAAATTCCAGAAATTCAATACAAGAACAGAATATTAAAAGCTGTCAGAGGCAAGAAACAGACCACTTTCAAGGGAACACCCATCAGAATTACAGCAGATTTCTCTGCACAAACCATCAAATCGTGAAGAGCATGGGGGGAAATAATTCAAGCTTTGAAAGATAATAATCTCCAGCCAAGATTGAGATATCCTGCACAACTGTCCCTGGAAATTGATGGAAAAACAAGGTGCTTCCAGGATAAAGAGGAACTGGGGGAATTTGCAACCACCAATTCAACCCTACAGAAAGTATTGCAGGATATTCTAAAAAAAGAAAAATACAAAGAACCCAGAAATAGTGGCGGGGAGGCCACAACAAATGGAGCAGAGAACAAAATGAAGAAGACAAACTGACAGCTACTGACAGAAAAAGAGCTCAACAGAAATGAGACAGAGAAGATTGGATGATAGGAACAGCTATTTTGGAGAAAATGACATCTTAATAGGTAATACTGATTTAGTATCATCTTGTTTTGAAGTCTCATCTAGCTTTTGTTCTTCTGTCTCCAATGGTCTAAACAGGTTGTATCTCATTGGATTTTATTATGTACGATAGTATAAGCAAAAACCTTTTAAAGACAAGGAGATTATACAGAAACCATTGTTCATTTTCTGTTAGTCGATTCTAAATATTCTGTAATGCTGTCATTCTCTTAAATGGTTTTACGTTGTTTTGATATACTTAATGCTACAGTATACGTAGTTGTACTCAAGGACTTCAAGGAAAGAGTCAATATGGTAACTACTTTTGGGTCGGAATTATCTGGTGGTGAAACACTATTCTGCTTAAATGGTTATGTTTTGATCTGCGCTGTTTCGCTGTTATGCCCTCTTTTTTCTCAATCTCCACTCCATTATTTACTTTTTTATCTTTATCCATTTAATTAAAGGGAAAAATAGCAGGATATAATATAGTAACCCACTTTGAATTTCTATTATCTCGATTTGAAGCCCTGTATTACTCTCACCATTTTGTTTTTGACTGATGTTCCCCTATTCTGTTTTGCTGGATAGTATCAGGTTCAAAAGTTTAGGCATCAGCTGTGAAGATAATGAAATTCATTATAACGCCCATTCTCGTTGACTTTTATCTACTTTTGAAGACCTACAATGTCTCCAATGTTTTGGTTTTGTCGGTTTTGTTCTTTACTGTTTTGTTCAATTGTATTATAACTAATGATATAGGCAATTCTATTAGAGATAGCGGGAGGCATTATGGTAACCATTGTTCATCACCTTGTATTATGTTTCTATATTATCTATTATGTCCACCCTTTTGACTTGACCGATTCTGTTCTGTTATGTCACATTTGGTTTTACTCTCTTCCAAAAAAGCAATAAGAACCGTGGGAGCAATGAAACCCAAAATGTGTAATAGTCATTGTACAAAAGAGAGGAAAAGAAAGTGCTCTAAACTATATAACTGCATGTATATTTAAGTGTATAAGATAGAAAATGATATCACAGAGTTTTATTGGATCATTGAACAGAACTGTTTGCAGTATCATTGTTGGAATGTCCACTCTACAAGCTTTAATTTTGTGACTTGAACAATTATTTCTAAGATGGCAATATGTAATCCATTAACTAGTGATTTCCTACTGCTCATTTTTTTCTTCTGTAAATCTGTATAACTTGTACCCTTTCACTGTTTTTTTTCTTTTCTCCTTAAATAAAAAAAAAGAAAAGACAAAAAAAAATAACATAAGAAAAGAGCCACAGACACCCATGAATGAACCAAATACAAATAGAGGTAATCCCTTTATTCTGTGGTACACTAATATTATCTTCTTTAAAATATTCAGATTTTCTTTGTTCAGTCCATAAGAATTAGGAAGGGGTCAGATAAAATGCTTCCTCCTTGCCCTTTATTTCTCTCACTATTTAAAGGGTCTACCTGAGAGAGTCCTGGGGGATGACATCGTCCTTTGTAGAACTGACAAATTCTAAGACTACAAACACTAAAGATATAGCTGACACAAAATCACTCCACAATATGCATTCTTTTGAAAATTCTTACAGTTCTCCACCCTGCATGAAAAATATTCAGAAACACTAAGACTTCAAGAAAAATGATTTATTTCACTTTGCTCAGCCACTGGCATTCTAGACACTATGTAAGTTAGTCTCCATCACTGGGTCCTGGTAGATGGAAGATGAATGCCAGATCCCATAGGAAGATGGTGTCAGCGATAGAACAAAAGCACAGCTGCCTCAGTTATCTCCCGGCTACTGCTCCATCCAGTATGAGTTCCATATCCATTCCAGTTAAAGCCAGAGAAGTCTCCACATTGCACGGGATTGCCCTCTGGGAAGTAGCCTCCTCCACCAATGCAATGCTAATAAACAAGGAAAGGAGGAAAAGGTAATGAGAGATCAGCTGGTGAAGCTAAAGTTATCTCAGTGGAAAAGTCTTTGCTCCCCATTGGGAATTTCCATTGGTGGTATTGATCTATTACACTTGTATAAACCTCTCTTCCTTTAGTTTTATTTCCATCATGCCTTCTGACTTTCTTTCCACTTTTCTGAACATTAATTCTCAATGTCCCTGATGGGACTCTGTGAATTCCATAGGGGCTATTCCCCAAGAGGGGACACATATCCCTTTTTCTTAAAGAATGTAAGACTCTCTTGGTCTTACACCCTGTACGCCAAGGCTGCAAAGTACCCTACAGCTCTCTCAACATCACATCCATTCTGAAAAACTAAGAGCCCTGAGCATACTGTTCTTTCAATATAAGTTACATTAATACCTCATGAATTTCTGCTATTTCTCAAGAATCAGCTTAGAAGTTACCTCTTCTGTAGTCACTGCTCTGATGCACCCAGCACAGATACATGCTTTTATAGACCCTAGTTGTTTCTGTTTTTTTTTTTGTGGGAAATTGGTGAACATCAAACCCAGACCTTCACACATACACAGTAAAGACTGTGACATTTGGCTCCCTTCCCAGTCCCCTTGTTTATATATCCATTACACTTCAGAGGCTTTGTGTCAATGTCCTGATAGATGCTGGACAAAGAACACACTATCCTGTGTTGCTGAATGGCACAGGGGAGGAGCTACCTGAAAGCTTCTCTAAGGTGTAGGTGTAACCCAAACATGCTGCGTTACTTGTGCTTCGCGCCAGGTCGGTAAAGTGCTAAAGAAGACAGGTAGTCACAAAGAGACCTGTCCCTTGGGGGCCTCCCAGTAATCATCCTCCATTATGTGTTCAGGACCCTTGTTGCCCGAGAAGCTGCGTCATCTTCAGCTAGGTAAGAGAAAACCAATGGCTGAGGGCTGGGGGAAAAAAAAAGGAGGGGGGTCCTCAGGGTCACCTGCCAGCAGCTCAGGACATTTTTCAGACTGCTAGTGAGGGGAAGACTGGGGCCCAAGTGAACAGCTCAAAGACCCCTTATTGTTTTCTCTTGGCCAAAGCCTTATAGACCAGAAAAATCCAGCATGAATCTATATTTCTCTGAACTAGGGGGATATCATGGTGCTACAAGTGAAAAAAAGTACACTTGTGCTGGCAGGCTGTCCCCATGATGACCTCAGTCCAAAGTCTTTAATAGGAGAGATCAGGGTGGGTTGGGTGAATCTCACTAAAAGATGTCAGACCTCCCCTCACAGTCCCTACACAGTGTGTATCTACACAAATCCCAGACATGAGGAATACCAAAATTTATTCTGAAAATTAAACGTCAGGTGGAGAATGACATGGCTGACCGGTGGTCAGTCTTAGCTCCAAAATATTTCACAAACTGTTTCTGAGCATAATCCACACCCTCGCCCCAAGCAACTGAGTGTTTTTTGCAAAAGCTGAGCAGATATCAAAGGTGCACTTCAACCTCAATTCTTGATTTGAGGCCTCAAAAGCACAGAACAATTATTCCTGGATAGAGAGACCTATGCTTCTGGTCTCCAAGATCCAGGGGAATGCAAGGGAAGACCACACTAAACACACACACACACACACACACACACACACACACACACACACACAGAGAGAGGCACAGACAGTGAGAGACATACACAGAGAGAGACAGAGAGACAGAGACAGAGAGAGAGAAAAGAGAGAGAGAGAGAGAGAGAGAGAGAGAGAGAGAGAGAGAGAGAGATCTAGAGAGAGCATTTCTCACAGATCATTTTGGAATCCACAAAAACTCACAAATTCAGTGTTACACCCAGTGACCTTCATTCCAGCACACAAGGCATTCGCTGCTTTCTCATTATTGAATACTCTGAACTGGACATATCCTGCAGTGAACTCATCTGCAAACAAGAGAGAGAAAACAAAATTCGGGAATATAGAAGAAATAGATTCCTTTGGACCATGACAGAAGTTGTGTGTGCCAGACTGAATTTGCAGCCCATTTCCAGCTGCACTAGTGGACTCCAAAACCACTGTAACCAATGGATCGCTTATGCCAGGCCCAAGTCTGGACACAAGGAAGCTTGCCACACCCAAAAATCGAAGAGTTCGTCCTCATAGGTGCCTCTGTGCTGGCAGAGGTTTGCAGATAGGGAAACTCAACAATGCAAGAAAATCACCATTAATACCATCACTCCAGGCACATTACAGCAGTTGGCAAGGCACTCACACTGATCTTCTTCATGCTTTTCTTGTTCACTTTCATTGTAAAATCTCAAATCCCAAATGTACATAAAAACATATGTGGATCTTACTGCATGGGCTGAGCCTCTAGGATGGATATGCTGCCAACTTTAGATTTACATTAAACAAACTTGTAGTTCATTTGTAGTTGCTATTGAAAATAGAAAAGCAGGGGCAGGAATTTAGCTCAGAAGCATAAGCATCTACCTGGAAAGCATGAGGCAAGCATGCCAGTACCAAAAAAAAAATTGGAAAATAGAAATGCAATTGTCTCAACATTGTTATTCTTCCCTGTTTATATGGATGTGACCTGTCCCTCACAATTTACAAAGGGTTAGACATATGGTTTCTGGGAGTCGAGTCCACAGGCAAACTTCTCTAGTTCAAATTCTAGCCAACACACACACACCTTTGAAATAAGGTAATTACCTAAATCTCTCCCTGATTTTGTCCTAATCTGTGCAAAAAAAAGCAATACTACTTCAAACCTCAAGAGTTGCCATGCAGATTAAATGAATCAATACTGTATATATAACATGCATAGAGGAGAACTAGGCTGCAGTAAGTGATGGATAACTGCTACCCATTGTAACTCATTTATCATCTTTCCTACAAAGATTTCAGAGGAGCACTGAGGACTCACTGCGACCGTAGGGGGAATAATAAGATGCTGTCTTCTTGGCATCACCAAAATCGTACACTACAGGTATCTCAGGCCCATTGTCAGTCCTGCAATTTCCTGCTCCATATTTCACTGGGTATTTCTGTGGGAAGTGAAAAAGTGATTCAGTGAGAAATGTAGGGTTGGCTCTCACTAGGATGCCGTCTAGAGTAAAAACATTTGGTTTTTTATAAACAGACATTGTTTTATTTCATTGCATTCATTTTTATTTTTTGTTGTGCTAGTGTTCAAGCCTGGGCCTAGAGCATGCAAAGCATGAGCTCTACCACTGAGCCACATTCCCAGCCCACAAACATTGTTTAAAATGCACAGCATAGAATCTTTCCCTTTGGCTGTGCTTCTCCAACATACCATTCCCCTTGGCACTCAGTCTCAAATTCTCTTGCTCTAGCCACTTCTGGTCTTTCTCTTCCAATTCACTCTAACAGGTCCCTTGCTTTCCCTTGGTCAGAATTCTTCATGGAATCAGACAGAAACTAGGTATAAATTATGGTATAGCAAACAGGGAAGATAGCCCCAGGGGAAAATGACTCCCTCCTGAATTCAAATTCCTGCTTCTTTCTATATCATGAAAATCAGCTTAGCCAGCAGCCCAGTGTACCTGGTAGAGGCCAAACAGATTGTGTAACTGCAGGTTCTGGAAGAAGCCAACTGCCGTGCGGTACCGCAGCAGGGAATTATTCCTCCAGGTCTCCATAGGGCTATTGTTGGGCACATGCCAGATACCCAGGTCCAGGGCCTGGATGTCATAGTAGCCTGGATTCTAGAAAGTAATCAACACTGAGCCTGACAAGGTCAGGAGACCCCATGAGAAAAACAAGACACACACATGAACCACTCGGCTGACTTTGACAGCTGTTTCAAGTGTACAGATGGACAGATGGGATCAAACACTCCCAATTACAGAAGATGATGGTTTCCAACACCATCCAGGAGCTGTATTTTTACTGGGCTCTGTTGGGAGAAAGCTGACATTCAAGACATGTATTTCTCTATCCTGCTTCAGCTGTAGCTCCACACCCCATATTTCAAGCCTCCCTCCTGCATATTTGTGACCTTGCCACAATCCAAGCCTCACCACATCCCACAGTGGTTGCAAAGGCACCAACCTTATAGTCATCATTTGTGGCCCCCTCTGCAGTCCCAAAGGTGTTGTAGTTGGCCCAGTTGCCATCACCCTCAGGATAGTTGACACTATTGCCCTGCTGACTGGACCAGCGGTCACCCACTGTGCACTTCCCATACATGTTGTTCTCATGCACACTGGCCACCAGGGTCCATCCGCCACCCGCAGTGGTCATGTCACAGAAGGTCTGATAGACAGCTCCATTCTTGGTGCGAAGGAAATACAGGCCATCTGTAAGGAGAAGCAGCCCAGAGCCTACCTGTCTGTACTCATGGAACATGTCAGCCACAAAGTCAGGACAGCTTTGGAAAAATAAATACGGCCCCAACTCTCCTCACTTAAGCCTATCATTTTGTGTCCTTAGGACCACTGGATCTCCCGAGCTCAGAAGACCACATCCTTGTGAATCAGTCAAAACAGAATTACCCAAACTCCCTGAAACTCTCCTCCTACAGTTAAACATGGATTTATCACAGTTTAGTAATTCCACTCCACACATATACCTAAAAGACTGAAGTCTGAACTCCAACCAATATTTGTATGCTAATGTTCATGCCATCATTGATCACAACATGCAAAAGGTAGAAACAACCCAAATATTTCTTCACAGAATGTATAAGCAAAACATTGTGCTGATGTGTATAAATGCAGGGTGTATTAAATGGACAGTGTATATCAACCGTTAAAAGTATACAAACACAATGGTTGAAGTTGAACATAAATAAATTATCCATGGTATAATATGTATGAACCTTGCTGACCTTATGTTCAGAAAAATAAGCCATGCACAAAAAGACAACTAATTTATGATCTAATTTTAAAAGGTAACCAAAATAAGAAAATTTATCCAAAGTATAAATAGAACATTAGGGAAAAGGAGATATGAAGGTAATTCTTAGTGGCTA
This sequence comes from Cavia porcellus, assembly GCF_034190915.1. NCBI lineage: Eukaryota > Metazoa > Chordata > Mammalia > Rodentia > Caviidae > Cavia > Cavia porcellus. Next base: position 48,535,272 of record NW_026947490.1, read on the forward strand.
GAGTCTCAATTAGAGAAAATGAAAATTTTCTGGAGGACACAGCAGTAATGGTTGCATAACAATGTGAAAGTAATTTATGCCACACAAATGAATGTTTAAAAATAATTGAAATCCCAAGCTTTATCCAATACATAATGTATGTACAGTTTTCCATTCTTTTTATACAAAAACAAAACTCTGCCAGAAATAAAATCCCATGCTTGGCTCCAATGTCTGTGCTAGAACACTTACCACGGGCATTATGGCACCTCTGCTTGGCTTCACTGCAGGTTCGGGGCAGAGATGGAGATAAAAAATAGGTCCCTTCCTCAAGATAAGCACTGGCCAGAGCTAGAGAAAATGTAAAGTTTTATTCTCATTGCTGGTTTGACACAAAATCCAGTCAATGTATATCAATAATCTCAAACTCATGTCTCCACTGAACCAGGACTTCGCTGCCTGGGATGAAAGGCGCTGAGATGGCCAGTGTCTTCTCCATTCAGACCACCTGGCCTGGCATCCAGTGCAGACTTAACACATACCTCCCCACATAACCTGATGAGGATGCTAGGCCTTGCCATGGGCACAAGGCATTCAAAGGAACTTAACACCGCCTAACCTGCCAAGAAAAAAAAAAAAAACTAGAGAGTTTCCAAAAATTCAACAAAAATATATTGAGAATAAACAGAAGTTCAGGAGAACAAAAAGAGATTCAGATGAGAATGGAGACAAAGAATAGAAAATGAAGAAGAGGCCTGACAGGAGGTAGAGAAATCATCTAGCACAGCACGTTTCAGTCACAGAAGTCTAGCACAATGACACTGCAGCTTATTGTGGGAGAATGAATATGACTAACAGTAGGAAGGAAGAGAAGACAATGCAACAGAAGAAACAACATGTCCAAAGGCCCAGAGAAAAGAATAAAGCAAAAAATATCCACCATACAAAGAAGTATAGATAGGTTGATGTGCTTGAAAGATAGGGTACAAGGCAGATAGTTTTGGCTGTCTTTAAGAGACTAACAGGGACATAGAATAAAGGACCTTCAGTACTGATCTTCACTCCAGTACAAATCAGAAGAAAGGAGGCAATGACAAGTTTTATGTTCAAAAACACTCAGCTATAAGACCTATGATACTCACAAGTCGATGGTGCTTGTAAAAACATCTCAGCATCTTGAACCTTGGCCACCTCATGCCTCAAATGCAACTATCGAATACTGTTTTTATGAAGAACACATGAGGGGACATTTAGCAAAACTAGCTTCTCTCTTTAAAAAATAAATAATGAAGAGAAATATTGAAAATCCTTGCTTCTCATTGCAGAAAAGAGGGCTAAGAAGAAAACAGTCTCTGGATACAAAGCAGATCATGCAATTGCCACACAAGCCCAAGGCCAAGGTCATAGGAGTGAGGAATGGCTTGGAGGACAAACAGGCCTTACCAGAGTCCCTTCAAGGTAAAATGAGGCCCAGAGCCTAAACCAAGACCCACACCTCTATTGCCCTGGGGTCAGGGCAGGATTCCCCCCAGCTGCAGTGAATAGCATCCTGCAGACAGCTCTTCTGTGTTTGCTCTACGTGGAGGTTAGGGAAGCTCCAAGTTCTTCCTGCTTCAAACAGTACTGTGAATCAAATTATTGAAAATTTGTGGTCGGCCTTAGTAGCACCCTGCTTGCTACAGGTCAGGTCCCTCAAGAGGTCAGAAATCAGCATTCAGCCTATATACAAGGTGACCTGAGCTCAACTCAAAGATGTCACCATAAGCCCAGAAGAGGCTCAGATCATGGAAGTAACTCAGCTACTTATTTTCTTCCAAAACTAAAGATGAGCTGGGAAGCCCAGGCTCCCTGAAGGAGACTCACCTGCACTGCACCCTCCGATGGCTGCCATAAGGAGCAGCAGAAAACCAAGCTGGGTCACTGCAATCTGAAGAAAAGCAAGATGAAAGTCACTATTGTAACCATCCTTCCTCCATGTCCTTGTCACTACCATACTCCTATCTAGTCCAATACACAGTAAAGGGTCCTCAGCTCTTTTTCTGTTTTCTTTTTTATCTCTACACATCTGGCACCTAAATCAAAACTGGGTAGAAATGAGTTTTCCCCTAACTCACAGACAGCATCCCTCTTCCCTCCACACTGGGCCTGGAGCTCAGCGTTGCCAACCAGATGGAGACTGTATGTTTCCTCCACAAAGATGCTGATGAGAAGTGAGGCTCTGAGTGTTTTATGGAGAAATCCCAGTGGGTACTGCCCAGATCTCCAGCCTCACCCTCTACTGGCATTTTGCCCAGTGCAGGTGAGGCTTCTATTCTTGATAACAGAAAGAGCTGGCAGTCAAGGACAATTCTGAAAGGCCATTTACTAGAATTGCTTCCAGATTCAGGAATTTCATGAACCAATTACCCCCAAAATCTGTTTCTAAGATGACCACTAAGTAGAGTTGATGTGTATTTTGGGGGGATTTTATTTGTATCTTGCATACCAAGTACACTTTTCTAAATTTAAACAAATACCATCAGGGGTTGTAAGCACATACTTGTAATCCTGCATTCGGAAGCCTGTGGCAAGAGGATCCTTCAAAGTTCAAGACCAGCCTGGGCTACAAAGTGAGCTCAAGCCAGTCTGAAATGAATGCATAGAAAGACCCTGTCTCAAAGAGGAAAAAGAAAATATGCCATTATCACCATAATTTCAAAAAAAGAAAGTATGAATAACAAAACAGGAAAAAGACCACTTCACAAAACTCTAAACTTTTATTTCACCTTGAATAAATTTAGTTCAATACCATGACTTTATCTTCAGTTTTTTTTTTTTTATTTAAGGAGAAAAGAAAAGAAAGAAAAAAAAAACAGTGAAGGGGTACAAGTTATACAGATTTACAGAAGAAAAAAATGTGCAGTAGGAAATCACTAGTTAATGGATTACATATTGCCATCTTAGAAATAATTGTTCAAGTCACAAAATTAAAGCTTGTAGAGTGGACATTCCAACAATGATACTGCAAACAGCTCTGTTCAATGATCCAATAAAACTCTGTGATATCATTTTCTATCTTATACATTTAAATATACATGCAGTTATATAGTTTAGAGCACTTTCTTTTCCTCTCTTTTGTACAGTGACTATTACACATTTTGGGTTTCATTGCTCCCACGGTTCTTGTTGCTTTTTTGGAAGAGAGTAAAACCAAATGTGACATAACAGAACAGAATCGGTCAAGTCAAAAGGGTGGATATAATAGATAATATAAAAACATAATACAAGGTGATCAACAATGGTTACCATAATGCCTCCCGCTATTTCTAATAGAATTGCCTATATCATTAGTTGTAATACAATTGAACAAAACCGTAAAGAATAAAACCGACAAAACCAAAACATTGCAGTTTTCACAGGTTGTTATGAACTGCTGAATATTTACTCATGACTATCTGCATTTTTTAAATAAAGCTGATGCTTCAGATCCATATATCTCTCCTTTCCCAGGGCTCTTCTTCACTTTTCAAATCCCAGTTTGCTCAGCTCCCCCTCACTGATACCACATACATCACTTTATTATAGCAATCACAATATGGCAATACTTTAGAGAAAAAAACTTTGCCTTCTTGGTTCTTTTCGGTCTTTCTAGGGTCAATATAATAATTTATATAAAGCACTCAAATACATTAATGGAATAAAATAACACAACATGCATTAAGAAAATCTCCAAGAAAAATACACTGCCTACAGTTCTGACAACTGTCTGTTCCCCAGCATCCTGGCTACCCTCAGACCTGTCATGAAGCGCAGGATTATCCTGAAAAGGACCAGGAAGATCACCCATCACCAATTAGAAAACACGTCAAAATAAAGTATAACTACAGAATTCCACAGCTATTGGCAACTTGGTGCACAGAAGACTTAAGGTGAACTCTTGATGCTCAAGACTAGAGATGGGGACAATTATAAAACAAAGCTTATCAAGTTCAATAGATTCCCAAGTTTCCCATCCACCATTTCAAGTGGCTGGAAGGGCTGCTGGTGTACAGCATATCTTACTGTTTGCAAATATCTCACAATGCTTTCCTAAGAACTACAAAATTTGTGTAAAGAACAACACAGCAGGCTATCAGAGAGAGTAGGCCAAATGGCATGCTGTTAGATGAAGAAAATGAATAGTCAAACTCAGGTACATGTTGTACTTATGCTAAAATAAAACCATAAAATCTGTACACATAGGAGGGAAATGGGATTAAGCAGAACTAAGATGTTTTATATTTATGTAGCAACTCATTGCAATGAGTGTAATCATTATGTACTGTTAACAGGAATTGATAACATGTGTTTAAACAGATACATATATTTTCCTTTTTATTAAGTTTATTGGTACATTTTAGATATACATACTGACCACCATGATAGAGAATTTACACCTGCACATGATGTGTGTTAAATCATTTTCCCATTCTCCTATCTTCCCAAAAAGTACAAAACTCTCAATGAGTTGAAGAGTAGTTTTTGAAAGAAGAAATAAAAAAGACAAATACTTAGGTACACTTTCCAAAGGAAGAAAAAAAGGATTAAATCAAATGATTAAAAACAAAGAAGGATTCAACGTGGCTGAATAGAAGAGGAGCCACATCAACTAACAACAAAGGTAACTGGAGGAAAGGGAGGGACATACATCCTGACCCCCGGATTAACTTGAAATAAGACATGTGTACATCAAACAAACCATAGACATAGGATTTTATGAAATGGTAATCAAGATCACCATGCTGCTGGTGGCACTACTGCCTGTGTACTGAGCAAGAAGCACCACACTAACATGTCTCCCAGAAGCTGATAGACTGCAAATGTGTGACTAACTCAAGCCAAACAAGATAGATTTGGAATGAAAGGCACCTTGCTTCTTATGCCTTCCTCCGTGTTGAGGATGCAGGGACCTGGCAGAAGATTTCACCAGCACTACTCCCTCCACAGTGGGCACCCAGATGTTTTTTTGTCTGTACGCTAGCAACTAATTGAAATCCCAGCAACAACCAGGTTAGAGACCAAAGCAGAAGCAGTCCACAACCCTTCCTGCCCTGTAGTGTGAAACAGGGATGTAAGAAGGATGCATAGAATTTGAACACTGTGGCACTCTCTAGGAGAAAGGAGATTCAAGTGGGATCAGGTAGACTGTGAGCTATCTCCATTGTGGGGCAGAATCAATGAGTCAGTATGGTTAGTGATTCCTGCAGTGTGGTGGTGGTGTTGTATAGGGGCACTGGTCAAGATTACTAATCTACCAAGCAAGTTTACAGCAAAGGCTTAAATATTTCAGACAAATAATATGATTCTAGGGCTGCAGGAGAATCAAAAGCTTCTAGATAGGGCTGGGGATTTAGCTCAGCAGCATAAGCACCTGCCTTGCAAGCAGGCGGTCGTGAGTTCGATCCCTGGTACCGATAAAAATGAAAAAGACAAAAAAAAAAGCTTCTATCAGTGTTAGAGACAAAGATCGTCTGTGGGTGGCCTATATTTATTAAGTTTTTAAACAAAAAAGAGAATACTGAAGCACGTGTGGGAACTGAATAGGACCTTGGGAGTCACTTCAAAGATTGTTTCACATAGTAGATTATATCAATTTAAGAGAACTGTCTTATCTCTATGATAAAACTTATGGTAGGAGTGACACAGCAGGAGGGAGATGCCTGGAGTTGCTGTCTCTTATCTAGTTAATTTTGGTGGGAGAGAGGTGTCAACATCTATACCTTTACATGGCCCTTTGAGGTGTCACTGGCATCACAGGATTGAGCCAGGAGCAGTGATTCACAGAGATTCACTTACAGACTTCCAGGAGAACATGGCAGATACATAGCAGCAGCTACAGAGGCTCTCTGAGATACCCCACTTAGAACCCAGAAATGGGGTGAGGCGAGGAGTCCTAAGCAAGGGGAGATATACCCTGCCGATCCAGGAATGAACTAAGCTAAGAGAAACCAACTGGAAATGCAGTCCTGGTGCTATAACAGGAACAGATAAAATCTCAGCATGGAAGCTGGATCCCGCACCATTGGAAGCCGCGATTTGAATTTCCTGCTGACGTTGCTGCGTCGAAATCAGCATGGCAGGGAGAGAGACTCGAGAAAACTCTGACAGTGGGAATCGGTGAACAGAGTTGAGAATGGGACTGGCAGTGAGACTTGCATCGACCTGTGGTGACTGAGAGGAACAGGGACCTTTCCATAGAGTACGAGGTGTCAGCAAAGGACATACTGGGACCAGGCAAACTAGCCCGAACAGGATGTTGCAGTGACTTCAGTCACATATGCCCCTCTCAAGCAGGATTGGTGGGGAGTGCCTGGCCTGCATGACGCCACTGACTAAGACCCAGTAGGCTAGCCCAAACCAGGTCCCAGTGCCTGGAGGTGCACCCTAACAGTGAAACCTTTAATAGGTTGACCTGGAGGGGTGGGTCTAGCAGAGGCTGCCCAATTCTGTATCTCCCTAGTACACTGCAGTGGGCAGGAACACCTAACTGGCACAATTCAAACAAACTGCAACAGACAAATAGAAAAAGAAAACTGGGCCTCCTATTTTCGCTTGTATGGAAGGAACAAAAATTATGGGAAGAAGAAGCAACAAGAAAGGGTCCTCAGTCCCCAATTCTGAGAACACTGATCCAGGAAAAGTGAATGCAAAGGAGAATGAGGAAAGAAAACATGCAATATCAGACACAGCACCAATAGACATAAAGCAATATCTCCGGAGCCTCATAGACGAGTTAAAAAGAGAAGTATTTAAAGAAATAAAGCAAGATATAAGTAGAATAGTTATAGAAATGCTAAGCACAGCCCAAGAAGAAACAGATGGTGGAATGGAAGAACAGAAAAAAAAGGGGGAAATTGTTTAATGGAGAAAATAGAGAAAACATAGACTATGTGAAGCAGGTTCAAAGAAATTACCAGGAAACTAAAAACTCTATTGAAAGTTGGGATAACAGCTTGAAAGAAACTAAGGATAGGTTATCTGAACTGGATGGCAGATTTGTAATGGGAAGCATGAAATGAAAAACTTCTTAAATATAACAAGAAAAAAAACAGCAATAATACAAAGGCTAGCAGATGATAAGAGGATCTATAACTTAAGAATTAAGAACATAAAAGAAGAAGTAGAGACACAAGCAAATGGACTACAAAAGCTATTCACAGAAATAATCCAAGAGAATTTCCCTAATTTAGCAAATGGTAAAGATACTCAGATGTAAGACTCATACAGGACCCCAGCCACATACAACCCAAACAGAACTACACCCAGGCATATAATAATCAAAATTCCAGAAATCCAATATAAGAACAGAATATTAAAAGCCATCAGAGACAAGAAACAGATTACTTACAAGGGAACACCCATCAGAATTACAGCAGACTTCTTGGCACAAACCATCAAATCACAAAAGAGCATGGGGGGAAATAATTCAAGATAATAATTTCAGGCCAAGAGTGATATATCCTGGGGCTGGGGGTTTAGCTCAGTGGCATAAGCACCTGCCTTGTAAGCAGGCAGTCATGAGTTTGATCCTGGGTACCGATAAAAAGGAAAAAGACAAAAAAAAAAAAAAAAGAGTGATATATCCTGCACAACTGTCCCTAGAAATTGATGGAAAAACAAGGTGCTTCCAGGATAAAGAGGAACTAGGGGAATTTGCAACCACCAATTCAACTCTACAGAGAATACTGCAGGACATTCTAAAAAAGGAAAATACCAAGATTCCAGCAACAGTGGCAGAGAGGCCACAATGAATGGAGCAGAAAGTAAAATGAAGAAGACAAACTGACAACTAACGACAGAAAAAGATCTCAACAGGAATGAGGCAGAGAAGATTGGAATGTAGGAACAGCTATTTTGGAGAAAACAAGACATCATAATAGCTAGTGCTGATTTAGTATCGTCTTCTTTTGAAGTCCCATCAAGCTTTTATTCTTCTGTCTCCATCGTTCTTAACAGGTTGTATTTTATTGGATTTTATTATATGTGATAATATAAGCAAAAACTTTTATAGACAAGGAGATTATACAGAAATCATTGTTCATTTTCTGATAGTTGGTTCTAAATACCCTGTAATACTGTCATTCTCTTGAATGGTTTTATAGTGTCTTGATATGTTTAGTGCTACAGTATATGAAGTTATACTCAAAGATTTCAAGGAAAGAGACTATGGTAACTAATTTTATGTCAGGATATCTTGTGGTGAAACACTATTTTGCTTAAATGGTTATGCTTTGACCTGTGCTGTTTTATTGTTATGCCCTCTTTTATCCCAATCTCCTTTTTTAATTATTTACTTTTTTATTTTTATTTTTTTAATTAAGGGAAAAATAAATAAAAAATAGCAGGATACCTTATAGTAACCCACTTTGATTTCCTATTAACTTGATTTGAAATCCTGTATTGCCTTCACCATCTTTTTTTGACTGATTTTCCCCTATTCTGCTTTGCTTGATAATACCAAGTTCGAAAGTATAGGTAACAACTGTGAAGACAATAAGATTCATGACACCCATTTTGTTTAATGGTTTAAAAGAACCATCTTCTTTTAAAGTCCTGAAATGTCTCCAATATTTTGGTTTTATTCTTTACTATTTTGCTCAATTTTATTATAACTGATGATATAGGCAATTCTTTTTAAGACAGCAAGAGGCAGTATTGTAACCATTGTTGATCTCCTTGTATTTTGTTTTACATTATCTATTATGTCCATCCTTTTGATTTGACTGAATCTGTTCTGTTATGTCACATTTGGTTTTACTCTCTTCAAAAAAAAGTAATAAGAACTGTGGGAGTAATAAAACCCAAAATGTGTAATTCTCATTGTACAAAAGAAAGGAAAAGAAAGTGCTCTAAAGGATATAATTGCATATATATGTAAGTGTATAAGATAGATAACCACATTACTGAGTTTTGTTGGATCACTGAACAAAACTGTTTGTAGTTTCACTGTTTGAAAGTCCACTTTATATGCTTTAATTTTGTAACTTGAACAACTGTTTCTAAGATGACAATATGTAATCTATTAACTAATGATTTCCTACTGTATATTCTTTATAAAATTCTGTATAACTTATACCCTTTTTCTGTTTTTCTTCTTTTTCTTCTTAAACAAAATTTTTTTAAAAACTATGATTGCAATTCCATTTGACCTGGCTATGCCTCTTCTACATATCTTCCGAGCAGAATTAAATATATCATACCACAGTGTTATATGGGCACTCATGTTTATAGCCATATAGCTTATAATATCTACATCTTGAAAATTATCTAAATGCTCATTTAAAGAAGAATAGATAAAAATATTATGTTGTGTTGTTAAACAAAGCAGAATTACTCAGCCATAAAGAAGAATATATTTGGAACTTGTAAATGGATGCGACTAATGGATGAAATAAATCAGACTCACAAGTGTACACATCATGTTGTCTCCTAGTGTGAGAAGCTGAAATACACACATACACACACACACACACATATACACACACACATAAAGATAGTTACACTACTAATTTCCTTGCATTCATTTTTATATTGTTATGTCCTGTTTTATCTCAATCTCCCCCTTATTGTTTTAAAAAAATTATTTACTCATTTCTTATGTTTGTCTTAATTAAAGAAAAAATTTTAAAAATTAGGATATATAAATAGTAACTCTTTATGATTTCCTATTAACTTGTTTTGAAGTCCTGTAGTACTCCCACGATCTTGTTTTGACTGATTAGACTCTGTTCCATTCTATATGATAGTATCAAGTTTGAAGACATAGGCAACTACTTTGAAGGCAATAAGATTCACTAAGATACCCATTCTGGTTTGACTATTGTCTTCTTTGGAAGTCCTGTAATGTATACAATGCCTAAGTTTTATTGGTCTTGTTCTCTACTGTTTTGTCCAACTTTATAATATCTAATGAGATAGACAATTATTTTTAAGGAAACAAGAGACAACGTTGATAACCATTGTTGATAACGTTGTACTCTGTTCTACACCATGTGCTATGTCTATCCTTGGTATTGACTGACAGCTTTGTTTTGCCATATTTGACTGTATTCTCCCCCCCCCCCAAAAGTAATAAGCACTAAGCAGTAATAAAATCCAAAATGTGTAAATTTTGTTGTAAAAAAGAGAGGGAAAAAAAAGAAAAAGAGCTCTAATGGATATAACAGCAAGTGTGTTTAGGGGTGTTAAATAGCTGACTATATCAATGTTTTTGGATCATTGAACACAGCTGTTTGCAGTCTCCCTGTTTGAATGTCCACCTTGTATTCTTTGATACTGTGACTTGAGCAACTATTTTCAAGATGATAATATGTAATCTACTAACAGGTGATTTCTTACTGTTATGTTTTTTTTTTGTTTTTTTGGTTTTTTTTTTGTAGTTCTGTATTACGTGTACCCTTACACCACTTTGTTTTGTTTTGTGTTTTTCTCTTTTTCCTCTTAAATAAAAAAAAAGAAAAGAAAACAAATGCTTGGGCTAATATATTTTGATAATTAAATGCAGATACCTTACACTCTGAGTAACTCAGTTAAAGACAACAAAAAACAATGTATTAACCATTGTTACACTCTAATCATTGTTTTGAATTATTGTCTTATTTTTTCTCTTTAAGATAAAAAAATTCATAGGCTGTAAGTCAAAGGGTGAAAACAATATTCCATGCAATAGGAACCTAGAAATGGCAGAAGTAGCTATCCTATTTGCAGACAGAGTGAATATCAAGCCAAGTCTGAGGAAGGTCACTACACCCTTGTAAAGGGAACAATTCAAGAGCAAGTGATAACAATCATAAATATATAAACAATTAATGCAAGTGCACCCAACTATGTAAAGCAATTGTTAATAAGCAATAAAAATCTTGTAAGCACAAATACAATTATATTTAATACCCCGCTGTCACAAAAACACAGATCCTGGCCATGAATCAAGGCTGGTAGCTTCCTGAGGCTGTTGGTTTCAAGCAGTAGCCTAAAGAGATGTTTTTCTATGGTCTGTTGGCCATTTCAGAACTTGGGCAGTGAAATGGTCAATTCATTAGAAAGACACAGCTTGAAGCAACCCTCTCACTGTGAGCAGCTGTGAGCATGGCCCACAGGCAGGCTGAGGTGGCCCAGGATGGGAGCCACCACAGTTTACTGGGACCCACATAATGCTGGGACCTGGTGCACCAGGAAACCAAGCAAACTCTCCCCAACCTGGCAAGTGGCCAAAAGCATGGCAGGCTGCAGTGGCCCAGGACAAGAGCCACTGGTATTTTGGGACTCACACTATGCTGGAACGTGGAGTGCCAGGAAACCAAGTAACACCCCCTCCCCCCATGAGCAGCTGTGGCTGTGACAGGCTCCAGTGGTCCAGGACAGGAGCCATCAACATTTACTGGGACCCACACCATGCTGGGACATGGAGCACTGAAAACCAAGCAACCCCTCCCCTCCAGGGAGTGACTGTGAGTGTGGCAGGCTCTGGCAGCCCAAGACGGGTGCCTCCAGCATTTACTGGGACCTGCACCATGCTGGGCCCTGGAGCACCAGGAAACCAAGTAACCCCCTCACACACACACACACACACACACACACACACACACACGCGCAAGTTTCTCCCTCTCTTCATTAGCAAGTGGGAGCCAGTGATCTGGACATCCCTTGAGAGGGATTTCCTTCTACCATCTCTTTGAAAGCAAACACTTTTATCCCTGTTTTGCTTTTTTCTAATTAATGGTGTTATTTTAGCCTGTTTTGTTTTGTTGAACTTCTGTGTACATGAAAGTATGGGTAGCTATCTGAAGAGAGTGAGTGACTCTATGACAGCCATTAGTGACTTCCCTATTGTCTAGTCTTGAGGACTTAAACTGTGTTCCTCATTCTGTTCTGATCACTTTTATACCACGTTGTTTTGTATGAATTCTCTGTATGCAAAGACATGGACAACTATTTGGAAGAAAACAAGAGACTATGAAAAATACTGAAGACATCAGGTCATCTAGCTTTGAAATTTTTATCTCTTATGTTGCTCTCTTATGGCTTTTTTGTTCTGTTTTGCTGTGTTTAATTTTACCCCTTTTAAAATATAAATAAAGGGTGGTAAAATTAAACACAACAAAAGTCAGCCCACCATCCAGAGCCCTGGGAGACATTAAGATCATCTCTTCTGGAGCTCAAGGACTCACCCAGAGCCCATCTATAGTAGACTAATCTTGGAAGGTTTCAGGTCTCTGCAGGAAATGCCCAGTGACCTTCTCCCAAACCAGGAGACTCAGCTAGCAGCAGGAGTGAGTGTGCACACCACAACAAGCTCTGGGAAAATTTAAGATCATCTCTTCAGGAGCTTAAGGAACCAGCCAGAGCCCAGCCACATTAGATTAGCCTTGGGAGGTTTTGTGGACCAAGTATATTATGCTCAGTGACCTTCTTGAATTACGGCATTTGAGAGCAAGTGAAGTGAATTCCAGGGCATTGGTCCTCACCAAAGAAGAGCTTTAGCCCATCATCCATAGTGGTTAGGTGCCTGCCCAGCTACCTGGAACACTGAAGGTGGCAAGGGAAGGCCTGAGGCCCTAACTGGATGAGGCTCAGAAACCTCCATTCTGTCCCAGGAGCCTAGGACACAGGAGATGATTTCCAACACATCCAGGGAAGCCTTGGAACAACACTTGAAACACAGAAATATAGGAAAATGGCAAAGTGAAAGACCAAAATGCAATTTCAAACCTCTAGCCCATCCCAAGAAATCTCAGGAGCTATGAACATAGAAGAAAATATATGCCATACACCTGAAATGCCTGAAATAATAGCTACTGAAATAAAGAAGCAGCTGTGGGAAGCTTTAAAGGAATTCAAACTAGAAATGATATCCCAGGTAAAACAACAAATGATAAAAGAAAGACATGCTGAACATATCTAAATAAGAGATAGCTAAAAATTGGAGAAACTAAACAAAAAAGTAGAATCCCTGGATGAACAATAGAAGAAATAAACAGAATACATAAAACAGATGCAAAGAAATATACAGGAAATCGAAAATTAAATTGAATGTTGTAAAAACTGCCTCAATGAAAATGAAGATAGAATTTCAGACCTCAAAGACAAGATTGCAGCTAGTAAACAGGAAATGAAAAATCTTTTAAAAACAACAAGTAATCAGGAAATAACAATTCAGCAGCTGCTAGATGATGCAGAGAAAAACAAAATATGATTGAAAGGGATAAATGAAAAAGAAGGGGACAGCATAAAGGATATCAAGAGGACATTTAGAGAAGTAATAACTGAAAAATTCCCAAACAACAGAATGGAAACTGACATCAGGATCATTGAAGTATATAGAACTCCAAATAGTCATAACCAAAATAAAACTACACCCAGACATATAATAATCAGTATCCCAGAAATCCAACATAAGAATAGAATATTAAAAGCTATCAGAGAGAAAAGACACATCACTCATAAAAGAAAGCCTATCAGAATCACAGGAGACTTCTCAGCACAAACAATGAATCAAGAAGAGCATCGAGTAAAGTATTTCAGATGCTAAAGGAAAATGACTTCCAAACTAGACTGATGTACCCTGAAAAACTATCCTTCAAAATTGATGGAGAAATAAGATACTTCCATGACAAAGAACAGCTGAAAAACTTCATGGTCACCAAGCCAATCTTGCAAAGAATACTGAAAGACAGTTTATATACACTTAGGAAAAAAACAAAACACTAAGCAAAGCAGACAATTAAACAGAACAGAAAGATAAAGATTCATCAGCATACAGATAAAATGTCAAGAATGAACCAACATATAACAGTGATAACAATTAATATAAATGGTCTCAACACACCACTTAAAAGAAACAGAAGGCAGAATGGATCAAGAAACAAAACTGAACCCTATGCTGTCTACAAGAAATCCATCTAACCCAAAAGGATACTCAGAGACTGAAAGTCAAAGGACAGAAAACAATAGTTCATGCAACAGAAACTCAAAACAAAGCAGGGGTAGCTATTCTGTTTGCAGACAGTGTGAGCTTCAAACGAAGAATGATCAGAAGAGATAAAGAAGGTCATTACGTACTGGTTAGGGGAAAAATTCAAGAGGAAGAGATAACTGCCTTAAATACATATGCACCAAATTCCAGAGCACAAAGTTATATAAAACAAGTATTAACAGAAATGAAAACCCAAATTAGCAGTAACACAATTATAACAGGAGACCTTAACACACCATTGACACCAAAGGACAGATCAACCAGACAGAAAATCAGCAAAGAAATAACAGAACTGAATCATACCTGTGTACAAACTGACTTGATAGACATATACAGAGTGTTCCATCCAACAACAACAGATTATACATTCTTCTCAGAAGTACATGGGTCATTCTCTCAAATAGACCATGTATTAGCTCACATAACATATTTAAATAAATGCAAAAGAGTTGAAATTATCCCATGCATGTCATCAGATCATAGTGCTATGAAATTAGCAATTAATGATAAAAGATACTGCAAAAATCCGACAAACACATGGAAACTAAAACACACGGTTGAGTAATCAGTGGGTCACAGGGGAAATTAAAGAAGAAATTAAGCAATATATACAAGTAAATGAAAATACAAATACAACTTACTGGAATCTGTGGGATACGATGAAAGCTGTCCTCAGAGGAAGGTCTATTGCACTGAGATGCTACATCAGGAAAACAGAATGAACACAAATAAATAACCTGATGTTACACCTCAAACATCTAGAAAACAAGAGCAAGTCAAGCCCAAAGCCAAAAGAAGGGAGGAAATTATAAAAACCAGAGCAGAAATCAATGCAATAAAGACCAAGAAATCAATCCAAAAAATCAATGAATCAAAAAGTTGATTCTTTGAAAGAATAAATAAAATTGATAAGCCCCTAGCCAACATTATTTTAAAAAGGGAAGAAAAAACTCAAATTCATACAATAAGGTATGAAAAGGGCAAAATCGCTACAGAGTCTGTAGAAGTACACAATACCATCAACACCTATTTCAAAAACCTTTACTCTCATAGGTTTGATAACACAGAAGAAATAGAGCTATTGCTAGAAATGTATGAAGTACCAACGCTAGGCCAAGAAGATGTAAAACTGCTGAATAACCCAATTTTTATTAATGAAACTTTAAATGTAAGTCCTTACCTACAAAGAAGAGCCCAGGCCCAGATGGATGCATTACAGAATTCGACAAGAAATACAAAAAAGACTTAATGCCAACACTCCTCAAACTCTTCAATGAAACTGAAAGGGAAGCAATCCTTCCTGAGTCATTCCTGGAAGCAAATATTACTCTAGTACCAAAACCTGAGAAAGACTCAACTAAAAAAGAGAACTACAGATCAATCTCCCTAATGAACACAGATGCAAAAATCCTCAATAAAATATTGGCAAATAGGATGCAGCAAATCATCAAGAAGATTATACACCATGACAAAGTGGGATTCATCCCAGGCATGAAGTGATGGTTCAGCATACATAAATCAATAAATGTAATCCACCATATAAATAAAACCAAAAGTAAGAATCAAGCAATCATTTCTACAGTTGCAGAAAAAGCTTTTCATGAAGTCCAACGTGCATTTACGATAAGAACCTTACAGAAAATTGCAATAGATTGTCTTTACCTCAATATAATAAAGGCCATCTATGACAAGCCAACAGCCAATATCATACTAAATGGCCAAAAACTGAAGGCCTTTATCTTAAAATCAGGCACAAGACAAGGATGTCCCTTATCACTGCTCCTATTTAATATAGTACTGGAAATACTAGCCAGAGCAATCAGACAAGAGAGAAAATAAAAGGGGTAAAGATAGGTAGAGAAAAAGTTAAATTATCATTATTTGTGGATGACATAATACTCTACATAAAAGACCCACAAAACTCCATTGAAAGATTCCTAGACATAATAAATAGATTGGGCAATGTAGCTGGATATAAAATCAATACTCAAAAATCAATAGCGTTCCTATATGCTAACAAGATCACAGAGAGAAGTAAGAGAAGCCACATCCTTCACATTACCAACCAAAAAAAAATGAAATATTTAGGAATTATTCTCACGAAAGAAGCCAAAGGTCTATACCGAGAAATTATAATACTCTCAAAAAGAAATTGAAGATGATCTCAGAAAATGGAAAGACATCCCTTGCTCATGGATAGGAAGAATAAATATTGTGAAAATGGTAATTCTCCCAAAACTGTTATACAGATTCAATGCAATCCCAATCAAAATAGCATCAATATACCTCATAGATCCAGAGAAATCAGTCCTCAAATGCATCTGGAACCAGAAAAGACCTAGAATAGCAAAGACAGTTCTAAGCAGCAAATGCAAGGCAAGGGGCATGACAATCCCTGGCTTGAAATTACACTACGAAGTATCTGGAGTAAAACCAACATGACACTGGAATCAAAACAGAGTGAAAGATCAATGGAATAGATTAGAGGATACAACCACAACTATAAACACACTCAACCACCTTATCTTTGATAAAGGGGCCAAAAATGTTCACTGGAAGAATGAAAGTCTCTTTAATAAATGGTGTTGGAAAAAATGGATATCCATATGCCGAAAACTAACACTAGACCCATGCCTATCACCATGTAATAAATTAAAATGTAAACGGATCAAAGATCTAATATTAAAACAGAAACACTAAATCTATTGGAAGACAAATTGGGTAAAAACCTTGAAAACATAGGGGCCGGTGGAGAATTCATCAACAGGACGCAAACCACACGGGAAATACTTCCCAGAATCAACAACTGGATCACCTCTTGTTAAAAAGTTTCTGCATGTCAAAAGAAATCTCCAGCATAGTGAAAAGAAAACCCACAAACTGGAAAAAAATGTTAGTGAAATATCCCTCAGACAAAGGACTTCTGTCTAAAACATATAAAGAATTTTAAAAAATCAGACCCCCAAAATTCACAGATCCCATCCAAAAATGGGCATCTGAGATGAATACACACTTCTCAGATGAAGAAATACAAATGCAAATAAATACATGAAAAGATGTGCATCATCATTACTCATTAGAGAAATGCAAATTAAAACCACACTGAGGTTTCATCTCACTCCTGAAAGAATGGCCAAGATCAAGAAAACCACTAACAACAAATGCTGGAGAGGCTGTGGGGAAAACGGAATTCTCCTGCACTGTTGGTGGGAGTGTAGACCAGTGCAACCATTGTGGAGGTCAATCTGGAGATTTCTCAAAAACCTGAGATTGGAAGTCCCATTTGTTCCAGCTATTCCAATTCTAGGCATATTCCCAGAAGAACTGTAAGAATCATACCACAGTGATATATGTGCACCCATGTTTATAGCAGCACAATTTGTAATAGGCAGATCTTGGAAACAACCTAAGTGTCCATCAACTAAGGAATGGATAAAAAAGTTGTGGTATTTTTATATAATGGAGTACTACTCTGGTATAAAGAAGGATCACATTGGGATATTTATAAATAAATGGGTGCAGTTTGACACCATACTCATAAGTGAAATAAATCAAACTCACATGTATGAATACCGAATAGTTTCCCTAGTGTAAGAAATGATACAAATACATAAAAGTATGTGGTAATCATGATTCACCATTATATGGCTTTGAAGACTTACAAAGTTTTCACTCATTAATTGGAATGGTTTATTCTGGGCTGTTTGATATTATTGTCTGTGATGATATGAACAGCTATTTTGAAGAAAACAATACATCATAATAGCTAGTGCTGAATTAATATCATTTTGTTTTGAAGTTCCATCAAACCATTGTTCTTCTGTCTACACTGGTTTTATCATGTCGTGTCTTATTGGATTTTATTATATGTGATAGTATAAATAAAAATTTTTATTGGCAAAGAGATAATATAGAAACCATTGTTCATTTTCTGTTACCTGGTTCTAAATACCCTGTATACTTTCATCCTCTTAAATCGTTTCACACTGTCTTTATATGTTTAATGCTATAGTATATGAAGTTTACTCAAATATTTCAAGGAAAGAGACACTATGCTAACTACTATTAAGTCGGGTTATCTTGTGGTGAAACACTATGCTGCTTAAATTGTTCTGTTCTGACCTGTATTATTATGTTGTTATGTCCTCTTTTATCTCAATATCCGCCCCCCCTTTTTTTTCTTTTGGTCTTTTTCCTTTTTATCGGTGCTGAGGATCAAATTTATGACTGCCTGCTTGCAAGGCAGGCGCTTATGCCGCTGAGCCAAATCCCCAGCCCTAATCTCCCCCTTTTCTTAATGGATTTTTTTATTATTTTTAATTAAGGGGAAAATTTTTTTAATTAGCAGGATATATTATAGTAACGTTTTTGATTTCCTGTTAACTTGATTTGAAGCCCTCTGTTGCTCTCACCATCTTGTTTTGACTGATTTTACTCTATTCTGTTCTGCTTGATAGTATCAAGTTTGAGGCTATATGCAACTAATTTGAAGGCAGCAAGATTCACTATGATGCCCATCCTGGATTGACTATTATCTTCTTTTGAATCTTCTTTGTAATGTCTTCAATGTTTAGGTTTTATTGGTTTTCTTTTGTACTATTTTGTTCAATTTTATTATACCTGAACGATATATAGGCAATTCTTTTTAAGGTAACAATAGGCATTATGGTAACCATTGTTGATTACCTTGTATTCTGTTTTTACATCATGTACTATGTCTGTCCTTTTGTTTTTATTGACTCTGCTTTGTTTTGTCACATTTGGTTTTATTCTCTTCAAAAATAAGTAATAAGAACAGTGGGAGTAATAAAACCCAAAATGTGTAAATGTTATTGTAAAAAAGAGAAGAAAAGAAAGTGCTCTAAAGGGTACAACTACAAGTGTGTTTAGTAGTGTAAGATAGATGACTATATTATTAGGTTTTTGTTGGATCATTGATCACAACTGTTTACATTCTCAATGTTAGAATGTCCACCTTGTATGCTTTAATTTTGTAACTTGAATAGCTATTTCTAAGCTGACAATATGTAATCTATTAACTAGTAATTTCTCACTGTTTATTTTTTTTTAAATTCTGTATTACTTGTACCCTTTTAGTGTTTTGGTTTTTTTTAAATAAAATCTTTTAAAAGGAATTAAAACCCATATTACTCGCACCACTCTGCTTAGACAGAACTTATTTCTTCCCAGTTTGTATACAAGCACTAGATCTGAGGGAACAGACAGCTATCCCAAAATTATCAGGATATAGCACAGTAACCATCTTTAATTTCCTATTAACTTAATCTGTATCGCTGTATAACTTACACTGTTATATCATGACTGATCTTAGTTAGATCTGATTTGTTTGATTGCTGCTTGTTATTGACAGATTTTATTCAAAACTGTTAGGTTGATAGTATCAAGTCACAGAGTACAGATAACTATACTGAAAATGAAAATGAATCACTATGATACCCATTCTTATTTGATTACCACCTGTTTTTGTAGTTCTACACTATCTACAGAGTTGTATTTCTATTAATACTGTTATTTACTGATATATTCAATTATACTTTATCTGATGATATAGCCAATTCTATTGATGATAACAAGAGACAACAGAGTAATCATGGTAGAACTTCTTGTACAGCAGTTTTATATGTCTTTTTAGTTTTAGGTGTATATAGGAACATGTTTAGTTCTGTCCTGCTTTTTAGTTCTGTCCCTCTAATATAGAAAGGATAGAAATACATGTTAAGACACATGCTTGCGTAAAACCTATAAACAGTTTACAAGAACTGATTTTATGACACATGACGAAATGAACAAATGCTTTGAAGGAAAAAAAAAACACTACAGTACCCAGTGCTGATTCTGGAGTGTCATGATGTGAAATCCAGCAATACTATTATTCTTTCTTCTGAGCAATTTTAGTCTGCTTTAGTTTATTTAATCTCAACATAAATGAAGACATGGATAAATGCATACATGTTTAAGTGTATAGGATTGATAGCCATATTACTAAGTTTTTATTAGACAGTTGAACAGAACTATCTGCAGTCTCCCTGTTTGAATTCCCATATATATGTTCCACTTTTGTATCTTAAACAATTATTTGTAAGAGGACAATATGTAAACATCAACAAATTATTTATTACTGTTTATTTTTTCCTTTGAAAGTATGTACTATTTCTACCCATTTGCCATTTGGTTTTGTCTTTCTTTATTTTTTTAAATCTTTTTTTATTTTATTGTGAAAGTAGCAAAATACAACAGAACAAGACAGATTAAAGCCAGCTAAGATCGCACTTCACAGCAGGTTACTGGGATAACAGTAATAGGTATACAGTATATTTCATTATCTTTATAATGGTTGTTCTTTCAATCAGGTAAATCAAAATGAGAAGAAATACAGAACATTAAGGAACTTATCAAAACAGAATATTGAATAGAGCAGTATCATTAATCAGAATAGAGCAAAACAGTAATAAAAATATTTGCCTTCAAAGAAACGGTAGTAGGAATTCCCCCTTATTTGCTCTGCTGAACCTCCCAGGAGACGCTCAGATTTCTGGTTCCCATTTGCTAATGGGGGGCGGGACAGGGGAAAGTGGGGAGGGGAAGTGGGATGTTTGACTGTAGGCCATGCATCAGTAGGTTCACTATTGCTTAGCAGGGAGGCAGGCTGGTTGTTTGGTTTCACAGCGTCCTAAGTTCCAATATGGCACAGATCTCAGGAGCTGCTGATGGTGCTCCACCTGGAAGGGCAACAGCCTGCTACACCGCCACTGCTTAACAGGGAGAGGAGGTGCATGCTTGGCTTCCCAGTGTCCTAAGCTCCAACATAGCATGGATCTCAGGAGATGCTGGTGGTTCTCCCTCAGGAAGGGCTGCAATCTGCCACATCGTCACAGTTTACAAGGGAGGGGAGGCACTTGCTTGGCTTCCCAGCGTCCTAAGCTCTTATCTTTTTTTAAGTCAAATTTTTAAAAAATTTATATGTAGAAGAGAAGTGATACATGGCTTTGGGAGTGCTTACTCAAGATCAAGGACTTGCTCAACAGCCTATAGGGTATCTGAGACATAAATTAGACATAGTAGCTAAGAAGTGGTCTGCTTGCCTCAGAGCCATGACAGCTATGGCTCTCTTTTTGCCACAAGCAACCAAGTTGACTTGAGGCAAAGATCTCATTGTATACACACCTCACAATGTGGCAGGACTCCTTTCTTTTAAGGGACGTCTATGGCTGTTTGATATCCAATTTCTTAAAGAGTAGGCTCTACTTCTAGAAGGACCAGCCATTCAAATAAAGACATGTTCTTCCTTACATCCCATCACCTTCTTGCCAGAACGGGAGGAAGAAATGAGACTGATAAACATGACTGTGAACAAGTAATTCTTCATACATATGCAGCCAAAAAACACTTATTAGACACTCCGCTTACTGAATCAGATATAACCCTCTTCAGTGATGGAAGCTCCTTCATAGAAAATTAAAACAAAAGCAAGATATGCAGTGATACCTTTACACCATATTCTTAAAAGCTCTTCACTTGAACCTGGAACTAGTGCTCAACTAACAGAACTCATGGCTCTGACCAGAGACTTATAACTCAGCAAGGGGTAAAAGGTCTATATTTATACTGATTCTAAATATGCTTTCCAAGTATTACATGCTCATGCAGCCATATGGAAATAAAAAGTTACCTAACAACCAACAGATCTCCTATAAAATATAATAAGGAAATAGGTGATCTTTTATTTTCTGTTTATCTACCCTACAAAGTGGCAGTAATTCACTATAAAAGACCTCAAAAACCAGTTGATGAAATATCTCAGGATAATCAATTGGCTGAAGCAGCACCTAAAAAGGCTGCTTGAGGACCCCGTCTTCAAGCCTCCCTGATCTGTGAGGGGTCCCTTGAACATATTCGACCCAAATACTCTCAGCCCGGAATTGAATGGACTCTCTCCCATGCATACCATCTTCTTCCATCAGGATGGTTACAATCAGATGATGGAAAATTGTTTCTTCCTGGTGCTGGTCAATTAAAAATAATTAACTCTTTACACCAAACCTTTCCTCTAGGGAGAGACAAAACTCAGCAGATGACCTCAAAGTTACTCATAGGAAAAGGACTTGCTCAGACAATAAGACAGGTAACTAAGACCTGTGAGTTCTGCCAAAAGAACAATCCTCTTAACCAAATCATGGTTCCTCCAGGCATACAGAGACATGGTAAATATCCTGGAGAAGACAGGCAGATTGATTTTACTCATATGGCAAAAAGTAAGGGACATTAGTACCTATTGGTTTGGGTAGATACTTTCACAAACTGGGTTGAGGCCTTCCCTTGCAGAACAGAAAAAGCACAGGAGGTAGAAAAAGATTTGGTCTCAGAAATCATCACCAGATTTGGACCTCCTAAGAGCTTACAAAGTGATAATGGACCTCCTTTTAAAGCAACAGTAACACAAAGTGTCTCTCAGGCATTGGGCATTCTCTATTACCTCACTGTGCATAGAAGCCACATTCATCAGGAAAGTAGAAAGGTAAATGAGACTCTACAAAGACATCTTCATAAAATGGCTCAGGAAATTCATCTTCAGTGGTCTCACTTACTACCTTTAGCTCTTATCAATACACCTCAAATCCTAGGCCTCAGTCCATTTGAAATGCTTTATGGACATCCTTTCTGCACTGATGATTTTTTCTTTGACAAATAAACTAATGCCTTATTAAAAGGCATTCATTGCCTAAATATCAACAAACTCTTCAAGAGCTAACAGAAGCTCAGCCCACAGAAAAAGGAAATCCTATATTTGACCCTGGAAATTTGGTACTGGTAAGATCTCCTCTCTCATCATTTCCTCCCCTAGGACCAACTTGGGAAGGCCCTTATACTGTGATTCTGTTGACTCCTTCCACAGTCAAGACAACAAGCTTGGACACCTGCATACATCACACAAGACTCAAACCCTGGGAACCAAAGACTGTCACTGGAAGTAAACAATCACCCACTTTCTACTGTGAACCCATAGAAGACTTAAGATTCCTCTTCAAAAAGAAAACAAGGACTTCAGATACGCAATGCTACTATTAGCCCTTTTACTGTTCACTTCAGCACTCAAAGGAGGATGCCATTCCTTTTTAATGTGGGCACAAGAATATGCAAAATCATAGCAACAAACCTCTTCCTGGATATGTGGCTTACTGCCCTTGTGCAGTACATCAGGACTTCCTTGGTAGATATCTCCTGTTCAAGGAGATGATTGGAATAAATTACAAGACTATATTAATGAGACACAAAGAGATTCAGTAGTTCATAGTTCTGCCCACAATTACAAAGTAATAAAATGGCCTATAAATTATTCTCTTAATGATCCTGGACATAATTGGATATTTTTCTAACAATGCCACTAAAGCCTCTTTACAAACACTAATATGGCCCCTATTAAATAAAAATAAAGGTCCTCTCCTAAGGGCCAAGAACCATAGATATCAAGACGGTTATTTTCAAATATGGAATGAGTATCTATGGTTAACTCCTACCATAGGATATCTCAGTAGAGAAGCTCCATTACGCTTGGGAACAACAAAAAACCCTCTTATTCCCAATGGCCTCATGCCACTAAATACTTTGGATGGACACCCCTTAAACATTGTGTATACACAGTAACTTTATAAGCTAATGACTGGTTCACTACAGATTGATTTAATCACCCTGGAATTAGATGGGGAGACCCAATGGTGCTCATTGGTCTTGAGGAACCAATGTATGACCTTGGCTGCCCCTGGAGGGGACACGCAGATGAATATTAGGATTTGCCTGTTTACAAGGCAGAAGTGTCAAAAATATTGACAAACCTGCAAATTTATTTCACCTACAACATCGATGGTCCAGAAGCATGTTCCCTGCTATGATCATTTGGCCTCTGTCTTTAATCCCTTCCCTAGGATTATAAGACATCATGCAACTTATTAAGGCTTTGACTAACTATACTCAGTGGGCCTTAAATGACAATGCTGCCAGTCTCTGACTCCTAAATGAAGAAACAAAATTAATGAGACAGGCTGTCTTTCAAAATTGTATTGTATTAGACGTTCTGGAAGCATCACAGGGGGACACTTGTACAACTGAAAAAACCGAATGCTGTGTATGCATTCTTGATTCTTCTACTACTGTCTCAACAGATATTCGAGACATTAGACAACAAATTAACAACATGTCACACTCCGAGAATCCCTGGACCTTGTCTTTCTCCTCCTTTTTTTTTTAATTTTTTTTTAAATTTCATTTAAGAGGAAAAAGAGAAAAACACAAAACAAAACAAAGCAGTGTAAGGGTACACATAATATAGAACTACAAAAAAAAAAATAACAGTAACAAATCACCTGTTAATAGATTACATATTATCATCTTGGAAATAGTTGCTCAAATCACAGTATCAAAGAATACAAAGTGGACATTCAAACAGAGAGACTGCAAACAGCTGTGTTCAATGATCCAAAAACAATAATATAGTCAGCTATTTAACACCCCTAAACACACGTGCTGTTATATTCGATAGAGCTCTTTTTTCCCCCCTCTCTTTTTTACAACAAAATTTACACATTTTGGATTTCATTACTCCTTAGTTGTTATTACTTTTTTGGGGGGGGAGAGAATAAAGTCAAATATGGCAAAACAAAGCTGTCAGTCAAACCCAAGGATAGACATAGCACATGATGTAGAACAGAATACAAGGTTATCAACAATGGTTATCAACGTTGTCTCTTGTTTCCTTAAAGAGAATTGTCTATCTCATTAGATATTATAAAGTTGGACAAAACAGTAGAGAACAAGACCAATAAAACTTAGGCATTGTAAACATTACAGGACTTCCAAAGGAGACAATAGTCAAACCAGAATGGGCATCTTAGTGAATCTTATTGCCTTCAAAGTAGGTGCTTATACCCTCAAACTTGATACTATTGCACAGAATGGAACAGAGTCTAATCATTCAAAACAAGATCATGGGAGTATTACAGGATTTCAAAACAAGTTAATAGGAAATAAAAAAGAGTTACTATTATATATCCTAATTTTTTTAATTTTTCCCCTTAATTAAAACAAACATAAGAAATAACTAAATAATATTTTTAAAGAATAAGGGAGAGATTGAGTTAAAACAGGACATAACAATATAACAATAGAGGTCAAAGCATGACTGCTTCAGCAACCTCGTGCTTCACCACCAAATAACCCGATTTAATAGTAGTTACCATAATGGCTGTCTT
This sequence comes from Cavia porcellus, assembly GCF_034190915.1. NCBI lineage: Eukaryota > Metazoa > Chordata > Mammalia > Rodentia > Caviidae > Cavia > Cavia porcellus. The sequence continues at coordinate 48,560,505 of NW_026947490.1, forward strand.
TTTCCTTGAAATATTTGGATAAAACTTCATATACTATAGCTTCAAATATTCCATATCAAGAAGCCCAGAATAAAGCCTTTCTAATTAATAAGTGAAAATTTTATAAGGTTTCAAGGCCACATAATGGGGAATCAAATTACCACATATATTTATATATTTGAATCATTACTTACATTAAGGAAACTATTCGGTATTCATACATGCGAGATTGATTTATTTCACTTATGAGTATGGTCTCAAGCTGCGCCCATTTATTGATAAATATCTCAATGTGATCCTTCTTTATAGCTGAATAATACTCCATTGTATAGAAATACCACAACTTTTTTATCCATTCCTCAGTTGATGGACACTTGGGTTGTTTCCAAATCTGGCAATTACAAATTGTGCTGCTATAAACATAGGTGCACATATATCACTGTGGTATGATGCTTTCAGTACTTCTGGGAATATGACTAGAAGTGGAATAGCTGGAATAAATGGGATTTCCAATCCCAACGTTTTGAGAAATCTCCAGACAGACCTCCACAAAGGCTGTACCAGTCTACACTCCCACCAACAGTGCAGGACAGTTCCTTTTTCCCCACAGCCTCTCCAGCATTTGTTGTTATTGGTTTTCTTGATCCTGGCCATTCTTTCAGGAGTGAGATGGTATCTCAGTGTGGTTTTAATTTGCATTTCTCTAATGACCAATGATGATGAGCATTTTTTCATGTATTTATTTGCCATTTGCATATCTTCATCTGAGAATTGCGTATTCATCTCAGATGCCCATTTTTGGATTGGATCTTTGAATTTTGGAGGTCTGAGTTTCTTTAATTCTTTATATGTTTTAGACAAGAGGCCCTTGTCTGAGAGAGAGTTCACTAAAATCTTTTCCCAGTTTGTGGATTTTCTTTTCACTATGCTGGAGATTTCTTTTGACATGCAGAAACTTTTTAATAAGAAGTGGTCCCAGTTATTGATTCTGGGAAGTATTTCCTGTGCAGTTTGAGTCCTGTTCATGAATTCTCTACCTACTCCTATGTCTCCAAGGTTTCTACCCAATTTGTCTTCCAATAGATTTAGTGTTTCTGTTTTAATATTCAGATCTTTGACCCATTTAGATTTTAATTTAGTACATGGTGATAGACATGGGTCTAGCTTTAGTTTTCAGCAAATGGAGAGCCAGTTTTTCCAGCACCATTTACTAAAGAGACTGTCGTTCTTCCAGTGAACCTGCTTGGCTCCTTTATCAAAGATAAGGTGGTTGAGTGTGTTTGTAGTTGTGGTTGTATCTTCTAATCTATTCCATTGATCTTCAGCTCTGTTTTGATTCCAATACCATGTTGATTTTACTACTGTTGCTTTGTAGTATAACTTCAAGTCAGGGATTGTGATGCCTCCTGCTTTGTCTTTGCTGCTTAGAATTGCCTTTGCGATTCTAGGTCTCTTCTGGTTCCAGATGAAATTTTGGAGTAATTTCTCTAGATCTATAAGGTATGTTGATGGTATTTCTATTGGGATTGCATTGAATCTGTATAACAGTTTTGGGAGAATGGCCATCTTCACAATGTTTGTTCTTCCTATCCATGAGCAAGGGATGTCTTTCCATTTTCTGAGATCATCTTCAATTTCCTTTTTCTGTGTATTATAATTTTCACTGTATAAGTCTTTCACTTCTTTCGTAAGAGTAATTCCTAAATATTTCATTTTTTTGCTTGCTAATGTGAATAGTCCAGTTTCTCTTATTTCCCTCTCTGTGATTTTGTTGTGTATACGAATGCTATTGGTTTCTGAGTATTGATTTACTATCCAGCCACATTACTGAATTTATTTATTGTATCTAAGAGCCTTTCAATGGAGTTTAGGGGGTCTTCTATGTAGAGTATCATGTCATCTGCAAACAATGATAATTTAACTTCTTCTTTTCCTATCTTTACCCCTTTTATTTCTCTTTCTTGCCTAATCACTCTGGCTAGTACTTCCAGTACTATATTAAATAGGAGTGGTGATAAAGGACATCCTTGTCTTGTGCCCGATTTTAAAGTAAAGGCTTTCAATTTTTGGCCATTTAGTATGATGCTGGCTGTTGGTTTGTCATAAATGGCCTTTATTGTATTGAGGTAAAGACCATCTATTACAATTTTCTGTAAAGTTTTTATCATGAATAAATGTTGGACCTTATCGAAGGCTTTTTCTGCACCTATAGAAATGATCATGTGATTCTTATTTTTGGTTTTATTGATATGGTGGATTACACTTATTGATTTGTGTATGTTGAACCATCCTTGCATTCCTGGGATGAATCCCACTTGGTCATGGTGTATAATCTTCTTGATGATTTGCTGGATCCTATTTGCCAATATTTTATTGAGGATTTTTGCATCTGTGTTCATTAGGGATATCGGTCTATAGTTCTCTTTTTTAGTTGGGTCTTTCTCAGGTTTTGGTACTAGAGTAATATTTGTTTCCAGGAATGATTTAGGAAGGATTGCTTCCCTTTCAGTTTCATTGAATAGTTTGAGGAGTGTCGGCATTAGGTCTTCTTTGTATTTCTTGTAGAATTCTGCAGTGAATCCATCTGGGCCTGGGCTCTTCTTGGTGGGTAAGGACTTAATTACATTTTGAATTTCATTAACAGAGATTGGGTTATTCAACAGTTTTACATCCTCTTGATCTAGCTTTGGCACTTCATATGCTTCTAAGAATATTTCTTCTGTGTTATCAAACTTTTGAGAGTAGAGGTTTTCAAAATAGGTGTTGATGATCTTCTGTATTTCTATTGCGTCTGTAGTGATTTCTCCTTTTTCATTTCTTATTGCATGAATTTGAGCTTTTTCTTCCCTTTTTTTAATAAGGTGGGCTAGGGGCTTATCGATTTTATTTATTCTTTCAAAGAACCAAGTCTTTGATTTGTTGATTCTTTGGATTGTTTTCTTAGTCTCTATTGCATTGATTTCTGCTCTGATTTTTATAATTTCCTCTCTTCTTTTGGCTTTGGGCTTGACTTGCTCTTCTTTTTCTAGCTGTTTGAGGTGTAGCATCAAGTTATTTATTTGTATTCGTTCTGTTTTCCTGATGTGGGAACTCAGTGCAATAAATTTTCCTCTGAGGACGGCTTTCATTGCATCCCACAGATTCCGGTAAGTTGTATCTGCATTTTCATTTTCTTTTAGGTATTGTTTAATTTCTTCTTTAATTTCTTCTGTGACCCACTGATTACTCAAGAGTGTGTTATTCAGTTTCCATGTGTTTGCAGGATTTTTGCAGTATCTTTTTTCATTAATTTCTGATTTCAGAGCTCTATGATCCGATAACATGCAAGGGATGATTTCAGCTCTTTTGCACTTGTTTAAGTATGTTCTGTGAGATAATATATGGTCTATTTTAGAAAATGATCCATGTACTGCTGAGAAGAATGTGTATTCTGATGTTGTTGGGTGGAACATTCTGTATATGTCTATCAAACCCATTTGTTCACAGGTATGATTGAGTTCTGTTATTTCTTTGCTCATTTTCTGTCTAGTTGATCTGTCCCTTGGTGTCAATGGCGTATTAAGGTCTCCTGTTACAATTGTGTTACTGATAATTTCAGTTTTCATTTCTGTTAATAATTGTTTTATATAACTGGGTGCTCTGGAGTTTGGTGCGTATATATTTAAGATAGTTATCTCTTCCTCTTGGAGTTTTCCCCTTACGAGTATGTAGTGACCTTCTTTGTCCTTTATGGCCACTGTTAGTTTAAAGTTCACATTGTCTGCAAACAGAATGGCTACTCCTGCCTTTTTTTTGGATTCCTGCTGCATGCAGAATTGTTTTCCATCCTTTGACTTTCAGTCTGTGAGTATCCTTCTGGGTTAGATGAGTTTCCTGTAAACAGCATATGGTTGGATTTTGTTTCTTGATCCATTCTGCTAGTCTGTTTCTTTTGATTGGTGCATTGAGACCATTTACATTAATGGTTATTACTGTTAAATGCTGGTTAATTGTAGGAATCTTATCTCTCTGCTGTTGCATCTTTATCTTTCTGTTCTGTTTAATTATTTGCTTTGCTTTGTGGTTTTTTCCTTTGTGTATCTAAACTGTCTTTCAATATTTTTTGCAGGGTTGGTTTGGTGTTGACGAAGTTCTTCAGCTCTTCTTTGTCATGGAAGTATTGTATTTCACCATCTATTTTGAAAGATAGTTTTGCAGGATATATAAGTCTAGGTTGGAAATAATTTTGCTTTAGGATCTGGGATACTTCACTCCATGCTCTTCTTGACTTTATTGTTTGTGATGAGAAGTCTGCTGTGATTCTGATAGGTTTTCCTTTATAAGTGATCTGTCTTTTCTCTCTGACAGCTTTTAATAATCTATTCTTGTGTTGGATTTCTGGGATGGTGATTATTATATGTCTGGGTGTAGTTTTATTTTGGTTATCACTATTTGGAGTTCTATATGCTTCACTGATCCTGATGTCAGTTTCTGATCTCATGCTTGGGACATTTTCAGCTATTACTTCTCTAAATATCCTCTTGATATCCTTTATGTTGTCTCCTTCTTTTTCATTAATCCCTATCATTCTTATGTTATTCTTCTTTGCATCGTCTTGCAGTTGTTGAATTGTTGTTTCCTGATTCCTTGTTATTTTTAAAAGATCTTTCCTTTCCTGTTCACTAGCTGCAATCCTGTCTTCAAGGTCTGAAATTCTATCTTCACTTTCATTAAGGCGGTTTTTACAACTTTCAGTGGAGTTTTTTATTTCCTGTATATCTCTGTGCATCTGCATTATGTATTCTGTTTGTTTCTTATATTGCTCGTCTAGGGATTCTATGTTTTTGTTTAGTTCCTCCAATTTTTTATCTGTGTTTTCTTTAGATATATTCAGAATCTCTTTCATTTCTTTTATCATTTCTTCTTTTATCTGGGAGATTATTTCGAGTTTGAATGTCTTTAAAGCTTCCTGGAGTTGCTTGTCAATTTCAGTAGCTACTGTGTCCGATATCTGAGGTGGATGGGATATATTTTCTTCTATATACATTGCTCCTAGGGTTTCTTGAGATGGGCTGGAGGTTTGAGGTTGTAATTTGATCTTTCGTTTTGTCATTTTCCTATATTTCTGTGTTTCAAGTGTTATTTGAAAGCTTCCTCAGGATCTGTTGAAAATCCCCTTCTATGTTTGCAGCTACTGAGACTCTAGCACCACGCTACCCCAAGCCATTGGGCCTGCAGAACCAATGGCCCGCCTCTGCCTGCTCAGAACTCCACAGTTCCAGACAAGCTGGGCCTCAGGGACACTGTGAGCCCACCTGCCCCTTGGAAGCTCCACAGCTCTTCAATCACAGCTGGGTGAGGCTACTCACCACAGGCCATGGTGTCTCAGGAGCCTGTGATCCCTCCCTGCTTGCAGAGATATTCACAGTCCTCCAGACAAAGGAATGGGCTGATGCAGGCACTCCAGATCCACCCAGCTCCTCCTCTGCAAACCGATGGCTAGACACAACAGCAAAACAGGCTGGGCTCAGGGGATAGTGTGGGCCTGCCCACCCGTCGGAAGCTCAGCAGACCTCCAAGTATAGCCGGGATGGGGAGGCGGATGTAGTGGCCTCTAACCCAGTGCTCCACTTCACTGCGCCAGGAAGCCTGAGTGATCTGGAACAGTCTGAGATTTGGGCAGAGTGTGCTGAGCTCTCACCACAGGCCGCGGTGCCTCAGGAATCTGTGATCCCTCCCTGCTTGCAGAGATCGTCTTTCTCTTCCTTACGGAAAGCTATTAATAATTCTTGTTGGTGGAAATCTTTGTTAACTATCTCATAATTGTCTTATTAATCCTATCTTTTGCCCAATACATACTTAACTGTTTATTTGCCTTTGTCTTCTCCAGACTTAAAGCTGTGCATGTACCCAAGATGAAAATGCCTTGTGTCTATCGAGGGCCTCTAGACAGGATCTCTGTGGAACAACCTCTGACTGACAACAACTGTGTCCCTCTTCAGCCTGAAGAAGCAAGACCAGTCATCTGCCTATTACCCTCTCATGGCAGATCAAGTTACTTCTTCAGAGGGGAGATTCTTGCAGATAGCTGAGTTAGTTAGAAAAATTATAGGCAGTCAGACAGGGCTGGGTCCTTGATGGAGCCATTACAGATACCTTGCATCTGTTGGGGAGACAGACACCTCCTGCTGTGGGCCAGGCCTCAAGACAAAAGATCAAACAAATGCATCTATATCCTAAGGACTGATGTTCTAATTAGTTCCCTATCACCCTGAGGAAACCTAGAGTCACCATCCTATCCCCTTAGGGAAGAGTCACAGCTCTAAAAATGCCTGCTTTCTACATGACTTGCTTTCTCATTTGTCCACAATTTAATCAATTTTACCTGAACTACTAATCTTGTTCGATAACTACAGTTATGGCCACTTGCTTCATGAGTTCCCAGTCTTCCCCTATCTTAAACCAAGCTCGCCCCATGATTTTGCTCTATAAAAGTTCCTAGAAAAGACAGAGTCCTTGGCAACCCACTCAGGACCCCTTCTGTATCTTGTCAGACAGAAGCTTTCTTTCTCTTAATATATTCTACTTTTAACATCCATTGTTCCTAAAATTCGTTCTTCTATTTTAGAAAACAGGAACTCATGGACATAACAGCCTGGGAGTTTCATTCCTCCATATCAACACCATGGGGATGATCAGACCACTTCCTTTCTTTTGAAGAAGTCCCCAAAACTGGAAGCCCAGCAGGGTTACACACTAAAAAGTCATCATCACCATATGCCTGGCAGGCCCATTTTAACATAAGAAAAGAGCCACAGACACCCATGAATGAACCAAATACAAATAGAGGTAATCTCTTTATTCTGTGGTACACTAATATTATCTTCTTTAAAATATTCAGATTTTCTTTGTTCAGTCCATAAGAGTTAGGAAGGGGTCAGATAAAATGCCTCCTCCTTGCCCTTTATTTCTCTCAGTATTTAAAGGGTCTACCTGAGAGAGTCCTGGGGGATGACATCGTCCTTTGTAGAACTGACAAATTCTAAGACTACAAACACTAAAGATATAGCTGACACAAAATCACTCCACAATACCCATTCTTTTGAAAATTCTTACAGTTCTCCACCCTGCATGAAAAATATTCAGAAACACTAAGACTTCAAGAAAAATGATTTATTTCACTTTGCTCAGCTACTGGCTTTCTAGACACTATGTAAGTTAGTCTCCATCACTGGGTCCTGGTAGATGGAAGATGAATGCCAGATCCCATAGGAAGATGGTGTCAGCGATAGAACAAAAGCACAGCTGCCTCAGTTATCTCCTGGCTACTGCTCCATCCAGTATGAGTTTCATATCCATTCCAGTTATAGGCAGAGAAGTCTCCACATTGGCTGGGATTTCCCTCTGGGAAGTAGCCTCCTCCACCAATGCAATGCTAATAAACAAGGAAAGGAGGAAAGGGTAATAAGAGATCAGCTGGTGAAGCTAAAGATATTTCAGTGGAAAAGTCTTTGCTCCCCATTGGGAATTTCCATTGGTGGTATTGATCTATTACACTCATATAAACCTCTCTTCTTTTAGTTTTATTTCCATCATGCCTTCTGACTTTCTTTCCAGTTTTCAGAACATTCATTCTCAATGTCCCTGATGGGACTCTGTGAATTCCATAGGGGTTCTTCCCTAAGAGGGAAACATCTCCCTTTTTCTTAAAGAATGTAGGACTTTGTTGGTCTTACACCCTGTACACCAAAGCTGCAAAGTACCCTGTAGCTCCCTCAACTTCACATTCCTTCTGAAACACTAGGAGCCCTGAGTATACTGTTCTTTCAACATAAGTTGCATTAATATCTCAGGTATTTCTGCCTATTTCTCAAAAATCACCTTGAAGTTACCTCTTCTGTAGTCACTGCTCTGATGCACCCAGCACAGATACATGCCTTTGTAGACCCTAGTTGTTTCTGTTTTGTTTGTGGGAAATTGGTGAACATCAAACCCAGACCTTCACACATACACAGTAAAGGCTGTGACACTTGGCTCCCTTCCCAGGCCCCTTGTTTATATATCCATTACACTTCAGAGACTCTTTGTCAATGTCCTGCTAGATGCTGGACAAAAAACACAATATCCCATGTTGCGGACTGGCACAGGGGAGGTGCTCCCTGAAAGCTTCTCTAAGGTGTGGGTGGAACCCATGCATGCTGCATTACTTTTGCTTCAAGCTATGTCGGTAAAGTGCTAAAGAAGACAGATTGTCACAAAGAGACCTGTCCTTTGGGGGCCTCCCAGTAATAATCCTCCCTTATGCATTCAGGACCCTTGGTACCTGCTACCCATTGTAACTGCATTTATCATCTTTCCTACAAAGATTTCAGAGGAGCACTGAGGACTCACTGCGACCGTAGGGGGAATAATAAGATGCTGTCTTCTTGGCATCACCAAAATCGTACACTACAGGTATCTCAGGCCCATTGTCAGTCCTGCAATTTCCTGCTCCGTATTTCACTGGGTATTTCTGTGGGAAGTGAAAAAGTGATTCAGTGAGAAATGTAGGGTTGGCTCTCACTAGGATGCCGTCTAGAGTAAAAACATTCGGTTTTTGATAAACGGACATTGTTTTATTTCATTGCATTCATTTTTATTTTTTGTTGTGCTAGTGTTCAAGCCTGGGGCCTAGAGCATGCAAAGCATGAGCTCTACCACTGAGCCACATTCCCAGCCCACAGACATTGTTTAAAATGCACAGCATAGAATCTTTCCCTTTGGCTGTGCTTCTCCAACATACAATTCCCCTTGGCACTCAGTCTCAAATTCTCTTGCTCTAGCCACTTCTGGTCTTTCTCTTCCAATTCACTCTAATGGGTCCCTTGCTTTCCCTTGGTCAGAATTCTTCATGGAATCAGACAGAAACTAGGTACAAATTATGGTATAGCAAACAGGCAAGATAGCCCCAGGAGAAAATGACTCCCTCCTGAATTCAAATTCCTACTACTCTCTATATCATGAAAATCAGGTCAGCCAAATGTACCTGGTAGAGGCCAAACAGATTGTGTCCCAGGTTCTGGAAGAAGCCAACTGCCATGCAGTACCTCAGCAGGGAATTATTCCTCCAGTTCTCCATGGGGCTATTGTTGGGCACATGCCAGATACCCAGGTCCAGGGCCTGAATATCATAGTAGCCTGGATTCTAGAAAGCAATCAACACTGAGCTTGGCCAGGTCAGGAGACCCCATGAGAAAAACAAGACACATACATGAATCACTCGGCTGACTTGACAGCTATTTCAAGGGTACAGATGGACACATGGGATCAAACACTCCCAGTTCCAAAAGATGATGGTTTCCACCACCATCCAAGAGCTGTATTTTTATTGGGTTCTGTTGGGAGAAAGCTGAGATTGGAGACATGTATTTCTCTAACCTGCTCCAGCTGTAAATCCACACCCCATATTTCAAGCCTCCCTCCTGCATATTTGTAGCCTTGCGCCACTCCAGGCCTCACCACATCCCACAGTGGTTGCAAAGGCACCAAACTTGCAGTCATCATTTGTGGCCCCCTCTGTAGTCCCAAAGGTGTTGTAGTTGGCCCAGTTGCCATCATCCTCAGGATAATTGACACTATTGCCCTGCTGACTGGACCAGTGGTCACCCACTGTGCACTTCCCATACATGTTGTTCTCATGCACAGTGGCCACCAGGGTCCAGCCTCCACCCACAGTGGTCATGTCACAGAAGGTCTGGTAAATGACGCCATTCTTGGTGCAAAGGAAATACAGGCCATCTGTAAGGAGAAGCAGCCCAGAGTCTACCTGGCTGCACTCATGGCCCATTTCAACGCCAAAACCAGGACAGTTCTAAGGAGAATAAACATGGCACCCTTCACTCCTCACTTAAGCCTATCATTTTGTGTCCTTAGGACCACTGCATCTCCTGAACTCAGAAGACCACATCCTTGTGAATGAGTCAAAACCGAATTACCCAAACTCCCTGAAAGTCTCTTTCTATAGTTAAACATGGATTTATCACAGTTCAGCCATTCCACTCCAAACATATACCTAAAAGACTGAAATCTGAACTCCAACAAATATTTGTATGCTGATGTTCGTGGCATCATTGATCACAAAATGCAAATCTAGAAACAACCCAAATATTCCTTAACAGATGAATGCATAAGCAAAACATTGTGTATAAATACTGTGTATATTACATGGGCAGTGTATATCTACTGATAAAGGTATGCAAACACAATGGTTGAAATTGAACATAAATAAATGATCCATGGAATAATATGTATGAACCTTGCTGACCTTATGTTAAGAAACATAAGGCATGCACAAAAAGACAACTAATTTATGATCTACTTTTAAAAGGTAACCAAAATAAGCAAATTTATCCAAAGTGTAAGTAGAACAGTAGGGAAAAGGAGACATGAAGGTATTTCTTAGTGGCTAGAGTCCCAAGTAGAGGAAATGAAAATGTTCTGGAGTTGGATAGCAGTGATGGTTGCATAACAATGTGAAAGTAATTTATGCCACAGAAATGAATGTTTAAAAATAATTGAAATCCCAAGCTTTACCCAATACATAATGTATGTACAGTTTCCCATTCTTTTTATACAAAAACGAAAACCTGCCAGAAATAAAACCCCATGCTTGGCTCCAATGTCTGTGCTACAACACTTACCACGGGCATTATGGCACCTCTGCTTGGCTTCATTGCAGCTTTGGGGCAGAATTCGAGACAAAGAACAGGTCTCTTCCTCAAGATAAGCACTGGCCAAATCTAGAGAAAATGTAAAGTTTTATTCTCATTGCTGGTTTGACACAAAACTCAGCAGCCCCTTATCATTAATCTCAAACTCATTTCTCCACTGAACCAGAGCTTCTCTGCCTGGATGAAAGGCCATGAGATGGCCAGTGTCATCTCCATCCAGCTCACCTGGCCTGGCATACAGCACACACTTAACACATACCTCTCCATATAACCTGATGCAGATGCTACCACTGCCCTGTGCACTGCACATTAAAAAGAATTAAAAAACTTCCCCCGCCAAAAATAAAATTAAAAAAAAAAGCAAAGCAAAAAATCCTCTACAAGGGAGTTTCTAAAAACCCAACAAAGGGGCACTTGGAGAACTGCTGAGCTTCCGACGGGTGGGCGGGCCCACACTATCCCAGGAGCCCAGCCTGTTTCGCTGCTGCACCTAGCCATTGGTGTGCAGAGGAGGAGCTGGGCGGATCTGGGGTGCCTGCATCGGCCCCTCCGTGTGTACAGAGGACTGTGGATATCTCTACAAGCAGGGAGGGATCACAGGTTCCTGAGGCACTGCGGCCTGTGGCGAGGACCCTAATCCGGCTGTGATTGAAGAGCTGTGGAGCTTCCAAGAGGCAGGTGGGCCCACAGTGTCCCTGAGGCCCAGCTTGTCTGGAACTGCGGAGTTCTGAGCAGGCAGAGGCGGGCCATTGGTTCTGCAGGCCCAATGGCTTGGGGTAGCGTGGTGCTAGAGTCTCAGTAGCTGCAAACATAGAAGGGGATTTTCAACAGATCCTGAGGAAGCTTTCAAATAACACTTGAAACACAGAAATATAGGAAAATGACAAAACGAAAGATCAAATTACAACCTCAAACCTCCAGCCCATCTCAAGAAACCCTAGGAGCAATGTATATAGAAGAAAATATATCCCATCCACCTCAGATATCGGACACAGTAGCTACTGAAATTGACAAGCAACTCCAGGAAGCTTTAAAGACATTCAAACTCGAAATAATCTCCCAGATAAAAGAAGAAATGATAAAAGAAATGAAAGAGATTCTGAATATATCTAAAGAAAACACAGATAAAAAATTGGAGGAACTAAACAAAAACATAGAATCCCTAGACGAGCAATATAAGAAACAAACAGAATACATAATGCAGATGCACAGAGATATACAGGAAATAAAAAACTCCACTGAAAGTTGTAAAAACCGCCTTAATGAAAGTGAAGATAGAATTTCAGACCTTGAAGACAGGATTGCAGCTAGTGAACAGGAAAGGAAAGATCTTTTAAAAATAACAAGGAATCAGGAAACAACAATTCAACAACTGCAAGACGATGCAAAGAAGAATAACATAAGAATGATAGGGATTAATGAAAAAGAAGGAGACAACATAAAGGATATCAAGAGGATATTTAGAGAAGTAATAGCTGAAAATGTCCCAAGCATGAGATCAGAAACTGACATCAGGATCAGTGAAGCATATAGAACTCCAAATAGTGATAACCAAAATAAAACTACACCCAGACATATAATAATCACCATCCCAGAAATCCAACACAAGAATAGATTATTAAAAGCTGTCAGAGAGAAAAGACAGATCACTTATAAAGGAAAACCTATCAGAATCACAGCAGACTTCTCATCACAAACAATAAAGTCAAGAAGAGCATGGAGTGAAGTATCCCAGATCCTAAAGCAAAATTATTTCCAACCTAGACTTATATATCCTGCAAAACTATCTTTCAAAATAGATGGTGAAATACAATACTTCCATGACAAAGAAGAGCTGAAGAACTTCGTCAACACCAAACCAACCCTGCAAAAAATATTGAAAGACAGTTTAGATACACAAAGGAAAAAACCACAAAGCAAAGCAAATAATTAAACAGAACAGAAAGATAAAGATGCAACAGCAGAGAGATAAGATTCCTACAATTAACCAGCATTTAACAGTAATAACCATTAATGTAAATGGTCTCAATGCACCAATCAAAAGAAACAGACTAGCAGAATGGATCAAGAAACAAAATCCAACCATATGCTGTTTACAGGAAACTCATCTAACCCAGAAGGATACTCACAGACTGAAAGTCAAAGGATGGAAAACAATTCTGCATGCAGCAGGAATCCAAAAAAAAGGCAGGAGTAGCCATTCTGTTTGCAGACAATGTGAACTTTAAACCAACAATGACCATAAAGGACAAAGAAGGTCACTACATACTCGTAAGGGGAAAACTCCAAGAGGAAGAGATAACTATCTTAAATATATACGCACCAAACTCCAGAGCACCCAGTTATATAAAACAATTATTAACAGAAATGAAAACTGAAATTATCAGTAACACAATTGTAACAGGAGACCTTAATACGCCATTGACACCAAGGGACAGATCAACTAGACAGAAAATGAGCAAAGAAATAACAGAACTCAATCATACCTGTGAACAAATGGGTTTGATAGACATATACAGAATGTTCCACCCAACAACATCAGAATACACATTCTTCTCAGCAGTACATGGATCATTTTCTAAAATAGACCATATATTATCTCACAGAACATACTTAAACAAGTGCAAAAGAGCTGAAATCATCCCTTGCATGTTATCGGATCATAGAGCTCTGAAATCAGAAATTAATGAAAAAAGATACTGCAAAAATCCTGCAAACACATGGAAACTGAATAACACACTCTTGAGTAATCAGTGGGTCACAGAAGAAATTAAAGAAGAAATTAAACAATACCTAAAAGAAAATGAAAATGCAGATACAACTTACCGGAATCTGTGGGATGCAATGAAAGCCGTCCTCAGAGGAAAATTTATTGCACTGAGTTCCCACATCAGGAAAACAGAACGAATACAAATAAATAACTTGATGCTACACCTCAAACAGCTAGAAAAAGAAGAGCAAGTCAAGCCCAAAGCCAAAAGAAGAGAGGAAATTATAAAAATCAGAGCAGAAATCAATGCAATAGAGACTAAGAAAACAATCCAAAGAATCAACAAATCAAAGACTTGGTTCTTTGAAAGAATAAATAAAATCGATAAGCCCCTAGCCCACCTTATTAAAAAAAGGGAAGAAAAAGCTCAAATTCATGCAATAAGAAATGAAAAAGGAGAAATCACTACAGACGCAATAGAAATACAGAAGATCATCAACACCTATTTTGAAAACCTCTACTCTCAAAAGTTTGATAACACAGAAGAAATATTCTTAGAAGCATATGAAGTGCCAAAGCTAGATCAAGAGGATGTAAAACTGTTGAATAACCCAATCTCTGTTAATGAAATTCAAAATGTAATTAAGTCCTTACCCACCAAGAAGAGCCCAGGCCCAGATGGATTCACTGCAGAATTCTACAAGAAATACAAAGAAGACCTAATGCCGACACTCCTCAAACTATTCAATGAAACTGAAAGGGAAGCAATCCTTCCTAAGTCATTCCTGGAAACAAATATTACTCTAGTACCAAAACCTGAGAAAGACCCAACTAAAAAAGAGAACTATAGACCGATATCCCTAATGAACACAGATGCAAAAATCCTCAATAAAATATTGGCAAATAGGATCCAGCAAATCATCAAGAAGATTATACACCATGACCAAGTGGGATTCATCCCAGGAATGCAAGGATGGTTCAACATACACAAATCAATAAGTGTAATCCACCATATCAATAAAACCAAAAATAAGAATCACATGATCATTTCTATAGGTGCAGAAAAAGCCTTCGATAAGGTCCAACATTTATTCATGATAAAAACTTTACAGAAAATTGTAATAGATGGTCTTTACCTCAATACAATAAAGGCCATTTATGACAAACCAACAGCCAGCATCATACTAAATGGCCAAAAATTGAAAGCCTTTACTTTAAAATCGGGCACAAGACAAGGATGTCCTTTATCACCACTCCTATTTAATATAGTACTGGAAGTACTAGCCAGAGTGATTAGGCAAGAAAGAGAAATAAAAGGGGTAAAGATAGGAAAAGAAGAAGTTAAATTATCATTGTTTGCAGATGACATGATACTCTACATAGAAGACCCCCTAAACTCCATTGAAAGGCTCTTAGATACAATAAATAAATTCAGTAATGTGGCTGGATAGTAAATCAATACTCAGAAACCAATAGCATTCGTATACACAACAAAATCACAGAGAGGGAAATAAGAGAAACTGGACTATTCACATTAGCAAGCAAAAAAATGAAATATTTAGGAATTACTCTTACGAAAGAAGTGAAAGACTTATACAGTGAAAATTATAATACACAGAAAAAGGAAATTGAAGATGATCTCAGAAAATGGAAAGACATCCCTTGCTCATGGATAGGAAGAACAAACATTGTGAAGATGGCCATTCTCCCAAAACTGTTATACAGATTCAATGCAATCCCAATAGAAATACCATCAACATACCTTATAGATCTAGAGAAATCACTCCAAAATTTCATCTGGAACCAGAAGAGACCTAGAATCGCAAAGGCAATTCTAAGCAGCAAAGACAAAGCAGGAGGCATCACAATCCCTGACTTGAAGTTATACTACAAAGCAACAGTAGTAAAATCAACATGGTATTGGAATCAAAACAGAGCTGAAGATCAATGGAATAGATTAGAAGATACAACCACAACTTCAAACACACTCAACCACCTTATCTTTGATAAAGGAGCCAAGCAGGTTCACTGGAAGAACGACAGTCCCTTTAGTAAATGGTGCTGGAAAACTGGCTCTCCATTTGCCAAAAACCAAAGCTAGACCCATGTCTATCACCATGTACTAAATTAAAATCTAAATGGGTCAAAGATCTGAATATTAAAACAGAAACACTAAATCTATTGGAAGACAAATTGGGTAGAAACCTTGGAGACATAGGAGTAGGTAGAGAATTCATGAACAGGACTCAAACCACACAGGAAATACTTCCCAGAA
The DNA here is from genome assembly GCF_034190915.1 of Cavia porcellus. Lineage (NCBI taxonomy): Eukaryota > Metazoa > Chordata > Mammalia > Rodentia > Caviidae > Cavia > Cavia porcellus. Next base: position 48,576,157 of record NW_026947490.1, read on the forward strand.
TCAATAACTGGGACCACTTCTTATTAAAAAGTTTCTGCATGTCAAAAGAAATCTCCAGCATAGTGAAAAGAAAACCCACAAACTGGGAAAAGATTTTAGTGAACTCTCTCTCAGACAAGGGCATCTTGTCTAAAACATATAAAGAATTAAAGAAACTCAGACCTCCAAAATTCAAAGATCCAATCCAAAAATGGGCATCTGAGATGAATACGCAATTCTCAGTTGAAGAAATTCAAATGGCAAATAAATACATGAAAAAATGCTCATCATCATTGGTCATTAGAGAAATGCAAATTAAAACCACACTGAGATACCATCTCACTCCTGAAAGAATGGCCAGGATCAAGAAAACCAATAACAACAAATGCTGGAGAGGCTGTGGGGAAAAAGGAACTGTCCTGCACTGTTGGTGGGAGTGTAGACTGGTACAGCCTTTGTGGAGGTCTGTCTGGAGATTTCTCAAAACGTTGGGATTGGAAATCCCATTTATTCCAGCTATTCCACTTCCAGGCATCCTCCCAGAAGAACTGAAAGCATCACACCACAGTGATATATGTGCATCTATGTTTATAGCAGCACAATTTGTAATCGCCAGATTTGGAAACAACCCAAGTGTCCATCAACTGAGGAATGGATAAAAAAGTTGTGGTATTTCTATACAATGGAGTATTATTCAGCTATAAAGAAGGATCACATTGAGATATTTATCAATAAATGGGCGCAGCTTGAGACCATACTCATAAGTGAAATAAATCAATCTCGCATGTGTGAATACCAAATAGTTTCCCTAATGTAAGCAATGATTCAAATATATAAAAATATGTGGTAATCATGATTTCCCATTTGTGGCCTGGAAGCCTTATAAAGTTTTCACTTATTAATTAGAAAGGCTTTATTCTGGGCTTCTTGATATGGAAATATTTGAAGCTATAGTATACGAAGTTTTATCCAAATATTTCAAGGAAAAAGACAGACACTATGGTAACTACTATTAAGTCGGGTTATTTGGTGGTGAAGCACTAGGTTGCTGAAACAGTCATGCTTTGACCTCTATTGTTATATTGTTATGTCCGGTTTTATCTCAATCTCTCCCTTATTCTTTAAAAAAATTATTTAGTTATTTCTTATGTTTGTTTTAATTAAGGGGAAAAATTTTAAAAATTAGGATATATAATAGTAATTCTTTTTTATTTCCTATTAACTTGTTTTGAAGTCCTGTAATACTCCCATGATCTTGTTTTGAATGATTAGACTCTGTTCCATTCTGTATGATAGTATCAAGTTTGAGGGTATAGGCAACTATTTTGAAGGCAATAAGATTCACTAAAATGCCCATTCTGGTTTGACTATTGTCTCCTTTGGAAGTCCTGTAATGTTTACAATGCCTAAGTTTTATTGGTCTTGTTCTCTACTGTTTTGTCCAACTTTATAATATCTAATGAGATAGACAATTCTTTTTAAGGAAACAAGAGACAACGTTGATAACCATTGTTGATAACCTTGTACTCTGTTCTACATCATGTGCTATGTCTATCCTTGGTTTTGACTGACAGCTTTGTTTTGCCATATTTGACTTTATTCTCTTCCCCCCCCAAAAAAAAACTAGTAATAAAAGGAGTAATAAAATCCAAAATGTATAAACTTTGTTGTAAAAAAGAGAGGGGAAAAAAAAAGCGCTCTAACGGATACAACAGCAAGTGTGTTTAGGGGTGTTAAATAGCTGACTATATTATTGTTTTTGGATCATTGAACACAGCTGTTTGCAGTCTCTCTGTTTGAATGTCCACTTTGTATTCTTTGATACTGTGATTTGAGCAACTATTTCCAAGATGATAATGTGTAATCAATTAACAGGTGATTTCTTACTGTTATGTTTTTTTTTCTTTTTGGAGTTCTGTATTACGTGTACCCTTACACCGCTTTGTTTTGTTTTGTGTTTTTCTCTTTTTCCTCTTAAATAAAATTAAAAAAAAAAAAAAAGAAACCAATAAACCGCCAGGGATTTAGCTCAGTGGCCCAACTGCCTGGCTGGCAAGCACAAAGTTGTAACTTCAAGCCCCGGTACTAGATGGCAGGCCACACAGTCCTTAGCAGGATCCTTTCCAAGCAAAGTGAGGTCCAAAGGATGAACCAAGGTGGGCCTGTGCAACATGCTCCCTGCTATAGCTCAAATCCCTCAAGAGGTCAGAAACCAGCATTCAGCCTATATCCAAGGTGACCTGAGCTCATCTCAAAGATGTCATCTTAATCTCATAAGAAGATCAGATCCTGTAAGTAACTCAGCTGCTTATTTTCTTCCAAAACTAAAGATGAGCTGGGAAGCCCAGGCTCGTGCAAGGAGACTCACCTGCATTGCACTCTCGGGTGGCCGCCATAAGGAGAAGCAGAAAACCAAGCTGGGTCACTGCAATCAGAAGAAAAGCAAAATGAAAGTCACTGTTGTAACCATCCTTCCTCCATGTCCTCGTCACTACCATACTCCTATCCAGTCCAATATACACTAAAGGGTCCTCATCTCTTTTTCTGTTTTCTTTTTTATCTCCACACATCTGGCACCTAAATCAGAACTGGGCAGAAATGAGTCTTCCCCTGACTCACACACAGCATCCCTCTTCCCTCCACACTGGGCCTGGAGCTGAACATTGCCAACCAGGTGGAGATTGTGTTTTCTCCACAAAGATGCTGATGAGGATCGAGGCTCTGAGTCTTTTATGGAGAGATCCCAGTGAGCACTGCCCAGATCTCCAGCCTCACCCTCACTGGCCTTTTGCCCAGTGCAGGTTAGGCTTCTGTTCTTGATAACAGAAAGAGCCGGAAGTCAAGGACAATTCTGAAAGGTCATTTACTAGCATTGCTTCCAGATTCAGGAATTTCATGAACCAATTACCCCAAAATTTTTTTTAAAAGATGACCACTAAGAAGAGTTGATTTGTATATTGGGGAATTTTATTTGTATCTTCCATATCCAGTACACTTTATTAAATTTAAACATATACCATCAGGAGTCCTAAGCACATACCTGTAATCCTGCACTTGGGAGCCCGAAGCACGAGGATCCTTCAAAGTTCAAGACCAGCCTGGGCTACAAAGTGAGCTCAAGGCCAGCTTGAAATGCATAGAAAACCTTGTCTCAAAGAGGAAAAAGAAAATATGCCATTATCATCATAATTTCAAAAAAAGAAAGTATGAATAACAAAACAGGAAAAAGACCACTTCACAAAAATTTAAACCTTTGTTTTACCTTGAATAAATTTAGTTCAATACAATGACTTTATCTTTAATTTTCGCAGTTTGTCATGAACTGCTGAATCTTTACTCATGACTATCTGCATTTTTTAAATAAAGCTGATGCTTCAGATCCATATATCTCTCCTTTCCCAGGGCCCTTCTTTAGTTCTCAAATCCCAGTTTGCTCAGCTCCCCCTCACTGATACCACATACATCACTTTATTATAGCAATCACAATATGGCAATACTTTAGAGAAAAAAACTTTGCCTTCTTGGTTCTTTTCAGTCTTTCTAGGGTCAATATAATAATTTATATAAAACACTCAAATACATTAATGGAATAAAATAACACAGCATGCATTAAGAAAATCTCCAAGAAAAATACACTGCCTACAGTTCTGACAACTGTCTGTTCCCCAGCATCCTGGCTACCCTCAGACCTGTCATGAAGCACAGGATTATCCTGAAAAGGACCAGGAAGATCACCCATCACCAATTAGAAAACAGGTCAAAATAAAGTATAACTACAGAATTCCACAGCTATTGGCAACTTGGTACAGAGAAGACTTAAGGCGAACTCTTGATTGTCAAGACTAGAGATGGGGACAATGATAAAACAAAGCTTATGAAGCTCAATAGATTCCCAAGTTTCCCATCCACCATTTCAAGTGGCTGGAAGGGCTGCTGGTGTACAGCATATCTTACTGTTTGCAAATATCTCACAATGCTTTCCTAAGAACTACAAAATTTGTGTAAAGAACAACACAGCAGGCTATCAGAGAGGGCAGGCCAAATGTCATGCTGTTAGATGAAGAAAATGAATAGTCAAACTCAGGTACATGTTGTACATATGCTGAAATAAAACCATAAAATCTGTACACATAGGAGGGAAATGGGATTAAGCAGAACTAAGATGTTTTATATTTATGTAGCAACTCATTGCAATGAGTATAATCATCATGTACTGTGAACAGGAACTGATAACACGTGCTTAAAGAAATACATATATTTTCTTTTTTATTAAGTTTATTGGTACATTTTAGATATACATACTGATCACATTCACAATAGAGAATTTACACTTGTAAATGATGTGTATTAAATCATTTTTCCACTCTCCTATTCTACCCAAAAAGCACAAAACTCTCACTGAGTTGAACAGTAGTTTTTGAAAGAAGAAACAAAAAGACAAGTACCTAGGTACACTTGCCAAAGGAAGAAAAACAGAATTAAATCAAACAATTAAAAACAAAGAAGCATTCAATGTGGCTCAGTAGAAGAGGAGCCACATTGAATTACTTGCAGAAAATCAAGTAAAAACAAAGGTAACTGGAGGAAAGGGAGGGACATACATCCTGATGCACGAATCAACTTGAAATAAGACACATGTACATAAAACAAACCATAGACATAGGATTTTATGAAATGGTAATCAAGATCACCACGCTGCTGGTGGGACTACTGCCTGTGTACTGAGCAAGAAGCACCACACTAACATGTCTCCCAGAAGCTGATAGACTGCAAATGTGTGACTAACTCAAGCCAAACAAAATAAATTTGGGATGAAAGGCACCTTGCTTCTTATGCCTTCCTCCGTGTTGAGGATGCAGGGACCTGGCAGAAGATTTCACCAGCACTACTCCCTCCACAGTGGGCACCCCGATGTTTTTTTGTCTGTATGCTACCAGCTAATTGAAATCCCAGCAACAATAAGGTTAGAGACAAAAGCAGAAGCAGTCCACAACCCTTCCTGCCCTGTAGTGTGAAACAGGGATGAAAGAGGGATGCATAGAATTTGAACACTGTGGCACTCTCTAGAAGAAAGGAGATTCAAGTGGGACCAGGTAGACTGTGAGCTATCTCCATTGTGGGGCAGAATCAATGTGTCAGCATGGTTAGTGATTCCTGCAGTGTGGTGGTGGTGTTGTATAGGGGCACTGGTCAAGATTCCTAATCTACCAAACAAGTTTACAGCAAAGGCTTAAATATTTCAGACAAGTAGTATGATTCTAGGGCTGCAAGAGAATCAAAACTTTCTAGCAGTGTTAGAGACAAAGATCTTCTGTGGGTGGCCTATATTTATTAAGTTTTCAAACACAAAAAGAATAGTGAGAAACGTTGGGAACTGATCAGAACCTTGGGAGTTACTTCAAAGACTGTTCCACATAGTAGATTATACCAATTTTAGAGAACTGTCTTATCTCTATGATGAAATTTAAGGTAGGAGTGACACAGCAGGAGGGAGATGCCTGGAGTTGCAGTCTCTTGTCTAGTTAATTGTGGTTGGAGAGAGGTGTCCACAGCTATAGCCTTACATGGCCCTTTGAGGTGTCTCTGGCATTACAGGATTCAGTCAGGACCAGTGATTCATAGAGATACACTTACTATGAATCACTGCCCATCTCCCAACAAGGGACCTAACCCTAGAACAGACACACTGATAAACCTGGAAAGTCAACTAGTTCATTTTAAATCCTGCTCAGAGCAACTTTGTAGTAGTCTCCAGCAGTTGTGGTGGTGCTGGTGTCATTCTGGCAGCAGCTGTGCAAAAGCAGTAAATGAAACAGCAAAACCTTTTATGCCATGTGGCCAGGGTCTTCAGGGAATTTAAACAACCTTGCATGGTATCACAGCAATAACTAGGAGGTTGACACTCTTCCCATGGCAGAGGAGATCAAAGTGGGATCAACTGACACTGCAGTGGCATCAGGAGCAGAGTTAGCCCACAGTTCCCCACATACTCCATCTTGCAAAAGAAGACAGAGGACAGAAGGCAAAGTCAGTGAAAATGGAACTGAGATACCTGTATGATGATGGGAGAAGCCACTCTCTGTAAGATGGAGCACCGTCAGCCTGCCTCTGTTTGAAGATGCCACAGCAACCAGAAGAGCACCACAGGGATCAACAGGGTAAGGAGTGTGTGGTTTGGCAGGCACATACAGAAAGTCACTGGCTGAAGACCCTGGCCCCAGTCCCCCTATCTGGAGGCCAAGATCATCCCCTACCTGGCACTAATCCTACTGCAGAGCTCAATGGCTTATCCTGCAGTTTATATAACTGATAGAGACACTATCAAAAAACTGTGGATATAACAGGAATTTGTTGTAGCTGTTCCTTCTTTGTTTCTTTCATTTTGCTGTTTCTGTGCAGGAGTCTTTTTATTTTGTTTGTGTGTGTGTGTGTGTGTGTGTGTGTGTGTGTGTGTGTGTGTGTGTGTGTGTGTTATGATTTAAGTTTATTTAGATTTTTACCTTTATCTATGTTCTGTTATATTCATCTCCTTTCTCTCTGTCTGCCAAGATTTTTATTGTTTTTATGACATTTTCATATGAGTAAACATTGTCTCAGGTATTTCTGGTCCACCTTGAGAACCTTTGCCTTCTCCTGGATTCTCTCTCTCTTTTCTGCCTTGTTCTCCAGCTTCCCAAAGCTTGTGTGATCAATCTTTGTTCCCTACCCTTCCTTCCACTACATGTCCCTTCAATTATCTCTGTGTTTTGTCCCTTATCCCTGTTAAATTCCCCCACCACAGAGTAAGATTGCTCTTCTAAGGGAAAACTCTCTGAGCACAAGTTTTTAACTTATATTGCAATTTATACTCTGGTTTCTCTTCAGATCATATAAATCTTTCACCTTTTACTAACTTATACTGCATTTTGTTATATAACTATAGGTCTTACCCTATGGTTAAAGATACCAAATTAATAGTCTTCATAGTTTTTAAGATACTAAGCTATGTTTGATCTGTTGCTATTGCTAGTGACACTACTTAGGCAGGATATTATACTTGTTATAATCTGTTATTCTGCCTTTATAACAACACTGTGACTAAGGTCATTACCATTGCTATTGTCCAGTACTAAAGAACTGAGTGCTGAGCCAAATAGACAACAACATCTCTTCCTTCATAAATTGGGAACATTAAAAAAATTGAGAATGTAGGATCTTGGGAAAGATACAAAGACCCAGAACAATCTACACCTAAAAGACATATCTGAGGAATAGACCTTTTCTAGGGAAGCCTTGGTATTAGACATAAATCTGTCATTACAAGCAATTTACAAGCATTAACAAAGAAAACAAAATAAAGATTAAAAATGGAAAATGACAAGATGCAGAAACAAAATGCAAACCAGATCTCCAGCTGACCCAGGACAAATCCAGGACATGATGCAATAAGACAAATCAGAAGTCACCCCCCTCAGTTTTCTAGGATAATTCCCAAAAAGTAAAAAATAAATAAACAAATAAGCAAAACTAAGAGGCTACAGAGGAAATCAAAGAAGAAATCATATTTCAGGTTAAAAAAAATGATGACTATGATAACTACAATGAAGAACTTCCTCATCAAAACTGCACTAGATGTATATTTTAAGACTAGAGAAGCATAGAAAAATGCAGGAAATCAAGGGTGAGGCTTCTTCTTCTTCCTCTTCTTCTTTTTCTACATCCTCCTCTCTTCCCCTCCTTCTTGCTCTTCCTCCCTTCCTACTAGGAATTGAATCCAAGGCCTTTGCCCTGAGCTCCATCCCCAACCTTTTAAAACTTTTGGGCCTCTTTAAATTGTCATGCTGGGGAGCTCTGGGCCCACCAGCACCACTGGTTCCAGAGGCTTGGCAGCCTGGGTGAGTGTCCCTGCACCATCTCCCAACCCCACCTAGTTTAGGATTCTCACTCAGCCCATACAGGGAACTTCATGGCTTCCTGCTGCACTGGACAAGCTCAGTGGGCCTTGAGCAGGCCTGCGCCACCACCAGGCTCCCCACTCTCTGCCGTGCTTAGTGGACTCTGGAGTTCTGAGACTGCCTGTGCCCTAAATTCTGGAGACTGGCTGGCCTGAGGCAAGTGTCCCTGCACCATTCCGAACCTGGGAGTTTGGGATCATTGCTCCCACCATCCAAGGAATTTCATAGCTTCCTGCCACACTCAGTGTGCCCTGCTGGATTTGGGCCTGCCTGCCCCACTCCCAGTGACCGGCTCTCACTCCAGGGAACTGGGTGGCCAGAGTCCCAGGAGCTCAGGGCATAGAAGATGATTTCCACCAGGCCCTGGGGAAGCCTTGGAATAATACTTGAAACACAGAAATATAGAAAAAAGACAAAACAAAAGACTAAATGCAATCTCAAACATCCAGCCCATCCCAAGAAAGCCTAGGATTCATGCACATACAAGAAAATACATGCCTTATTCGTGAAATACCTGAAATACTAGCAACTGAAGTAAAGAAGCAACTTTGGGAAGCTTTAAAGGAATTCAAACTAGAAATAATCTCCCAGATAAAAGAAGAAATGATAAAAGATATGAAAGAGATGCTGAACATATCTAAAGAAAACACAGTTTAAAAAATTGGAGCAACTAAACAAAAAGCTAGAATCCCTGGATGAACAATATAAAAACAACTGGAATACATAAAACAGATGCAAAGATATATATAGAAATCAAAAATTCCATTGATAGCTGTAAAAACTTCCTCAATGAAAGTGAAGATAGAATTTCAGACCTTGAAGACAGGATTGCAGCTAGTGAACAGGAAAGAAAAATCTTTTAAAAATAACAAACAATCAGGAAATAACAATTCAACAATTGCAAGATGACGCAAAGAAAAACCACATCATAAGTTTGATAGGGATAAATGAAAAAGAAGGGGACAACATAAAAGATGTCAAGAGGGTATTTAGAGAAGTAATAGCTGAAAATTTCCCAAACATGAAATTGGAAATGGACATCAGGATCAGTGAAGCATACAGAACTCCAAATAGCCATAATCAAAATAAAACTACACCTAGACATCTAATAATCACCATCCCAGAAATCCAACATAAGAATAGAATATTAAAAGCTGTCAGAGAAAAAAGATAGATCACCAATAAAGGAAAACCTGTCAGAATCACAACAGACTTCTAAGCACAAACAATAAAGTCAAGAAGAACATGGAGTGAAGTATTTCAGATCCTAAAGGAAAACAACTTCCAATCCAGACTGATGTATCCTGAAAAACTGTCCTTCAAAATGGATGAAGAGGGGCTGGGGATTTAGCTCAGTGGCATAAGCACCTGTCTTGCAAGCATGTGGTCTTGAGTTCGATCCCTGGTACCGGTAAAATACAAAAATACAAAAAAAATGGATCGAGAAATAAGATATTACAACAATGAAAAGCTGAAGAATTTCATGATCACCAAACCAACCATGCAAATACTGAAAGAAATTCTAGATAGACATAGGAAAAACCACTAAACAAGGAAGACAACTAAACAGAGTGGAAATATGAAGTAACAGCATAAAGATAACATGTCAAAAGTAAACCAATATATATTAGTTATAACCATTAACTTAAATGGCCTCAATTCACCAATTAAAAGAAACAGACTGACAAAAATCACCAAAAAATAATATCCAACCATATGCTGTCTACAAGAAACCAAACTAACCCAAAGAGAAACACATAGCCTGAAAGTCAAAGGATGGAAAATAATACTTCATGCAACAGAAATCCAAAAACAAGCAGGGATAGCTATTCTGTTTGCACACAATGTAAACTTCAAACCAAGAATGATCCAAAGAGATAAACAAGGTCACTACATACTAGTTAGCAGAAAATTTCAAGAGGAAGAGATAACAATCTTAAATATATAGGCACCAAATTTCAGAGCACCCCGCTATACAAAGCAAGTATTGACAGAAATGAAAAATCAAATAAGCAATAATACAATTATAACAGGAGACCTTAACATGCCATTGACAGAAAGGGAGAGATCAACCAGACAGAAAATCAGCAAAGAAATAACAGAACTGAATCACACCTGTGAACAAATGGACTTGATAGACATATACAGAGTGTTCCAAGCAACAACATCAGAATATACATTCTTCTCAGCAGTACATGGAACATTCACTAAAATAGACCATACAATAGCCCACAGAACATACTTAAGTACATGTAACAGAATTGAAATTTGATCCGGCCTGTGGATCAATCCGTGGGGTGTACCTTGAGGGAGAACGGGGATTAAAATAAAAACATGGGGGAGACAGAGGGAGACTGAGGCAAGTTGAGAGAGTCCAATCAAGCCCCATTTATTCCGGAAGTGATTACATCTTTTATAGGCCAAGGGCGGGCTGGTGAGACAGGAAGAGGCTATGGGGATGAATACAAGAGGGTCATCGTCACATCCAGGTATGTGACATAAGCAGGAAAGGATTATGGTTAATGTAGGCAGACACATTGTGCCCATAGAAGAGAGTGAGGCAGGGAGGCAGCAATGGGGCTGTTGCGCAGCTCCCTACAGAAATTATCCCATGCTTATTATTAGATCATAGCAACATGAAAGTAGAAATTAATTATAAAAATTGCAAAAGCCACACTAACACATGGAAATTCAATAATACACTTTGAGCAATCAGTGGGTCACAGGGGGAATTAAAGAAGAAATTTAAAAATATCTATATGGAAACAAAAATATGAATACAACTTATCAGAATCTGTGGGATGTAATAAAAGCAGTCCTCAGAGGAAAATTTTGCAGTGAATTCCCACATCATGGAAACAGAACGAACACAAATAACACCTCAAAACCTAGGAAAAGAAGAGTGGTCGAGCCTAAAGCCAAAAGAAGGGAGGAAATTATAAAGATCAGACCAGAAATTAATGCAATAGAGACTAAGAAAACAATACAAAGAATCAATGAATTAAAGAGTTGGTTCTTTGAAAGAATAAATAAAATTGAAAAACCCCTAGCCAACCTTATTTCAAGAAGGAAAGGAAAACTCAAATTCATGCAATAAGGAAGGAAAGGAGTGAAATCACTAAGACCTTGTAGAAATATAGAAGATCATCAATGCCTACTTCAAAAATCTCTACTCCCATTGGTTTGATAAAACAGAAGAAATAGATTCCTAGAAACATGTGAAGTACCAAAACTGGGTCAAGAAGATGTAAAACAGCTGAATAGCCCAATTTCTATAAGGAAATTGAAAATTAATTTACCAAAATTGAGGAAATTGAAAATTAAGGAAATTAAAAATTAATTTACCTTACCAATAAAGAAGAGGCCAGGCCTCTGATGAATTTCTAAAAGAAATTCAAAGAAGATTTAAAGCCAAAACTCATCAAACTTTTCAATATAATTGAAAGGGCAGCAATTCTTCCTAACACAGTCCTGGAAGCAAATATTCCTCTAGTACCAAAACCTCAGAAAGATCCATCTAAAAAAGAGAACTAGAGCCCAATCTCCCTAATGAACATACATGCAAAAATTCTCAATAAAATATTGGCAAACAGAATGCAGCAAATCATCAAGAAGATTATAAACCACGACCAAGGGGGATTCATCTCAGGAATGCAGGGATGGTTCAACATATGTAAATCAATAAATGTAATCCAGGACTTCCGGGACAACATGGCAAACAGATAGCAGCAGCTATGGAGGCTTTCTGAAACACCCAGCTTAGAATTCAGGAATGGTGCTAACCATCAAATCACAAAGAGCGTGGGGGGAAATAATTCAAGCTTTGAAAGATAATAATCTCCAGCCAAGATTGATATATCCTGCACAACTATCCCTAGAAATTGATGGGAAAACAAGGTGATTCCAGGATAAAGAGGAACTAGGGGAATATGCAACCACCAATTCAACTCTACAGAGAATACTGAAAGATATTCTAAAAAAGAAAAATATGAAAAATCCAGAAGTAGCGGCAGAGAGGCCACAATGAATGGAGCAGAAAACAAAATGAAGAAGACAAACTGACAACTAATGACAGAAAAAGAGCTCAACAGAAATGAGGCAGAGAAGATTGGATGATAGGAACAGCTATATTGGAGAAAATTACATCTTAAGAGGTAATACTGATTTAGTATCATCTTGTTTTGAACTCTCATCAAGCTTTTGTTCTTCTGTCTCCATCAGTCTAAACAGGTGGTATCATATTGGATTTTATTATATATGATAGTATAAGCAAAACTTTTTATAGACAAGGAGATTATACAGAAACCATTGTTCACTTTTTGTTAGTTGATTCTAAATACCCTGTAATACTGTCATTCTCTTAAATGGTTTTACATTGTTTTGATATATTTGATGCTACAGTATATGAAGTTATACTCAAAGATTTCAAGGAAAGAGACAATATGGTAACTACTTTTATGTCAGGATTATCTTGTGGTGAAACACTATTTTGCTTAAATGGTTATGTTTTGATCTGCACTGTTTTGCTGTTATGCCCTCTTTTATCTCAATCACCATTTTATTATTTACTTTTTTATCCTTTTAGTGAAGGGAAAAATAAATTTTAAAATAGCAGGATATATTATAGTGACCCCCTTTGACTTTCCATTATCTTGATTTAAAGCCCTGTATTGCTCTCACCATCTTGTTTTGACTGATGTTCCTCTATTCTGTTTTGCTTGATAGTATCAGGTTTGTAAGTTTGGGCAACAGCTGTGAAGATAGTGGGATTCATTATGACACCCATTCTGGTTGACTATTATCTACTTTTGAAGAATAATGTCTCCAATGTTTTGGTTTTGTTGGTTTTGTTCAAATTTTATTATAACTAATGATATAGGCAATTCTATTAGAGATAGCGGGAGGCATTGTGGTAACCATTGTTGATCACCTAGTATTATTCTTTTACATTATCTATTACGTCCACCCTTTTGATTTGACTGACTATTCTGTTATGTCACTTTTGGCTCTACTCTCTTCCAAAAAAGTAATAAGAACTGTGGGAGCAACAAAACCCAAAATGTGTAATTGTCATTGTACAAAAGACAGGAAAAGAAAGTGCTCTAAATGATATAACTGCATGTATATTTAAGTGTATAAGATAGATAATGATATTACTGAGTTTTGTTGGATCATTGAACAGAACTGTTTGCAGTCTCACTGTTGGAATGTCCACCTTATAAGCTTTAATTTTGTAACTTGAACAATTATTTCTAAGATGACAAAATGTAATCCATTAACTAGTGATTTCCTACTGTTTATTTTTTTCTGTAAATCTGTATAACTTGTACCCTTTGTCTGCTTTTTTTCTCCTTAAATAAAATTTTTTTAAAATGAAAAAAATAAAAATAAAAAATAAATGTAATCCACCATATCAATAGAGCCAAAAGTAAAAATCACATGATCATTTCTATACATGCATAATAGTTTTGATAACGTCCAGCACTTACTCATGATAAGAACCTTACAGAAAACTGGAACAGATGGTCTTTACCTCAATATAATAAAAGCCATCTATGACAAACCAACAGCCAGTGTCATATTAAATGGCCAAAAACTGAAAGCCCTTACCCAAACAACAGGAACAAAACAATGATGTCCATTATCACCTTTTTTATTCAACATAGTACTGGAAATACTAGGCAGACCAATTAGATAAGAGAGAGAAATAAAAGGAATATGGACAGGAAATAAAGAAGTTATCATTATTTGCAGAAGGCATGAAGATAGAAGATCCACAAAACTCCACTGAAAAACTCCTAGGTATAATAAATAAATTTAGTAATGTGGCTGGATACAAAGTCAACTCAAAAATCAATAGCATTCCTACACACTAATAACAAAATCAGTGAGAGAGAAATAAGAGAAGCCACATCCTTCACAATAAAATCCAAAACAATAAAATAATTAGAAATCAATCTAATGAAAGAAGTAAAAGATCTACCAGGAAAAATTATAATACCATGAAAAAAGAAATAGAAAAGGACCTCAGAAAATGGAAAGACATCCCTAGTGCATGGATAGAAAGAACAAACCTTGTGAAAATGGCCATACTCCCAAAATTGTTACATAGATTTAAAGCAGCTCCAATCAAAGACCAATAGCACACCTCATAGATATAAAAAAAAAATCACTCCTAAAATTCATCTGCAACCTGAAGAGACCTAGACCAGCAAAGGAAATTCTAAGCAACAAAGGCAAGGCAGGAAGCATCACAATCTCTTACTTGAAATTATACTACAGAGCCACTGTAATAAAATCAGCATGGTACTGAAACAAAAACAGACCTGAAGATCAGTGGAATGGATTTGAAGATACAACTATAACTACAAACACACTCAGCCACCTTATCTTTGATGAGAGTCCAAATGTGTTTACTGGAAGAAAGAATGTCTCTTTAATAAATGGTGCTGGAAAAATTGGCTCCCCATATGCTGAAAACTAAAACTAGACCCATGCCTACCACCATGTACTAAACAAAAGTCTAAATGGATCAAAGATCTAAATATTAAAAACAGAAATGCTAAATCTGTTGGAATACAAATTAGATAGAAATTTTGAAAACATACAGGTAGGAAGAGAATTCATGGACAAATATCAAACTACACAGGAAATACTTCCCAAAATAAATAACTGAGATAACATCTATTAAGGAGTTTCTGCATGGTGAAGGAAATCTCCAGGATAGTGAAAAGAAAATCCACAAATTGGGGGAAAAAGTCTTAGTGAACTCTCCCTCAGACAAAGGACTTTTGTCTAGAACACATAAAGAATTTTAAAATATCAGATCCCCAAAATTCAAAGACCCATTCCAAACATGGGCATCTGTGATGAACACATAGTTCTCAGATGATGAAATACAAATGGCAAGTAAACACATGAAAAAATGTTCAGCAAAATTGATCATTAGAGAAATGCAAATTAAAACCACACTGAGATTCCATCTCACTCCAGAAATGGCCAGGATCAAGAAAATTACCAACAACAAATGCTATAGAGGTTACGAAATAAAGAAACTCTTCTGCACTGTTGGTGGGAGTATAGTCTGGTGCAACTACAAATTCCTCAAAAAGCTGTGAGAGGAAGTCCCATTTGACCCTGCTTCCCACTTCTGGGCATATTCCCAGTAGAACTGAAAACATCATACCACAGTGATATATGTGCACCCATGTTTATAGCACACAATTTGTAATAGCAAGATGTTAGAAACAGGCTCAATGTCCATGAACGGAGGAATAGATTTTTTTAAATGTAGTATTTTTATACAATGGAGTACTGCTCAGCTATAAAGAATGATCACACGGACATATTTAAAAATAAGTGGTTGCAACTTTAGATCATACTCATAAGTGAAATAAATGAAACTTACGTGTATAAATACTACATAGTCTCCCAAATGTAAGAAATAGTAAGAGTACATAAGATTATATGGTAATTATGGTTCCCCATTATTTTGCTTCGAAGCCTTATATTTCATTCATAGGTTGGAATGGTTTTACTATGTTTTCTTTCATTTTATTATATGTGATGGTATGAACAGCTACTTTGAAGAAAACAAGACATTATGGCAGCCATTGCTAATTTAATATCATCTTGCTTTGAAGTCCTACCATGCTTTCTTTCTTTTTTCCATTGGTTCTACCAATGTAGTAGCCATTGTTCATTTTATATTATTTGGTTTTCAATGTCCTGTAATACTTTCATTCTCTTGAATTGTTTTTACACTACTTTGTTATGTTTAATACAATTGTGTATAAAGGTATGCTCAATTATTTCAAAGAAATATGACATTACAGTAGCTACTCATGATATCCGGTTTTCTTGATGTGAAGTGCAGTGTTGCTTGCATTCTTTTGTTCTTATCTGCTTTGCTCTTCTCTGTTTGTTCTTATTCTTTTTAAAACAAAATGAAAAAATAAAAATAAATTAAAAAATTTTTCTAAAACCTGTAAACTGTTCTGCTGTTTAATAAACAACAAAAAAGCTAGTCTATTTATAGCCATAAGTTCCTAAAATCATAAAACAATTACATAATTTAATTTTGTCCTCCATCTTTAACAGAGAACCCATTACTTGCAACTAAAAAACAGAGACAGGGGAGATGTAGGGAATGGCTGAAGCTGGAGACTGATCACACATTCTGGGGTGAGGCAAGCCTGTCAGAAAACAATGACTACTCCAAACAGGTGTTCCAGACTCAAGAACACCAAGCTCCTAGGTTGCCATGGATGCAGATTACTAGGCAATAGACTACCATGTGAAGCTGAGTGCTAGTGTTTAAATAAATGCACTACAGTGGTTAGCAGCTTCCCTCCTCCCATTCAGAGAGAGGGTCCTGACTGACCTCAGTTTTCATCTCTTGATTTTCCTACCCTCTCATTGTCTTTCCTGCAGGAAACATCAAGAGCTGCACTGTTTTGCAACAATAAACAGTGATGGAAAAACTGGCTCTGCACATGCCAGACATTAAGATTGAACCCATAACTTTCACCATGCACTAAATGAAATTTGGAATAGATCAAAAATCTAAATGAAATATTAAATCTGGTGGAAGATAAAATAGGGAAAATCCTTGAAGACACTGGTGTAGGCAAAAACTCTATACATAAAACTCAATCACACAGGAATTATCACAAAGTATCAACAATTATGAGCTACTTGAAAGCTTTTTCGATACAAGAGAAACCACCAACAGATTGAAGAGACAACCCACAGTGTTGGAAAAAATGTTTGCCAGCTGTTCCTCTGACAAAGGATTACTATCAGAACATAGAATGAACTTTAAAAACCACACCCAACATATTTAAAGACCCCATCCAAAAATGAACATCTGAGATGAATACATAATTCTCAGATGAAGAAACACAAACAGCAAATAAATATCTGAAAAAATGTTTGACATCATTGGTCATTCAAGAGATGCAAACTAAAACAACACTGAGATTCCATCACACTCCAAAACGAATAGCTATTATCAAGAAATTCACCAATAAAAAATGCTGGAGTGTCTGAGATGTAAAAGGAACACTTCTCTGCTGTTGGTTAGAATGTAGATTGATATGACCAATGTGAAAATAAGTGTGGAGATTCCTCCAAAAACGAGAATTGGAAGGCCTGGTGATTTGATTCAGTGCATACATGCCTGCCTAGTGAGTACAAGATCATGAGTTCAATCCCCATTAGCAAAAATAACAATAATAACAATAAATAAAAATACAAGGATTGGAGGTTCCATTTGAGCCAAATATTCTCCTTCTCAGTCTCTACCCAGCAGAACACTCATGTTTATAGCAACACAGTTTATAATAGCTACATCTTGGATACAACCCCAATATTCATCAACCAAGAAATGGGTAAAAAAGATGTGACCTTTTTAAACATGGAGTACTACTCTGTCATAAAGAAGGATAAATTGGAGGCTTTTATATGTAAATTGATCCACCTAGAGATCACACTCCTAAGTGAAATAAACTAGATGCATATGTGTAAAGGTCTCCCTACTGTGAGAAGCTTAAAGAGTAAATAAGATCTGAAATATACAATAACTATTATAAAATGGGAAGAATCCTCAAAAGGAAAGGGAAAATGGATTAAGGGAAAGCAGAAAAGAAGAAAGTAAAAAGCAAAAAAATTACATTAAAAATATATGATAGATACGATATTGATTTCTCTTAGTTCACTGAAAAGAAAGGATTGTGTTAATATTGTTTGGACAACTAAATGCCAATATCTTATATTCTGAGTAACTAATTTAAAGATAACAATTGACAATGTAAGTGATTGTTACCTTTATATCTTGTTTCAAATTTTTGTTATATTGTTTCAGCTCCTTAAAATTTAAAATAAAAAGGAATAATTAAAAACCAAACCAACAGCTGCAAGGTGATGCAAAAAAGAACAACATAATGTTGATCAGAGTCAACAACAAAATGGGAGTCAGCACAACTTACATAAAAAAACCTGTTCACTAAAGTAATGGCAGAAACCTTGCTGAAGATGAGCAGATCAGCGAGTTAAAAAAAAGCAGTCACAGGCCAGGCCCCGGCTTCCTGTTGGGGCAAGTAAGTCCAGTGGAGGTGCGGAACTCTCTTCTTCACCTGGGGGCCAGACCCCGGCTTCCAGTCGGGCGAGTAAGTCCAGGGAAGGCAGGAAAACCGACCCCAGCCGGCGGAGTTCTCTTCCTTGCCTAGGGTCCAGGCCGTGGCCTCCTGTGGGGACGAGTAAGTCCAGCAGAGTCAAGGAACCCCGTCCCAGCCTGGTGGAACTCTCTTCTTCACCTGGGGACAGGTCCTGTCAAGCTTCCTGTCAAGATCAGTGAGTCAGGAGGGGCAGGAAATTCCATCTCAGGCTGGCTGACCTCTCTCCCTCACTTGGAACAACACTTGATGCTCGAAAATATAGGAAAATGACAAAAAGAAAAACCAAAATGCAATCTCAAACATCCAGCCCATCCCAAAAAAGCCTAGGAGCCATGTGCATAGAAGAAAATATATGCCACATACCTGAAATACCTGAAATAATAGTAACTAAAATGAAGAAGCAACCCTTGAAAGCCTTAAAGGAATTCAAACTAGAAATAATCTCTCAGGTAAAAGAAGAAATCATAAAAGAAATGAAGGAGATGCTAGACAAATCTAAAGACACAGTTAAAAAGTTGGAGGAGCTAAACAAAAAGATAGAATCCCTGGAGGAACAAGATAAGAAACAAACAGAATATATAAAGCAGATGCAAAGAGATATACAGGAAATCAAAAACTCCATTGAAAGTTGTAAAAACTGCCTCAATGAATGTGAAGATAGAATTTCAGACCTTGAAGACAAGATTGCAGGCAGTGAACAGGAAAGGAAAGATTTGTTAAAAATAACAAGAAATCAGAAAATAACAATTCAACACCTGCAAGATGATGCAAAGAGGAACAACATAAGGTTGATAAGGATAAATGAAAAACAAGGGGACAACATAAAGGATGTCAAGAGAATATTTAGAGAAGTACTAGCTGAAAATTTCCAAAACATGAGATTAAAAACTGATATCAAGATCAATGAAGCATATAGAACTCCAAATACCCATAACCAAAATAAAACTACACCCAGACACATAATAATAGCCATCCCAGAAATCAAACAAAAGAATAGAATATTAAAAGCTGTCAGAGAAAAATGACAGATCACCTATGAAGGAAACCCTACCAGAATTACAGCAGATTTCTAAGCACAGACGATAAAGTCAAGAAGAGCATGGAGTGAAGTATTTCAGATCCTACAGGAAAATGATTTCC
The DNA here is from genome assembly GCF_034190915.1 of Cavia porcellus. Classification (NCBI taxonomy): domain Eukaryota; kingdom Metazoa; phylum Chordata; class Mammalia; order Rodentia; family Caviidae; genus Cavia; species Cavia porcellus. Next base: position 48,595,388 of record NW_026947490.1, read on the forward strand.
AACCTAGACTGATGTACCCTGAAAAACTGTCCTTCACAATGGATGGAGAAACAAGATAATTCCATGACTAACAACAGCTGAAAAACTACATGATCACCAAGCCAACCCTGCAAAGAATACTAAAATACAGCCTAGATACATGTAGGAAAAAACCACTAAACAAAGCAGACAATTAAACAGAATCAAAAGACAAAGATACAACAGCAGAAAGATAACATGTCAACAATAAATCAATATATAACATTTATAACTATTAATGTAAATGGTCTCAATGCACCTATTAAAAGAAAAAGACTGACAGAATAGATCAAGAAACAAAATCCAACCATATGTTGTCTACAGAAAATGCATCTAACCCAACAGGATACCCACAGACTGAAAATTAAAGGATGGAAAACAATACTTCGTGGAACAGTAACCCAAAAAAAAGCAAGGGTGGCTATTCTGTTTGCAGAAAATGTGAACTTCAAGCCAATAATGATCAGAAGGGATAAAGAAGTCTCCAAGAGGAAGAGATAACTATCTTAAATATATATGCACCAAATTCCAGAGTACCCAGTTATATAAAACAAATACTAACAGAAAAGAAAAACCAAGTTAACAGTAACATGATTCTAACAGGAGATCTTAACACACCACTGACACCAATGGACAGATCAACTCGACAGAAAATCAGCAAAGAAATAAAAGAACTGAATCACGCCTGAGAACAAATGGACTTAATAGACATATACAGAGTATTCCAACCAACAACAACAGAATACACATTCTTCTCAGCAGTGCATGGGTCATTCTCTAAAATAGACCGTATATTAATTCACAAAACATATCTAAATAAATACAAAAGGGTTGAAATTACCCCTTGCATGCTAACGGACCATATCGCTATGAAATTAGAAATTAATGATAAAAGATACTACAAAATTCCCACAAACACATGAATACTCAAGAGTGTAAATAACACACTCTTGAGTAATCTGTGGGTCACAGAGGAAATTAAAGAAGAAATTAAACACTACCTACAAGAAAATGAAAACACAAATACAACTTACCAGAATCTGTGGGATGCAATGAAAGCTGTACTCAGAGGAAAATTTATTGCACTGAGTTCACACATCAGGAAAACAGAAAAAATACAAATAAATAACCTGATGTTACACCTCAAACATCTAGAAAAAGAAGGACAAGTCAACCCCAAAGCCAAAAGAAGGGAAGAAATTATAAAAATCAGAGCAGAAATCAATGCAATAGACTAAAAAAAAAAAATCAATGAATCAAAAAGTTGGTTCTTTGAAAGAATAAATAAAATTGAAAAGCCCACCTTATTTTTAAAAGGGAAGAAAAAGCTCAAATTCATGCAATAAGGAATGAAAGAGGAGAAATCACTACAGACCCTATAGAAATACAGGAAATTATCAACAACTTTTTCTTTTTTTTTTTTAATTTTATTTAAGGAGAAAAGAAAAAAAAAAGCAGAGAAAGGGTACAAGTTATACAGATTTACAGAAAAAAAATGAACAGTAGGAAATCACTAGTTAATGGATTACATATAGTCATCTTAGAAATAATTGTACAAGTCACAAAATTAAAGCTTGTAAAGTGGACATTCCATCAATGATACTGCAAACAGTTGTGTTCATTGATCCAATAAAACTCTGTGATATCATTTTCTATCTTATACACTTAAATATACATGCAGTTATATAGTTTGGCGCACTTTCTTTTCCTCTCTTTTGTACCATGACTATTACACATTTTGGGTTTCATTGCTCCCACGGTTCTTATTGCTTTTTTGGAAGAGAGTAAAACCAAATGTGACATAACAGAACAGAATCGGTCAAGTCAAAAGGGTGGACATAATAGATAATGTAAAAACATAATACAAGGTGATCAACAATGGTTACCATAATGCCTCCCGCTATCTCTAATAGAATTGCCTATATCATTAGTTATAATACAATTGAACAAAACAGTAAAGAATAAAACCGACAAAACCAAAACATTGGAGACATTGTAGGTCTTCAAAAGTAGATAAAAGTTAATGAGAATGGGCGTTATAATGAATCTCATTATCTTCACAGCTGATGCCTAAACTTTCAAACCTGATACTATCCAGCAAAACAGAATAGGGGAATATCAGTTAAAAACCAGATGGTGAGAGTAATACAGGGCTTTAAATCGAGGTAATGGAAAGTCAAAGTGGGTTACTATAATATATCCTGCTATTTTTTTCCTTTAATTAAAAGGATAAAGATAAAAAAGTAAATAATGGAGTGGAGATTGAGATAAAAGAGGGCATAACAACGAAACAGCGCAGATCAAAACATAACCATTTAAGCAGAATAGTGTTTCACCACCAGATAATCCTAACCTAAAAGTAGTTACCATATTGTCTCTTTCCTTGAAATCCTTGAGTACAACTTCGTATACTGTAGCATTAAGTATATCAAAACAATGTAAAACCATTTAAGAGAATGACAGCATTACAGAGTATTTAGAATCGACTAACAGAAAATGAACAATGGTTTCTGTATAATCTCCTTGTCTTTAAAAGGTTTTTGCTTATACTATCATACATAATAAAATCCAATAAGATACAACCTATTTAGACCATTGGAGACAGAAGGACAAAAGCTAGAAGAGACTTCAAAACAAGATGATACTAAATCAGTATTACCTATTAAGATGTCATCTTCTCCAAAATAGCTGTTCCTATCATCCAATCTTCTCTGCCTCGTTTCTGTTGAGCTCTTTTTCTGTCAGTAGCTGTCAGTTTGTCTTCTTCATTTTGTTCTCTGCTCCATTCGTTGTGGCCTCCCCGCCACTATTTCTGGGTTCTTTGTATTTTTCTTTTTTTAGAATATCCTGCAATACTTTCTGTAGAGTTGAATTGGTGGTTGCAAATTCCCCCAGTTCCTCTTTATCCTGGAAGCACCTTGTTTTTCCATCAATTTCCAGGGACAGTTGTGCAGGATATCTCAATCTTGGCTGGAGATTATTATCTTTCAAAGCTTGAATTATTTCCCCCCACGCTCTTCGTGATTTGATGGTTTGTGCAGAGAAATCTGCTGTAATTCTGATGGGTGTTCCCTTGTAAGTAGTCTGTTTCTTGTCTCTGACAGCTTTTAATATTCTGTTCTTGTATTGAATTTCTGGAATTTTTATTATTATATGCCTGGGTGTTGCTCTGTTTTGGTTGTAGGTAGCTGGGGTCCTGTATGCCTCATACATCTGAGTATCTTTACCTTTTGCTAAATTAGGAAAATTCTCCTGGATTATTTCTGTGAGTAGCTTTTGTAGTTCACTTGTTTGTGTCCCTGCTTCTTCTTTTATGTTCTTAATCCTTAAGTTATGGATCCTCTTATCATCTTCTTGTCTTTGTATTATTGCTGTTTGTTTCTTCGTTATTTTTAAGAAGTTTTTCATTTCATTCTCCCATATTACAAGTCTGCCCTCCAGTTCAGATAGTCTGTCCTTAGTTTCTTTCAACCTGTTATGCCAGTCTTCGATAGACTTCTTAGCATCTTGGTAGTCCCTTTGAAGCTGCTTCACGTATTCTATGCTTTCTCTGTTTTCTCCATCAAACAATTCTCCCCTCTTTTTCTGTTCTTCCATTCCACCATCTGTTTTTTCTTGGGTGGTGCTTAGCATTTCTCTAACTATTCTGCTTGTGTCTAGCTTCAGGTCATTGATAACTTCATTCCTGAATTGGTCTATGAAGCTCTCTATATGGCGCTTTATGTCTATTGGTGCGGTGTCTGCTATTGCCTGTTTCTCAGAATTGGGGACCAAGGAGCCTTTCTTGTTGCTGCCTCTTCCCATATTCTCTGTTCCTTATATATGCAAGCTTATATAAGAGGCCCAGCTTCTCTCACAGTCAGCCACAGCCTGATCGAATTGCACCGGTTAGGTGTTCCTGCTCACCGCTGCGCACCAGGGAGTTACAGACCAGGCAGCCTATGCATCTCCCCTCCCGGCCACCTTCAGGCTCTGGGAACTGGGTTGGGACAGCCTACCGGGTCCGCCGGTAGCGTCACGCAGGCCAGGCACTTTTTACCAATCCCGCCCGAGAGGGGGATGTGTGGCTGGACTTGCCACCACGCCCTGCTCCCGCAGGACTGCTCGGGCCCAGAAAGTCCTCTGCTGGAGTCAAACTGTGGTAAAGTGTCAGTTTCTCTCCCTCACCTCAAGTCAGTGCACGCCTCCCTGCCCGTCCTGTTTTCGACTCCGTTCGCAGATTGCCGTTCTCAGAGCTTCCGCACGTCTCTCTCTTTGCCGAGCCGCTGTAGAGGCAGCCAGCCACCACGCAGCGGGAAACCCAAATCGCAGCTTCCAATGGCGCGGGGTCCAGCCTCCACACCAAGGCTTTTCTGTTCCTGTTTTAGCACCAGGACTGCATTCCAAGTTGGTTTCTCTCAGCCCAGTTCGTTCCTGAGTCAGCAGAGCATATCTCCACCTGCTTATGTCTCCTTAGTCCGCACCATTCCTGGCTTCTGAGCCGAGTCTTTCAGAGAGCCCCTGGTAGTTGCTGTTATCTGTCCTCCATGTTCTCCCGGAAGTCCCTCAACACCTATTTTGAAAACCTCTATTCTCAAAGGTTTGATAACACAGAGGAAATGGACAGATCCCTAGAAGCATATGAAGTACCAAAGCTGGGACATAAAGATGTAAAACTACTGAATAACCCAATTTCTATTAAAAAATGTAATTAAATCCTTACCTATAAAAAAGAGGCCAGGCCCAGACGGATTCACTGCAGAATTCTACAAGGAATACAAGGACCTAATGCCAACACTCCTCAAACTCTTCAATGAAATTGAAAGGGAAGCAATCCTTCCTAAATAGTTCCTAGAAGCAAATATTACTCTAGTACCAAAACCTGAAAAGGACCCAACTGAAAAAGAGAACTACAGACCAATCTCCCTAATGAACACAGATGCAAAAATCCTCAATAAAATATTGGCAAATAAGATGCAGCAAATCATCAAGAAGATCATACACCATAATCAAGTGGGATTCATCCCAGGCATGCAGGGATGGTTCAATATATGTAAATCAATAAATGTAATACACCATATCAATAAAGGCAAAAGTAAGAACCACATGATTGGGCTGGGGATTTAGCTCAGCGGCATAAGCACCTGCCTTGCAAGCAGGCAGTTGTGAGTTCAATCCCCAGTACCGATAAAAATGAAAAAGACAAAAAAAAATTAGGGCTGGGGATTTAGCTCAGTGGCATAAGCACCTGCCTTGCAAACAGGCAGTCATGAGTTCGATCCCCAGTACCAACTAAAAAAAAAAAAGAACCACATGATCATTTCTATAGATGCAGAAAAAGCTTTTGATAAGGTCCAACATTCATTTATGATAAGAACCTTGCAGAAAATTGGAATAGATGGTCTTTACCTCAATTTAATAAAGGCCATCTATGACCAACCAACAGCCAATATCATACTAAATGGCCAAAAATTGAAGGCCTTTACTTTAAAGTCAGGCACAAGACAAGGGTGTCCCTTAACATTGCTCCTATTTAATATACCACTGGAAATACTAGCCAGAGCAATTAGACTAGAGAGAGAAATAAAAGGGGTAAAGATAGGAAAAGAAGAAGTTAAGCTATCATTATTTGCAGATGACATGATACTCTATATAGGAGATCCCGAAAACTCCATTGAAAGACTGCTAGATATAATAAATAAATTTAGTAATGTAGCTGTATATAAAATCAATACTCAAAAATCAATCACACTCCTATACACTAACAACAAAGTCACAGAGAGAGAAATAAGAGAAGCCACACCCTTCACACTAGCAACCAAAAAAATGAAATATCTAGCAATTACTCTCATGAAAGAAGTGAAAGACCTGTACAGGGAAAATTATAATACACTGGAAAATGAAATTGAAGATGATCTCAGAAGATGGAAAAACATCCCTTGCTCATGGATAGGAAGAATAAATATTGCGAAAATGGCCATTCTCCCAAAACTTTTATACGGATTCAATGCAATCCTGATAAAAAATACCATCAACATACCTCATAGATCTCAAGAAATCACTCCTAAAATTCATCTGGAGTGAGAAGAAACCAGGAATAGCAAGAACAGTTCTAAGTAGCAAAGGCAAGGCAGGAGGTATCACAATCCCTGGCTTGAAGTCACACTACAAAGCAACCGTAGTAAAATCAACATGGTACTGGAACCAAAACAGAGCCGAAGATCAGTGGAATAGATTAGAAGATACAACCACAACTACAAACACACTCAACCACCTTATCTTCGATAAAGGGGCCAAACATGTTCACTGGAAGAATGACAGTCTCTTTAATAAACGGTGCTGGAAAAACTGGCTCACCATATGCCAAAAACTAAAACTAGACCCATGCCTATCACCATGTACTAAAATAAAATCTAAATGGATCAAAGATCTAAATATTAAAACAGAAACACTAAATCTATTGGAAGACAAATTGGGTAAAAACCTTGAAGACTTAGGAGTAGGTAGAGAATTCATGAATAAGACTCAAACCGCACGGGAAATACTTTCCAGAGTCAATAACTGGGACCACCTCTTTTTAAAACTCTCTGCATGTCAAAAGAAATCTCCAGCATAGTGAAAAGAAAACCCACAAACTGGGGAAAAAATCTTAGTGAACTGCCCCTCAGACAAAGGACTTTTGTCTAAAATATATAAAGAATTAAAAAAAATAGACCCCCAAAATTCAAAGGCCCAATCCAAAAGTAGCATCTGAGATGAATAAACAATTCTCAGATGAAGAAATACAAATGGCAAATAAATATATGAAAAAATGTTCATCATCATTAGTCAGTAGAGAAACACAAATTAAAACCACACTGAGCTTTCATCTCACTCCTGAGAGAATGGCCAAGATCAAGGAAACCACCAACAACAAATGCTGGAGAGGCTGTGGGGAAAAAGGAACTCTCCTGCACTGTTGGTGGGAGTGTAGACTAGTGCAACCATTGTGGAGGTCAGTCTGGAGATTTCTCAGAAAGCTGGGACTGGAAGCCCCATTTGACCCAGCTATACCACATTTAGGCATATTCCCAGAAGAACTGAAAGCATCATACCACAGTGATATATGTGCACCCATGTTTATAGCAGCACAGTTTATAATAGCCAGATCTTGGAGACAACCTAAGTGTCCATCAACTGAAGAATGGATAAAAAAGTTGTGGTATTTTTATACAATGGAATATTACTCGGCTATAAAGAATGATCACATTGAAACATTTATAAATAAATGGACGCAGCTTGAGACCATACTCATAAGTGAAATAAGTCAAACTCACATGTATATATACCGAATAGTTTCCCTAATGTAAAAAATGATAAGAATACATAAAAGTATGTGGTAATCATGATTCTCAATCATATTGGTTTAAAGCCATATAATGTTTTCACTCATTAATTGCAATGGCTTTAACCTGGGTTGTTTGAGTTTAGTATCTATGATAATACGAATAGCTATTTTGAAGAAAACAACACAACATAAAAGCTAGCGCTGATTTAATATCATCTTGTTTTGAAGTCCCATCAAGCTGTGGTACATCTGTTTCCACTGGTTTTAACATGATGTATCTTACTATAGTTCACTGTATGCTATAGTATAAACAAAATTCTTTACAGGCAAAGAGATAATACAGGAACCGTTGTTCATTTTCTATTAGCTGGTTCTAAATACCCTGTAATTCTTGCATTCTCTTGAATGGATTCACACTGTCTTGATATGCTTGATGTTATAGCATACGAAGTTACACTCAAATAATTCAAGGAAAGAGCCACTATGGCGACTACTATTATGTTAGATTATCTGGTGGTGAAACACAATGACGCTTGAATTGTTCCGTTCTGACCTGCATTGTTCTGTTACAATGTCCTCTCATCTCAATCTCCTCCCTTTTTTAAAAATTAATCTATATTCTCTCATTTGTTTAATTAAGGGAAAACTAAATTAAAAATAGCAGGACATATTATAGTAATTTTCTTGGTTTTCCTATTAACCTGATTTGAACCCCAGTATTGCTCTCCCCATCTTGTTCTGTCTGATTATTTTATATTCCATTTTGTTTGATAGTATCAAATTTGAGGGTATAAGCAACCACTTTGAAGGCAATAAGATATATTATGATGCCCATGATGGTTTGAATATCATCCTTTTTTTGAAGTCCTGTAAGGTCTCCAGTGTAGACCTTTGGTCTTGTTCAGTACTGTTTTGATCAATTCTATTATACCTGATGATATAGGCAACTCAATTTAAAAATAGCAAGAGGCACAATGGTAGCCACTTTTGATCACCTGGTATTCTATTTTTGCATCATGTACTATGTCCACCATTCTGTTCTAACTGACTCTGTTTTGGTTAGTCACATTTGGTTTTATTCTCTTCAAAAAAAGTAATAAGAACCGTGGGAGTAATAAAACCCAAAAAGTCTAATTGTTATTGTAAAAAAGAGAGGAAAGGAAGGTGGACTAAGAGATATAACTGCACGTATGTTCGAGTGTGTAGGATGGAAAACCATATTACTGAGATTTGTTGGATCATTGAACAGAACTGTCTACAATTTCACTGTATGAATGTCCACTTTATATGCTTTAATTTTGCAATTTGGACAACTGTTTCTGGGAAGATAATATGTAACCTATTAACTGGTGATTTCTTACTGCATATTTTTTTCTTGAAATTCTCTATTACTTGAACCCTTTTACTGCTTTGTTTTTTCATGTCCTTTCTTTTTTTCTCTTTAAATTAAAAAAAAGGAGCCACAGAGAACGCTGAAAACTCAGTGGATGCAAAGTCCATTAAAAATTTACAAATTAAGATTACATGGAAGTAAATCCGTTAACTCTGGAATATTCTTGGATAATGGATTCGAAATGAGTTATTCTGAAATGGGCTTATGTACAGTAATAAATAAGAAGAACTTTCATTAGAGCACTGGAATGACAGCTTGGTCTGATACAGATGTAGATGCAGCAAACATTAGAGAAATATTAATAAACTTCAACTATGAATTGAGGAATAAAAATGATCTTACATGTGAAAAAATAATGGAATTAATAAGCAAAATTCCTAAAGAAGACCATAGTAAAACGAGCAGCATTGTTTGCATAATGCTAAGCCATCGTCAAGAAAATATTTTGGAAAAAATGGACCTGTTGACTTGAAAAAATTAACAGCCTTTAAGAAGATATCTCTGTAGACGCCCAACCAGAAAATCTAAACTTTTCATTATTCAGATTTGCTAGGATACAGAACTGGACTGTGGCATTGAGACAGACAGTGGTTTTGATGATGGCTTGGCATGCCAGAAACCACCAGGAGAGGCCAATTATGTGTATGCATATTCACAGCACCAGGTTACTATTCCCGGTGAAATTCAAAGGATGGATTCCGGTTCACTCAGTCACTGTTGTATTTTTTTTTTAATTTAAGAGGAAAAAGAGAAAAACACAAAACAAACCAAAGCGGCGTAAGGGTACACGCAATACAGAACTACAAAACAAAACAAAACGAAACAAAACAAAAAACCATAACAGTAGGAAATTACCTGCTAGTAGATTACACACTATTTTCTTGAAAATAGTTCCTCAAATCACAGTATCAAAGAACACAAGGTGGACATTCAAACAGGGAGACTGCAAACAGCTGTGTTCAATGTTGCAAAAACATTGATAAAGTCAGCTATTTAACACCCCCAAACACACTTGCTGTTATATCTGTTAGAGCTCTTTTTCTTTTCTTTTTTTTTTTCCCTCTCTTTTTTACAACAAAATTTACACATCTTGGATTTTATTACTCCTTAGTGCTTATTACTTTCTTTGGGGGGGGGAAGAATACAGTCAAATATGGCAAAACAAATCTGTCAGTCAATACCAAGGATAGACATAGCACATGGTGTAGAACAGAGTACAAGTTTATCAACAATGGTTATCAACGTTGTCCCTTGTTTCCTTAAAAAGAATTGTCTATCTTATTAGATATTATAAAGTTGGACAAAACAGTAGAGAAAAAGACCAATAAAACTTAGGCATTGTAAACATTACAGGACTTCCAAAGAAGACAATAGTCAAACCAGAATGGGTATCTTAGTGAATCTTATTGTCTTCAAAGTAGTTGCCTATGTCTTCAAACTTGATACTATCATATAGAATGGAACAGAGTCTAATCAGTCAAAACAAGATCATGGGAGTACTACAGGACTTCAAAACAAGTTAATAGGAAATCGAAAAGAGTTACTATTTATATATCCTAATTTTTTTGAATTTTTTTCTTTAATTAAGACAAACATAAGAAATGACTAAATAATTTTTTTTGAAACAATAAGGGGGAGATTGAGATAAAACAGGACATAACAATATAACAATAGAGGTCACAGCATGACTGTTTCAATAACCTAGTACTTCAACACCTTATAACCTGACTTAATAGTAGTTACCATAGTGTCTTTTTCCTTGAAATATTTGGGTAAAACTTCATATACTCTAGCTTCAAATATTTTCATATCAAGAAGCCCAGAATAAAGCCTTTCTAATTAATGAGTGAAAACTTTATAAGGCTTCAAGGCCACCTAATGGGGAATCATGATTACCACATATTTTTATATATTTGAATCATTACTTACATTAGGGAAACTATTCGGTATTCACACATGCGAGATTGATTTATTTCACTTATGAGTATGGTCTCAAGCTGCGCCCATTTATTGATAAATATCTCAATGTGATCCTTCTTTATAGCTGAATAATACTCCATTGTATAGAAATACCACAACTTTTTTATCCATTCCTCAGTTGATGGGCACTTGGGTTGTTTCCAAGATCTGGCGATTACAAATTGTGCTGCTATAAACATAGGTGCACATATATCACTGTGGTATGATGCTTTCAGTTCTTCTGGGAATATGCCTAGAAGTGGAATAGCTGGAATAAATGGGATTTCCAGTCCCAACTTTTTGAGAAATCTCCAGACAGATCTCCACAAAGGCTGTACCAGTCTACACTCCCACCAGCAGTGCAGGAGAGTTCCTTTTTCCCCACAGCCTCTCCAGCATTTGTTGTCGGTTTTCTTGATCCTGGCCATTCTTTCAGGAGTGAGATGGTATCTCAGTGTGGTTTTAATTTGCATTTCTCTAATGACCAATGATGATGAGCATTTTTTCATGTATTTATTTGCCATTTGCATTTCTTCATCTGAGAATTGCATATTCATCTCAGATGCCCATTTTTGGATTGGATCTTTGGATTTCGGAGGTCTGAGTTTCTTTAATTCTTTGTATGTTTTAGACAAGAGGCCCTTGTCTGAGAGAGAGTTCACTAAAATCTTTTCCCAGTTTGTGGGTTTTCTTTTCACTATGCTGGAGATTTCTTTTGACATGCAGAAACTTTTTAATAAGAAGTGGTCCCAGTTATTGATTCTGGGAAGTATTTCCCGTGCGGTTTGAGTCCTGTTCATGAATTCTTTACCTACCCCTATGTCTCCAAGGTTTCTACCTATTTTGTCTTCCAATAGATTTAGTGTTTCTGTTTTAATATTCAGATCTTTGACCCATTTAGATTTTAATTTAGTACATGGTGATAGACATGGGTCTAGCTTTAGTTTTCGGCAAATGGAGAGCCAGTTTTTCCAGCACCATTTATTAAAGAGACTGTCGTTCTTCCAGTGAACCTGCTTGGCTCCTTTATCAAAAATAAGGTGGTTGAGTGTGTTCGTAGTTGTGGTTGTATCTTCTAATCTATTCCACTGATCTTCGGCTCTGTTTTGATTCCAATACCATGTTGATTTTACTACTGTTGCTTTGTAGTATAACTTCAAGTCAGGGATTGTGATCCCTCCTGCTTTGTCTTTGCTGCTTAGAATTGCCTTTGCGATTCTAGGTCTCTTCTGGTTCCAGATGAAATTTAGGAGTGATTTCTCTAGATCTATAAGGTATGTTGATGGTATTTCTATTGGGATTGCATTGAATCTGTATAACAGTTTTGGGAGAATGGCCATTTTCACAATGTTTGTTCTTCCTATCCATGAGCAAGGGATGTCTTTCCATTTTCTGAGATCATCTTCAATTTCCTTTTTCAGTGTATTATAATTTTCACTGTATAAGTCTTTCACTTCTTTCGTAAGAGTAATTCCTAAATATTTCATTTTTTTGCTTGCTAATGTGAATAGTCCAGTTTCTCTTATTTCCCTCTCTGTAATTTTGTTGTTCGTGTATAGGAATGCTATTGATTTCTGAGTATTGATTTTGTATCCAGCCACATTACTGAATTTATTTATTGTATCTAAGAGTATTTCAATGGAGTTTAGGGGGTCTTCTATGTAGAGTATCATGTCATCTGCAAACAGTGATAATTTAACTTCTTCTTTTCCTATCTTTACCCCTTTTATTTCTCTTTCTTGCCTAATCACTCTGGCTAGTACTTCCAGTACTATATTAAATAGGAGTGGTGATAAAGGACATCCTTGTCTTGTGCCCGATTTTAAAGTAAAGGCTTTCAATTTTTGGCCATTTAGTATGATGCTGGCTGTTGGTTTGTCATAAATGGCCTTTATTGTATTGAGGTAAAGACCATCTATTACAATTTTCTGTAAAGTTTTTATCATGAATAAATGTTGGACCTTATCGAAGGCTTTTTCTGCACCTATAGAAATGATCATGTGATTCTTATTTTTGGTTTTATTGATATGGTGGATTACACTTATTGATTTGTGTATGTTGAACCATCCTTGCATTCCTGGGATGAATCCCACTTGGTCATGGTGTATAATCTTCTTGATGATTTGCTGGATCCTATTTGCCAATATTTTATTGAGGATTTTTGCATCTGTGTTCATTAGGGATATCGGTCTATAGTTCTCTTTTTTAGTTGGGTCTTTCTCAGGTTTTGGTACTAGAGTAATATTTGTTTCCAGGAATGACTTAGGAAGGATTGCTTCCCTTTCAGTTTCATTGAATAGTTTGAGGAGTGTCGGCATTAGGTCTTCTTTGTATTTCTTGTAGAATTCTGCAGTGAATCCATCTGGGCCTGGGCTCTTCTTGGTGGGTAAGGACTTAATTACATTTTGAATTTCATTAACAGAGATTGGGTTATTCAACAGTTTTACATCCTCTTGATCTAGCTTTGGCACTTCATATGCTTCTAAGAATATTTCTTCTGTGTTATCAAACTTTTGAGAGTAGAGGTTTTCAAAATAGGTGTTGATGATCTTCTGTATTTCTATTGCGTCTGTAGTGATTTCTCCTTTTTCATTTCTTATTGCATGAATTTGAGCTTTTTCTTCCCTTTTTTTAATAAGGTGGGCTAGGGGCTTATCGATTTTATTTATTCTTTCAAAGAACCAAGTCTTTGATTTGTTGATTCTTTGGATTGTTTTCTTAGTCTCTATTGCATTGATTTCTGCTCTGATTTTTATAATTTCCTCTCTTCTTTTGGCTTTGGGCTTGACTTGCTCTTCTTTTTCTAGCTGTTTGAGGTGTAGCATCAAGTTATTTATTTGTATTCGTTCTGTTTTCCTGATGTGGGAACTCAGTGCAATAAATTTTCCTCTGAGGATGGCTTTCATTGCATCCCACAGATTCCGGTAAGTTGTATCTGCATTTTCATTTTCTTTTAGGTATTGTTTAATTTCTTCTTTAATTTCTTCTGTGACCCACTGATTACTCAAGAGTGTGTTATTCAGTTTCCATGTGTTTGCAGGATTTTTGCAGTATCTTTTTTCATTAATTTCTGATTTCAGAGCTCTATGATCCGATAACATGCAAGGGATGATTTCAGCTCTTTTGCACTTGTTTAAGTATGTTCTGTGAGATAATATATGGTCTATTTTAGAAAATGATCCATGTACTGCTGAGAAGAATGTGTATTCTGATGTTGTTGGGTGGAACATTCTGTATATGTCTATCAAACCCATTTGTTCACAGGTGTGATTCAGTTCTGTTATTTCTTTGCTCATTTTCTGTCTGGTTGATCTGTCCCTTGGTGTCAGTGGTGTATTAAGGTCTCCTGTTACAATTGTGTTACTGATAATTTGAGTTTTCATTTCTGTTAATAATTGTTTTATATAACTGGGTGCTCTGGAGTTTGGTGCGTATATATTTAAGATAGTTATCTCTTCCTCTTGGAGTTTTCCCCTTACGAGTATGTAGTGACCTTCTTTGTCCTTTATGGTCATTGTTGGTTTAAAGTTCACGTTGTCTGCAAACAGAATGGCTACTCCTGCCTTTTTTTGGATTCCTGCTGCATGAAGAATTGTTTTCCATCCTTTGACTTTCAGTCTGTGAGTATCTTTCTGGGTTAGATGGGTTTCCTGTAAACAGCATATGGTTGGATTTTGTTTCTTGATCCATTCTGCTAGTCTGTTTCTTTTGATTGGTGCATTGAGACCATTTACATTAATGGTTATTACTGTTAAATGCTGGTTAATTGTAGGAATGTTATCTCTCTGCTGTTGCATCTTTATCTTTCGGTTCTGTTTAATTATTTGCTTTGCTTAGTGGTTTTTTCCTTTGCGTATCTAAACTGTCTTTCAATATTTTTTGCAGGGTTGGTTTGGTGTTCATGAAGTTCTTCAGCTGTTCTTTGTCATGGAAGTATCGTATTGCACCATCTATTTTGAATGATAGTTTTGCAGGATATATCAGTCTTGGTTGGAAATCATTTTGCTTTAGGATCTGGAATACTTCACTTCATGCTCTTCTTGACTTTATCGTTTGTGCTGAGAAGTCTGCTGTGATTCTGATAGGTTTTCCTTTATAAGTGATTCGTCTTTTCTCTCTGACAGCTTTTAATAATCTATTCTTGTGTTGGATTTCTGGGATGGTGACTATTATATGTCTGGGTGTAGTTTTATTTTGGTTATGACTGTTTGGAGTTCTATATGCTTCACTGATCCTGATGTCAGTTTCTGATCTCATGCTTGGGAAATTTTCAGCTATTACTTCTCTAAATATCCTCCTGACATCCTTCATGTTGTCTCCCTCTCTTTCATTAATCCCTATCATTCTTATGTTATTCTTCTTTGCATCGTCTTGCAGTTGTTGAATTGTTGTTTCCTGGTTCCTTGTTATTTTCAAAAGATCTTTCCTTTCCTGTTCACTAGCTGCAATCCTGTCTTCAAGGTCTGAAATTCTATCTTCACTTTCATTAAGGCGGTTTTTACAACTTTCAGTGGAGTTTTTTATTTCCTGTATATCTCTGTGCATCTGCATTATGTATTCTGTTTGTTTCTTATATTGCTCATCTAGGGATTCTATCTTTTTGTTTAGTTCCTGCAATTTTTTATCTGTGTTTTCTTTAGATATATTTAGAATCTCTTTCATTTCTTTTAACATTTCTTCTTTTATCTGGGAGATTATTTCGAGTTTGAATTTCTTTAAAGCTTCCTGGAGTTGCTTGTCAATTTCAGTGGCTATTGTGTCTGATATATGAGGTGGATGGGATATATTTTCTTCTATATACATCGCTCCTAGGGTTTCTTGAGATGGGCTGGAGGTTTGAGGTTGTAATTTGGTCTTTCGTTTTGTCATTTTCCTATATTTCTGTGTTTCAAGTGTTATTTGAAAGCTTCCTCAGGATCTGTTGAAAATCCCCTTTTATGTTTGGAGCTACTGGAACTCTGGCGCCGCGCTACTCCAAGCCATTAGTCCTACAGAACCAGTGGCCCTCCTCTGCCTGCTCAGAACTCCGCAGTTCCAGACAAGCTGGGCCTCAGGGACACTGTGCGCCCACCTGCCCCTTGGAAGCTCCACAGTTCTTCAATCGCAGCTGGGTTAGGGTACTCACCACAGGCCGCAGTGCTTCAGGAACCTGTGGACCCTCCCTGGTTGCAGAGATATCCACAGTCCTCCAGACACGCAGAGAGGCCGGTGAGGGCACCCCAGATCTGCCCAGCTCCTCCTCTGCAGACCTATGGCCAGGCGCGGCAGCTAAACAGGCTGGGCTACGCTGGTAATGTGGGCCAGCCCACCTATCGGGAGCTCAGCAGGTCTCCAAATGAAGCCGGGAATGGGGAGGCTGATGTGGAAGCCTCAAACCCACCTCTCTCCTTCACTGCACCTGGAAGCCTGAGGGAACTCCAGCAGTCTGGGCGCAGAAATCCAGAGTCCTCCAGACACGCAGAGAGGCCAGTGAGGGCACCCCAGATCTGCCCAGCTCCTCCTCTGCAGACCTATGGCCAGGTGCCCACTGTTGTATTTTTTGCAGGCTGCAACTTTACAGGCCTTCCTTTCTGGTCAATCTCAAAATATTTGAAACCATTCTGCTGGGCTCTTTGTTCTTGATTCTCAACATATATCTGGCTAACAGCTCCCAACAGTAGCCATGCCACCACCTCAATGTGATTTCTGCCTTGAAATTCCTTCTGCTAGGTTATTAGCTCAGTGCCCTTTCTCAGTGCAGGCAAAGTCTTTGCACATAAAATGCAGAGAGATATTTCTGGAAGCTTAACACCCAGAGTCAGTCCTCATTCCTAACTGAAATCTCCTAAATCTGGTCTTTGCTGCCTGCTTTTCTATCTGCCTTCTGGTCTTCTGAGTGGAGAGCAGAATCTCCCAACTTACATTCCCGCACTGCCTCTTCCGCCAGCACCTGCAAACTGTTCCAGATTTTTCCACAAGCCAATTCCAAAGACTCTTGAACCATGGGGTCAGTTATAGGCACAGCAACCTCCGTCTTCATACCAAAATCTGTCTTTTATTTTCTCATTGATGAGACAAAATACCTGACTCCCAAGTTAAAGAACAAAAGGTTCATTTGGCTCACAGTTTGAAGATGTTTCAGTTCATAATCAGCTGGCTCTAATGCAGGACCATATCACAGAGAAGAAACAACCGTTCATAGCATGGAAAGTAGGTTACAGCAAAAATAGAGAGCATCAGCAGCCCTACCTTCCATTTTAACTCAAACACAGACTGGGGTATTTTTAACACCAGAATCACACCCTTAATTCAAAAATCACACAGGCTAGATCCAGCTACCTCCAAAAGCCTCACCTCTGGCTGCATGAGCTTTTGGGTGGACAACTAGATATAAGCCAGAAAAATATTTAGAAAGAAACATTTAAGTTACTGGATACACTAGATAAATCTCTTGAAGAAATAGGCATAGATAAGGACTTTGTATGCGAGTGTGTGCGTGCGTGTGTGTGTGTGTGTGTGTGTATGTGTGTGTGTGTGTCTACCTGGGATTGAACTCAAGACCTTACACTTGTCAGGCAGGCACTCACACCACTGAGATAAATTCCATAAATTCCTGGCCCGAGGCAAGGACCTTCCAAACAGAACATCAGTGGCACAAGAAATAAAGTGAAAAATAAAGAATAGGTTATATTAAATTAAAAAGCATAGCAGAGAAAGGAAACAACCCACAGAATGAAGGGACAACCTACAGATTGGGAATTAACATATTAATTCTTTTTATGAACCCAACCTTTCCCTCTCTCACCCCTCACCCCTCCCTCAATCTCTTGGTTTTCCTCCCATTTGCAAAA
Source organism: Cavia porcellus (assembly GCF_034190915.1). Taxonomy (NCBI): domain Eukaryota; kingdom Metazoa; phylum Chordata; class Mammalia; order Rodentia; family Caviidae; genus Cavia; species Cavia porcellus. The sequence continues at coordinate 48,612,894 of NW_026947490.1, forward strand.
GATCTATCGCTTTGTTTTCTATTAGCCCTCCTTTATTTTCTTATTTAATTATTTATGCTTGAGTTCCTCATATAAATGAAGTTATATAATATTTAAGCTCATATATCTGATTTCATTTGCTTAATATTATACTCCTGAAGATTATCCAATTGCCTCCAAATGACTTAAATTTTTCGTGGTTTCTGGCAAGATAGTACTCCATTGTGAAAAAGCATCAATTTTCTCATCCATTCATCTGTTGATGGACATGAAGGCTATTTCCAATGTTTGGCTATTATGAATTGTGCTAGTCTAAATATGGGTGCGCACACACCATTGTCGTATAATGTCTTTAGCACTTCTGAGAAAATACCCAGATGGGAAATAGCTGTGTGTTATCTATATGTACCAATTCCCCACTATGAATGTAATCATTACACATTGCAAAGTAAAAATCTGAAAAAATAATACTGTCAATCTGGAGGAAATTCAAAAAAATGTCTCATATTCATTCTATGCATCGGGACTGATGTCTTTATCCATCTTATGTGTACCAATAACAATATGGGGATGATTTGACCACCTGGTTGCGTTTGAAGAAGTCCTTAAAAGAAATCCTGCTGGAATTCCAGCAGGATTAGACCCTGGAGAGTCATCATCACCACATGCCTGTTGGGCCCATTTTTCCATAAGAAAAGAGTCACAGATACCAATGAACGGACCAAATATGAATGTGGGTAATCCCTTTCTTCAGTGGTGCACTACTATTATCTTCTTTAAGATATGCAGATTTGGATTGCTCAGCACATGTGAGTTAGGAAAGGATAGACAAATGCCTCCTCCCTGCCCTTTATTCCTCCCACTATTTCAAGGGGCTACATGAGAGGGTCCGGGGGAGACACTGTCCTCTGCCACACTCTAACACCCCAAACACTAAAGACATAGCTGACATGGAATCACTCCAAAGTACACACTCTTTGGAAAACAGTTCTTTACCCTTGCATGAAAAAAAGTTCATAGAAACACCAAGCCTTCAACAAAATATCTTTATTTTCCTTGGCTCAGCCACTGCATTCTAGACACTAGGTAAGATAGTCTCCATCACAGGGACCTGGTAGTTGGGAGAAGAATCGTGGGTCCCATAGGAGGACGGTGTCAGCGATAGAACAAGAGCACAGCTGCCTCAGTTATCTCCCGGCTACTGCTCGATCCAATATGAGTTCCATATCCGTTCCAGTCAAAGGCAGAGAAGTCTCCACACTGCACAGGATTGCCCTCTGGGAAGAAGCCTCCTCCACCAACGCAATGCTAAAAAAGAAGGAAAGAAGAGCTTAGAATTTAGCTCAATGGCATAAGTGTCTGCTCTGCAAGCACACAGTTGTGAGTTTGATCCCTATTACAAAAAAAAAAGGAGGAAATGGTAATGAGAGATCAGCAGGTAAAGCTAAAGATATCTCAGTGGCAAAGTCTTTGTTCCACATTGAAATGTCCATTGGTGGTATTGATCTATTACACTCATAACAATCTCTCTTCCTTTAGTTTTATTTCCATCGTGCCTGATGACTTTCTTTCCACTTTTCTGAACATTCATTCTCAGTGTCCCTGATAAAATTCTTCTTGAATTCCTTTGGTGCTCTTGCCTAGGAGGGGACATATCTCCCTCTTTCTTAAAGACTGTAAGACTCTCTTGGTCTTACACCCTATACGCCAGTGCTGCAAAACACCCTGCAGCTCCCTCAACATCACATCCCTTCTGAAACACTAGGAGCCCTGAGCATACATCCTTCAACATGTTACATTACTACCTCATGGATTTTTGCCTGTTTCTCAAGAATCAGCTTAGAAGTTGCCTCTTCTGTAGTTGCTGCTCTGATGCACCCAGCACAGTTACAAGATTTGTAGCCCTAGTTGTTTCTGTTTTGTTTTGCAGGGATTGGTGAACACCAAACCCAGGGCTTCACACATCAGATATGAGCACTGTAACACTTGGCTCCCTTCCCAGGCCCCTTGTTTGTATATCCATTATGCTTCAAGGCTTCACACAGTAATGACATCTTTGTGTCAATGTCCTGCTAGATGCTGGACAAGGAACACAGGATCCTGTGTTGCTGAACAGTACAGGGGAGGTGCTCCCTGCAAGCTTCTCTAAGGTGTGGGTGGAACCATGCACACTGCATTTCTTGTGCTTCAGGCCATGGCTGAAAGGTGCCATGAAAGACAGATTGGCACAAAGACTGGCACTTGTGCCCCTCAGTGACATTCTCCATTATGCCTTGAGGGTCGTCCTTGACAGTGAAGCTGCCTCATCCTAACTGGGAAACGGACAAGCTGATGGCTGAGCAATGAAAAAAGAAAATGAAGTCCTCAGGGTCACCTGGCAACAGCTCAGGACCTTTTTCAGACTGCTAGTGAGAGGAAGACTGAGGCTCAAGAGATCCCTTATCACTGTCTTTTGGACAAAAACCTTATTGACTGGGGTTGGGGTGGGGTGGGGACAACTGAGGACAGTGTGTTGGCAGGGAGTCTCTCAGGTGACCTCAGGCCCGAAGTCCTTTGTGGGAGGGACAAGGGTACGTTGGCTGTGTTCTACTATTATATCAGGACTTCCCTCACAGTTCCTCCACAGTGTGTATCTATGGAAGCCCCAAACACAAGGAACACCAAAATTTATTCTGAAAACTAAAAGTCACTAGAAGGACATGGCTGGGTGTTGGTCAGTGTTAGCTCCAAAATGTTTCACAGGCTGTTCCTGAACATAAGACTCACCCTAACCTCAAGCAACTGAGTGATTTTGGCCAAAAGTTGAGCAAGTATCAATGGTGCACTTCACATTCAATTCTTGATTTGGGTCTTAAAAAGACACAGTATCTATTCGTAGACAGTACACACACACACACACACACACACACACACACACACAGAGAGAGAGAGAGAGAGAGAGAGAGAGAGAGAGAGAGAGCGAGACAGAAAGACAAAGAGCACATTGCTCAAAGATCCCTTTGGAATCCACGAAAACTCACCACTTCAGTGTTACACCCGGTGACCTTCATTCCAGCACACAAGGCATTCGCTGCTCCCTCATTATGAAATACTCTGAACTGGACATATTCTGCAGTGAACTCATCTGCAAACAAGAGGGAGAAAAAAAATTCAAGGAAGATAGTGGAAATCAATTTCTTTGGACCAGGTAGAAGCTCTCTGTGCCAAACTGAGTTTCCAGACCCACATTTCAGCTGTATCAGTGGACCCCAAAACGACTGTGCCCAGTGCATGGTTTCTGCCAGGCCCAAGTCTGGCCAAAAGAGACCTTGCCACACCCAAAAGTCCAAGAGTTTGTCCTCACAGGTTCCCCTGCACTCTCAGAGGTTTGCACAGAGAGAACACAACAATGCAAGAAAATCACCAATTAGCTTCACTCCATGTATGTTACAGCAGTTGGCAAGGCACTCACACTGATCCTCTTCACACTTTTCTTTTTCTCTTTTATTTTAAGGTCTCTAATCCCAATTGTATGTAATAGCAGCTGTGGATTTTATAGCACAGGCTCAGCCTATAGGATGGATAGGCTGCCAAATTCAGATTTAGGTTAAACATATTTATAGTTCATTTATAGTTTCCACTCACAATAGAAATACAATTGTCTCAACATTGTTGCTCTTCCTTGTGCACATGGGTGTTGCCTGATACTGACAACTTACCAAAGGACAAGAAACAGAGTTGTTAAAAGTAGAGTGCAGAGGCAAATTTCTCTAGTCCAAATTCTAGCCAACCCACCCATGCCTCTGAAATAAGGTAAATACTTGAACCTCCCCCTGCTTGCTTCCTAACCTGCACAAAGGACGCAATATTACCTCAGACCTCAACGGTTGCCATGCAGATTAGAGGATGCAATACTGTGCACATAACATGCATAGAGGAGAACCAGGCTGCAGTATGTGATAGATAACTGCTACCCACTGTAAGTGAATTTATCATCTTTCCTACAAAGATTTCAGAGGAGCACTGAGGACTCACTGCGGCCATTGGGGGAGTAATAAGATGCTGTCTTCTCAGCATCACCAAAATCATAGACCACATGTATCGCAGGCCCATTATCAGTCCAACACTTTCCTGCTCCATATCTCACTGGGTATTTCTGTGGGAAATGAAGAATATAAGGACAATAGCATTGGCTCTCACTGGGATGCTGCACAGAGGAGAAATATTTGGATCTTGATAACAAAGATTTATTTTATTTTATTTTATTTCTATTTTTATTTTTATTTTTGGTGATGCTGGGGATCAAACCTATGGTCTTGCCCATACAAACCAACATCTCTACCCATGAGCCAAATTCCTAGCCCACTCAGACATTGTTTAATTTTTACATAACATAGGAATCTGGCTCTGCTTATCCTACATACCACCCTCCTTGCACTCCCTCTCAAATTCTCTTGCTTTACCCATTTCTGATCTTTCTTCTACAGTTCACTCTAATGGGTATCTTGCTTTCCCTGGGTCAGATTAATTGGAAGAGAAGCTAGGAGTAAATTATGGTATAGAAAACAGGCAAGATAGCCTCAGGGGGAAATGACTCCTTCATGAACTCAAATACTTGCTGCTCTCTATAGTATGAAAATCAGCTCAGCCAGGAGCCCTGTGTACCTGATAGAGTCCAGATTATGTCCCAGTTGCTGGAAGAAGCCAACTGCTGTGCGGTACCTCAGCAGGGAATTATTCCCCCAATTCTCCAAGGGGCTATTGTTGGGCACATGCCAGATGCCCAGGTCCAGGGCCTAGATGTCGTAGTAGCCTGGATTCAATAAAGCAAACAACAGTGACGCTGACCAGGCCAGGAGACCCCATGAGAAAAACAAAACACACACGTCAACCGTCACCTGAGCTGATAGCTGTTTTCAGTGTACAGTTGGACAGGTGGGATCAGACACTCCCAAATCCAGAAGATAATGGTTTCCACCACCACTCAAGAGCTCTAGTTTTATTGGGTTTTCTTGGGAGGAACTGACCTTCAAGGTATGTGTTTCTCTCACCTGCTCCAGCTGTAAATCCACACCCCATATTCCAAACCTCCCTCCTGCGTATTGGTGATGTTGTTACTCTCTAGTCTGCACCACTTCCCACAATGGTGGCAAAGGCACCAACCTTGTAGTCATCACTTGTGGCCACTTCTGCAGTCCCAAAAGTGTTGTAGTTGGCCCAGTTGCCATCACCTTCGGGGTAGTCAGCTTTGTTTCCCTGTTGACTGGACCAGCGATCACCCACTTTGCACTTCCCATACACGTTGTTCTCATGCACAGTGGCCACCAGGGTCCAGCCTCCACCCGCAGTGGTCATGTCACAGAAGGTCTGGTAAATGATGCCATTCTTGGTGCAAAGGAAATACAGGCCATCTGTAAGGAGAAGCAGCCCAGAGCCTACCTGTCTGCACGCAAGGCACATTTCAGCCACAAAGTCAGGACAGCTCTCGAAAAATAAACATGGCCCCAACACTCCTCACTTGGGCCTATCATTTGGTGTCCTTAGCACTACTGGATCTCCTGAGCTCAGAAGACCACATCCCTGGGAATGAATCAAAACAGAGTTACCTAAACTCCCTGACACTCTCAGCCTAAAGTTTAACATGGAATTGTAACTATTCAGCAATTGCATTCCAAATATATACCCAAAAGACTGAAGCCTGAACTCCAACCAATATTTGTATGCTAATACTCATGGCATCATTGATCACAACATGCAAAAGGTAGAAACAACCCCAGTGTCCCTCAACAGATGGAATGCATAAGCAAAACATTGTGCCTATGCGTAGAGGTACAGTGTCTATTACATATATAGTATACATCTACTGATAAATGTGTGCAAACACAATGATTGGAGTTCAACAGAAATCAAATATCCATGCTATAACACGTATGAATCTTGTTGATATTATTTAAGAAGAATAAGCTAAGCACAAAAAGACAAATCATTTATGATCTACTTATAAAAGGTAACTTAAATAAGCAAATTTATCCAAAGCATAAATAGAACAATAGAGAAAAGGAGATATGAAGGTATTGCTTAGTGGCTAGTGTCTCAATTAAAGGAAATGCAAATTTTCTGGAGGAGTGACGGTTGCTTAGCAATATGAAAATAATTTATGCCCACACAAATGAATGCTTAAAAATAATTGAAATCATAAACTTTATCCAGTAAAAATGTATGGACTATTTCCCATTCTTTGTATACAAAAAAGTAAAACCTCCCAGAAAGCTTGGCTCTGCTAGAATGTCTATCCTGCAACACTCACCACGGGCATTACGGCACCTCTGCTTCACTTCATTGCAGCTTCGGGGCAGAAATCCAGACAAAGAACAGGTGTCTTCCTCAAGATAGGCACTGGTCACAGCTGGAAAAAATACAGGAGTTTCATTCTCATTGCTGGTTTGACACAAAACCCAGCTTCCCCTTATTATTAATCTCAAAGTCATTTCTCCACTGAACCAAGGGCTTCACTGCCTGGATGAAAGGCTCTGAGATGGCCAGTGTCATCTCCATTCAGCCCACCTGGCCTGGCATCCAGTGCAGACTTAACACATACCTCTCCACATAACTTGATGCACATGCTAGCCACTGCCCTGGGCACTGGGCATTCAAAAGAATTAAACTCTTTCCCCTTCCAAAAAATAAAATAAAATACCAAAAACAAACAAAGCAAAAAAACCTCTATAAGCGAGTTTCTAAAAACCCAACAAATGGCCAGGGATTTTTAGCTCAATGGTCTAACTGCCTGCTTGGCAAGCACAAGGTTGTAAGTCCAAGCCCCAGTACTAGATGGGAAGCCAAACAGTCCTTAGCAGGATCCCTTCAAAATAAAATGAGGCCAAAGCATGAACCAAGGTGGGCCTGAGCAACACACTCCCTGCTACAGGTCAAATCCCTCAAGAGGTCAGAAATCAGCATTCAGCCTATATCCAAGGTGACCTGAGCTCATCTCAAAGATGTCATCTTAAGCTCATAAGAGGATCAGATCCTGGAAGTAACTCAGCTGCTTATTTTCTTCCAAAACTATAGATGAGCTGGGAAGTCCAGGCTCCTGGAAGAGACTCACCTGCACTGCACCCTCGAGTGGCTATCATCAGGAGCACCAGGAGACCAAGCTGGATTGTGGCAATCTGAAGAAAAGCAAAATAAAAGTCACTATTGTAACCATCCTTCTTCCATGTCCTTGTCACTACCATACTCCTTTCTAGTCCAATACACACTAAAGTGTTTTCGGCTCTTTTTCTGTATTTTTTCTTAACTCCATACATCGGGCACTTAAACCAGAACTGGGCAGAAATGCTTCTTCCCATAACTTACAGACAGCATCCCTCTTCCCTCCACTCTGGGCCCGGAGCTGAGCATTGCCAACCAAGTGTGTGTTTCCTCCACAGAGATACTGATCAGGAGCGAGGCTCTGAGCTTTTTATGGAGAAATCACAGTGGGCACTGCCCGGATCTCCAGCCTCACCCTCTACTGGCATTATGCCCAGTGCAGGTGAGGCTTCTGTTCACATCAGGCAAGGTTCTTTATTGATAACAGAAAGAGCTGGCAGTCAAGGATAATTCTTAACGGTCATTTACTAGCATTGCTTCCAGATTCAGGAGTTTCATGAATCAATTACCACCAAAATTTTTTTTTCTTTTTTAAAATTTTATTTAAGGAGAAAAAGAAATAAAAGAAAAAACAGAAAAATGGTACAAGTTATACAGAATTTCAGAAAAAATAAACATTAGGTAATCACTAGTTAATAGATTACGTATTGTCATCTTAAAAATAGTTGTTCAAGTTACAAAATTAAAGCATATAAAGTGGACGTTCAAACAGTGAGACTGCAAACAATTCGGTTCAATGATCCAACAAAAAGTCAGTTATATGGCTATCTATCTTATACATTTAAATATACATGCAGTTATATCCTTTAGAGCACTTTCTTTTCCTCTCTTTTTTACAATGACCATTACACTTTTTGGGTTTTATTACTCCCACAGTTCTTATTACTTTTTTTTCTGAAGAGAAAAAAAACAAATGTGACATAACAAAACAGAGTCAGTCAAATCAAAAGGATGGACATAGTACATAATGTAAAAACAGAATACAAAGTGATCAACAATAGTTACCATAATGCCTTTTGCTATCTTAAAAAGAATTGCCTATATCATCAGTTATAATAAAATTGAACAAAACAGTAAAGAACAAAACCAATAAAACCAAAATACTGGAAACATTACAAGACTTCAAAAGAAGATCCTAGTCAAACCAGAATGGGCATGTAGTAAATATTATTGTCTTCACAGTTGTTGCCTATACCAGTCTTGGTACTATCAAGCAAAACAGAATAGAGGAAAATAAGTCAAAGCAAGATGGTGAGAGCTATACGGGGTTTCAAATCAAGTTAATAGGAAATCAAAGTGGGTTACTATGATATGTCCTGCTATTTTTTTATTTATTTTTTCCCTTAATTAAAGAGATAAAAATAAAAAATAAATAATGAAAAAGGAGATTGAGATAAAAGAAGACATAACAACAAAGCAGAACATAACCATTTAAGCAAAATAGTGTTTCACCACAAGATATCCCGACATAAAAGTAGTTACCATATTGTCTCTTTCCTTGAAATCTTTGAGTATAACTTCGTATACTGTACAATCAAACATATCAAGACAATGTGAAACCATTCAAGAGAATGACAGTATTACAGGGTATTTAGAACCAACTAACTAAAAATGAACAATGGTTTCTGTATAATCTCCTTGTCCATAAAACTTTTTGTTTATATTATCACATATAATAAAATCCACTAAGATACAACATGTTAAGACCGATGGAGACAGAAGACCAAAAGCTTGATGGGACTTCAAAACAAGATGATATTAAATCAGCACTAGCTGAAAAGAAAAAAAAAATGCAAGTTAGTTATACCATTAGTGTCACTTAGTTCACTAAATAGGAAAGGTTGTGCTAATATTGATTGAAGTAATTTTTATGCCCATATTTTGTACTTGAGTGACTAAAGATAATGTTGTGTAATTTATCAACAATTGTTACTTTTTCATTATTTTGTTGTAAAAATTTGTTTTACCTTTTCTTCTTAATATTAACAAATAAAGTAATAAATTAAAAAAAAAGAATTATGCTTTCTGCAGATCACTATGACAGCTGTCATTTTAATGATTTCTGTACTCATTGGTAGCAATTATGAAGTATGAATTTAGGGATATGCTGAGAATTCTGTATAACAACTGGAAGAGACAAAAGGTTTTTATAGGTTCTCTGAAGAGAGGTTTTTTCCTTTCAAAGACGTGCATTAGACACTTCAAGACTGCATCTGAGAGACATGTGAAATATTTGATAATCAGCGCTTCTCTGCCCTGTTAGTGTCAGTATACAAACCAAGAAATCATGGCACTTACATCCAAAACTTAGAGAATGTTCTTTGAGATCATACCTGAAAAATGATCTTAGTACTTAATACGAAATGTTTATGGTATTAAATCATTTGTGATAATGAAAAAAAAAATAAATCAGCACTAGCTGATTATGATGTCTTGTTTTCTCCAAAATAGCTGTTCCTACCATCCAACCTTCTCTGCCTCATTTCTGTTGAGCTCTTTTTCTGTCATTAGTTGTCAGTTTGTCTTCTTCATTTGGCTTTCTGCTCCATTCCTTGTGGCCTCTCTGCCACTGTTGCTGGAATCTTGGTCTTTTTCTCTTTTAGAATGTCCTGCAGTATTCTCTGTAGAATTGAATTTGTGGTTGCAAATTCCCCTAGTTCCTCTTTATCCTGGAAGCACCTTGTTTCTCCACCAATTTCTAGGGACAGTTGTGCAGGATATATCAATCTTGGCTGGAGGTTATTATCTTGAATTATTTCCCTCCACGCTCTTTGTGACTTGATGGTTTGTGCCAAGAAGTCTGCTGTAATTCTGATGGATGTTCCCTTGTAAGTGATCTGTTTCTTGTCTCTGATGGCTTTTAATATTCTGTTCTTATATTGGATTTCTGGAATTTTGATTATTATATGCCTGGGTCTGTTTGGGTTGTAGGTGGCTGGGGTCTTGTATGTCTCATACATCTGAGTATCTTTACCATTTGCTAAATTAGGGAAATTCTCCTGGATTATTTCTGTGAATAGCCTTTGTAGTTCATTTGTTTGTGTCCCTACTTCTTTTAAATTCTTAATTCTTAAGTTATGGATCCTCTTATCATCTTCAAGCATTTGTATTATTGCTGTTTGTTTTCTTGTTATTTTTAAGAAGTTTTTCCTTTCATGCTCCCACATTACAAATCTGTCCTCCAGTTTAGATAATCTATCCTTAGTTTCTTTCAACCTGTTATGCCAGCTTTCTATAGAGTTTTTTGTGTCCTTGTAATCTCTTTGAACCTATTCACGTATTCCATGTTTTCTCTATTTTCTCCATCAAACAATTTCCCCCTTTTTTTTTCTGTTCTTCCATTCCACCATCTGTTTTTTTCTTGGGTGGTGCTTAGCATTTCTCTAACTATTCTACTTATATCTTGCTTTAGGTCATTAAATACTTCAGTTTTGAACTCGTCTATGAGGCTCCAGAGATATTGCTTAATGTCTATTGATGCTGTGTCTGATATTGCATGTTTTCTGTCTTCATTCTTCTTTGTATTTACCTTTCCTGGATCAGTATTCTCATGATTGGGGGCGGAGGACCCTTTTCCCATATTTTTTGTTCCTTCCATACAAGCTTATATAGGAGGTCCAGTTTCTTTCTTTGTGGATTGCAGTTTGTTTGAATCCACCAGCTAGGTGTTCCTGCCCACTGCAGTGTACTAGGGAGACCCAGACCTGGGCAGCCTCTGCTCTGCCTGCCCCTCCAGGTCAGGGAACCTACTAAAGGCTTCACTGCTAAGGTGCACCACCAGGCACTGGGACCTGGTTTGGGCTAGCATACTGGGTCTTAGTCCGTGGCGTCACCTAGGTCAGGACTCCCTACCAATCCTGCTTGAGAGGGGAATATGTGACTAAAGTCACTGCAGCATCCTGTTCTGGCTAGTCTGCCCAGTCCCAGAATGTCCTCTGTTGAAGCCTCCTACTCTATGAAAGGGTCCCTGTTCCTCTCAATCACCACAGGTCGATGCAGAGCTCCCCTCCCCTCCCCTCCCCTCCAGAGTCCCCCTCTCAACTCCGTTTGGTTCACCGATTCCTGCTCTCAAAGCTTTCGCGTGCTCTCTCTCCCTGCTGTGCTGATTGGGATGCAGCAATGGCAGCAGGAAATTCAAATCATGGTTTCCAGAGATGTGGGTTCCACCTTCCGTGCTGAGATTTTATCTGTTCCTGTTATAGCATCGGGATTGCATTTCCCGTTGGTTTCTCTCAGCTTAGTTCATTCTTGGGTCATCAGGGTATATGTCCCCTTGCTTAGGACTCCTCACACTGCATCATTGCTGGATTCTAAGCTGGCAATCTCTGAGAGCCTCTGTGGCTGCTGTTATCTGTCCACCATGTTCTCCCAGAAGTCCAGTTTTACATCTTCTTGACCTAGCTGTGGTACTTCATATATTTCTAGGAATCTGTCTATATCTTCTGTGGTATCAAACCTATGAGAGTAGAGGTTTTTGAAAGAGGTATTGATGATATTGTGTACTTTTACAGACTCTGTAGTGATTTTGCCTTTTTCATTCCTTATTGCATGAATTTGAGCTTTTTGTTCCCTTTTAAAAATAATGTTGGCTAGGGGCTTATCAATTTTATTTATTCTTTCAAAGAACCAACTCTTTGATTCATTGATTTTTTGGATTGCTTTCTTAGTCTCTATTGCATTAATTTATGCTCTGATTTTTATAATTTCCCCTCTTTTTTGGCTTTGGGATTGACTTGCTATTGTTTTCTAGACATTTGAGGTGTAGCATCGGGTTTTTTATTTGTATTCATTCTGTTTTCCTGATGTAGCAACTCACTGCAATAGATTTTCCTCTGAGGACAGCTTTCATTGCATCCCAAAGTTTCCAGTAAGTTGTATTTGTATTTTCATTTGGTGGTAGGTATTGTTTAATTTCTTCTTTAATTTCCCCCATAACCCACTGATTACTCAACAGTGTATTTTAGTTTCCATGTGTTTGTGGGATTTTTGCAGTATCTTTTATCATTAATTTCTAATTTCATAGCACTATGATCTGATGACATACATGGGGTAATTTCATCTGTTTTGCATTTATTTAAATATATTCTGTATATATGGTCTATTTGAGAAAATGACCCATGTACTTCTGAGAAGAATGTATATTCTGATGTTGTGGGATGGAACACTGTATATGTCTATCAAGTCAATTTTTTCATAGATATGTTTCAGTTCTGTTATTTCTTTGCTGATTTTCTGTCTGGTTGATCTGTCCTTTGGTGTCAATGGTGTGTTAAGGTCTCCTGTTATAATTGTGTTACTGCTAATTTGGTTTTTCATTTCTGTTTTGTACTTGTTTTATATAACTGTGTGCCTTGGAATTTGCTGCATATATATTTAAGTTTGTTATCTCTTCTTCTTGAAGTTTTCTTCTAACCAATATGTAGTGACCTTCTTTATCTCTTCTGATCATTATTGGTTTAAAGTTCACATTGTGTGCACACAGAATGGCTACTCCCACTTTTTGTGGGGGAGGGATTCCTATTGCATGAAGTATTGTTTTCCATCCTTGACTTTCAGTCTGTGAGTATCCTTTTGGTTTAGATGGGTTTCTTGTAGATAGCATATGGTTGGATTTTGCTTCTTGATCCATTCTGCCAGTCTATTTCTTTTAATTGGTGTGCTGAGACCATTTACATTAATCATTATAACTGTTATATGTTGGTTTATTATTGACGTGTTATCTTTGTGCTGTTGAATCTTTATCTTTCTCTTCTGTTTAATTGTCTGCTTTGCCTAGTGGCTTTTTTCCTCAGTGTATATAAACTGTCTTTCGGTATTCTTTGCAGGGTTGGCTTGGTGACCATGAAGTTTTTCAGCTGTTCTTTGTCATGGAAGTAGCTTATTTCTCCATCGATTTTGAAGGACATTTTTTCAGGGTACATCAGTCTAGTTTGGAAATTATTTTCCTTTAGGATCTGAAATATTTCACTCCATGCTCTTCTTGAGTCATTGTTTGTGCTGAGAAGTCTGCTGTAATTCTGATAGGTTTTCCTTTAGAGTGATCTGTCTTTTCTCTCTGACAGCTTTTAATATTCTATTCTTATGTTGGATTTCTGGGATGTTTATTATATGTCTGGGTTTAGTTTTATTTTGGTTATGGCTATTTGGAGTTCTATACGCTTCACTGGTCTTGATGTCAGTTTCCATTCTCATGTTTGGGAAATTTTCAGCTATTACTTCTCTAAATATCCTCTTGATATCCTTTATGTTGTCCCCTTCTTTTCATTTATCCCTTTCAATCATATTTTGTTTTTCTTTGTATCATCTTGCAGCTGTTGAATTGTTATTTCCTGATTACTTGTTGTTTTTAAAAGATCTTTCATTTTCTGTTCACTAGTTGCAATCTTGTCTTTGAAGTCTGAAATTCTCTCTTCACTTTCATTGAGGCAGCTTTTACAACTTTCAATGGAATTTTTGATTTCCTGTGTATCTCTTTGCGTCTGCTTTATGTATTCTGTTTGTTTCTTGTATTGTTCATCCAGGGATTCTACTGTTTTGTTGATTTTCTCCAACTTTTAACTGTGTCTTATTTATATATGTTCAGCATCTCTTTCATTTCTTTTATCATTTCTTGTTTTACCTCGGAGATTATTTTCGTTTGAATTCCTTTAAAGCTTCCCAGAGTTGATTCTTTATTTCAGTAGCTATTATTTCAGGTATTTCAGGTGTATGGCATATATTTTTTTCTATGTACATAGCTCCTGAGGTTTCTTGGGATTGGCTAGAGGTTTGAGATTGCATTTTGGTCTTTCACTTTGCCATTTTCCTATATTTCTGTGTTTCAAGTGTTGTTCCAAGGCTTCCCCTGGATGTGTTGGAAATCATCTCCTGTGTCCTAGGCTCCTGGGACAGAATGGAGGTTTCTGAGCCTCATCCAGTTAGGGCCTCAGGCCCTCCCTTGCCACCTTCAGTGTTCCAGGTAAGTGGGCAGGCACCTAACCACTGTGGATGATGAGCTAAAGCTCTCCACTGGTGAAGACCAATGCCCTGGAACTCACTTCACCTGCTCTCAAATCCCATAATTGAAAAAGATCACTGGGCATAATATAGTTGGTCCTCAAAACCTCCCAAGGCTACTGTAGTGTGGCTGGGCTCTGGGTGGTTCCTTGAGCTCCAGAAGAGATGATCTTAAAGTTGCCCAATACTTGGGGTGGTGTGCACACTCACTCCTGCTGCTAACTGAGTCTCATGGTTTGGGAGAGGGTCACTGGGCATGTTCTGTAGAGGCCTGAAACCTGCTAAGATTAGCCTAGTATAGCTGGGCACTGGACAAGTCCTTGAGCTCTGGAAGAGATGATCTTAAATTGTCCCAGGGCTCTGGATGGTGTGCCAATTTACCCCAGCCACCCTTTATTTTTATTTTAAAGGGCGTAAAATTAAACACAACAAAACAGAACAAAGAAGACATAAGAAAGCAGTGTAAGAGATAAAAATTTCAAAGCTAGATGACCTGATATCTTCACTATCTATCATATTGTCTCTTGTTTTCTTCCAAGTAGTTGTCCATGTCTTCACATACAGAGAATTCATACAAAGCAACCTAGTATAAAACTGATCTGAACAGAATGAGGAACACAGTTTAAGTCCTCAAGACTAGACAATAGGGAAGTCACTAATGGCTGTCATAGAGTCTCTCACTCTCTTCAAATAGCTGCCCATACTTTCATGTACACTGAAGTTGAACAAAACAAAACAGGCTAAAATAACACCATTAATTAGAACAAAGCAAAACAGGGATAAAAGTATTTGCCTTCAAAGAGATGGTAGAAGGAAATCCCCCCTATTTGCTACATATGGTCAACCTCTCAAGGAATGTCCAGATCACTGGCTCCCACTTGCTAATAAAGTGTGGGAGAAACCTGCATGCAGGGGTGTGGGGTGGGAGGAAGGGGGTGACTTGGTTTTCTGGTGCTCCAGATCCCAGCATGGTACAGGGCCCAGTAAATGCTGGAGGCTCCTGTCTTGGGATGCCAGAGCCTGCCACACTCACAGCCACTCCCTGGAGGGGAGGGGTTGCTTGGTTTTCAGTGCTCCAGGTCCCAGCATGGCACAGGTCCCAGTAAATGTTGATGGCTCCTGTCCTGGGCTGCTGGAGCCTGTCACACTCACAGTTGCTCATGGAGGGGTGTTACTTGGTTTTCTGGTGCTCCAGGTCCCAGCATGGTGTGGGTCCCAAAATGCCAGTGGCTCCTGTCCTGGGCCAATGCAGCCTGCTATGCTTAATGGCCACTTTCCAGGTTGGGGAGGGGTTGCTTGGTTTCCTGGTGCTCCAGGTCCCGGCATTATGCAGTTCTCAGTAAACCCTGGTGGCTCTCATCCTGGGCCACCTCAGCCTGTCTGTGGGCCATGCTCACAGCTGCTCACAGTGGAAGGGTTGCTTCAAGCTGTGTTTTTCTAATGAATTGACCGTTTCACTGCCCAAGTTCCGAAATGGCCAACAGACCATAGAAAAACATCTCTTTAGGCTACTGCTTGAAACCAACAGCCTCTGGAAGCTGCCAGCCTTGATTCATGGCCAGGATCTGTCTTTTTGTGACCGTGGGGTATTGAATATAATTGTATTTGTGCTTACATGACTTTTAATGCCCATTAATATTTGTTTTACATAGTTGGGTGCACTTGCATTAATTGTTTATATATTTATGATTGTTATCACTTGCTCTTGAATTGTTCCCTTTACAAGGGTGTAGTGACCTTCTTCAGACTTGGCTTGATATTCACTCTGTCAGCAAATAGAATAGCTACTCCTGCTGTTTTCTAGGTTCGTATTGCATGGAGTATTGTTTTCACCCTTTGACTTACAGCCTATGAATTTTTTTATTTTAAAGAGAAAAAATAAGACAAAAATTCAAAACTATGATTAGAGGGCAACAATGGTTAATACATTGTTTTTTGTTGTCTTTAATTGAGTTACTCAGAGCATAAGGTATCTATATTTAATTATCAAAAAATATTAACACAAGCATTTCTTTTCAATGAACTCAAGGAAATTAGTAGTGTAACTATCTTTACATGTGTATATGTGTGTGTATGTGTGTGTGTGTGTATTTCAGCTTCTCACACTAGGAGACAACATGACGTGTACAATTGTGAGTCTGATTTATTTCATCCATTAGTTGCATCCATTTAAAAGTTCCAAATTTATTCTTCTTTATGGCTGAGTAATTCTACATTGTATAACAATACTACATAATATTTTTATCTATTCTTTATTCAGTGGGCATTTAGATCATTTCCAAGATCTAGATATTATAAGCTATGTGGCTGTAAACATGGGTGCACATATAACACTGTGGTATGATGTATTTAATTCTTCTGGGAAGATATGTAGAAAGGCATAGCCAGGTCAAATGGGACCTGCAATCATAGTTTTTTGAGGAATCTCTACACTGATTTCTGCAGTAGTGGCACCAGTCTACACTCCCACTAACAGTGGAGAAGAGTTTCTTATTCCCCACCACCTTGCCAGCATTTGTTATTGGTTGATTTCTTGATAATAGCCTTTCTTTCCAGGGTGAAGTGGAATTTCAGTGTTGTTTTAATTTACATTTCTTGAGTGACCAGTTATAAATTTATTTTGAATTAAATGTGCTTTTTGTATGCAATATATCTTTCAATCTTGCTTCTTGACCCATTCTGTCAGTCTGTGTCTTTAAGTTGGTGAATTGAGACTGTTAACATTGGTAGCTGTAACTGAGATGTTTTGACTTATCTTTGTCATGTTATTTTCCTGTTGTTGGCTCCCACTCTTTTTTTCACCTCCCACTGTTTAGTTGTTTGCTTTACCTGGTTGATTCCTTCTGTTGGAGTTCCTGGAGTTTTAGTTCTTGTTATCTCTTTCTGACATGTCCTTGGAGTGCTGGTTTGGTGGTCATAATTTTTTTTTTAAATTTTAATTTGAAAGCATACAACAGAACAAGACAGAATAAAGCCAACATACAGTGAAATTGGTACAGAACTTCACAGCAGGTTACTGGGAAAACAGTAATAGGTATCACAGTATATTTTGTTATCTTTATAACAGTTGTTCTTTCAATCACGTATATCAAATTGAGATGAAATATAGAACACTATAGAACTTATCAAAACAGAATATTGAGTAGAGCAGTACCATTAATCAGAAAAGAGCAAAACAGTAATAAAAATATTTGTCTTCAAAGAGATGGTAGAAAGGAACTCCCCCTTATTTGCTATGGTCAACCTCCCAGGAGACAGATTTCTGGTTCCCATTTGCTAAAGGGGGGTGCGGGGGGGGGGGAGGAAGTGGGTTATTTGACTCTAGGCTGTGCATCAGTAGGTTCACTATTGCTTAGCAGGGAGGCAGGCTGATTGATTTCACAGCATCCTAAGTCCAACGTGGCTTGGATCTCAGGAGCTGCTGCTGGTTCTCCCCCTGGAAGGGCTGCAGTCTGCCACACTGCCACTGATTACCAGCGAGGGGAAGTGCTTGCTTGGCTTTCCAGTGTCCTGAGTTCCAACATGGCGCGGATCTCAAGAACTGCTGCTGGTTCTCCCCTTGGAAGGGCTGCAGTCTCGGTAGTCATAAATTTTATCAGATGTTCTTTGTCATGGAAATATATTATTCCTCCATTGGTTTTCAAAGACAGTTTTGTGGGGTAAATTAGTCTGGGTTGATGGTTGCTTTCCTTTAGAATTTGAAATGCTTTACTCCCAGCTCTCCTTGACTTGAAGGTTTGTGCTGAGAAGCTGGCTGTGATTCTGATGGATTTCCTTTATAGATACTTATTATTTTCCCTAACAGTTTTTAAGGTTGTATTCCTTTATTGGATTCCTAGAATCTTGATATGTCTTGATATGTCTTCCAAGATTCCTAGAATCTTGATATGTCTTCCTAGATATGTCTTGCTGTAGAGTTTTGTTTGATCATTTTTTTTTGTCTTTTTCATTTTTATTGGTACCAGGGATCGAACTCATGACCGCACACGTGCAAGAAAGGCACTTATTCTGGTGAGCTAAATCCCCAGCCCCTGTTTGATCATGTTTAATTGATGTTCTATAGGTCTCACTTATGTGTATGTCAAATTCTTTCACTCAACCAGGGAAGTTTTTTGTCATGATGGCTGTGAATAGTTTTTAAATATTATTTGTGTCATCTCCTGATTTTTCATTGACTCTAATCAACTTTAAGTTCTTTTTCTTTGCCTCATCTAGCAGCTACTGGGTTCATTTCTCATGGTCCCTTGCTATTTTAAAGGAATCTTTCTTTACATGATTGCTAACTGCAAGTGTGATCCTATCATCACATTAGCTTAATCTACTGTGAATACTTTCAATGGAGTTTTTATTCTGCTGAGCATCTGCTTGAATCTGCCTATGCTTTCCATTTCTTTCCAGTGCTGAGGATTCATGGCTATCATAATTTTCTTAAAATTATCTACTTTTTTAGTCTGTATCTGCTGTAGAGCACTCAGCATGGTCTTCATTGTGGACACCATTTCTGTAGTTATTTGAGAAATTATTTCTGATTTGATTTTTTCCAGAGCTTCATTCAATTGCTTTGTCAGTGCTGCCTCAGACAGGCCAAGTTGGAAGCTTTGTGATTGTTTCACTTTATTGTCCACTGGGTTTGCCTTTGATGAACTGGATGTCAGAGTTTGCATCTTGCTTAAATGTTTTCTCCTTTTCCTTTCCTTTTTTTTAGTCCTTGGATGATGCTTGTAAATTGCCTTAGGTGTATTGTTTCATTGCTAGTATTTAGAATCTTTAGGTAATGACTACTTCTCTGAGTGTCTTCTGGGTGTAGCTGGATTTGGGGTTTTGAGTTTTTTTGGAAAATCTATCCCTTACCACAATTTATACTAAAAAATAACCCATACTGTTGTGAATTTCTATTTGTGACATATGAGATGGACCAAGCCTTGTGTAATAAAAGATATCATGAAACATAAAAAAATCTTACCTCTTCAATTAGTTTGAAATGAGAACTTGCTGCATGTTTGGCCCAGTCCCTGGTTCTTTGTCATTGTGCTACAGTATTTTCTATGACCCTTAGTCAATCTCAGTCATGGAATACCAGGAAGAACAGCTTTTTGGGACAAGTATGTCTCTTTTGGCTGTAATATTATCATTAGCATCAAACATAGCCTAGAAAATGCCAAACTGAGCTAACCATTAATTTGTCACTTTTTAACAATGTGAAGTAGATTTGTGCTTATACAATAAAATCTGAAACAAACCAAAAATTACATGCAGTATACAAGTCCTGAATGTTTCAATTTTACCTTTGGGGTTAAAATTTGAAGTGGGTTAAGGAGAAAATTAGGAAATGAAAGAAGAGGAAGAGATTAGAAATAATGTTGGAAGACCAAGACATGTAATACTAACTTTGGTCAACTGATACAGATGACTAGAAGGAAAGAGGAAAGAAGAGTTAATAACAACAGAACCACAAAGAGGTTAGAAACCATGTTCACGGGAGGAAAAAAATGGCAGCTTGCTAGGAAGCTGGATAGAAAACCTCTGCAGGGAAAACAGCTCAGATGCTAGAATTTGACAACATGGAGAGGGCCAGATGATTGGAGAATGATTCTTATTAACCCAGGAGGCCACCAATGGGAAAAATAAAATTAGGAAGTGGAAGGAAAATTGCGGTTGAAGGGCTGAAGCCCAACATGCTCACTGAGACTAGTTCTGCGCTGTGCCAGGATCACCCTAGTGTCGGAAGATCCAAAGTCGCGCTGAAGCTGCAGCTGCTGATAAATTGATGAGTCCCAGGCCCTTGAGGGGAGGACATGGCACAGTGTGGAGTGGAGTCAAGGTGGAGAGCTTTACTGACCCTCGGTGAGTCCTGGAAATTGGGTCTAGGGGCCTGTCAGAGCAGCCGGAACCACCTGGCCACCCCAGAGGAGGTGGTGGAGAGGACTGTGCACCTGGGCACCAAAACTGGGTGCCAGGTAGTTTTCTGAAGAGGCAGGATGCTGATCTAGATGTGGAAAAACCACATCAAGCTAGAATCTAGCTCTGGGGAGGAAGGAAAAACACGAGTCAAGGGCTGCAGCCCTATGCGCTCACTGAGACCAGTCAGTATTGTGTTGGGAGTGCTGTGAAGTCAGAGGATTCAAGGTTGAGCTGAAGCCAGGGTCATTGATAACAGGAATTGTTGAGTCCCAAGCCCTTGGTGGGAGGATGTGGCACAACGTGGAGTGGAGCCAAGATGGAAAACTACATTGATTCTTGGTGAGTGCTGGGGATTGAGTCCCAGGCTGCTGTCACTGGCTGGAGGACATCTTGGAGTTGGGCAGAGCCTGGCACCACAGTGGCATCAGTCAGCTGCCCCTGGCACAGAGAGGACTGATGAGATCTGTTTGAGCTGAGCTATGCCTCTGGTTGGGACCCAGTAGCCAAGGACAAAACTGTTACAACTCTGTGACATCCACAAGGTACAGCCTAAGTTGCTAAAGGAACTTGTGGGTCAGCTGGCTCAGAGGCTTGAGGCTAGCCTGCACCATCCCTGCATCTCTGCATGTACCTCAGATAACAGCAAATTGGGGAGGGCAGCAAAACCCCAGTCAGGATGCTTCAGAAAGACCCTAAGCAATACAGAGAAGGCCAGAGACCATCAGGACACACCTCTTTGATAGAAACCAGAAACATGACAAGAGATAGAAATAAAAAAAACCTCCAGCTGCTGACCTTGGGAAAATAAGCCCAGGAGAGGTAAATACAGAAAGGAACCAGTGCAGTAATCATGCAATATTAGACACAGCATCAGCAGACATAAAGAAATACCTTCATGACCTCATAGATGAATTTAAAACTGTAATTCTGATCCAAGTGAGGCTAGATATAAAAAGATTAATTAAATAAATGATAAGCCCCTCCCAAGAAAACACAGATGGAAGAACGGAGGAACTCAGAAAAGGAAGAGAAACCTTTATGAAGAATATAAACAAAATCTAGAATACATTAAACAGATCTAAAGAGATTATCAGGAAACTAAAAACTCCATTGAAAGCTGGCAAAATGCCTTGACAGAAACTAAAGTTAGCCTTTCAAAACTTGAAGAGAGATTTATAATGTGTGACCATAAAAGAAAAGATCTTGTAAAAATAACAAGGAACCAGGAAGAAACAATTCAAAGACTAGAAGATGACAAGATAATTTATAACTTAAGTCTAAAAAATGTGAACAAAGAAGCAGGAGTAACTACAAATGAACTACAAAGAGGATTCACAGATATAATTAAGGAAAACTTCCAAAGCATAGGAAAAAGAAATGATATCCAGATCAATGAGGCATACAGAACTCCAGCCACTTACAACCAAAACAGATCTACACCCAGACATATAATAATCAAGATTCCAGAAATCCAACACAAGGACAGAATATTAAAAGTGGCCAGAGAAAAGAAACAGATCATCTACAAAGGACAAATCATCAAAATAATGACAGACTTATCAACACAAACTCTCAAATCGAGAAGAGCAGGGGGGAAATAGTCCAAGCCCTGAAATGGAGAAACAAGATATTTCCAAGACAAGTAGGAACTGTGGGAGTTCACGGTCTCCAACTCAACCCTACAAAAAATACTGAAGGACGAGAGAGAGAGAGAGAGAGAGAGAGAGAGAGAGAGAGAGAGAGAGAGAGAGAAAACACCAGGATTCCAGCAACAGTGGCAAAGAGGTCTCAATGAACAGGGCAGACAGTGGAATGAAGGAGTAAGTGGACAAATAATAGCAGAAGAATAGAATAGCAGAGATGAGGCAGAAATGATAAGCTATAATCTTTAATATAGATAGCCTTGATACACTAACAAAAAAGAAACACAGGCAGAATAGATTAGGAGCAGGATCCATTCAGATGCTCTGAATAGGAAATACACTCAACCTGATAGAGGTTTAATAAACTGAGAGTCACAGATGAGAAAACAATGTTATATATGACAGGAAACTAGAGAGAAATAGGGACAACTTGTCCAGCAGCCGCAGATAGATTGGAAAGCTATGACACTTTGGGGCAGTGTAGAACTACACAGCTGCAAGGAAGGAAAACCTTCTGACTTTAGCAAGTAAAAGGAATACAGCTCAAGATCAAGCTCAGGGGTAAAAAGTTTCAGCAACACTCAGATGGATAGCAGGTTGGCCCCCTAATCTAAAAACCAAAAGAGCTAGTGGGAACCAAAATATACAAACCACCCTGAGAAAGGGAAAGGGGAGGTATAGTCTAAAAAAGGAAGGCAGAGGACATTTTTAAGAGTGTATCAGGATTTAAAGTCACAGTAGTCTTATTGCTCTGTTTAGTTTGATTATATTTTATTCCAGTCTATCTACTCATATTAGATGTGAGGGCACAGACAGCTAACCCAAAAACAGCAGGTAATACCACGGTAACTATCCTTAATTTCCTATTAACTTAAACTGAAGACTTGTATTACTTACATTGTCTTACTATGACTGATCTTATTTGAAGCTGGTTTGTTAGATCGCTATTTTCCCTTGACTGATTTTATTCAAATTTGGTATGCTTGGTTGTATCTAAGAGTGGAGGCAACTACTCTGAAGATGATGAGATGTAAAAGATATCCTTTCCAGTTTTGATTATTAACTGCTTTCAAGTCCTACAATGTCTTAAAAGTTGTGTTTTTATAAAAATAGCTATGTAATACTATACTTAACTATATAATACCTGATGATGTGGACAATTCTGTTGAAAATAACAAGAGAAAGCATAGTAACTACTGTAGATTACCTAATATTATGGTCTTGTATGTCCTTTTCATTTCATTTTTTCTAGGAATTTGTTTTGTTGTCTTGTTTTGATCTGTTTTTCCCTAAAATACAGAAAGGATAGATATACATGTAGAGATTCACACATGGGAAGAATTTCTAAACTATTTATGGGAACAGATTATATAATAATGAACAGATACTCTGAAGAAGAAGAGACACTAAGAAGCCCAATACTAATTCTGTAGCATTAAGATATAAAATCTAGCAATAGTATCATTCACTGTTCAGAGTGATATTAGTCTAGTCTCATGTTCAATTTCAGCAATACATAAAGATAAAGACAGCTACTGCAAAGAGAATGAGAGACATTATGGTAGTCATTATTGACTTCCCCAAAATCAGGTCTTGAAGACCTAAAAAGCCTTCATCATCTTGTAATTATTTGATTAGTTCTATAACATTCCATATATATTCAATTTGTGTGAAGATGGGGACAACTATTTGGAAGAAAACTAGAGACAGTAAGATAGACAGTGAAAGTCTCCAGTGGACTTGCTTTGAAATCTGTGTTTCTTTAAATTGTTTCCTTATGAACTGTTTTTTTTTTCTATTTTGTAATGTTTAATCTTACCCTCTTTAAGATAAAAAAACAAGTGTGTAGGACTGATAACCACATTACTAAGTTTTTGTTGGATCATTGAACAGAACTGTTTGTGGTGTTATTATTTGAATATCACCTTATATGCTTTAATTTTGTAACTTGAACAACTATTTCTAAGATGACAATATGTAACTTAAAAAAAAACCATGTTCACACTCATGCAAAAATAAGATCAAACAATGAAGGATAAAAAGGTCAAAAACAGCAACAATAGCAAGGAACAAGAACAAACCTACCACAACAAAAAACAAAGAAGATTGAGAAAAAGAACAAAAAGAAAAGAAAAACTCTACTTCCAGATTTGTCTCTGCTGTCATTGGTAGACACTGCTGAGACAGAGTTCTGATCTATGGTGATCTATCACAGTAAGCCAGGCACAGCTTTTTGGTGTAGAAGTGAATAATCTCAGTGAGCCTGCACTTTCTGACTAAGAGTAGACTCATTTAGCCTACAGCCATCTGCACACTTTCTGTGGGCCTGAGCCCAGCTGGGAGCCACTTGATGGAGCCAGCAGCAATTCCAAGTTCTGAGCTCCTTCAGCACCTCTCTTAGATTACTCTCAGCCAATTATTCTCTTGTATAGGAATACTGAGCCCTCAGTACTCGCTTCCAGCTAGTGCAGTTTTCATGTTTGCTGCTCCTCTCCACTTCTGTGTCTCTTTGCAGAGGCTTTAGGGGTTACCAGCTTTCACCGTGCGTGAGCTCCTTCTGTCATGAAGTGGGTCTGTTAGGGAGAAGGTTCTGCTGGATACCTTCTTCTCCATTGAAGTTTCTCTCTTCACTCTCTTGAGGGCTTCAAATCTTGTTTCAGATCCTTCTTTGGTCCAGAATCCCATTTCCATTCTTCTTGTTTTGCTCAAATTGCTATATTCCCACATCTGGATACAACCCTCAGAGAGGCTCTTCCTCTGCTGCTAACCAATCTGCCATTGTGGTGTTTCCCATTCCTTGCTATTTTTAGTAAATAATTCTCTTCATAATCACTAACTGTGATCTTGTCTGCTAGACCTTATATTTTGTCTTACTTTCATTCAGCTGGTTTTCCAAACTTTCAGTGGAATTTTTAATTTCCTGGATATCTATTCAAATCTGTTCCATGGCTTTGATGTCTTTCCTATGTTGGGCATTTGTGATTTCCAGCATTTTTCTATGCTTCTGTAGTTTTAAAATATATTTCTAGTGCAGATTTGCTGAGCATGTTCTTCATTGTAGTTATCATAGTCATCATGCCTTTTTTATTTACCTGAAAGATGATTTATTCTTTGATTTCCTCTGTAGCCTCTTAGTTTTATTTATTTGTTTGTTTATATTTTACTTTTTGTCATTATTCTAGAAAGTCTCGGTGAGTGACTTATCTCATTGTGCCCTCGATTGGTCCTGGGTCAGCTGGATGTCTGGTTTGCACTTAGTTTCTGCATCTTGTCATTTTCCATTTTTAAACTTTATTTTGTTTTCTGTGTTGATGCATGTAAATTGCATCAACTTTGAGGTTGATTGAGACAGCTTTATGTCTAGTACCAAGGCTTCCCTAGAAAATGTCTATTCCTCAGAGATGTCTTTTAGATGTAGATCATTTTTGGTCCTTGTATGTTTCCCAAAATCCTATGTCCTCAATTTTTTTTAATGTTCCCAATTTATGAAGGAAGAGATGTTGCTGTCTGTTTGGCTCAGCACCTTGTTCTTTAGTCCTGGACGATGGCAATGGTTGGGACCTTACATAGTCAAATGTTGTCATAAAAGGAGAATTACAGATTACAACAGGCATGAAATCCTGGCTAAAGTATTCTAAACAGCAATAGCAACAGCATCAAACATAGCCTAGAACCTTACAAACTATGGAGACTATTAATTTGTAACTTTTAACCATAGGGCAAGACCTACAGTTATATAACAAAATGCAATGTAAGTTAAAAACTTGTGCTCAAAGTGTTTTCCCTTTTAAGAGCAGTCTTACTCCATGGTGGGGGGAATTTAAGAGGGATGGGGACAAAACATGGAGATAAATGAAGAGATATGTAGTGGAGAACAAACATGGATCACACAAGCTTTGGGAAGCTGGAGATCAAGTCAGGAACGAGAGAGAATCAAGGAGAAAGTGAAAGGTCCTCAAGGAGGACCAGAAAGATTAAAGACAATGTTTGCTCATATGAAAATGTCATAAAATCAAGAGAGATCTTGGCAGACAGAAAGAAAAGAGATGAATATAACAGAACATAAAGGTAAAAATCTAAAGAAACTTAAAACAACAAACAAAACAAAACAAAATAAAAATACTCCTAGACTGTATAGACTTTCTGTAAAAAGACTTACAGAAACAGGAAAATGAAAGAAACAAAAAACAACAACAACAAGATAATAAAATTCTTGTTGTATCCACAGTTCTTTGGTAGTGTCTCTATCAGCTATATAAACTACTGCATAAGCCATCCAGGTCTGCAGTTGCATTTGTGCTGGGTATAAGGATGATCATGGCCTCTAGATATGGGGTTTGTGGCCAGGGTCTTTAGCCAATCACTTTCTGTATGTGCCCGACATCCCACCCAGTCCTTATCCTGTTTTTTTCTGTGTTGCTCTTCTGGTTGCTGTTGCATCCTCAGACAGAGACAGCCTAAGGCTGCTCCCCTCCTCACATGGGCATCTCTGTTCCATTTTCTTCTTTATCTAAATTTTAAAAATTTTTATTTTAAAGAACAAGGCAGAACAATGCCAATTGAGACAATGCAGTGAAATTGGCACAGAACTTCACAGTAGGATACCAGGATAACAGTAATAGGTACCATAGTATATCTCATTATCTTCACAATAGTTCAGTCAGTTGGGTATTGTGAAATCAAACCACAAACAGAACATTATAAAACCAATAGAAAGACAATATTGAATAGAGCAAAACAATTAATCATAACAAACCAAAACAGTGAAAACATTTGCCTTCAAACAGAAATCTCCCCTATTTGCTATATTGCATACAGTCATCCTCCCAAGAGATGCTCAAACTTCTGCCCCCAATTGCTAACAAGGGAGGGGAAGGTTGGAATGTTTGATTCTCAGCCTATGCACAGATAGGCTCATGGGAGATGTTGACTGGTTTTCTTCCTGGCTTGCACTGGGGCACTTACCAAGAGGGCAGGCAAATTGCTTTCTTGTTCAGCTGCCGAAGTTCACCATGACTGGATTCCGGGAGCCATTGGCTTGTGCAGGACTCTGTTGCATTTTCACTGACTTTGTCTTCTGGTCTTTATCTTCTCCTGCCACTTTTTGCAAGATGGAGTGGGTGGGAAGCTGTGGGCTAAATCTCTGTTCTTGCTGCCACTGTAGAGACAGTTGGTCCCACTTTGATCTCTTCTGCCATGGGAGTGTAAGCCTTCTACTTCTTGCTGTGCTACTGTGCAAGGTTGTTTAAATTCTCTTAAATTTTGCTGTTTTATTCACTATTTTTTCCACAGCTGCCACCACCATGACACCACCGCCACCACCACCACCACCACTGTTGCAGACCACTACGAATTCTCTGTGAGTGGATTTTAAATTAACTAATTGACTTTCTGTGTTTATCTGTGAGTCTGTCTTAGGCCCAGGCCCCTTGTTTGGAGATGGGCAGTGATTCCTAGAAAGTGAATCTCTATGAATCTCTGGTCCTGGTTGAGACCTGGGATGCCAGAGACCTCTGAAAGGACAATGTAAGGCCATAGCTAAGGACACCTCACTCCAACCTCAATTAACTAGATAGAGACTGCAACCGCAGGTATCTCACTCCTCCTGTCTCATTTCAACCTTAAATCATCATGGATACAAGACAGCTCTCCTAATCTGGCATAATTTACTACTTGGAGAAGTCTTTGAAGTGATTCCCAAGGTCCTGCTCGGTTCCTGCACTTTCCTTAGTATACCCTTCTATATTTGAAAATCTTATAAATATGGGCCATCCATAGAAACTCTTTGTCTCAGCCCTCAGAATCTCAAACACTTCTAGAAAGTTTTGATCCTCCTGGAGACCTAAAATCATACTACTTGTCTCACTTGTTTAAGCCTTTGCTGCACACTTGTTTGGGAGATTGAGGATCTTGGCTAGGTTCCCAATACAGCACTGCCACCACTGGTGTACTTAACCATAATAACTCACTGATTCTGACCCACTTTGTAGGTAGCCTATGGCTGCTTGCTTCCACTTCTATCTCTTGTCCCCTGGAGGGAGTACCACAACTGTTCCAATTCTATGTACCTGCATCCATCTTATAACCCCAGTCATAGGGCAGGGAGGGCTGTGGACTGTCTCTGTTTTGGTCTTTAAACTTGTTTTTAGGGGCTGGGGGTTTAGCTCAGCGGCATAAGCACCTGCCTTGCAAACAGGTGGTCGTGAGTTCGATCCCTGGTACCAATAAAAAGAAAAAATAAATAAACTTGTTTTTACTGGAATTCCATTTAGCTGTTAGGGGGCAGGAGAAAATAACAACAGCAACAACACCCAGAAAATACTGGCTACCCACTGGGGATGGAGTAGTGCTGGTGAAATCTGCTGTCAGGCCCCGTGTTCTCTGCATGCAGGAAGGAAAAAGAACCCAGTGGCCTTGTATCTCAAATCTATTTTGTTTGGCTTGAGTTAGTCACATGTTTGCAGTCTCTCAGTTTCTTGGAGACTTCCCAGTGTGGTCCTTCTTGTTTGCCTCAGCATGCAGGCAGCAGTGCCACCAGCAGTCCTGTGGTCTGGATTAGCATTTAATAAAGTCCTATGTGTATGGTTTGTTTGATCTATGTGTCTCTTATTTCAAGTTGATTTTGGGGTCAGGAGGTATCCCTCCCTCTCCTCCAATTACCTGTGTTTTTGGTTGATTTTCTCCAGGTAATTTGATGTGGCTCCTCCTCTATTTGGCCATGTTGAAACCTTCTTTATTTCTATTTGTTTGGATTTAATTCTTTTCTATCCTTTTGGCAAATGTAACTAAGGATTTGTCTGTTTTCTTTGTTCTTTCAAAAACTACTGTTCAACTCATTGATATTTTTGTACTTTTCATATTTTGGGGGAGGATAGGAGATGTGCAAAAATATTTGACACACATCATGTACAGGTGAAAATACTGTATGTTGAATGTGATCAGTATGTATATCTATAATGTACCAATAAAAATTTTTTTGTGGTACTGGGGATTGAACTCATGACCTTGGCAAGTGTTTAGACTGCTGAGCTAAATCTCCAGCCCAATATATATATTTCTTTAAACATCTGTTATCAGTTTCTATCATAGTACATAATGATTGCATTTATCACAGTGAATTGCTGCATAAATATAATACATATTAGTTCTGCTTAGTCCCATTCTGGTCCTATGTGTGTAGTTTTTATGGTTTTATTTTAACATAAGTACAACATGTAATTGAGTTTGCCTATTCATTTTCTTGCTTTAACAGCCTGGCATTGGGCCCACTGTCCCTGAGAGCCAGCTGTGTGGTTCTTTACACAAATTTTGTAGTTAGTGAGAAAGCATTGTGAGATATTTGCAGACAGTAAGATCTGCTGTACACCACCAGCCCTTCCAGGCACTTGATATGGTAGATGGGAAATTGGGAAATCTACTGAGCATCATAAGCTTTTTTTGTTGTTGTTGTTGTTCCCATCTCTAATCTTGAGCATCAAGAGCTTGCCCCTGAGTCTTCTCTGCACCCAGTTGCCAATGTATGTATCTGCGATCCTTTAGTTATACTTAATTTTGACATGTTTTTCTAATTAGTGCTCGGTGATCTGCCTGGTCTTTTTCAGGATAATCCTGGGCTTCATGACAGGTCTGAGAGTAGCCAGGATGCTGGGGAGCAGAGCTGGGCAGTGTACTTTCCTTGGAGATTTTTTAAATGCATGTTGTGTTATTTTATTACATTAATGTATTTGACTATTTTATATAAATTATTGCATTGAACCAAGAGAGGCAGAAAAGAACCAAGAAGACAAAGTTTTTTCTCCAAAGTATCACTACATTGTCAGTGCTATAATAAAGTCGTGTATGCAGTATGTGGTATCACTGAGGGGGAACTGAGCAGACTGGGGTTTGAAAACTGAAGAAGGGCCCTGGGAAAGGAGAGATATATGGATCTGAAGCATCAACTTTATTCCAAAAATGCAGGCAGTCATCAATAGAGATTCAGCAATTCTTGATTAAGTGCGAAAATCAAAGATAAACTCATGCTAGTGAGGTAAATTTATTCAAGCTGAAATAAGGGTTTTAGATTTTTGTGAAGTGACCCTTTTCCTATTTTGTTGTAAATACTTTCTTTTTTGAAATGATGATGATAATATATTTTCTTCTTGAGACAGCATCTCTCTATGCATTTCAGGCTGTCCTTGAGATCATTTTGTAGCCCAGGCTGTTCTTGAGCTTGCATCGATCCTCCTGCTTCGGGTTCCCAAGTGCTGAGATTACAAATGTGTGCTACCATGCCTGGGGGGGTGTATGTTTTATTTTAGAAAAGTGTTTGCACTTGTTAGGAAACACACAAACAAAATTCTCCAAAATACATATCAACTCTTCTTAGTGGTCATCTTTTAAAAAATTTTTTTGGGTAATTGATTCATGAAATTCCTGAATCTGGAAACAATGCTAGTAAATAACCATTAAAAATTATCCTTGACTGCAAGCTCTTTCTGTTGTCAATAAAGAGCCTTGCCTGATGTGAACAGAAGCCTCAACTCCACTGGGCATAATGCCAGTAGAGGGTGAGGCTGGAGATCGGGGCAGTGCCCACTGTGATTTCTCCATAAAAGGCTCAGAGCCTTGCTCCTGATCAGTATCTCTGTGGAGGAAACACACACTTGGTTGGCAATGCTCAGCTCTGGGCCCAGAGTGGAGGGAAGAGGGATGCTGTCTGTA
This sequence comes from Cavia porcellus, assembly GCF_034190915.1. NCBI lineage: Eukaryota > Metazoa > Chordata > Mammalia > Rodentia > Caviidae > Cavia > Cavia porcellus. The sequence continues at coordinate 48,643,250 of NW_026947490.1, forward strand.
AGTTATGGAAAGAAACATTTCTGCCTAGATCTGGTTTAAGTGCCAGATGCATCGAGTTAAGAAAAAAAGAAAAAGAGCTGAGGACCCTTTTGTGTGTATTGGACTAGATAGGAGTGTGGTAGTGACAAGGACGTGGAGGAAGGACAGTTACAATAGTGATTTTCATTTTGCTTTTCTTCAGATTGCCATGATCCAGCTTGGTTTCCTGGTGCTCCTGATGGTAACCACTCAAGGGTGCAGTGCAGGTGAGTCTCTTCCAGGAGCCTGGACTTCCCAGCTCATCTTTAGTTTTGGAAGAAAATAAGTAGCTGGGTACTTCCAGGATCTGAGCCTCTTCTGGGCTTAAGATGACATCTTTGAGATGAACTCAGGTGACCTTGGGTATAGGCTGAATGCTGATTTCTGACCTCTTGAGGGATTTGACCTGTAGCAGGGATCATGTTGCTGAGGCCCACCTTGCTTCATGCTTTGGGCCTCACTTTACTTTGAAGGGACCCTGCTAAGGACTATTTGTCCTCCCATCTAGTACCAGGACTTGAACTTACAACCTTGTGCTTGCCAGGCAGGCAGTTAGGCCACTGAGCTAAATCCCTGTCCGTTTGTTGGGTTTTACAAACTTCCTTGTAGAGGTTTTTTTTTTTTTTTTTTTTTTTTGCTGTATTTGTTTTTGTTTTTTTTTTATTTAATTTTTTTGCCAGGGGAAGGTGTTTAATTCTTTTGAGTACCCAATGCCCAGGGCAATGGCTAGCATCCGCATCAGGTTATGTGGAGAGGTATGCATTAAGTCTGCACTGGATGCCAGGCCAGGTGGGCTGAATGGAGATGACACTGGCCATCTCAGGGCCTTTCATCCAGGCAGTGAAGCCCTGGTTCAATGGAGAAATGAGTTTGAGATTAATGATAAAGGGAGGCTGGCTTTTCTGTCAAACCAGCAATGAGAATGAAACTCCTGTATTTTCTCCAGCTGTGGTCAGTACTTATCTTGAGAAAGACACCTGTTCTTTGTCTGGATTTCTGCCCCGAAGCTGCAATGACGTGAAGCAGAGGTGCCGTAATGCCCGTGGTGAGTGCTGCAGGATAGACATTCTAGCAGAGCCAAGCTTTCTGGGAGGTTTTACTTTTTTGTATACAAAGAATGGGAAATAGTCCATACATTTTTACTGGATAAAGTTTATGATTTCAATTATTTTTAAGCATTCATTTGTGTGGGCATAAATTATTTTCATATTGCTAAGCAACCGTCACTCCTCCAGAAAATTTGCATTTCCTTTAATTGAGACACTAGCCACTAAGCAATACCTTCATATCTCCTTTTCTCTATTGTTCTATTTATGCTTTGGATAAATTTGCTTATTTAAGTTACCTTTTATAAGTAGATCATAAATTGTTAGACCTTTTGTGCTTAGCTTATTGTTCTTAAATAAAGTCAACAAGATTCATACGCATTATATCATGGATATTTGATTTCCTGTTCAACACCAACCATTGTGTTTGCACATATTTATCAGTAGATGTATACTATATATGTAACATACACTGTACCTCTACACATAGGCACAATGTTTTGCTTATGCATTCCATCTGTTGAGGGACACTGGGGTTGTTTCTACCTTTTGCATGTTGTGATCAATGATGCCATGAGTATTAGCATACAAATATTGGTTGGAGTTCAGGCTTCAGTCTTTTGGGTATATATTTGGAATGCAATTGCTGAATGGTGATAATTCCATGTTTAACTGTAGGCAAAGAGTTTCAGGGAGTTTAGGTAACTCTGTTTTGACTCATTCCCAGAGATGTGGTCTTCTGAGCTCAGGAGATCCAGTAATCCTAAGGACACAAAATGATAGGCCCAAGTGAGGAGTGTTGGGGCCATGTTTATTTTTCAAGAGCTGTCCTGACTTTGTGGCTGAAATGTGCCTTGCGTGCAGACAGGTAGGCTCTGGGTTGCTTCTCCTTACAGATGGCCTGTATTTCCTTCGCACCAATAATGGCATCATTTACCAGACCTTCTGTGACATGACCACTGCCGGTGGCGGCTGGACACTGGTGGCCAGTGTGCATGAGAACAACATGTATGGGAAGTGCACAGTGGGTGACCGCTGGTCCAGTCAACAGGGAAACAGAGCTGACTACCCCGAAGGTGATGGCAACTGGGCCAATTACAACACCTTTGGGACTGCAGAGGCGGCCACAAGTGATGACTACAAGGTTGGTGCCTTTGCCACTATTGTGGGAAGTGGGGCAGCCTAGAGTGTGACAACATCACAAATATGCAGCAGGGATACTTGGAATATGGGATGTGGATTTACAGCTGGAGCAGGTGAGAGAAACACATGCCTTGAAGGTCAGTTCCTCCCAAGAAAATCCAATAAAACTAGAGCTCTTGAGTGGTGGTGGAAACCATTATCTTCTGGATTTGGGAGTGTCTGATCCCACCTGTCCATCTGTGCACTTAAAACAGCTATCAGCTCAGCTTATAGTTCACGTGTGTGTTTTGTTTTTCTCAGGGGATCTCCTGCCCTGGTCTGGTTCAGTGTTGTTTGCTTTATAGAATCCAGGCTATTACGACATCCAGGCCCTGGACCTGGGCATCTGGCATGTTCCCAACAATAGCCCCTTGGAGAATTGGAGGAATAACTCCCTGCTGAGGTACCGCACAGCAGTTGGCTTCTTCCAGCATCTGGGACATAATTTGTTTGGACTCTATCAGGTACACAGGGCTCCTGGCTGAGCTGATTTTCATACTATAGAGAGCAGCAAGTATTTGAATTCAGGAAGGAGTCATTTCCCCCTGAGGCTTTTTTGCCTGTTTTCTCTTCCATAATTTACTCCTAGCTTCTCTTCCAATTAATCTGACCCAGGGAAAGCAAGAGACACATTAGAGTGAACTGTAGAAGAAAGATCAGAAATGGGTAAAGCAAGAGAATTTAAGAGGGCGTGCAAGGAGGGTGGTATGTAAGATAAGCATCGCCAGAGGGAAAGGTTCCTATGTTGTTTAAAATTTAAACAATGTCTGAGTGGGTTGGGAATGTGGCTCATAGGTAGAGATCTTGTTTCGTATGGGCAAGATCGTAGGTTTGATCCCCAGCATCACAAAATATAAAAATAGAAATAAAATTAAATAAAATAAATCTTTGTTATCAAGATCCAAATATTTCTCCTCTGTGCAGCATCCCAGTGAGAGCCAATGCTATTGTCCTCATCTAATGACTTCTTCATTTCCCACAGAAATACCCAGTGAAATATGGAGCAGGAAAGTGTTGGACTGATAATGGGCCTGCGATACCTGTGGTCTATGATTTTGGTGATGCTGAGAAGACAGCGTCTTACTACTCCCCCTACGGTCGCAGTGAGTCTTCAGTGCTCTTCTGAAGTCTTTGTAGGAAAGATGATAAACTCAGTTACAGTGGGTAGCAGTTATCTGTCACTTACTGCAGCCTGGTTCTCCTCTATGCATTATGTGTACAGTATTGTGTCCTTCATTCTTCATGGCAACCGTTGAGGTCTGAAGTAATATTGCTTCCTTTGTGCAGGTTAGGAAGCAAGCAGGGGGAGTTTCAGGTATTTACCTTATTTCAGAGGCATGAGTGGGTTGGCTAGAATTTGGACTAGAGAAATTTTCCTCTGCACTCTATTTTAACAATTCTATTTCTTGTCCTTTGGTAAGTTGTCAGTATCAGGCAACACCCATGTGCACAAGGAAGAGCAACAATGTTGAGACAACTGTATTTGTATTGTGAGTGGAAACTATAAATGAACTATAAATTTGTTTAACCTAAATCTGAATTTGGCAGCCTATCCATCCAGTACGCTGAGCCTGTTGTATAAAATTCATAGCTGCTATTATGTATATTTGGGATTAGAGACCTTATAATAAAAGAGAAAAAGAAAAGTGTGAAGAGGATCAGTGTGAGTGCCTTGCCAACTGCTGTAATGTATGTGGAGTGATGCTAATTGGTGATTTTCTTGCATTGTTGGGTTCTCTCTGTGCAAACCTCTGAGAGTGCAGGGGCACCTATGAGGACCAATTCTTGGACTTTTGGGTGTGGCAAAGTCTCTTTTGGCCAGACTTGGGCCTGGCAAAAACCATGCACTGGGCACAGTCGTTTTGGGGTCCACGGGTACAGGTGAAATGTTGGGTTGGAAACTCAGTCTGGCATAGACGGCTTCTGTCCTGGTCCAAAGGAATTGATTTCCACTATCTTCCTTGAATTTTGTTTTCTTCCTCTTGTTTTCAGATGAGTTCACTGCAGGATATGTCCAGTTCAGAGTATTTAATTATGAGAGAGCAGCGAATGCGTTGTGTGCTGGAATGAAGGTCACCGGGTGTAACACTGAAATTGTGAGTAATTGTGGATTCTAAAGGGATCTTTGAGAAATGTGCTCTTTGTCTCTCTGTCTCTCTCTGTCTCTCTCTCTGTTTGTGTGTGTGTGTGTACTTTCCATGAATAGATATTTTGTCTTTTTGAAGTCCCGTATCAAGAATTGAGGGTCAAGCGCACCATTGATATTTGCTCAACTTTTGGCCAAAATCACTCAGTTGCTTGAGGTTAGGGTGAGTCTTATGTGCAAGAACAGCCTGTGAAACATTTTGGAGGTAAGACTGACCAACATCCAGCCATGACCTTCTCCTGACTTTTAATTTTCAGAATACATTTTGATGTTCCTTGTGTTTGGGGCTTCCATAGATACACACTGTCGGGGGATTGTGAGGGGAGTCCTGATATCTTATAGTGGAACTCACCCAACATACCCTTGACCCTCCCAGAAAGGACTTCGGCTTGAGGTCACCTTGGAGACTGCCTGCCAGCAGAACTATACTCAGTTGTGACCTCTAGCAAGCATGATTGTTCCCCTAGGTCAGAGAAAATTATATTGGTGCGGGTTCTTCTCCCCTTTCTCCCCTCCAGTCAATAAGGCTTTTGGCCAAAAGACAGTGATAAGCGATCTCTTGAGCCTCAGTCTTCCTCTCACTAGCAGTCTAAAAAAAGTCCTGAGATACTGCCAGGTGACCCTGAGGACTTCATTTTCTTTTTTCATTGCTCAGCCATCAGCTTGTCTGTTTCCCAGTTAGGATGAGGCAGCTTCACTGTCAAGGAGGACACTCAAGGTATAATGGAGAATGTCACTGAGGGGCACAAGTGCCAATCTTTGTGCCAATCTGTCTTTCATGGCACCTTTCTGCCATGGCCTGAAGCACAAGAAATGCAGTGTGCATGGTTCCACCCACACCTTAGAGAAGCTTGCAGGGAGCACCTCCATTGTACTGTTCAGCAACACAGGATCCTGTGTTCCTTGTCCAGCATCTAGCAGGACATTGACACAAAGATGTCATTACTGTGTGAAGCCTTGAAGCATAATGGATATACAAACAAGGGGCCTGGGAAGGGAGCCAAGTGTTACAGTGCTCACATCAGATGTGTGAAGCCCTGGGTTTGGTGTTCACCAATCCCTGCAAAACAAAACAGAAACAACTAGGGCTACAAATCTTGTAACTGTGCTGGGTGCATCAGAGCAGCAACTACAGAAGAGGCAACTTCTAAGCTGATTCTTGAGAAATAGGCAAAAATCCATGAGGTAGTAATGTAACATGTTGAAGGATGTATGCTCAGGGCTCCTAGTGTTTCAGAAGGGATGTGATGTTGAGGGAGCTGCAGGGTGTTTTGCAGCACTGGCGTATAGGGTGTAAGACCAAGAGAGTCTTACAGTCTTTAAGAAAGAGGGAGATATGTCCCCTCCTAGGCAAGAGCACCAAAGGAATTCAAGAAGAATTTTATCAGGGACACTGAGAATGAATGTTCAGAAAAGTGGAAAGAAAGTCATCAGGCATGATGGAAATAAAACTAAAGGAAGAGAGATTGTTATGAGTGTAATAGATCAATACGACCAAAGGACATTTCCAATGTGGAACAAAGACTTTGCCACTGAGATATCTTTAGCTTTACCTGCTGATCTCTCATTACCCTTTCCTCCTTTTTTTTTTTTTTTTTTTTGTAATAGGGATCAAACTCACAACTGTGTGCTTGCAGAGCAGACACTTATGCCACTGAGCTAATTCCAAGCTCTCCTTTCCTTCTTTTGTAGCATTGCGTTGGTGGAGGAGGCTTCTTCCCAGAGGGCAATCCTGTGCAGTGTGGAGACTTCTCTGCCTTTGACTGGAACGGATATGGAACTCATATTGGATCGAGCAGTAGCCGGGAGATAACTGAGGCAGCTGTGCTCTTGTTCTATCGCTGACACCGTCCTCCTATGGGACCCACGATTCTTCTCTCAACTGCCAGTCCCTGTGATGGAGACTAACTTACCTAGTGTCTAGAATTCAGTGGCTGAGCAAAGGAAAATAAATAAATTTTGTTGAAGGCTTGGTGTTTCTATGAATTTTATTTTTCATGCAAGGGTGAAGAACTGTAGGAGTTTTCAAAAGAGTGTGTACTGTGGAGTGATTCCATGTCAGCTATGTCTTTAGAGTTTGGAGTGTTAGAGTGTGACAGCACTACAGAAGACATTGTCTCCCCAGGACCCTCTCATGTAGCCCCTTTAAATAGTGGAAGGAATAAACGGCAAGGAGGAGGATTTATCTACCCCTTCCTAACTCACATTGACTGAGCAATCCAAAACTGTATATCTTAAAGAAGATAATAGTAGTGCACCACAGAAGAAAGGGATTACCCACATTCATATTTGGTCCATTCATAGGTATCTGTGGCTCTTTTCTTATGGAAAAATGGGCCCAAAAGGCATGTGGTGATGATGACTCTCGAGTGTCTTACACTGCTGTGCTTCCACTTTGAGGGACTACTTCATTTTTTTTTACATTTTATTTAAGGAGAAAAAAAATACAGAAAAAGGGTATAAGTTATAGAGAATTTCAGAAAAAATAAACAGTAGGAAATCACTAGTTAATTACATATTGTCATCTTAGAAATAGTTGTTGAAGTTACACAATTAAAGCATATAGAGGGGACTTTCAAACAGTGAGACGGCAAACAGTTTTGTTCAATGATCCAACAAAACTCAGCAATATGGTTATCTATCTTATACACTTAAATATATATGCAGTTATATCTTTTAGAGAACTTTCTTTTCCTTTCTTTTGTACAATGACAATTACACATTTTGGGTTTTATTACTCCCACAGTTCTTACTACTGTTTTTTTTTTAAGAAAGCAAAACCAAATGTGACATAACAGGATAGAGTAAGTCAAATCAAAAAAATGGACATAATACATAATGTAAAAACAAAATACAAGGTGATCAACAATGGTTACCATTATGCATCTTGTTATCTTAAAAAGAATTGCCTATATCATCAGTTACAATAAAATTGAACAAAACAGTGAAGAATAAGACCAATAAAACCAAAACATTGGAGACATTAGAGAACTTCAAAAGAAGATAATAGTCAACCAGAGTGGGCGTCACAATGAATCTTATTGTCTTCATAGTTGTTGCCTATACTTTCAAACTTGGTACTATCAAGCATAACAGAATAGAGGAAAATCAGTCAAAACAAGATGGTGAGAGCAATACAGAGTTTCAAATCAAGTTAATAGGAAATCAAAGTGGGTTACTACAATATATCCTGCTATTTTTTATTTATTTTTTCTTTAATTAAAAGGATAAAAATGAAAAAGTAGATAATAAAAAGGAGATTGAGATAAAAAAAGAGGGCATAACAACAAAACAGTGCAGGTCAAAACATAGCCATTTAAACAAAATAGTGTTTCACCACAAGATAATCTCAACATAATAGTAGTTACCATAGCGTCTCTTCCCTTAAAATCTTTGGGTAGAACTTCGTATACTGTAGCATCAAACATATCAAGACAATGTAAAACCGTTCAAGAGAATTACAGTATTACAGGGCATTTAGAATCAACTAACAGAAAAGGAACAATGGTTTCTTTATAATCACCTTGTCTATAAAAGTTTTTGTTTATATTATCACATATAATAAAATCCAAGAAGATACAACAGGTTAAAACCGATGGAAACAGAAGAACAAAAGCTCGATGGGACTTCAAAACAAGAGGATATTAAATCAGCACTACCTATTCTGATGTCTTTTTTCTCCAAAATGGCTGTTCCTACCATCCAACCTTCTCTGTCTCATTTCTGTTGAGCTCTTTTTCTGTCATTAGTTGTCAGTTTGTCCTCTTCATTTCGCTTTCTGCTCCATTCATTGTGGCCGCTCTGCCACTGTTTTTGGAATCTTGGTATTTTTCATTTTTAGAATATCCTGCAGTAATCTCTGTAGAGTTGAATTGGTGGTTGCAAATTCCCCTAGTTCCTCTTTATCCTGGAAGCACCTTGTTTTTCCATTAATTTCTAGGGACAGTTGTGCAGAATATATCAATCTTGGCTGGAGGTTATTATCTTTCAAAGCTTGAATTATTTCCTCCCGTGCTCTTCGTGATTTGATGGTTTGTGCCGAGAAGTCTGCTGTAATTCTGATGGGTGTTCCCTTGTAAGTGATCTGTTTCTTGTCTTTGACAGCTTTTAATATTCTGTTCTTATATTGGATTTCTGGAATTTTGTTTATTATATGCCTGGGAGTAGCTCTCTTTGGGTTGTAGGTGGCTGGGGTCCTGTATGCCTCATACATCTGAGTATCTTTACTTTTTGCTAAATTAGGGAAATTCTCCTGGGTTATTTCTCTGAATAGCTTTTGTAGTTCATTTGTTTGAGTCCCTACTTCTTTTTTTTTTATTTAAGAGGTAAAAGAGAAAAACACAAAACAAAACAAAGCGGTGTAAGGGTATACGTAATACGGAACTACAAAAAAACAAAACAAAACAAAACAAAAAACATAACAGTAAGGAATCACTTGTTAGTAGATTACATATTATCATCTTGAAAATAGTTGCTCAAATCACAGTATCAAAGAATACAAGGTGGACATTCAAACAGGGAGACTGCAAACAGCTGTGTTCAATGATCCAAAAACATTGATACAGTCAGCTATTTAACACCCCTAAACACACTTGCTGTTATATCCATTAGAGCTCTTTTTCTCTTTTTTTCCCCTCTCTTTTTTACAACAAAATTTACACTTTTTGGATTTTATTACATCTTAGTGCTTATTACTTTTTGGGGGGGGGGGATTCAGTCAAATATGGCAAAACAAAGCTGTCAGTCAATACCAAGGATAGACATAGCACATGGTGTAGAACAGAGTACAAGTTTATCAACAATGGTTATCAACGTTGTCCCTTGTTTCCTTAAAAAGAATTGTCTATCTCATTAGATATTATAAAGTTGGACAAAACAGTAGAGAACAAGACCAATGAAACTTAGGCATTGTAAACATTACAGGACTTCCAAAGAAGACAATAGTCAAACCAGAATGGGTATCTTAGTGAATCTTATTGCCTTCAAAGTAGTTGCCTATGTCTTCAAACTTGATACTATCATATAGAATGGAACAGAGTCTAATTAGTCGAAACAAGATCGTGGGAGTACTACAGGACTTCAAAACAAGTAAATAGGAAATCATAAAGAGTTACTATTTATATATCCTAATTTTTTAAATTTTTTCTTTAATTAAGACAAACATAAGAAATGACTAAATAATTTTTTTAAACAATAAGGGGGAGATTGAGATAAAACAGGACATAACAATATAACAATAGAGGTCAAAGCATGACTGTTTCAGCAACCTAGTACTTCACCACGATATAACCCGACTTAATAGTAGTTACCACAGTGTCTGTCTTTTTCCTTGAAATATTTGGATAAAACTTCATATACTCTAGCTTCAAATATTTTCATATCAAGAAGCCCAGAATAAAGCCTTTTTAATTAATGAGTGAAAACTTTATAAGGCTTCAAGGCCACATAATGGGGAATCATGATTACCACTTATTTTTATGTATTTGAATCATTACTTACATTAGGGAAACTATTCGGTATTCACACATGCGAGATTGATTTATTTCACTTATGAGTATGGTCTCAAGCTGTGCCCATTTATTGATAAATATCTCAATGTGATCCTTCTTTATAGCTGAATAATACTCCATTGTATAGAAATACCACACTTTTTTATCCATTCCTCAGTTGATGGACACTTGGGTTGTTTCCAAGATCTGGCGATTACAAATTGTGCTGCTATAAACATAGGTGCACATATATCCCTGTGGTATGATGCTTTCAGTTCTTCTGGGAATATGCCTAGAAGTGGAATACCTGGAATAAATGGGATTCCCAGACCCAACTTTTTGAGAAATCTCCAGACAGATCTCCACAAAGGCTGTACCAGTCTATACTCCCACCAGCAATGCAGGAGAGTTCCTTTTTCCCCACAGCCTCTCCAGCATTTGTTGTCGGTTTTCTTGATCCTGGCCATTCTTTCAGGAGTGAGATGGTATCTCAGTGTGGTTTTAATTTGCATTTCTCTAATGACCAATGATGATGAGCATTTTTTCATGTATTTATTTGCCATTTGCATTTCTTCATCTGAGAATTGCGTATTCATCTCAGATGCCCATTTTTGGATTGGATCTTTGAATTTTGGAGGTCTGAGTTTCTTTAATTCTTTATATGTTTTAGACAAGAGTCCCTTGTCTGAGAGAGAGTTCACTAAAATCTTTTCCCAGTTTGTGGGTTTTCTTTTCACTATGCTGGAGATTTCTTTTGACATGCAGAAACTTTTTAATAAGAAGTGGTCCCAGTTATTGATTCTGGGAAGTATTTCCCATGCGGTTTGAGTCCTGTTCATGAATTCTTTACCTACTCCTATGTCGCCAAGGTTTCTACCTAATTTGTCTTCCAATAGATTTAGTGTTTCTGTTTTAATATTCAGATCTTTGACCCATTTAGATTTTAATTTAGTACATGGTGATAGACATGGGTCTAGCTTTAGTTTTCGGCAAATGGAGAGCCAGTTTTTCCAGCACCATTTATTAAAGAGACTGTCGTTTATCCAGTGAACCTGCTTGGCTCCTTTATCAAAGATAAGGTGGTTGAGTGTGTTCGTAGTTGTGGTTGTATCTTCTAATCTATTCCACTGATCTTCGGCTCTGTTTTGATTCCAATACCATGTTGATTTTACTACTGTTGCTTTGTAGTATAACTTCAAGTCGGGATTGTGATGCCTCCTGCTTTGTCTTTGCTGCTTAGAATTGCCTTTGTGATTCTAGGTCTCTTCTGGTTCCAGATGAAATTTAGGAGTGATTTCTCTAGATCTATAAGGTATGTTGATGGTATTTCTATTGGGATTGCATTGAATCTGTATAACAGTTTTGGGAGAATGGCCATTTTCACAATGTTTGTTCTTCCTATCCATGAGCAAGGGATGTCTTTCCATTTTCTGAGATCATCTTCAATTTCCTTTTTCAGTGTATTATAATTTTCACTGTATAAGTCTTTCACTTCTTTCGTAAGAGTAATTCCTAAATATTTCATTTTTTTGCTTGCTAATGTGAATAGTCCAGTTTCTCTTATTTCCCTCTCTGTAATTTTGTTGTTCGTGTATAGGAATGCTATTGATTTCTGAGTATTGATTTTGTATCCAGCCACATTACTGAATTTATTTATTGTATCTAAGAGTCTTTCAATGGATTTTAGGGGGTCTTCTATGTAGAGTATCATGTCATCTGCAAACAATGATAATTTAACTTCTTCTTTTCCTATCTTTACCCCTTTTATTTCTCTTTCTTGCCTAATTGCTCTGGCTAGTACTTCCAGTACTATATTAAATAGGAGTGGTGATAAAGGACATCCTTGTCTTGTGCCCGATTTTAAAGTAAAGGCTTTCAATTTTTGGCCATTTAGTATGAAGCTGGCTGTTGGTTTGTCATAAATGGCCTTTATTATATTGAGGTAAAGACCATTTATTCCAATTTTCTGTAAAGTTCTTATCATGAATAAGTGTTGGACCTTATCAAAGGCTTTTTCTGCATCTATAGAAATGATCATGTGATTCTTATTTTTGGCTTTATTGATATGGTAGATTACATTTATTGATTTGCGTATGTTGAACCATCCTTGCATTTCTGGGATGAATCCCACTTGGTCATGATGTATAATCTTCTTGGTGATTTGCTGGATCCTATTTGCCAATATTTTATTGAGGATTTTTGCATCTGTGTTCATTAGGGAGATCGGTCTATAGTTCTCTTTTATAGTTGGGTCTTTCTCAGGTTTTGGTACTAGAGTAATATTTGCTTCCAGGAATGACTTAGGAAGGATTGCTTCCCTTTCAATTTCATTGAATAGTTTGAGGAGTGTCGGCATTAGGTCTTCTTTATATTTCTTGTAGAATTCTGCAGTGAATCCATCTGGGCCTGGGCTCTTCTTGGTAGGTAAGGACTTAATTACATTTTCAATTTCATTAGCAGAGATTGGGTTATTCAACAGTTTTATATCCTCTTGATCTAGCTTTGGTACTTCATATGCTTCTAAGAATCTGTCTATTTCTTCTGTGTTATCAAACTTTTGAGAGTAGAGGTTTTCGAAATAGGTGTTGATGATCCTCTGTATTTCTATTGGGTCTGTAGTGATTTCTCCTTTTTCATTTCTTATTGCATGAATTTGAGCTTTTTCTTCCCTTTTTTTAATAAGGTTGGCTAGGGGATTATCAATTTTATTTATTCTTTCAAAGAACCAACTCTTTGATTTGTTGATTCTTTGGATTGTTTTCTTAGTCTCTATTGCATTGATTTCAGCTCTGATTTTTATAATTTCCTCTCTTCTTTTGGCTTTGAGCTTGACTTGCTCTTCTTTTTCTAGCTGTTTGAGGTGTAGCATCAAGTTATTTATTTGTATTCGTTCTGTTTTCCTGATGTGGGAACTCAGTGCAATAAATTTTCCTCTCAGAACGGCTTTCATTGCATCCCACAGATTCCGGTAAGTTGTATCTGCATTTTCTTTTTCTTTTAGGTATTGTTTAATTTCTTCTTTAATTTCTTCTATGACCCACTGATTACTCAAGAGTGTGTTATTTAGTTTCCATGTGTTTTCGGAATTTTTGCAGTATCTTTTGTCATTAATTTCTAATTTCAGAGCGCTATGATCCGATAATATGCAAGAGATGATTTCAACTCTTTTGCATTTGCTTAAATATGTTCTGTGAGCTAATATATGGTCTATTTTAGAAAATGATCCATGTACTGCTGAGAAGAATGTGTATTCTGATGTTGTTGGGTGGAACATTCTGTATATGTCTATCAAACCCATTTGTTCACAGGTGTGATTCAGTTCTGTTATTTCTTTGCTCATTTTCTGTCTGGTTGATCTGTCCCTTGGTGTCAGTGGCATATTAAGGTCTCCTGTTACAATTGTGTTACTGATAATTTGAGTTTTCATTTCTGTTAATAATTGTTTTATATAACTGGGTGCTCTGGAGTTTGGTGCGTATATATTTAAGATAGTTATGTCTTCCTCTTGGAGTTTTCCCCTTACGAGTACGTAGTGACTTCTTTGTCCTTTATGGTCATTGTTGGTTTAAAGTTCACGTTGTCTGCAAACAGAATGGCTACTCCTGCCTTTTTTTGGATTCCTGCTGCATGGAGAATTGTTTTCCATCCTTTGACTTTCAGTCTGTGAGTATCCTTCTAGGTTAGATGGGTTTCCTGTAAACAGCATATGGTTGGATTTTGTTTCTTGATCCATTCTGCTAGTCTGTTTCTTTTGGTTGGTGCATTGAGACCATTTACATTAATGATTATTACTGTTAAATGCTGGTTAATTGTAGGAATGTTATCTCTCTGCTGTTGCATCTTTATCTTTCTGTTCTGTTTAATTATTTGCTTTGCTTAGTGGTTTTTCCCTTTGTGTTTCTAAACTGTCTTTCAATATTTTTTGCAGGGTTGGTTTGGTGTTCATGAAGTTCTTCAGCTGTTCTTTGTCATGGAAGTATCGTATTGCACCATCTATTTTGAGTGATAGTTTTGCAGGATATATCAGTCTTGGTTGGAAATCATTTTGCTTTAGGATCTGGAATACTTCACTCCATGCTCTTCTTGACTTTATCGTTTGTGCTGAGAAGTCTGCTGTGATTCTGATAGGTTTTCCTTTATAAGTGATCTGTCTTTTCTCTCTGACAGCTTTTAATAATCTATTCTTGTGTTGGATTTCTGTGATGGTGATTATTATATGTCTGGGTGTAGTTTTATTTTGGTTATGACTGTTTGGAGTTCTATATGCTTCACTGATCCTGATGTCAGTTTCTGATCTCATGCTTGGGAAATTTTCAGCTATTACTTCTCTAAATATCCTCCTGACATCCTTCATGTTGTCTCCCTCTCTTTCATTAATCCCTATCATTCTTATATTATTCTTCTTTGCATCGTCTTGCAGTTGTTGAATTGTTTCCTGATTCGTTGTTATTTTCAAAAGATCTTTCCTTTCCTGTTCACTAGCTGCAATCCTGTCTTCAAGGTCTGAAATTCTATCTTCACTTTCATTAAGGCAGTTTTTACAACTTTCAGTGGAGATTTTTATTTCCTGTATATCTCTGTGCATCTGCATTATGTATTCTGTTTGTTTCTTATATTGCTCGTCTAGGGATTCTATCTTTTTGTTTAGTTCCTCCAATTTTTTATCTGTGTTTTCTTTAGATATATTTAGAATCTCTTTCATTTCTTTTATCATTTCTTCTTTTATCTGGGAGATTATTTCGAGTTTGAATTTCTTTAAAGCTTCCTGGAGTTGCTTGTCAATTTCAGTGGCTATTGTGTCCGATATATGAGGTGGATGGGATATATTTTCTTCTATATACATCACTCCTAGGGTTTCTTGAGATGGGCTGGAGGTTTGAGGTTGTGATTTGGTCTTTCGTTTTGTCATTTTCCTATATTTCTGTGTTTCAAGTGTTATTTGAAAGCTTCCTCAGGATCTGTTGAAAATCCCCTTCTATGTTTGGAGCTACTGAGACTCTGGCACCACGCTACCCCAAGCCAGTGGGCCTACAGAACCAGTGGCCCTCCTGTGCCTGCTCAGAACTCTGCAGTTCCAGACAAGCTGGGCCTCAGGGACACTGTGCGCCCACCTGCCCCTTGGAAGCTCCACAGTTCTTCAATCGCAGCCGGGTTAGGGTACTCACCACAGGCCGCAGTGCCTCAGGCACCTGTGGACCCTCCCTGGTTGCAGAGATATCCACAGTCCTCCAGACACATGGAGAGGCCGACGCAGGCACCCCAGATCTGCCCAGCTCCTCCTCTGCAGACCGATGGCCAGGCTCGGCAGCTAAACAGGCTGGGCTAGGCTGATAGTGTGGGCCCGCCCACCCATCGGCAGCTCAGCAATTCTCCAAGTGAAGCCGGAATGGGGAGGCTGATGTGGAAGCCTCAAACCCACCTCTCCCCTTCACTGCACCTGGAAGCCTGGGGGAACTCCAGCAGTCTGGGCGGAGATATCCAGAGTCCTCCAGACATGCAGAGAGGCCGGTGAGGGCACCCCAGATCTGCCCAGCTCCTCCTCTGCAGACCGATGGCCAGGCACAGCCTTGAGTCCCTACTTCTTCTTCTAGTCTTTATATTATTGCTGTTTGTTTTCTTGTTATTTTTTAGAAGTTTTTCATTTCATGCTTCCATCTTACAAATCTGTCCTCCAGGTCTGATGATCTATCCTTAGTTTCTTTTCAAGCTGCTATGCCAGCTTTCAATAGAGTTTTTAGTTTCCTGGTAATCTCTTTGAACTTGCTTGATGCATTCTATGTTTTCTCTATTTTCTCCATCAAACAATTTTCCCCTTTTTTTCTGTTCTTACATTTCACCATCTGTTTTTTTCTTGGGTGGTGCTTAGTATTGCTCTAACTGTTCTAGGTATTTCTTGCTTTATTTCATTAAATACTTCATTTTTGAACTCGTCTATGAGGCTCCGGAGATGCTGCTTTATGTCTATAGGTGCCGTGTCAGATATTACATGTTTTATGTCTTCATTCTCTTTTGCATTTACCTTTCCTGGATCAGTGTTCTCAGGATTGGGGACTGAGGATCCTTTCTTATTGCTCTCTTTTCCCATACTTTTTGTTCCTTCCATACAAGCATATATAGGAGGCCCAGGTTTTTTTTTTTTTTTCTCTTTGTCTGTTACAGTTTGTTTGAATCTGCCAGCTAGGTGTTCCCGCCCATTGCAGTGTACTAGGGAGACACACACCTGGGCAGCCTCTGCTATGCCCGTCCCTCCCGGTCAACCTACTGAATGCTTCACTGCACACCAGGCGCAGGGACCTGATTTGGGCTAGCCTGATGAATCTTAGTCCGTGGTGTCACCAGGCCAAGCGCTCCACACCACTCCTGCTTGAGAGGGGAGTATGTGACTAAGTCACTGCAGGGCCCTGTTCCGGCTAGTCTGCTCATTCCCAGAATGTCCTCCATTGGAGCCTCCTAGTCTATGAAAGGGTCCCCATTTCTCTCACTCACTTCAGGTCGATGCAGGGCTCCTGCCAGTCATGCTCTCAACTTTCATTTTTTTTTTTGTCTTTTCCTTTTTATCGGTATCAGGGATCGAACTCATGACTGCCTGCTTGCAAGGCAGGCACTTATGCCGCTGAGGTAAATCCCCAGCCCCTGAGGGACTACTTCAAATGAAACCAGGTTGTCAAAGCATCCCCATATTGCTATTGGTACACATAAGATGGATAAAGACATCAGTCCCAATGCATAGAATGAATATTGGATGTTTTGTTGAGTTCCCTCCAGAATGAAAGTATTATTTTTTCAGATTTTTACTTTGCAATGCGTAATGATGACATTCATCCTTTGGAGTTGGTACATATAGATAACACAAAGCTATTTCCCATCTGGGCATTTTCTCAAAAGTGCTAAAGACATTATATGACAATGGTGTTTGCACACCCATGTTTAGACTAGCACAATTCATAATAACCAAACATTGGAAATAGCCTGTATGTCCATCAACAGATGAATGGATAAAGAAAATTGATGCTTTTTCACAATGGAGTACTATCTTGCCAGAAACCACGAAAAATTTAATCATTTGGAGGCAATTGGATAATCAGGAGTATAACATCAAGCAAATGAAATCAAATATATGAGCTTAAATATTATATAACTTCATTTATATGAGGAACTCAAGCATAAATAATTAAATAAGAAAATAAAGGATAGCTAATAGAAAACACCGAGATAGATCTTTTGCAAATGGGAGGAAAACCAAGAGATTGAGGGGTATCTGTGGCTCTTTTCTTCAGGGGTGAGAGAGGGAAAGGTTGGGTACATAAAAAGAATTAACACGCTAATTCCCAAACTGTAGGTTGTCCCTTCATTCTGTGGATTGTTTCCTTTTCTCTGCTATGCTTTTTAATTTAATATAACCCTATTCTTTATTTTTCACTTTATTTCTTGTGCCATTGATGTTCTGTTCGAAAGGTCCTTGCCTCAGGCCAGGAATGTATGGAATTCATCTCAGTGGTGTAAGTGCCTGCCTGACAAGTGTAAGGTCTTGAGTTCAATCCCAGGTAGATACACACACACACACACACACACACATGCACACATGCACACGCACACACACATGCACACAAAGTCCTTACCTATGCCTACTTCTTCAAGAATTTTATCTAGTGTATCCAGAAACTTAAATGTTTCTTTCTAAATATTTTTCTCGCTTATATCTAGTTGTCCACCCAAAAGCTCATGCAGCCAGAGGTGGGGCATTTGGAGGGACCTGGATCTAGCCTGTGTGATTTTTGAATTAAGGGTGTGATTCTGGTGTTAAAAATGCCCCAGTCTGTGTTTGAGTTAAAATGGAAGGTAGGGCTGCTGATGCTCTCTATTTTTGCTGTAACCTACTTTCCATGCTATGAACTGTTATTTCTTCTCTGTGATATGGTCCTACATTAGAGCCAGCTGATTATGAACTGAAACATCTTCAAACTGTGAGCCAAATGAACCTTTTCTTCTTTAACTTGGGAGTCAGGTATTTTGTGGCTGAAGTCACCACCGCGCCCTACTCCCGCAAGTCTGTCCAGTCCCGGAATGTCCTCTGCTGGAGTCAAACTGTGGTAGAGTGTCAGTTTCTCTCACTCACCTCACCACAAGTCAGTGCACACCTCCCTGCCCGTCCTGTTTTTGACTCCGTTCGCAGATTCCTGATCTCAGAGCTTCCGCGCATCTCTCTCCTTGCCGAGCCGATGTAGAAGCAGCCGCCTTTCAGCAGGAAACCCAAATCGCGGCTTCCAATGGTGCAGGCTCCAGCCTCCACACTGAGGCTTTTCTGTTCCTGTTCTAGCACCAGGACTGCATTCCAAGTTGGTTTCTCTCAGCCCAGTTCGTTCCTGGGTAAGCAGAGCATATCTCCACCGGCTTATGTCTCCTTACTCCGCACCATTCCTGACTTCTGAGACGGGTATTTCAGAGAACCCCCGCAGCTGCTGTTATCTGTCTGCCATGTTCTCCCGGAAGTCCCCATTCTGTTATTGATTCTGAACAATATTATGTTGTTCTTCTTTGCATCACCTTGCAGCTGTTGGTTTGGTTTTTAATTATTCCTTTTTATTTTAAATTTTAAGGAGCTGAAACAATATAACAAAAATTTGAAACAAGATATAAAGGTAACAATCACTTACATTGTCAATTGTTATCTTTAAATTAGTTACTCAGAATATAAGATATTGCATTTAGTTGTCCAAACAATATTAACACAATCCTTTCTTTTCAGTGAACTAAGAGAAATCAATATCATATCTATCATATATTTTTAATGTAATTTTTTTGCTTTTTACTTTCTTCTTTTCTGCTTTCCCTTAATCCATTTTCCCTTTCCTTTTGAGGATTCTTCCCATTTTATAATAGCTATTGTATATTTCAGATCTTATTTACTCTTTAAGCTTCTCACAGTAGGGAGACCTTTACACATATGCATCTAGTTTATTTCACTTAGGAGTGTGATCTCTAGGTGGATCAATTTACATATAAAAGCCTCCAATTTATCCTTCTTTATGACAGAGTAGTACTCCATGTTTAAAAAGGTCACATCTTTTTTACCCATTTCTTGGTTGATGAATATTGGGGTTGTATCCAAGATGTAGCTATTATAAACTGTGTTGCTATAAACATGAGTGTTCTGCTGGGTAGATACTGAGAAGGAGAATATTTGGCTCAAATGGAACCTCCAATCCTTGTATTTTTATTTATTGTTATTATTGTTATTTTTGCTAATGGGGATTGAACTCATGATCTTGTACTCACTAGGCAGGCATGTATGCACTGAATCAAATCACCAGGCCTTCCAATTCTCGTTTTTGGAGGAATCTCCACACTTATTTTCACATTGGTCATATCAATCTACATTCTAACCAATAGCAGAGAAGTGTTCCTTTTACATCTCAGACACTCCAGCATTTTTTATTGGTGAATTTCTTGATAATAGCTATTCATTTTGGAGTGTGACGGAATCTCAGTGTTGTTTTAGTTTGCATCTCTTGAATGACCAATGATGTCAAACATTTTTTCAGATATTTATTTGCTGTTTGTGTTTCTTCATCTGAGAATTATGTATTCATCTCAGATGTTCATTTTTGGATGGGGTCTTTAAATATGTTGGGTGTGGTTTTTAAAGTTCATTCTATGTTCTAATAGTAATCCTTTGTCTGAGGAACAGCTGGCAAACATTTTTTCCAACACTGTGGGTTGTCTCTTCAATCTGTTGGTGGTTTCTCTTGTATTGAAAAAGCTTTCAAGTAGCTCATAATTGTTGATACTTTGTGATAATTCCTGTGTGGTTGAGTTACTTCTATAGAGTTTTGCCTACACAAGTGTCTTCAAGGATTTTCCTTATTTTATCTTCCACCAGATTTAATATTTCATTTAGATCTTTGATCTATTCCAAATTTACTTTATGGCACGGTGAAAGTTATGGGTTCAATCTTAATGTCTGGCATGTGCAGAGCCAGTTTTTCCAGCACTGTTTATTGTTGCAAAACAGTGCAGCTCTTGATGTTTCCTGCAGGAAAGACAATGAGAGGGTAGGAAAATCAAGAGATGAAAACTGAGGTCAGGCAGGACCCTCTCTCTGAATGGGAGGAAGGAAGCTGCTAACCACTGTAATGCATTTATTTAAACACTAGCACTCAGCTTCACGTGGTAGTCTATTGCCTAGTAATCTGCATCCATGGCAACCTAAGAGCTTGGTGTTCTTGAGTCTGGAACACCTGTTTGGAGTAGTCATTGTTTTCTAACAGGCTTGCCTCACCCGGGAATGTGTGATCAGTCTCCAGCTTCAGCCATTCCCTACATCTCCCCAGTCTCTGTTTTTTAGTTGCAAGTAATGGGTTCTCTGTTAAAGATGGAGGATAAAATTGAATTATGTAATTGTTTTATGATTTTAGGAACTTATGGCTATGAATAGACTAGCCAATTTTTGTTGTTTGTTAATCAGCAGAACATTTTACAGGTTTCTTTTTTAATTTTTTATTTATTTTTATTTTTTATTTTGTTTTAAAGAGAATAAAACAAAACAGAGCAGAGTAAAGCAGATAAGAACAAAACAATGCAAGCAACACTGCACTTCACAACAAGAAAACCGGATATCACCAGTAGCTACTGTAACATCTTAGTTCTTTAATTGAGCACACCTTTATACACAATCATATTAAACATAACAAAATAGTGTAAAACAATTCAAGAAAATGAAAGTATTACAGGACATTGAAAATCAAATAATATAAAATGAACAATGGCTACTACATTGGTAGACCCAACAGAGACAGAAGAAAGAAAGCATGGGGGCTGGGGATTTAGTTCAGTGGCATAAGCACCTGCTTTGTGAGCGTGTGGTCCTGAATTGCATTCCTGGTACTGGTAAAAATACAAAAAAAAAAGAAAAGAAATCATGGTTGGACTTCAAAGCAAGATGATATTAAATCAGCAATGGCTGCCACAATGTCTTGTTTGCTTCAAAGTAGCTGTTACATACCATCACACATAATAAAATCAAAGAAAACAGAATAAAACCATTCCAACCTATGAATGACATATGACTTCAAAGCAATATAATGGGGAACCATGATTACCACATAGTTTTATGTATTCTTACTATTTCTTACATTTGGGAGACTATACAGTATTTAAACATGTAAGTTTGATTTATTTCATTTATGAGTATGGTCTAAAGTTGCGACCACTTATTTTTAAATATGTCAGTGTGATCATTCTTTATACTTGAGCAGTACTCCATTGTATAAAAATACCACATTTTTAAAAAATCTATTCCTCAGTTCATGGACATTGAGGTTGTTTCCAAAATCTGGCTATTACAAATTGTGCTGCTATAAACATGGGTGCACATATATCACTGTGGTATGATGCTTTCAGTTCTACTGGAATTTTCCCAGAAGTGGGATAGCTGGGTCAAATGGGACTTCCACTCACAGCTTTTTGAGGAATTTGTAGTGGCACCAGACTACACTCCCACCAACAGTGCAGAAGAGTTTCTTTTTTTCGTAACCTCTATAGCATTTGTTGTTGGTAATTTTCTTGATCCTGGCAATTCTTTCCGGAGTGAGATGGAATCTCAGTGTGGTTTTAATTTGCATTTCTCTAATGATCAATTATGCTGAACATTTTTTCATGTATTTACTTGCCATTTGTATTTCATCGTCTGAGAACTATGTGTTCATCACAGATGCCCATGTTTGGAATGGGTCTATGAATTTCAGGCATCTAATTTTTTAAAATTCTTTATGTGTTCTAGACAAAAGTCCTTTGTCTGAGGGAGAGTTCACTAAGATTTTTTTCCCCCAATTTGTAGATTTTCTTTTCACTATCCTGGAGATTTCCTTCATCATGCAGAAACTCCTTAATAGATGTTATCTCAGTTATTTATTTTGGGAAGTATTTCCTGTGTAGTTTGATATTTGTCCATGAATTCTCTTCCTACCTCTATGTTTTCAAGATTTGCACCTACTTTGTATTCCAACAGATTTAGTGTTTCTGTTTTTAATATTTAGATCTTTGATTCATTTAGACTTTTGTTTAGTACATGGTGATAGGTATGGGTCTAGTTTTATTTTTCAGCGTATAGAGAGCCAATTTTTCCAGCACCATTTATTAAAGGGACATTCTTTCTTCCAGTAAACCCCTTTGGACCATCATCAAAGATAAGGTGGCTGAGTGTGTTTGTAGCTGTAGTTGTATCTTCAAATCCATTCCATTGATCTTCAGGTCTGTTTTTGTTTCAATACCATGCTAATTTTATTAGAGTAGCTCTGCAGTATAAGTTCAAGTAAGGGATTGTGATGCTTCCTGCCTTGCCTTTGTTGCTTAGAATTGCCTTTGCTGGTCTAGGTCTCTTCAGGTTGCAGATGAATATTAGGAGTGATTTTTTTATGTCTATGAGGTATGCTAGTGGTCTTTTGATTGGAACTGCAATAAATCTATGTAACAATTTTGGGAGTATGGCCATTTTCACAAGGTTTGTTCTTCCTATCCATGCACAAGGGATGTCTTTCCATTTTCTGAGATCCTCTTCTATTTTTTTTCAGGGTATTATAATTTTTCCTGGATAGATCTTTTACTTCTTTCATTAGATTGATTCCTAATTATTTCATTCTTTTGGATGCTATTGTAAAGTATATGACTTCTCTTATTCCTCTCTCAGTGAATTTGTTATTAGTGTGTAGGAATGCTATTAATTTTTGAGTTGACTTTGCATCCAGCTACATTGCTAAATTTATTTATTATACCTAGGAGTTTTTCAATGGAGTTTTGGGGATCTTCTATGTAGAGCATCATGTCCTCTGCAAATAATGATAATTTAACTTCTTCATTTCCTATCCTTATTCCTTTTATTTCTCTCTCTTATCTAATTGCTCTGGCTAGTATTTCCAGTACTGTGTTGAATACAAGAGGTGATAATGGACATCATTGTCTTGTTCCTGATTTTAAGGTAAAGGCTTTCAGTTTTTGGCCATTTAATATGACACTGGCTGTTGGTTTGTCATAGATGGCCTGTATTATATTGAGGTAAAGACCATCTGTTCCAATTTTCTGTAAGGTTTTTATCATGAATAAGTGTTGGACCTTATCAAAAGCTTTTTATGCATCTATAGAAAAGATCATGTGATTCTTACTTTTGGCTCTATTGATATGGAGGATTACACATATTGATTTACATATGTTGAACCATCCCTGCATTCATGAGATTAGTCCCACTTGGTTGTGGTGTATAATCTTCTTGATGATTTGCTGCATTCTGTCTGCCAATATTTTATTGAGAATTTTTGCATCTATGTTCATTAGGGAGATTGGGCTCTGGTTCTCTTTTTTTGTTGGATCTTTCTCAGGTATTGGTACTAGAGTAATATTTGCTCCCAGGACTGGTTAGGAAGAATTGCTTCCCTTTCAATTATATTGAAAAGTTTGAGGAATTTTGACCTTAAATCTTCTTTGAATTTCTTGTAGAATTCTGCAGTAATCCATCTGGGCCTGGCCTCTTACTTATTGGTAAGGCTTTAATTAATTTTCAATTTCCTTAATAGAAATTGGGCTATTCAGCAGTTTTACATCTTCTTAACCCAGCTTTGGTACTTCACATGGTTCTAGGAATCTGTCTATTTCTTCTGTTTTATCAAACCAATGGGAGTAGAGGTTTTTGAAATAGGTGGTGATGATCTTCTATATTTCCACAGAGTCTGTAGTGATTTCATCCCTTTCATTGCTTATTGCATGAATTTGAGTTTTTTCTTTCCTTCTTGAAATAAGGTTAGCTAGTGGCTTTTCAATTTATATATTCTTTCAAAGAACCAACTCTTTAATTCATCAATTCTTTGTATTGTTTTCTTAGTCTCTATTGCATTAATTTCTGATATGATCTTTATAATTTCCTCCCTTCGTTTGGCTTTAAGCTTGACTGCTCTTCTTTTTCTAGGGTTTGAGGTGTTGTTTACTTGTGTTCATTCTGTTTTCATGATGTGGGAATGCATTACAAAATTTTCCTCTGAGGACTGCTTTTATTACATCCCACAGATTCTGATAAGTTGTATTTGTATTTTTGTTGGCATGTAGATATTTTAAATTTTTTCTTTCTGTGTCCCACTGATTGCTCAAGAGCTCCATGTGTTAGTGAGGCTTTTGCAGTTTTTATCATTAATTTCTACTTTCATGTTGCTATGATCTGATAACATGCATGGGCTAATTTCAATTCTATTGCATTTACTTAAGCATGTTCTGTGGGCTATTGTATGGTCTATTTTAGTGAATGTTCCATGTACTGCTGAGAAGAATGTATATTCTGGTGTTGTTGCTTGGAACACTCTGTATATGTCTATCAAGTCCGTTTGTTCACAGGTGTGATTCAGTTCTGTTATTTCTTTGCTGATTTTCTGTCTGGTTAATCTCTTCCTTTCTGTCAATGGCATGTTAAGCTCT
The DNA here is from genome assembly GCF_034190915.1 of Cavia porcellus. Classification (NCBI taxonomy): domain Eukaryota; kingdom Metazoa; phylum Chordata; class Mammalia; order Rodentia; family Caviidae; genus Cavia; species Cavia porcellus. The sequence goes on from NW_026947490.1 coordinate 48,667,585, forward strand.
CTTGTTATAATTGTATTACTGCTTATTTGGTTTTTCATTTCTGTCAATACTTGCTTTGTATAGCTGGGTGCTCTGATATTTGGTGCATATATATTTAAGATTGTTATCTCTTCCTCTTGAAAGGAACTAGTATGTAGTGACCTTGTTTATCTCTTTGGATCATTCTTGGTTTGAAGTATACATTGTCTGCAAACAGAACAGGGGTCCCTGATTTTTTTTTTTTTTTGGATTCCTGTTGCATGAAGTATTATTTTCCATCCTGTGACTTCCAGTCTATGAGTTTCCCTTTGGGTTACTTTGGTTTCTTGTAGACAGCATATGGTTGGGTGTTATTTTTGATGATTTTTGTCAGTCTGTTTCTTCTAATTGGTGAATTGAGGCCATTTAAGTTAATGGTTATAACTGTTATATATTGATTTCCTTTTGACATGTTATCTTTCTGCTTTGCTTCTTCATATTTCCACTCTGTATAATTGTCTGCCTTGTTTAGTGGTTTTTCCTATGTCTATCTAGAATATCTTACAGTATTTGCAGGGTTGGTTTGGTGATTATGAAATTCTTCAGCTTTTCATTGTTGTAATATCTTATTTTTCCATCCATTTTGAAAGGCAGTTTTTCAGGATACATCAGTCTGGATTGGAAGATGTTTTCCTTTAGGGTCTGAAATACTTCACTCCATGCTCTTCTTGACTTTATTGTTTGTGCTTAGAAGTCTGTTGTGCTTCTGCTAGGCTTTCCTATATAGGTGATTGGTCTTTTCTCTCTGACAACTTTTAATATTCTTTTCTTATGTTGGATTTCCGGGATGGTGATTATTACATGTTTGGGTGTAGTTTTATTTTGATTATGGCTATTTGGACTTCTATATGCTTCACTGATCCTGATGTCAGTTTGCAGTTTCATGTTTGGGAAACTTTCAGCTATTACTTCTCTAAATACCCTCTTGACATCCTTTATGTTGTCCCCTCTTTTTCATTTATCCCTATCAATCTTATGTTGTTTTTCTTTGCATCATCTTGCAGCTGTTGAATTGTTATTTCCTGATTGTTTCTTATTTTTACATCTTTCCTTTCCTGTTCACAATCTTGTCTTCAAGGTCTGAAACTCTATCTTCACTTTCACTGAGGCAGTTTTTACAGCTTTCAATGGAATTTTTGATTTCTGTATATCTCTTTGCATGTGCTTTATGTATTCCATTTGTTTCTTATATTGTTCATCCAGGCATTCTACCTTTTTGTTTAGTTCCTCCAATTTTTTAAACTGTGTTTTCTTTAGATATGTTCAGCATCTCTTTCATATCCTTTATCATTTCGTCTTTTATCTGGGAGATTATTTCTAGTTTGAATCATTTTAAAGCTTCTCAGAGTTGCTTCTTTATTTCAGTTGCTATCATGTCAGGTATTTCAGGCATAATGCATGTATTTTCTTGTATTTGCATGACTCCTAGGCTTTCTTGGGATGGGCTGGATGTTTGAGATTGCATTTTGTCTTTTTTTTTTTTTTTGTCTTTGTCTTGTATTTCTGTGTTTCAAGTAATATTCCAACTCTTCCCCAGGGCCTGGTGGAAAGCATCTTCTATGCCCTGAGCTCCTGGGACTCTAGCCACCCAGTTCCCTGGACTGAGAGAGGGTCATTGGGGTTTGGGGAGGCAAACCCAATCCCTGCAGGGCAAGGTGAGTATGGAGGATGCTAAGAAGTTTGTGGCTGGTGGGAGCAATGATCCCGAACTTCCAGGTTTGGGATGGTGCAGAAACACTTATGTCAGGCCAGCCAGTCTCCAGAATTTAGGGCACAGGCAGGCTCAGAACTCCAGAGTTCACCAAGCATGGCAGGGAGTGGGGAGGCCAGTGGTGGCCCAGGCATGCTCAAGGCTCACTGAGCTTCTCCAGTGCTACAGGAAGCCATGAAGTTCCCTGTATGGGCTGAGTGAGAATCCTAAACTCGGTGGGCTTGGGGGATGGTGCAGGTACACTTACCCCAAGCTGCCCAGCCTCTGGAACCAATGGTGCTGGCGGGCCCAGAACTCCCCAGCATGACAATTTAAAGAGGTGCAAAATATTTAAAAGGTTGTGAAGGAGCTCAGGGCAAAGGCCTTGTGTTCAATTCCCAGTAGAAGGGAGGAAGAACAAGAGGGGAGGGGAAGAGAGAAGGTGGAAAAAGAAGAGAAAAGGAAGAAGCCTCAACCTTGATTTCCAGCATTTTTCTATGCTTCTCTAGTCTTAAAATACATTTCTAGTTCATGCTGAGCAAGTTCTTCATTATACTTATTATAGCCATCATGAATTTTTGATCTGAAATATGATTTCTTCTTTGTTTCCTCTGTAGCCTCTTAGTTTTACTTATTTGTTTATTTATTTTTTACTTTTTTTGTAATTATCCTAGAAAACTGAGGGAGTGACTTCTGATTTGTCTTATTGCATCATGTCCTGGATTTGTCCTGGGTCAGCTGGAGGTCTGGTTACATTTTGTTTCTGCATCTTGTCATTTTCCATTTTTAAACTTTATTTTGTTTTCTGTGTTGATGCTTGTAAATTGCTCATAATGACAGATTTATGTCTAATACCAAGGCTTCCCTAGAAAAGGTCTATTCCTCCGATATGTCTTTTAGGTGTAGATGGTTCTGGGTCTTTGTATCTTTCCCAAGATCCTACATTCGCAATTTTTTTAATGTTCCCAATTTATGAAGGAAGAGATGTTGTTGTCTATTTGGCTCACCACTCAGATCTTTGGTACTGGACAATAGTAATGGTAATGACCTTAGTCACAGTGTTGCTTATAAAGGTAGAATAACAGATTATAACAAGTATAATATCCTGCCTAAGTAGTGTCACTAGCAATAGCAACAGATCAAACATAGCTTAGTATCTTAAAAACTATGGAGACTATTAATTTGGTATCTTTAACCATAGGGTAAGACCTATAGTTATATAACAAAATGTAATATAAGTTAAAAACTTGTGCTCAAATAGTTTTCCCTTAGAAGAGCAATCTTACTCTGTGGTGGGAGAATTCAAGAGGGCTAGGGGACAAAACACAGAGATAATTGAAGGGATATGTAGTGGAAGCAAGGATAAGGAACAAACATTGATCACACAAGCTTTGGGAAGCTGGAGAACAAGACAGGAAAGAGAGAGAATCCAGCAGAAGGCAAAAGGTTCTCAAGGTGGACCAGAAATACCTGATCCAATGTTTGCTCTTATGAAAATGTCATAAAAACAATAAAAATTTTGGCAGACAGAGAGAAATTAGATGAATATAACAAAACATACACAAAGGTAAAAATCTAAACACACTTAAAATGTAACACAAAACAAAACAAAATAAAAAGATTCCTGCACAGAGACAAGAAAATAAAACAGAAGAAACAGCTACAACAAATTCCTTTTGTAGCCACAGTTCTTTGGTAGTGTCTCTATCAGTTATATAAACTGCATGTTAAGCCATGGAGCTCTGCAGTAGGATTAGTGCTAGGTAGGGGATGATCTTGGCCTCCAGATAGGGGAACTGGGGCCAGGGACTTCAGCCAGTGACTTTCTGTATGTGCCTGCCAAACCACACACTCCTTACCCTGTTGATCCCTGTGTTGCTCTTCTGGTTGCTGTGGCATCCTCAGACAGAGGCAGGCTGACGGTGCTCCATCTTACAGAGAGTTGGCTTCTCCCATCATCATACAGGTATCTCTGTCCCATTTTCCCTGACTTTGCCTTTTGTCCTCTGTCTTCTTTTGCAAGATGGAGTGTGTGGGAAACTGTGACCTAACTGCTCCTGCTGCCACTGCAGTGTCAGTTGATCCCACTTTGATCTCCTCTGCCCATGGGAAGAGCGTCAGCCTCCTAGTTATTGCTGTGATACCGTGCAAGGTTGCTTAAATTCTCTGAAGTCCCTGGCCACATGGCATGAAGGATTTTGCTGTTTCATTTACTGCTTTTGCACAGCTGCTGCCAGGATGACACCAGCACCACCACAACTTCTGGAGACTACTACAAAGTTGCTCTGAGCAAGATTTAAAATAAACTAGTTGACTTTCCATGTTTATCAGTGTACCTGTTCTAGGTTTAGGTCCCTCGTTGGGAGATGGGCAGTGATTCATAGTAAGTGTATCTCTATGAATCACTGGTCCTGGCTGAATCCTGTAACGCCAGAGACACCTCAAAGGGCCATGTAAGGCTACAGCTGTGGACACCTCTCTCCAACCATAATTAACTAGGTAGAGACTGCAACTCCAGGCATCTCCCTCCTGCTGTGTCACTCCTACCTTAAATTTCATCATAGAGATAAGACAGTTCTCTTAAATTGGTATAATTTACTATGTGGAACAGTCTTTGAAGTGACTCTGAAGGTCCTTCTCAGTTCCCACACATTCCTCCTTATTCTCTTTTTTGTTTGAAAACTTAATAAATATAGGCCACCCACAGAAGATCTTTGTCTCTAACACTGCTAGAAGCTTTTTTTTCTCCCACAGCCCTAGAATCATATTACTTGTCTAAAATATTTAAGCCTTTTCTGTAAACTTGTTTGGTAGATTAGGAATCTTGACCAGTGCTCCTGTACAACACCACCACCCCTGCAGGAATCACTAACCATAGTGACTCATTGATTCTGTCCCACAATGGAGATAGCTCACAGTCTACCTGGTCCCGCTTGAATTTCCTTTCTCCTAGAGTGTGCCACAGTGTTCAAATTCTATGCATCCCTCTTTCATCCCTCTTTCACACTACAGGGCAGGAAGGGTTGTGGACTGCTTTTGCTTTGGTCTCTAACCTTTTTGGTGGGATTCCAATTAGCTGCTAGCATACAAGACAAAAAAAATCTGGGTGCCCATTGAGGAGGGAGTAGTGCTGGTGAAATCTTCTGCATCCTCAGCATGGAGGAAGGCGTAAGAATCAAGGTGCCTTTCATCCCAAATCTATCTTGTTTGGCTTGAGTTAGTCACACATTTGCAGTCTATCAGCTTCTTGAGGACATCTTAGTTTGGTGCTTCTTGCTCAGTACACAGGCAGTAGTGCCACCAGCAGCATGGTGATCTTGATCACCATTTCATAAAATCCTATGTCTATGGTTTGTTTGATGTGCACGTGTCCTATTTCAGGTTGTTTCGGGGGTCAGGATATATGTACCTCCATTTCCCCCAGTTACCTTTGTTTTTAGTTGATTTTCACCAAGTAATTCAATGTGGCTCCTTTTCTATTCAGCCACATTGAATTCTTTGTTTTTAATCATTGAATTTAATTCTTTTTTTTTCTTCTTTTGGCAAGTGTACCTAAGTATTTGTCTTTTTTCTTTCTTCTTTCAAAAACTACTCTTCAACTCATTGAGAGTTTTGTACTTTTTGGGAGGAGAGGAGAATGGGAAAAATGATTTAACACATATCACGTGCAGGTGTAAATTCTCTACTGTGAATGTGAACAATATGTATATCTAAAATATACCAATAAACTTAATAAAAATGAAAATATATGTATCTGTTTAAACACATTTTATCAGTTCTTGTTCACAGTACATAATGATTATACTCATTGCAATGAATTGCTACGTAAATATAAAACATCTTAGTTCTGCTTAGCCCCAATCCCCTCCTATGTGTACAGTCTTACACTTTTATTTTAGCATAAGTACAAAATGTACCTGAGTTTGACTATTCGTTTTCTTCCTCTAACAGCTTGATATTGTGCCTACAGTCTCTGATAGACTGCTGTGTTGTTCTTTACAAAAATTTTGTAGTTCTTAGGAAAGCATTGTGAGATATTTGCAGACAGTAAGATCTGCTGTACACCAGGAGCCCTTCCAGCAACTTGAAATGGTGGATGGGAAATTTGGAGATCTATTGAGCATGGTAAGCTTTGTTTTATTGTTGTTCCCATCTCTAGTCTTGAGCATCAAGAGTTCGCCTTAAGTCTTCTCTGCACCAAGTTGCCAATATCTGTGGAATTCTGTAGTTATACTTAATTTTGACATGTTTTCTAATTGGTGCTGGGTGATCTTCCTGGTCCTTTACAGGATAATCCTGGGCCTCATGACAGGTCTGAGGGTAGCCAGGATGCTGGGGAGCAGATGGTTGTCAGAACTGTAGGCAGTGTACTTTTGTTGGAGATTTTCTTAATGCATGCTGTTATTGTATTCCATTAATGTATTTGAGTATTTTATATAAATTATTGCATTGAACCTAGAGAGGCAGAAAAGAACCAAGAAGACAAAGTTTTTTCTCCAAATTATCACCACATTGTCAGTGCTATAATAAAGTGGTGTATGCAGTATGTGATATCACTGAGGTAGAGCTAAGCAGACTGGGATTTGAAAACTGAAGAAGGGCTCTGGGAAAGGAGATATATACGGATCTGAAGCATTAAATTCATTTTTAAAATGCAGATAGTCATTACTAAAGATTCAGCAGTTCATAACAAAGTGAGGAAATTAAAGATAAAGTCATGATATTGAACTAAATTTATTCAAGGTGAAATAAAGGTTTAGAGTTTTGTGAAGTGATCTTTTTCCTGTTTTGTTGTTCATACTTTCTTTTTATAAAATTATTATATAATGGCATATTTTCTTCTTCCTTTTTGAGACAAGTTCTTTCTATGCATTTCAGGCTGGCCTTGAGCTCACTTTGTAGCCCAGGCTGGTCTTGAACTTTGAAGGATCCTCGTGCCTTGGGCAGGATTACAGGTATGTGCTTACGAGTCCTGATGGTATATGATTAAATTTAATAAAGTGTGCTTGGTATGAAAGATACAAATAAAATTCCCCAAAATACAAATCAACTCTTCTTAGTGGTCATCTTCTAAAAATTTTGGGGGGTAATTGGTTCCTGAAATTCCTGAATCTGGAAGCAATGCTAGTAAATGGCCTTTCAGAATTGTCCTTGACTGCCAGCTCTTTCTGTTATCAAGAATAGAGGCCTCACTTGCACTGCGCATAATGCCAGTAGAGGGTGAGGCTGGAGATCTGGTCAGTACCCACTGGGATTTCTCCATAAAAGACTCAGAGCCTCACTCCTCCTCAGCATCTTTGTGGAAGGAACACACAGTCTCCACCTGGTTGGCAATGCTCAGCTCCAGGCCCAGTGTGGAGGGAAGAGAGATGCTGTCTGTGAGTTAGGGGAAGACTCATTTCTGCCCAGTTCTGATTTAGGTGCCAGATGTGTGGAGATTAAAAAAGAAAACAGGAAAAGAGCTGAGGACCCGTTAGTGTATATTAGACTAGATAGGAGTATGGTAGTGACAAGGACATGGAAGAAGGATGGTTACAACAGTGACTTTCATCTTGATTTTCCTCAGATTGCAGTGACCCAGCTTGGTTTTCTGATGCTTCTTATGGCAGCCACCCGAAGGTGCAATGCAGATGAGTCTCCTTGCACGAGCCTGGGCTTCCCAGCTCATCTTTACTTTTGGAAGAAAGTAAGTAGCTGAGTTACTTCCAGGATCTGAGCCTCTTCTGGGCTTAAGATGACATCTTTAAGATGAGCTCAGGTCACCTTGGATGTAGGCTGAATGCTGATTTCTGACCTCTTGAGGGATCTGACCTGTTGCAAGGAGCGTATTACTAAGGCCGACCTTGGTTCAGGCTCTGGGCCTCATTTTACCTGAAGGGACTCTGGGAGGGCCTGTTTGTCCTCCAAGCCATTCCTCACTCCTATGACCTGGCCTTGGACTTGTGTGGCAATTGCGTGGTCTGCTTTGTATCCAGAGACCGTTTTCTTTTTAGCCCTCCTTTCTGCAATGAGAAGCAAGGATTTTCAAGATTTCTCTTCATTATGTATTTTTTAAAGAGAGAAGCAAGTTTTGCTAAACATCCCCATATGTGTTCTTCATAAAAGCAGTATTTGTTAGTTGCATTTGAGGCATGGTGTGGCCAAGGTACTAGATGCTGAGATGTTTTTACAAGGACCATGAACTCGTGAGTATCAAATACCTTATATCTGAATGTTTCTGAATACAAAACTTGTCACTGCCTCTTTTCTTCTGATTTGTACTGGAGTGAAGATCAGTACTGAAGGTCCTTTACTCTATGTCCCTGTTAGTCTCTTAAACACAGCCAAAACTATCTGCCTTCTACCCTGTCTTTCAAGCACATCAACCTATCTATACTTCTTTGTATGGTGGATATTTTTTGCTTTATTCTTTTCTCTGGGCCTTTGGACATGTTGTTTCTTCTCTTGCATTTTCGTCTCTTTCATCCTACTGTTAGTAATATTCATTCTCTCACAATAAGCTGAGGTGTCATTGTGTTGGACTTCTGTGACTGAGACCTGCTGTGCTAGATCATTTCTCTACCTCCTGTCAGGCCTCTCCTTCTCCATTTTCTATTCTTTGTCTCTATTCTCATCTGAATCTCTCTTTGTTCTCCTAAACTTCTGTTTATTCTCAGTATACTTTTTTGTTGGATTTTTGGAAATGCTCTAGAAGGTTTTTTTTTTTTTCTTGGCAGCTTGGCCAGTATTAATTCCTTTGAATGCCCTGAGCCCTGGGCAAGGCCTAGCATCTCCATCAGGTTATGTGGGGAGGTATATGTTAAGTCTGTGCTGGATGCCAGGCCAGGTGGGCTGAATGGAGATGACACTGGCCATCTCAGCGCTTTTCATCCCAGACAGTGAAGCTCTGGTTCAGTGGAGAAATGAGTTTGAGATTAATGATAAAGGGAGGCTGGATTTTGTGTCAAACCAGCAATGAGAATAAAACTTTACATTTTCTCTAGCTTTGGCCAGTGCTTTTCTTGAGGAAGAGACTTGTTCTTTGTCTCTATTTCTGCCCCAAAGCTGCAGTGAAGCCAAGCAGAGGTGCCATAATGCCCATGGTAAGTGTGGTAGCACAGACATTGGAGCAAGCATGGGGTTTTATTTCTGGTAGGTTTTCATTTTTGTATAAAAAGAATGGGAAACTGTACATACATTATGTATTGGGTAAAGCTTGGGATTTCAATTATTTTTAAACATTCATTTGTGTGGCATAAATTACTTTCACATTGTTGTGCAACCATCACTGATGTCCACCCACTGAAAATTGTCATTTCCTCTAATTGGGACTCTATCTACTAAGTAACACCTTCATATCTCCTTTCCCCTGTTGTTCTATTTATGCTTTGGATAAATTTGCTTATTTTGGATACCTTTTAAAAGTAGATCATAAGTTAGTTGCCTTTTTATGCATGACTTATTTTTCTTAACGTAATGTCAGCCAGGTTCATACATATTATACCATGGATAATTTATTTATGTTCAACTTCAACCATTATGTTTGCATACCTTTATCAGTAGATATACACTTTCCATGTAATATACACTGTATTTACACACATAGGGACAATGTTTTGCTTATGCATTCATCTGCTAGGGAATATTTGTGTTGTTTCTACCTTTTGTATGTTGTAATCAATGATGCCATGAACAATAGCATACTGATATTGGTGGGAGTTCAGACTTCAGTCTTTTAGGTATATGTTTGGAGTGGAATTGCTGGACTGTGATAAATCCATGTTTAACTATAGGAGGAGAGTTTCAGGGAGTTTTGGTAATTCTGTTTTGACTCATTCACAAGGATGTGGTCTTCTGAGCTCAGGAGATCCAGTGGTCCTAAGGACACAAAATGATAGGCTTAAATGAGGAGTGTTGGGGTCGTGTTTATTTTTCCAGATGTGTCCTGCCTTTGTGGCTGAAATGGACCATGAGTGCAGACAGGTAGGCTCTGGGCTGCTTCTCCTTACAAATGGCCTGTATTGCCTTCACACCAAGAATGGCATCATTTACCAGACCTTCTGTGACATGACCACTGCGGGTGGCAGCTGGACCCTGGTGGCCAGTGTGCACGAGAACAACATGTATGGGAAGTGCACAGTGGGTGACCGCTGGTCCAGTCAGCAGGGCAATAGTGTCAACTACCCTAAGGTGACAGCAACTGGGCCAACTACAACACCTTTGAGACTGCAGAGGCGGCCACAAATGATGACTACAAGGTTGGTGCCTTTGCCACCACTGTGGGATGTGGTGAGGCCTGGAGTGTGGCAAGGCCACAAAAATGCAGGAGGGAGGCTTGAAATATGGGGTGTGGAGCTACAGCTGGAGCAGGTTAGAGAAATACATGTCTCCAATCTCAGCTTTCTCCCAACAGAGCCCAATAAAAATACAGCTCTTGGATGGTGGTGGAAACCATCATCATCTGAAATTGGGAGTGTTTGATTCCACCTGTCCATCTATAAACTTGAAACAGCTGTCAAAGTCAGCCGAGTGGTTCATGTGTGTGTCTTGTTTTTCTCATGGGGTCTCCTGACCTGCTCAGGCTCAGTGTTGGCTGCTTTCTAGAATCCAGGCTACTATGACATCCAGGCCCTCGACCTGCGTATCTGGCACCTGCCAAACAGTATCCCCATGGACAACTGGAAGAATAATTCCCTGCTGAGGTACCGCACGGCAGTTGGGTTCTTCCAGAACCTGGGACACAATCTGTTTGGCCTCTACCAGGTACATTGGGCTTCTGGCTGAGCTGATTTTCATGATATAGAGAGTAGTAGAAATTTGAATTCAGGAGGGAGTCATTCTCCCCTGGGGCTGTCTTGCCTGTTTACTATACCATAATTCATACCTAGCTTCTGTCTGATTCCATGAAGAATTCTTACGAAGGAAAAGCAATCTGTTAGAGTGAATTGGAAGAGAAAGACCAGTAGTGGCTAGAGCAAGAGAATTTGAGACTGAGACCAAAGGGAATGGTATGTTGGAGAAGCACAGACAGAGGGAAAGATTCTATGCTGTCCATTTTAAACAATGTCTGTGGTCTGGGAATGTGGATCAGCGGTAGAGCTCATGCTTTGCATGCTCTAGGCCCTAGGCTTGACCACTAGCACAACAAAAAATAAAAATGAATACAATGAAATGAAACACTGTCCGTTCATCAAAAACCAAATGTTTTTACTCTAGACAGCATCCTAGTGAGAGCCAACCCCATTTTGCTCGCTCAATGATGTTTTCACTTCCCACAGAAATACCCAGTGAAATACGGAGCAGGAAAGTGTAAGATTGACAATGGGCCTGAGAAACCTGTAGTCTACAATTTTGGTGATGCCGAGAAGACAGCATCTTATTACTTCCACTACGATCTCAGTGAGTCCTCAGTGCTCCTCTGAAGTCTTTGTAGGAAAGATGATAAATGCAGTTATAATGAGTAGCAGTTATCTATCACTTACTGCAGCCTAGTTCTCCTCTATGCATGTTATGTGTACAGTATTGCTCCCTTTAATCTACATGGCAGCTCTTGAGGCTTGAAGTAGTATAGCTTTTTTTGTGCAGATTAGGACAAAATCAGAAAGAGATTTAGGTAATTACCTTATTTCAAAGGCATGTGTGGATTGGCTACAATTTGAACTAGAGAAGTTTGCCTGTGGACTCTACTCCTAGAAACCATATTTCTAACCCTTTATAAGTTGTGAGAAGCACATCACATCCATATGAACAGGGAAGAATAACAATGTTGAGAAAATTGTATTTCTTTTTTCCAATTTTTTTTTTTTTTTTTTGGTACTGGCATACTTGCTTCATGCTTGCCTTGCCAGGCAGATGCTTATGCTGCTGAGCTAAACTCCTGTCCCTGCATTTCTATTTTCCATAGAAACTACAAATCAACTATAAATTTGTTTAATGTAAATCTAAAGTTTGGCAGCATATCCATCCTAGAGGCTCAGCCTGTGCTGTAAGATCCACATATGTTTTTATGTACATTTGCAATTTGAGATTTTACAATGAAAGTGAACAAAAAAGCATGAAGAAGATCAGTGTGAGTGCCTTGCCTGCTGCAATGTGCCTGGAGTGATGATATTAATGATGATTTTCTTGCATTGTTGAGTTTCCCTCTCTGCAAATCTCTGCCAGCACAGAGGCACCTATGAGGACCAACTCTTGGATTTTTGCGTGTGGCAAGGTTCCTTGTGCTCAGCCTTGGGCCTGGCATAAACCATCCATTGGTCACAGTGGTTTTGGAGTCCACTGGTGGAGCTGGAAATGGGCTGCATATTCAGTCTGGCACAGACGGCTTCTGTCCTTGTCCAAAGGAATCGATTTCTACTATCTTCCTTAAATTTTGTTTTCTCTCTCTTGTTTCCAGAGGAGTTCACTGCAGGATATGTCCAGTTCAGAGTATTCAATGATGAGAAAGCAGCGAATGCCTTGTGTGCTGGAGAGAAGGTCACTGGGTGTAACACCGAATTTGTGAGTTTTTGTGGATTCCAAAGGGATCTGTGAGAAATGATCTCTCTAGATCGCTCTCTCTCTCTCACTCTTTCTCTCTCGTTCTCTCTGTCTCTCTCTATGTCTCTCTGTCTGTGCCTCTCTTTGTATGTGTTTGTGTGTGTGTGTGTGTGTGTAGTGTGGTCTTCCCTTGCATTCCCCTGGATCTTGAAGACCAGAGGCATCAGTCTCTCTATCCAGGTATAATTGTTCTATGCTTTTGAGGCCCCAAATCAAGAATTGAGGTTGAAATGCACCATTGATGTCTACTCAGCTTTTGCAAAAAACACTCAGTTGCTTGGGGCTATGGTGTGGATTATGCTCAGGACTAATCTGTGAAACATTTTGGATCTAAGACAGACCAACAGCCAGCCATGTTATTCTCCACCTGACATTTAATTTTCAGAATGAATTTTGGTGTTCCTTGTGTCTAGGGTATGTGTAGATACACACTGTGGAGGGACTGTGAGGGGAAACCTGACATCTTATAATGAGATTCACCCAACTCATCCTGACCACTCTTACTAAAGACTTTGGACTGAGGTCATCATAGGAACTGCCTGCCAGCACAAGTGTACTCGGTTGTCACCTGTAGCACCATGATATCCCCCTAGTTCAGAGAAATATAGACTCATGCTGTTTTTTGTTTTTCGGTCAATAAGGCTTTGGCCAAGAGAAAAGGATAAGGGATCTTTGAGCTGTTCACTTGGGCCCCCGTTTTCCCCTCACTAACAGTCTGAAAAATGTCCTGAGCTGCTTGCAGGTGACCCTGAGGACCACTCCCTGTTGTTTTTTACAAGCCCTCAGCCATCAGGTGTCTCTTACCCAATTGAAGAGGATGCAACTTCTCTGGCAACAAAGGTATGAATGCATAATGGAGGATGATTATTGGGAGGCCCCCAAGGGACAGGTCTCTTTGTGACAACCTGTCTTCTTTAGCACTTTACTGACATGGCCCGAAGCACAAGTAACGCAGTGTGCATGGGTTCCACCTACACCTTAGAGAAGCTTTCAGGTAGCACCTCCCCTGTGCCATTCAGCAACACAAGATAGTGTGTTCTTTGTCCAGCATCTAGTAGGACATTGACACAAAGCCTCTGAAGTGTAATGGATATATAAACAAGGGGCTTGGGAAGGGAGCCAAATGTCACAGCCTTTACTGTGTATGTGTGAAGGTCTGGGTTTGATGTTCACAAATTTCCCTCAAAACCAAACAGAAACAACTAGGGGCTACAAAAGAATGTATCTGTGCTGGGTGTATCAGAGCAGTGACTATAGAAGAGGTAACTTCTAAGCTGAGAAATAAGCAGAAATGCATGAGGTATTAATGTAACTTATGTTGAAAGAACAGTATGCGCAGGGCTCCTAGTGTTTCAGAAGAGATGTGATGTTGAGGGAGCTGCAGGGTGCTTTGCAGCTTTGGCATACAGAGTGTAAGATCAAGAGAGTCCTACACTCTCTAAGAAAGAGGGAGATGTCTCCCCTCTTAGGGAAGAGCCCCTATGGAATTCACAGAGTCCCATCAGGGACATTGAGAATGAATGTTCAGAAAAGAGGAAAGAAAGTCAGAAAACGGGATGGAAATAAAACTAAAGGAAGAGAGGTTTTCACGAGTGTAATACATCAATACCACCAATGGAAATTCCCAATGGGGAGCAAAGACTTCCACTGAGATATCTTTAGCTTCACCAGCTGATCTCTCATTACCCTTTCCTCCTTTCCTTCTTTTGTAGCACTGCATTGGTGGGGAAGGCTATTTCCCAGAGGGCAATCCCAAGCAATGTGGAGACTGCTCTGCCTTTAACTGGAATGGATATGGAACTCATACTGGATGGAGCAGTAGCCGGGAGATAACTGAGGCAGCTGTGCTTTTGTTCTATCGCTGACACCATCTTCCTATGGTATCCGGCATTCATCTTCCATCTACCAGGACCCAGTGATGGAGACTAACTTACATAGTGTCTAGAATGCCAGTGGCTGAGCAAAGTGAAATAAATCATTTTTCTTGAAGTCTTAGTGTTTCTGAATATTTTTCATGCAGGGTGGAGAACTGTAAGGATTTTCAAAAGAATGTATATGGTGGAGTGATTTTGTATCAGCTGTATCTTTAGTGTTTGTAGTCTTAGAGTTTGGAAGTTCTACAAAGGACGATGTCATCCCCCAGGACTCTCTCAAATAGACCCTTTAAATAGTGAGAGAAATAAAGGGCAAGGAGGAGGCATTTTATCTGACCCCTTCCTAACTCTTATGGACTGAACAAAGAAAATCTGAATATTTCAAAGAAGATAATATTAGTGTACCACAGAATAAAGGGATTACCTCTATTTGTATTTGGTTCATTCATGGGTGTCTGTGGCTCTTTTCTTATGTTAAAATGGGCCTGACAGGTATGTGGTAATGATGACTCTTGAGTGTCTAACCCTGCTGGGCTTCCATTTTCTGGGACTTCTTCAAAAGAAAGGAAGTGGTCCAATCATCCCCATGGTGTTGATATAGAGGAATGAAACTCCCAACCTGCTATGTCCATGAGTTCCTGTTCTCTAAAATTGAAGAATGAATTTTGGGAACAATGGAGGTTAAGAGTAGAATATATTTATTGAGAGAAAGAAAGCTTCTGTCTGACAGGATATAGAAGGGGTCCTGAGTGGGTTGCCAAGGACTCTGTCTTTTCTAAGAATTTTTATAGAGCAAAATCATGGGGCGAGATTGGTTTAAGGCAAGGGAAGACTGGGAACTCATGAAGCAAATGGTCATAAGGTGGGTCATAACTGTAGTTATCCAATAAGATTAGTAGTTCAGGTAAAATTGATTAAATTGGGGACAAATAGGAAAGCAAGTCATGTAGGAATCAGGCATTCTTAGAGCTGTGACTCTTCCCTAAGGGGATAGGATGGTGACTCTAGGCTTCCTCAGGGTGATAAGGAACTAATTAGAACATCAGTCCTTAGGATGTGGATGCGTTTGTTTGATTTTTTGTATTGAGGCCTGGTCCACATCAGGAGGTGTCTTTCTCTCCCACAGTTGCAAGGTATCTTTAATGGCTCCATCAAGGACCCAGCCCTGTCTGACTGCCTATAATATTTCTAACAAACTCAGCTGCCTGCAAAAATCCCCCCTCTGAAGAAGTAACTCAAACTTCCATGAGAGGGTAACAGGCAGATGGCTGGCCTTGCTTGTGCAGGCTAAGAGGGTCGCAATTGTTGAATGGCAGTCAGAGGTTTCTCCACAGAGATCCTGTCTAGAGGCCCTCCATAGACACCAGGCACTTTCATCTTGGGTACGTGCACAGCTTTAAGATGGAGAAGAAAAAGCCAAATAAATAGTTAAGTATGGATGGGCCAAGGATAAGATTAATAAGACAATTATGAGTATAATTAACAAAGATTTCCATCAAGAAGAATTGTTAATAGCTTTCCATAAGGAGGAGAAAGACAAGATCCAGGGAATCTCAGAGTCTGACATGTTGTTAATTTGTTGTCTAATGTCTTGAATATCTGCTGAGACATTAGCAAAAGAATCAAGAATGCATATACAGCATTCAGTTTTTACAGTTGCACAAGCATCCCCCTGTGATGCTGCCAGAACATCTAATGCAATCCAATTTTGAAGGACAGCCTGTCTCATTAATTTTGTTTCTTCATTTAGAGGTTAGAGACTAGCAGCAGTGTCATCTAAGGCCCACTGAGTATAGTTAGTCAAGGCCTTGATAAGTTGCATGATGTTTTATAATCCTAGGGAAGGGATAAAGACAGAGGCCAAATGATCATAGCAGTGGAACATGCTTCTGGACCATCGATGTGATAGGTGAAGAAAATTTGCAGGTTTCTCAATACTTTTGACACTTCTGCCTTGTAACCATGCAAATCCTGATGTTCATCTGCATATCCCCCAGGGGCCAGCCAAGGTCACAGATTGGCTCCACAAGACCAATGAGTGCCATTGGGTCTCCCCATCTAATTCCAGGGTGATTAAATCAATCTGTAGCAAACCAGTCATTAGCCTGTAAAGTTACTGTGTGTACACATTGTTTAAGTGGTGTCCATCCCAAGTATTTAGTGGCATGAGGCCATTGGGAATAAGAGGGCTTTTTTGTTGTTCCAAAACATAAGGGAGGGGGCTTCCAAGAGAACATGGCGGATAGATAATAGCAGCTATGGAGGCTCTCTGAAAGACTCGGCTCATAATTCAGGAATGGTGCGGACTAAGGAGTCATAAGCAGGTGGAGATATGCTCTGCTGACCCAGGAATGAACTGGGCTGAGAGAAACCAACTTGGAATGCAGTCCTGGTGCTAGAACAGGAACAGAAAAGCCTCTGTGGAGGCTGGAGCCCGCGCCATTGGAAGCCTGGATTTGGGTTTCCCACCGCGCGACGGCTGCCTCTACGTTGGCTCGGCAAGGAGAGAGACGTGCGGAAGCTCTGCAGGACGGGCTGGGAGCCATGCACTGACTTGTGGTGAGGTGAGTGAGAGAAACTGACACTCTACCACAGTTTGACTCCAGCGGAGGACATTCTGGGACCAGGCAGACCTGCAGGAGCAGGGTGCGGTGGCGACTTCAGCCACATATCCCCCTCTTAGGTGGGATTGGTGAGAAGTGCCTAGCCTACGTGATGCTGCTGGTGGACCCAGTAGGCTAGCCCAATCCAGATCCCAGAGCCTGATGGTGGCCTGGAGGCGCAGCCCCTCATAGGCTGCCTGACTTGCAACTTCCTGGTGGGCTGCAGTGGGCAGGAACACCTAGCTGGTGCAATTCAATCAGGCTGTGGCTGACAGGAGGGAAGCTGGGCCTCCTATATAAGCTTGCATATTTAAGGAATAAAAAATATGGGAAGAGGCCCCCAATCCTAAGAAACAGGTAATAGCGGACACCGCACCAATAGACATAAAGCGCCATCTAGAGAGCCTCATAGATCAATTCAGGAATGAAGTTATCAATGACCTGAAGCTAGACACAAGCAGAATAGTTAGAGAAATGCTAAGGACCACCCAAGAAAAAACAGATGGTGGAATAGAAGAACAGAAAAAGAGGGGAGAATTGTTTGATGGAGAAAATAGAGAAAGCATAGAATACGTGAAGCAGGTTCAAAGGGACTACCAGGAAACTAAAAAGTCTATTGAAAACTGGCATAACAGCTTGAAAGAAACTAAGGACAGACTATCTGAACTGGAGTGCAGACTCGTAATATGGGAGAATGAAATGAAAAACTTCTTAAAAGTAACAAAGAAACAAACAGCAATAATATAAAGACAAGAAGATGATAAGAGGATCCATAACTTAAGAATTAAGAACATAAAAGAAGAAGTAGGGACACAAACAAATGAACTACAAAAGCTACTCACAGAAATAATCCAGGAGAATTTTCCTAATTTAGCAAAAGGTAAAGATACTCAGATGTATGAGGCATACAGGACCCCAGCCACCTACAACCCAAACAGAGCAACACCCAGGCATATAATAATAAAAATTCCAGAAATTCAATACTAGAACAGAATATTAAAAGCTGTCAGAGACAAGAAGCAGACCACTTACAAGGGAACACCCATCAGAATTACAGCAGATTTCTCAGCACAAACCATCAAATCACGAAGAGCGTGGGGGGAAATAATTCAAGCTTTGAAAGATAATAATTTCCAGCCAAGATTGATAAATCCTACACAACTGTCCCTGGAAATTGATGGAAAAACAAGGTGCTTCCAGGATAAAGAGGAACTGGGGGAATTTGCAACCACCAATTCAACTCTACAGAGAATATTGCAGGATATTCTAAAAAAGAAAAACACAAAGAATCCAGAAATAGTGGCGGGGAGGCCACAATGAATGGAGCAGAGAACAAAATGAAGAAGACAAACTGACAACTAATGACAGAAAAGGAGCTCAACAGAAATGAGGCAGAGAAGATTGGATGATAGGAACAGCTATTTTGGCGAAAATGATGTCTTAATAGGTAATACTGATTTAGTATCATCTTGTTTTGAAGTCTCATCAAACCTTTGTTCTTCTGTCTCCATTGATCTAAACAGGTTGTATCTTATTGGATTTTATTATGTACGATAGTATAAGCAAAAACTTTTATAGACAAGGAGATTATACAGAAACCATTGTTCATTTTCTGTTATTTGACTCTAAATACCCTGTAATGCTGTTATTCTCTTAAATGGTTTTACATTGTTTTGATATATTTAATGCTACAATATACGAAGTTGTATTCAAGGATTTCAAGGAAAGAGACAATATGGTAACTACTTTTATGTCAGGATTATCTTGTGGTGAAACACTATTCTGCTTAAATGGTTATGTTTTGATCTGCACTGTTTTGCTGTTATGCCCTCTTTTATCTCAATCTCCACTCCATTATTTACTTTTTTATTTTTAACCTTTTAATTAAGGGAAAAATAAATAAAAATAGCAGGATATATTATAGCAACCCACTTTGACTTTCCATTATCTTGATAAAGCCCTGTATTACTCTCACCATCTTGTTTTTGATTGATGTCCCCCTATTCTGTTTGCTTGATAGTACTAGATTCAAAAGTTTAGGCAACAGCTGTGAAGATACTGAGAGTCATTATGATGCCCATTCTCGATGACTTTTATCTACTTTTGAAGACCTACAATGTCTCCAATGTTTTGGTTTTGTCAGTTTTGTTCTTTACTGTTTTGTTCAATTTTATTATAACTGATGATATAGGCAATTCTATTAGAGATAGCAGGAGGCATTATGGTAACCATTATTGATCACCTTGTATTATGCTTTTACATTATCTATTATGTCCACCCTTTTGATTTGATTGACTCTGTTCTGTTATGTCACATTTGGTTCTACTCCCTTCCAAAAAAGTAATAAGAACTGTGGGAGTAACAAAACCCAAAATGTGTAATTGTCATTGTACAAAAGAGAGGAAAAGAAAGTGCTCTAAATGATATAACTGCATGTATGTTTAAGTGTATAAGATAGAAAATGATATCACTGAGTTTTATTGGATCATTGAACAGAACTGTTTGCAGTCTCACTGTTGGAATGTCCACTTCACAAGCTTTAACTTTGTGACTTGAACAATTATTTCTAAGATGACAATATGTAATCCATTAACTAGTGATTTCCTACTGTTTATTTTTTTCTGTAAATCTGTATAACTTGTACCCTTTCTCTGCTTTTTTTTTTCTCCTTAAATAAAATTTTTAAAAAAACATAAGGGAGCTTCTCTACTGCGATATCCTATGGTGGGAGTTAACCATAGATACTCATCCCATATTTAAAAATAACTATATTGATATCTATGGTTGTTGGCCCTTAAGACAGGACCTTTATTTTTATCTAATAGGGGCCATATTAGTGTTTGTAAAGAGGTTTTAGTGGCATTGTTAGAAAAAAATCCGATTATGTCCGGGATCATTAAGAGAATAATTTATAAGCCATTTTATTACTTTGTAATTGTGGGCAAAACTATGAACTACTGAATCTCTTTGTATCTCATTAATATAGTCTTGTAATTTATTCCAATCATCTGCTTGAATAGGAGATATCCACCAAGGAAGTCCTGATGTACTGCACAAGGACAGTAAGCCACATGTCCAGAAAGAGGTTTGTTGCAATGATTTTGCATATTTTTGTGCCCACATTAAAAAGGAATTGCATCCTCCTTTGAGCACTGAAGTGAACAGTAAAAGGGCTAATAGTAGCATTGCTTTTCTGAAGTCCTTGTTTTCTTTTTGAAGAAGAATCTTAAGTCTTCTGTGGGTTCACAGGAGTAAGTGGGTGATTGTTTAATTCCAGTGACAGTCTTTGGTTCCCAGGGTTTGAGTCTTGTGTGATGTATCCAGGTGTCCAAGCTTGTTGTCTTGACTGTGGAAGGAGCAAACAGAATCACAATATAAGGTCCTTCCCAAGTTGGTCCTAGGGAAGGAGATAATGAGGGAGGAGATTTTACCAGTACGAAATCTCCAGGGTGGAATATAGGATTTCCTTTTTCTGTGGGCTGAGCTTCTGTTAGCTCTTGAAGAGTTTGTTGAAATTTAAACAATGAAGTGATGTCTTTTAATAAAGCATCAGTTTCTTTGTCAAAGAAAAAATCATTAGTGCGGAAAGGATGTCCATAAAGCATTTCAAATGGACTGAGGCCTAAGATTTGAGGTGTATTGATAAGAGCTAAAGGCAGTAAATAAGACCACTGAAGATGGGTTTCCTGAACCATTTTATGAAGATGTCTTTGTAGAGTCTCATTTACCTTTTCTACTTTCCTGATAACTATGGCCTTCATGCACAATGGAGATGACAGAGAATGCCCGGTGCCTGAGAGATACTTTGTGTTACTGTTGCTTTAAAAGGAGGTCCATTATCACTTTGTAAGCTCTTAGGAAGTCCAATTCTGGGGATGATTTCTGAGACCAAAACTCTTACTACCTCCTGTGCTTTTTCTGTTTTGCAAGGGAAGGCCTCAACCCAGTTTGTGAAAGTATCTACCCAAACCAATAAGTACTGAAGTCCCTTACTTTTTGGCATATGAGTAAAATCAATTGCCAGTCTTCTCCAGGATATTTACTATGTCTCTGTATGCCTGGAGGAACCATGGTTTGGTTAAGAGGATTGTTCTTTTGACAGAGCTCACAGGTCTTAGTTACCTGTCTTATTGTCTGAGCAAGTCCTTTTCTATGAATAACTTTGAGGCCATCTGCTGAGGTTTGTCTCCCCCCAGAGGAAAGGTTTGGTGTAAAGAGTTAATTATTTTCCATTGACCAGCACTAGGAAGAAACAATTTTCCATCATCTGATTGTAACCATCCTGATGGAAGAAGCTGGCATCCATGGGAGAGAGTCCATTCAATTTTGGCCTGAGAGTATTTGGGTCGAATATGTTCAAGGGACCCCTCCCAGATCAGGGGGGCTTGAAGATGGGGTCCTCAAGCAGCCTTTTTAGGTGTTGCATCAGCCAGTTGATTGCCCTGAGATATTTCATCAACTGCTTTTTGATGTCTTTTACAGACTTGGTAGGGTAGATAAACAGATAATAAAAGATCACCTATTTCCTCATTATATTTTATAGGAGATCTGTTGGTTGTTAGGTAACTTTTTATTTCCATATGACTGCATGAGCATGTAATACTAGGAAAGCATACTTAGAAGCAGTATAAATATTGACCTTTTACCCCTTGCTGAATTGTAAGTCTCTGGTCAGAGCCATGAGTTCTGTTAGTTGAGCACTAGTTCCCAGTGCAAGTGAAGAGCTTTTAAGAACATGGTGTAAAGTTATCACTGCATATCTTGCTTTTGTTTTAATTTTCTATAAAGGAGCTTCCATCACAGAAGAGGGTTAAATCTGAGTCAGTAAGTGAAGTGTCTAATGAGTCTTTTCTGACTGCATATGTATGAAGAATTACCTGTTCACAGTCATATTTATCAGTCTCATTTCTTCCTCATGTTCTGGCAAGAAGGTGATGGGATTTATGGAAGAACATCTCTTTATTTGAATGGCTGGTCCTTCTAGAAGTAGAGCCTACTATTTAAGAAATTGGTTATCAGACAGCCATAGATGTCCCTGAAAAGAAAGGAGTCCTGACACATTGTGAGGTGTGTATACAATGAGATCTTTGCCTAAAGTCAATTTGGTTGCCTCTGGCAATAAGAGAGCCACAGCTGCCATGGCTCTAAGGCAAGCAGACCACTTCTTAGCTACTATGTCTAATTCATGACTCAGATACCCTATAGGCTTTTGAGCAAGTCCTTGATCTCAAGTAAGCACTCCCAAAGCCATGCATCACTTCTCTTCTACATATAAATTTTTTTTAATTTGACTTAAAGAAAGACAAGAACTTAGGATGCTGAGAAGCCAAGCAAGCACCTCTCTTCCCTGGTAAGCAGTGGCGGTGTGGTAGACTGTGGCCCTTCCAGGGGGAGAACCACCAGCAGCTCTTGAGATCCACACCAAGTTGGAACTTAGGACACTGGGAAACCAAGCAAGCACCTCCCCTCCCTGTTAAGCAGTAGTGGTGTGGCAGACTGTGGCCCTTCCAGGGGGAAAACCAGCAGCAGCTCCTGAGATCTGTGCCATGTTGGAACTTAGGACACTGTGAAACCAAACAACCAGCCTGCCTCCCTGCTAAGCAATAGTGAATCTACTGATGCACGGCCTAGAGTCAAACATCCCACTTCCCCTACCCGCTTTCTCCTGCCCCCCCCCCATTAGCAAATGGGAACCATAAATCTGAGCGTCTCCTGGGAGGTTCACCAGAGCAAATAAGGGGACTTCCTTCTACCATTTCGTTGAAGGCAAATATTTTTATTACTGTTTTGCTCTATTCTGATTAATGGTACTGCTCTATTCAATATTCTGTTTTGATAAGTTCTGTAATGTTCTGTATTTCTTCTCATTTTGATATACATGATTGAAAGAACAACCATTGAAAGATAATGAAATATACTGTGATACCTATTACTGTTATCCCGGTAACCTGCTGTGAAGTTCTGTACCAATTTCCCTGTACAACCTTAGTTGGCTTTATTCTGTCTTGTTCTGTTGTATTTTACTACATTCAAAATAAAATTTAAAAAAATAAAGACAAAACAAAATGGAAAATGGGTAGAAACAGTACATACTTTCAAAGAAAAAAATAAAGAGTAATAAATCACTTGTTGATGTTTACATATTGTCCTCTTACAAATAATCATTCAAGATACAAAAGTGGAACATATAAATGGGAATTCAAACAGTGAGACTGCAGATAGTTCTGTTCAAGTGTCTAATAAAAACTTAGTAATATGGCTATCAATCCTATACACTTAAACATGTATGCATTTATCCATATCTTCATTTATGTTGAGATTAAATAAACTAAAGCAGACTAAAATCGCTCTGAACAAAGAATAATAGTATTGCTGGATTTCACATCATGACACTCCAGAATCAGCATTTGGGTACTGAAGTGGTTTTTTTTTTTTCCTTCAAAGCATTTGTTCATTTCATCATGTGTCATAAGATCGGTTCTCGTAAACTGTTTATAAGTTTTACTCAAGCATGAGTCTTAACATGTATTTCTATCCTTTCTATATTAGAGGGAGAAACAGAACAAAGCAGGACAGAACTAAACATGTTCCTATAGACACCTAAAACTAAAAAGACATAAAACTGCTGTACAAGGAGTTCTACTCTGTTGTCTCTTGTTATCATCAATAGAATTGGCTATATCATCAGATAAAGTATAATTGAATATATCAGTAAATAACAGTATTAATAGAAATACAACCTTGTAGATAGTATAGAACTACAAAAACAGGTGGTAATCAAATCAGAATGGGTATCATAGTGAATCATTGTCATTTTCAGTATAGTTATCTATACTCTCTGACTTGATACTGTCAACCTAACAGTTTTGAATAAAATCTGTCAATAACAAGCAGCAATCAAACAAATCAGATCTATGATCAGTCATGATATAACAGTGTAAGTTATACAGCGATCCAGATTAAGTTAATAGGAAATTAAAGATGGTTACTGTGCTATATCCTGATAATTTTGGGATAGCTGTCTGTTCCCTCAGATCTAGTGCTTGTATACAAACTGGGAAGAAATAAGTTCTGTCTAAGCAGAGTGGTGTGAGTAATATGGGTTTTAATTCCTTTTTAAAGATTTTATTTAAAAAAAACCAAAACACTAAAAGGGTACAAGTAGTACAGAATTTCAAAAAAAGAAAAATAAACAGTGAGAAATTACTAGTTAATAGATTACATATTGTCAGCTTAGAAATAGCTATTCAAGTTACAAAATTAAAGCATACAAGGTGGACATTCTAACATTGAGAATGTAAACAGTTGTGATCAATGATCCAACAAAAACCTAGTAATATAGTCATCTATCTTACACTACTAAACACACTTGCAGTTGTATCCTTTAGAGCACTTTCTTTTCCTCTATTTTTTACAATAACATTTACACATTTTGGGTTTTATTACTCCCACTGTTCTTATTACTTATTTTTGAAGAGAATAAAACCAAATGTGACAAAACAAAGCAGAGTCAGTAAAAACAAAAGGACAGACATAGTACATGTGTAAAAACAGAATACAAGGTAATCAACAATAGTTACCATAATGACTATTGTTACCTTAAAAAGAATTGCCTATATATCATTCAGGTATAATAAAATTGAACAAAATAGTACAAAAGAAAACCAATAAAACCTAAACATTGAAGACATTACAAAGAAGATTCAAAAGAAGATAATAGTCAATCCAGGATGGGCATCATAATGAATCTTACTGCCTTCAAATTAGTTGCATATAGCCTCAAACTTGATACTATCAAGCAGAACAGAATAGAGTAAAATCAGTCAAAACAAGATGGTGAGATCAACAGAGGGCTTCAAATCAAATTAACAGGAAATAAAAAACGTTACTATAATATATCCTGCTAATTAAAAAAAATTTTCCCCTTAATTAAAAATAATTTAAAAATCCATTAAAAAAAGGGGGAGGCTAGGGCTGGGGATTTGGCTCAGCGGCATAAGCGCCTGCCTTGCAAGCAGGCAGTCATAAATTCGATCCTCAGCACCGATAAAAAGGAAAAAGACCAAAAAAAAAAAGGGGGGTGGAGATTGAGATAAAAGAGGACATAACAACATAATAATACAGGTCAGAACAGAACAATTTAAGCAGCATAGTGTTTCACCACAAGATAACCCGACTTAATAGTAGTTAGCATAGTGTCTCTTTCCTTGAAATATTTGAGTAAACTTCATATACTATAGCATTAAACATATAAAGACAGTGTGAAATGATTTAAGAGGATTTATTTATTTATTCTTTCAAATATTTATTTATTCTTTCAAAGAATCAACTTTTTGATTCATTGATTTTTTGGATTGATTTCTTGGTCTTTATTGCATTGATTTTTGCTCTGGTTTTTATAATTTCCTCCCTTCTTTTGGCTTTGGGCTTGACTTGCTCTTGTTTTCTAGATGTTTGGGGTGTAACATCAGGTTATTTATTTGTGTTCATTCTGTTTTCCTGATGTAGCATCTCAGTGCAATAGACCTTCCTCTGAGGACAGCTTTCATCGTATCCCACAGATTCCAGTAAGTTGTATTTGTATTTTCATTTACTTGTATATATTGCTTAATTTCTTCTTTAATTTCCCCTGTGACCCACTGATTACTCAACCGTGTGTTTTAGTTTCCATGTGTTTGTCGGATTTTTGCAGTATCTTTTATCATTAATTTCTAATTTCATAGCACTATGATCTGATGACATGCATGGGATAATTTCAACTCTTTTGCATTTATTTAAATATGTTATGTGAGCTAATAGATGGTCTATTTGACAGAATGACCCATGTACTTCTGAGAAGAACGTATAATCTGATGTTGTTGGATGGAACACTCTGTATATGTCTATCAAGTCAGTTTGTACACAGGTATGATTCAGTTCTGTTATTTCTTTGCTGATTTTCTGTCTGGTTGATCTGTCCTTTGGTGTCAATGGTGTGTTAAGGTCTCCTGTTATAATTGTGTTACTGCTAATTTGGGTTTTCATTTCTGTTAATACTTGTTTTATATAACTTTGTGCTCTGGAATTTGGTGCATATGTATTTAAGGCAGTTATCTCTTCCTCTTGAATTTTCCCCTAACCAGTACGTAATGACCTTCTTTATCTCTTCTGATCATTCTTCGTTTGAAGCTCACACTGTCTGCAAACAGAATAGCTACCCCTGCTTTGTTTTGAGTTTCGGTTGCATGCACTATTGTTTTCTGTCCTTTGACTTTCAGTCTCTGAGTATCCTTTTGGGTTAGATGGATTTCTTGTAGACAGCATAGGGTTCAGTTTTGTTTCTTGATCCATTCTGCCTTCTGTTTCTTTTAAGTGGTGTGTTGAGACCATTTATATTAATTGTTATCACTGTTATATGTTGGTTCATTCTTGACATTTTATCTGTATGCTGATGAATCTTTATCTTTCTGTTCTGTTTAATTGTCTGCTTTGCTTAGTGTTTTTTTTCCTAAGTGTATATAAACTGTCTTTCAGTATTCTTTGCAAGATTGGCTTGGTGACCATGAAGTTTTTCAGCTGTTCTTTGTCATGGAAGTATCTTATTTCTCCATCAATTTTGAAGGATAGTTTTTCAGGGTACATCAGTCTAGTTTGGAAGTCATTTTCCTTTAGCATCTGAAATACTTTACTCGATGCTCTTCTTGATTCATTGTTTGTGCTGAGAAGTCTCCTGTGATTCTGATAGGCTTTCTTTTATGAGTGATGTGTCTTTTCTCTCTGACAGCTTTTAATATTCTATTCTTATGTTGGATTTCTGGGATATTGATTATTATATGTCTGGGTGTAGTTTTATTTTGGTTATGACTATTTGGAGTTCTATATACTTCAATGATCCTGATGTCAGTTTCCATTCTGTCGTTTGGGAATTTTTCAGTTATTACTTCTCTAAATGTCCTCTTGATATCCTTTATGCTGTCCCCTTCTTTTTCATTTATCCCTTTCAATCATATTTTGTTTTTCTCTGCATCATCTAGCAGCTGCTGAATTGTTATTTCCTGATTACTTGTTGTTTTTAAAAGATTTTTCATTTCCTGTTTACTAGCTGCAATCTTGTCTTTGAAGTCTGAAATTCTATCTTCATTTTCATTGAGGCAGTTTTTACAACATTCAATTTAATTTTTGATTTCCTGTATATTTCTTTGCATCTGTTTTATGTATTCTGTTTATTTCTTCTATTGTTCATCCAGGGATTCTACTTTTTTGTTTAGTTTCTCCAATTTTTAGCTATCTCTTATTTAGATATGTTCAGCATGTCTTTCTTTTATCATTTGTTGTTTTACCTGGGATATCATTTCTAGTTTGAATTCCTTTAAAGCTTCCCACAGCTGCTTCTTTATTTCAGTAGCTATTATTTCAGGCATTTCAGGTGTATGGCATATATTTTCTTCTATGTTCATAGCTCCTGAGATTTCTTGGGATGGGCTAGAGGTTTGAAATTGCATTTTGGTCTTTCACTTTGCCATTTTCCTATATTTCTGTGTTTCAAGTGTTGTTCCAAGGCTTCCCTGGATGTGTTGGAAATCATCTCCTGTGTCCTAGGCTCCTGGGACAGAATGGAGGTTTCTGAGCCTCATCCAGTTAGGGCCTCAGGCCTTCCCTTGCCACCTTCAGTGTTCCAGGTAGCTGGGCAGGCACCTAACCACTGAGGATGATGGGCTAAAGCTCTTCCTTGGTGAGGACCAATGCCCTGGAATTCACTTCACTTGCTCTCAAATGCCGTAATTCAAGAAGGTCACTGAGCATAATATACTTGGTCCACAAAACCTCCCAAGGCTAATCTAATGTGGCTGGGCTCTGGCTGGTTCCTTGAGCTCCAGAAGAGATGATCTTAAAGTTTCCCAGAGCTTGTTGTGGTGTGCACACTCACTCCTGCTGCTAGCTGAGTCTCCTGGTTTGGGAGAAGGTCACTGGGCATTTCCTGCAGAGACCTGAAACCTTCCAAGATTAGCCTATTATAGATGGTTTCTGGGTGAGTCCTTGAGCTCCAGAAGAGATGATCTTAATGTCTCCCAGGGCTCTTGATGGCAGGCTGACTTTTGTTGTGTTTAATTTTACCACCCTTTATTTATATTTTAAAAGGGGTAAAATTAAACACAGCAAAACAGAACAAAAAAGCCATGAGAGCAACATAAGAGATAAAAATTTCAAAGCTAGATGACCTGATGTCTTCAGTATTGTTCATAGTCTCTTGTTTTCTTCCAAATAGTTGTCCATGTCTTTGCATACAGAGAATTCATACAAAACAACATGGTATAAAACTGATCTGAACAGAATGAGGATCACAGTTTAAGTCCTCAAGACTAGACAATAGGTAAGTCACTAATGGCTGTCATAGAGTCACTCACTCTCTTCAGATAGCTACCCATACTTTCATGTACACTGAAGTTCAACAAAACAAAACAGGCTAAAATAACACCATTAATTAGAAAAAAGCAAAACAGGGATAAAAGTGTTTGCTTTCAAAGAGATGGTAGAAGGAAATCCCTCTCAAGGGATGTCCAGATCACTGGCTCCCACTTGCTAATGAAGAGAGGGAGAAATCTGCGTGTGTGTGTGTGGGGGGGGGGGTTACTTGGTTTCCTGGTGCTCCAGGGCCCAGCATGGTGCAGGTCCCAGTAAATGCTGGAGGCACCCGTCTTGGGATGCCAGAGCCTGCCACACTCACAGTCACTCCCTGTAGAGAAGGGGTTGCTTGGTTTTCAGTGCTCCATGTCCCAGCATGGTGTGGGTCCCAGTAAATGTTGATGACTCCTGTCCTGGCCCACTGGAGCCTGTCACAGCCACAGCTGCTCATGGGGGGAGGGGATGTTACTTGGTTTCCTGGCACTCCAGGTTCCAGCATAGTGTGAGTCCCAAAATACCAGTGGCTCTTGTCCTGGGCCACTGCAGCCTGCCATGCTTTTGGCCACTTGCCAGGTTGGGGAGAGTTTGTTGGTTTCCTGGTGCGCCAGGTCCCATCATTATGTGGGTCCCAGTAAACTCTGGTGGCTCCCATCCTGGGCCACCTCAGCCTGCCTGTGGGCCATGCTCACAGCTGCTCACAGCGAGAGGGTTGCTTCAAGCTGTGTCTTTCTAATGAATTGACCATTTCACTGCCCAAGTTCTGAAATGGCCAACAGACCACAGAAAAACATCTCTTTAGGCTACTGCTTGAAACCAACAGCCTCAGGAAGCTGCCAGCCTTGATTCATGGCCAGGATCTGTGTTTTTGTGACAGCGGGGTATTAAATATAATTGTATTTGTGCTTACATGATTTTTAATGCTTATTAACATTTGTTTTACATAGTTGGGTGCCCTTGCATTAACTGTTTACATATTTATGATTGTTATCACTTGCTCTTGAATTGTTCCCTTTACAAGGGTGTAGTGACCTTCCTCAGACTTGGCTTGATATTCACTCTGTCAGCAAACAGGATAGCTACTTCTGCCATTTCTAGGTTCCTATTGCATGAAATATTGTTTTCACCCTTTGACTTACAGCCTATGAATTTTTTTACCATAAAGAGAAAAAATAAGACAATAATTCAAAACAATGATTAGCGTGTAACAATGGTTAATACATTGTTTTTTGTTGTCTTTAACTGAGTTACTCAGAGTGTAAGGCATCTGCATTTAATTATCAAAATATATTAGCCCAAGCATTTGTTTTCAATGAATGCAAGGAAATTAGTAATGTAACTATCTTTATGTGTGTGTGTATGTGTGTGTGTGTGTGTGTGTGTGTGTGTGTGTATTTCAGCTTCTCACACTAGGAGACAACATGATGTGTACACTTGTGAGTCTGATTTATTTCATCCATTAGTCACATCCATTTACAAGTTCCAAATTTATTCTTCTTTATGGCTGAGTAATTCTGCATTGTATAACAACACAACATAATATTTTTATCTATTCTTCTTTAAATGTGCATTTAGATAATTTCCAAGATGTAGATATTATAAGCTATGTGGCTATAAACATGAGTGCCCATATAACACTGTGGTATGATATATTTAATTCTGCTGGGAAGATATGTAGAAGAGGCATAGCCAGACCAATGGAATTCCAATCATAGTTTTTAAAAAAATTTTATTTAAGAAGAAAAGGAAGAAAAACAGAAAAAGGGTATAAGTTATACAGAATTTTATAAAGAATATACAGTAGGAAATCATTAGTTAATAGATTACATATTGTTATCTTAGAAACAGTTGTTCAAGTTACAAAATTAAAGCATATAAAGTGGACTTTCAAACAGTGAAACTGCAAACAGTTTTGTTCAGTGATCCAACAAAACTCAGTAATGTGGTTATCTATCTTATACACTTAAATATATATGCAGTTATATCCTTTAGAG
Source organism: Cavia porcellus (assembly GCF_034190915.1). Lineage (NCBI taxonomy): Eukaryota > Metazoa > Chordata > Mammalia > Rodentia > Caviidae > Cavia > Cavia porcellus. Next base: position 48,697,661 of record NW_026947490.1, read on the forward strand.
CACTTTCTTTTCCTTTCTTTTGTATAATGAGAATTACACATTTTGGGTTTTATTACTCCCACAGTTCTTATTACTTTTTTTTGAAGAGAGTAAAACCAAATGTGACATAACAGAACAGAGTCAGTCAAATCAAAAGGATGGACATAATAGATAATGTAAAAACAAAATACAAGGTGATCAACAATGGTTACAATACTGCCTCTTGCTATCTTAAAAAGAATTGCCTATATCATCAGTTATAATAAAATTGAGCAAAATAGTAAAGAATAAAACCAAAATATTGGAGACATTACAGGACTTTAATAGAAGATGGTTCTTTTAAACCATCAAACAAAATGGGTGTCATGAATCTTATTGTCTTCACAGTTGTTACCTATACTTTCGAACTTGGTATTATCCAGCAAAGCAGAATAGGGGAAAATCAGTCAAAACAAGATGGTGAAGGCAATACAGGATTTCAAATCAAGTTAATAGGAAATCAAAGTGGGTTAATATAAGGTATCCTGCTATTTTTTATTTATTTTTCCCTTATTAAAAAAATAAAAATAAAAAAGTAAATAATTAAAAAAGGAAATTGGGATAAAAGAGGGCATAACAATAAAACAGCACAGGTCAAAGCATAACCATTTAAGCAAAATAGTGTTTCACCACAAGATATCCTGACATAAAATTAGTTACTATAGTCTCTTTCCTTGAAATCTTTGAGTATAACTTCGTATACTGTAGCACTAAACATATCAAGAAACTATAAAACCATTCAAGAGAATGACAGTATTACAGGGTATTTAGAACCAACTATCAGAAAATGAACAATGATTTCTGTATAATCTCCTTGTCTATAAAAGTTTTTGCTTATATAATCACATATAATAAAATACAACCTGTTAAGAACGATGGAGACAGAAGAATAAAAGCTTGATGGGACTTCAAAAGAAGACGATACTAAATCAGCACTAGCTATTATAATGTCTTGTTTTCTCCAAAATAGCTGTTCCTACATTCCAATCTTCTCTGCCTCATTGCTGTTGAGATCTTTTTCTGTCGTTAGTTGTCAGTTTGTCTTCTTCATTTTACTTTCTGCTCCATTCATTGTGGCCTCTCTGCCACTGTTTCTGGAATCTTGTTATTTTCCTTTTTTAGAATGTCCTGCAGTATTCTCTGTAGAGTTGAATTGGTGATTGCAAATTCTCCTAGTTCCTCTTTATCCTGGAAGCACCTTGTTTTTCCATTAATTTCTAGGGAAAGTTGTGCAGCATATATCACTCTTTTTTTTTTTTTTCGTCTTTTTCCTTTTTATCGGTACCCAGGATCGAACTCATGACTGCCTGCTTACAAGGCAGGTGCTTATGCCACTGAGCTAAACCCCCAGCCCCAGGATATATCACTCATGGCCTGAAATTATTATCTTGAATTATTTCCCCCCATGCTCTTTGTGATTTGATGGTTTGTGCCGAGAAGTCTGCTGTAATTCTGATGGGTGTTCCCTTGTAAGTAATCTGTTTCTTGTCTCTGATGGCTTTTAATATTCTGTTCTTACATTGGATTCCTGGAATTTTGATTATTATATGCCAAGGTGTAGTTCTGTTTGGGTTGTATGTGGCTGGGGTCCTGTATGCGTCGTACATCTGAGTATCTTTACCATTTGCTAAATTAGGGAAATTCTCTTGGATTATTTCTGTGAATAGCTTTTGTAGTCCATTTGCTTGTGTCTCTACTTCTTCTTTTATGTTCTTAATTCTTGAGTTATAGATCCTCTTATCATCTGCTAGCCTTTGTATTATTGCTGTTTTTTTCTTGTTATTTTTAAGAAGTTTTTCATTTCATGCTTCCCATTACAAATCTGCCATCCAGTTCAGATAACCTATCCTTAGTTTCTTTCAAGCTGTTATGCCAGCTTTCAATAGAGTTTTTAGTTTCCTGGTAATTTCTTTGAACCTGCTTCACATAGTCTATGTTTTCTCTATTTTCTCCATTAAACAATTTTCCCCTTTTTTTCTGTTCTTCCATTCCACCATCTGTTTCTTCTTGGGCTGTGCTTAGCATTTCTATAACTATTCTACTTATATCTTGCTTTATTTCTTTAAATACTTCTCTTTTGAACTCATCTATGAGGCTCCGGAGATATTGCTTTATGTCTATTGGTGCTGTGTCTGATATTGCATGTTTTCTTTCCTCATTCTCCTTTGCATTCACTTTTCCTGGATCAGTGTTCTCAGAATTGGGGGCTGAGGACCCTTTCTTGTTGCTTCTTCTTCCCATAATTTTTGTTCCTTCCATACAAGCAAAAATAGGAGGCCCAGTTTTCTTTTTCTATTTGTCTGTTGCAGTTTGTTTGAATTGCGTCGGCTAGGTGTTCCTGCCCACTGCAGTGTACTAGGGAGATACAGAATTGGGCAGCCTCTGCTAGACCCACCCCTCCAGGTCAACCTACTAAAGGCTTCACTGCTAGGGTGCACCTCCAGGCACTGGGACCTGATTTGGACTAGCCTACTGGGTCTTAGTCAGTGGCGTCATGCAGGCCAGGCACTCCCCACCAATCCTGCTTGAGAGAGGAATATGTGACTGAAGTCACTGCAACATCCTGTTCGGGCTAGTTTGCCTGGTCCCAGTATGTCCTTTGCTGACACCTCGTACTCTATGGAAGGGTCCCTGTTCCTCTCAGTCACCACAGGTTGATGCAAGTCTCACTGCCAGTCCCATTCTCAACTCTGTTCACCGATTCCCACTGTCAGAGTTTTCTCGAGTCTCTCTCCCTCCCGTGCTGATTTGGACGCAGCAACATCAGCAGGAAATTCAAATCACGGCTTCCAATGGTGTGGGATCCAGCTTCCGCGCTGAGATTTTATCTGTTCCTGTTATAGCACCAGGACTGCACTACCAGTTGGTTTCTCTTAGCTTAGTTCGTTCCTGGATTGGCACGGTATATCTCCCCTTGCTTAGGACTCCTCGCACTGCCCCATTTCTGGGTTCTAAGTGGGGTATCTCAGAGAGCCTCTGTAGCTGCTGCTATGTATCTGCCATGTTCTCCTGGAAGTCTGTAAGTGAATCTCTGTGAATCACTGCTCCTGGCTCAATCCTGTGATGCCAGTGACACCTCAAAGGGCCATGTAAAGCTATAGATGTTGACACCTCTCTCCAACCAAAATTAACTAGATAAGAGACAGCAACTCCAGGCATCTGCCTCCTGCTGTGTCACTCCTACCATAAGTTTCATCATAGAGCTAAGATAGTTCTCTTAAATTGATATAATCTACTATGTGAAACAATCTTTGAAGTGACTCCCAAGGTCCTATTCAGTTCCCACACGTGCTTCAGTGTTCTCTTTTTTGTTTAAAAACTTAATAAATATAGGCCACCCACAGAAGATCTTTGTCTCTAACACTGATAGAAGCTTTTTTTATTTTTTTTTGTCTTTTTCATTTTTATTGGTACCAGGGATCAAACTCACGACCGCCCGCTTGCAAGGCAGGTGCCTATGCTGCTGAGCTAAATCCCCAGCCCCATCTAGAAGCTTTTGATTCTCCTGCAGCCCTAGAATCATATTATTTGTCTGAAATATTTAAGCCTTTGCTGTAAACTTGCTTGGTAGATTAGTAATCTTGACCAGTGCCCCTATACAACACCACCACCACACTGCAGGAATCACTAACCATACTGACTCATTGATTCTGCCCAAAATGGAGATAGCTCACAGTCTACCTGATCCCACTTGAATCTCCTTTCTCCTAGAGAGTGCCACAGCGTTCAAATTCTATGCATCCTTCTTACATCCCTGTTTCACACTACAGGGCAGGAAGGGTTGTGGACTGCTTCTGCTTTGGTCTCTAACCTGGTTGTTGCTGGGATTTCAATTAGTTGCTAGCGTACAGACAAAAAAACATCTGGGTGCCCACTGTGGAGGGAGTAGTGCTGGTGAAATCTTCTGCCAGGTCCCTGCATCCTCAACACGGAGGAAGGCATAAGAAGCAAGGTGCCTTTCATCCCAAATCTATCTTGTTTGGCTTGAGTTAGTCACACATTTGCAGTCTATCAGCTTCTGGGAGACATGTTAGTGTGGTGCTTCTTGCTCAGTACACAGGCAGTAGTGCCACCAGCAGCATGGTGATCTTGATTACCATTTCATAAAATCCTATGTCTATGGTTTGTTTGATGTACACATGTCTTATTTCAAGTTAATCCGGGGGATGAACAAGTGAGAACATGGCGGACAGACAACAGCAACTACTGAACGCTCTCTAAAGGCTCGGCTCAGAGGCCAGGAATGATGCGGACTAAGGAGATATGAACCAGTAGAGATATGCTCTGCTGACTCAGGAACGAACTGGGCTGAGAGAATCCAACTTGGAATACAGTCCTGGCGCTAAAATAGGAACAGAAAAATCTCGGTGTGGAGGCTCGATCCCGCACCATTGGAAACTGCGGTTTGGATTTCCCGCCGCCCGGCGGCCGGCTGCCTCCACAGCGGCTCGGCAAGGAGAGACACGCAGAGGCTCGGGAACGGGAGTCTGCGAATGGAGTCGGAAACGCGACGGACAGGGAGGAAGGCTGACTGGTGGCGAGGTGAGCGAGGAACTGACTCCCTACCGCAGTTTGACTCCAGCGGAGGTTTTTCTGGGTTCGGGCAGTCCTGTAAGAGCAGGGCGCGGTGGCAACTGCAGCGGCACATTCCCCTCTCGGACGGGATTGGTGAAAGGTGCCTGGCCGGAGAGACGCTGCTGGCGGACTCCCTAGGCTGGCCTAACCCAGATCCCAGAGCCTGACGGTGGCCCGGAGGAGTGACCGACTCCCGCGTAGGCTGCCTCCTCCGCAACTCCCTGGGGCGCAGCGGTGAGCCGGAACAACTAGCCAGCGCAATTTGATCAAGCTGTGGCTGACAGGCAGGGAAGCCGGGCCTCCTGTGTAAGATTGCATTTTATAAGGAACAGAAAATATGGGGAAGGGAAGCAACAAAAAAGGCTCCTCGGCCCCCAATCCTGAGAATCAGGCAATAGTGGACACTGCACCAATATACATTAAGCGCCATTTAGAGAGCCTCATAGACCAATTCAGGAATGAAGTTATCAATGACTTGAAGCTAGAAGTATGCAGAATAGTTAGAGAAATGCTAAGCACCACCCAGGAAAAAGCAGATGGTGGAATGGAAGAACAGAAAAAGAGGGGAGAATTGCTTGATGGAGAAAACAGAGAAAGCATTGAGTATGTGAAGCAGGTGCAAAGGGACTATCAAGAAATTAAGAAGTCTACCCAAGACTGGCATAACAGCTTGAAAGAAACTAAGGACAGACTATCTGAATTGGAGGGCAGACTTGAAACATGGGAGAATGAAATGAAAAACTTCTTAAAAATAACAAAGAAACACACAGCAATAATACAAAGACAAGAAGATGATAAGAGGAGCCATAACTTAAGGATTAAGAACATAAAAGAAGAAGTAGGGACACAAACAAGTGAACTACAAAAGCTACTCACAGAAATAATCCAGGAGAATTTTCCTAATTTAGCAAAAGGTAAAGATACTCAAATGTATGAGGCATACAGGACCCCAGCTACCTACAACCCTAACAGAGCAACACCCAGGCATATAATAATAAAAATTCCAGAAATTCAATACTAGAACAGAATATTAAAAGCTGTAAGAGACAAGAAACAGATCACTTACAAGGGAAGACCCATCAGAATTACAGCAGATTTCTCTTCACAAACCATCAAATCACGAAGAGCATGGGGAGAAATAATTCAAGCTTTGAAAGATAATAATCTCCAGCCAAGATTGAGATATCCTGCACAACTGTCCCTGGAAATTGATGGAAAAACAAGGTGCTTCCAGGATAAAGAGGAACTGGGGGAATTTGCAACCACCAATTCAACTCTACAGAAAGTATTGCAGGATATTCTAAAAAAAGAAAAATACAAAGAACCCAGAAATAGGGGCGGGGAGGCCACAACGAATGGAGCAGAGAACAAAATGAAGAAGACAAACTGACAGCTACTGACAGAAAAAGAGCTCAACAGAAATGAGACAGAGAAGATTGGATGATAGGAACAGCTTTTTTTGGAGAAAATGACATCTTAATAGGTAATGCTGATTTAGTACCATCTTGTTTTGAAGTCTCATCTAGCTTTTGTTCTTCTGTCTCCAATGGTCTAAACAGGTTGTATCTTATTGGATTTTGTTATGTACGATAGTATAAGAAAAAAACCTTTTAAAGACAAGGAGATTATACAGAGACCATTGTTCATTTTCTGTTAGTCGATTCTAAATACTCTATAATGCTGTCATTCTCTTAAATGGATTTACATTGTTTTGATATACTTAATGCTACAGTATATGAAGTTGTACTCAAGGACTTCAGGGAGGGAGTCAATATGGTAACTATTTTGGGGTCAGGATTATCTGGTGGTGAAACACTATTCTGCTTAAATGGTTATGTTTTGATCTGCCCTGTTTCGCTGTTATGCCCTCTTTTTTCTCAATCTCCACTCCATTATTTACTTTTTTATTTTTATCCATTTAATTAAAGGGAAAAATATAGCAGGATATAATATAGTAACCCACTTTGACTTTCTATTATCTCGATTTGAAGCCCTGTATTACTCTCACCATCTTGTTTTTGACTGAGGTTCCTCTATTCTGTTTTGCTGGATAGTATCAGGTTCGAAAGTTTAGGCATCAGCTGAGAAGATAATGAGATTCATTATAACGCCCATTCTCGTTGACTTTTATTTACTTTTGAAGACCTACAATATCTCCAATGTTTTGGTTTTGTCGGTTTTATTCTTTACGGTTTTGTTCAATTGTATTACAACTAATGATATAGGCAATTCTATTAGAAATAGCGGGAGGCATTATGGTAACCATTGTTGATCACCTTGTATTATGTTTTTATATTATCTATTATGTCCACCCTTTTGACTTGACCGATTCTGTTCTGTTATGTCACATTTGGTTTTACTCTCTTCCAAAAAAGCAACAAGAACCGTGGGAGCAATGAAACCCAAAATGTGTAATAGTCACTGTACAAAAGAGAGGAAAAGAAAGTGCTCTAAACTATATAACTGCATGTATATTTAAATGTATAAGATAGAAAATGATATCACAGAGTTTTATTGGATCATTGAACAGAACTGTTTGCAGTATCATTGTTGGAATGTCCACTCTACAAGCTTTAATTTTGTGACTTGAACAATTATTTCTAAGATGGCAATATGTAATCCATTAACTAGTGATTTCCTACTGCGCATTTTTTTATTCTGTAAATCTGTATAACTTGTACCCCTTCACTGTTTTTTTTTCTTTCTATTCTTTTCTCCTTAAATAAAAATTAAAAAAAAAAAAAGTTAATCCGGGGGTCAGGATGTATGTCCCTCCCTTTCCTCCAGTTACCTTTGTTGTTAGTTGATTTTCTCCAAGTAATTCAATGTGGCTCCTCTTCTATTCAGCCACGTTGAATCCTTCTTTGTTTTTAATCATTTGATTTAATCCTTTTTTTCTTCCTTTGGCAAGTGTTCCTAAGTATTTGTCTTTTTTATTTCTTCTTTCAAAAACTACTGTTCAACTCAGTGAGAGTTTTGTACTTTTTGGGAAGATAGGAGAATGGGAAAATGATTTAACACACATCATGTGCAGGTGTAAATTCTCTATTGTGGTTGTCAGTATGTATATCTAAAATGTACCAATAAACTTAATAAAAAGGAAAATATATGTATCTCTTTAAACACGTTATCAATTCCTGTTCACAGTACATAATGATTATACTCATTGCAATGAGTTGCTACATAAATATAAAACATCTTAGTTCTGCTTAATCCCATTTCCCTCCTATGTGTACTGATTTTATGGTTTTATTTTAGCATAAGTACAACATGTACCTGAGTTTGACTATTCATTTTCTTCATCTAACAGCATGCCATTTGGCCTGCTCTCTCTGATAGCCTGCTGTGTTGTTCTTTACACAAATTTTGTAGTTCTTAGGAAAGCATTGTGAGATATTTGCAAACAGTAAGATATGCTGTACACCAGCAGCCCTTCCAGCCACTTGAAATGGTAGATGGGAAACTTGGGAATCTATAGAACTTGATAAGCTTTGTTTTATAATTGTCCCCATCTCTAGTCTTGAGCATCAAGAGTTCACCTTAAGTCTTCTGTGCACCAAGTTGCCAATAGCTGTGGAATTCTGTAGTTATACTTTATTTTGACGTGTTTTCTAATTGGTGATGGGTGATCTTCCTGGTCCTTTTCAGGATAATCCTGGGCTTCATGAGAGGTCTGAGGGTAGCCAGGATGCTGGGGAACAGACAGTTGTCAGAACTGTAAGCAGTGTATTTTTCTTGGAAATTTTCTTAATGCATGTTGTGTTATTTTATTCCATTAATGTATTTGAGTGCTTTATATAAATTATTATATTGACCCTAGAAAGACCGAAATGAACCAAGAAGGCAAAGTTTTTTTCTCCAAAGTATTGTCATATTGTGATTGCTATAATAAAGTGATGTATGTGATATCACTGAGGGGGAGCTGAGCAAACTGGGATTTGAAAAGTGAAGAAGAGCCCTGGGAAAGGAGAGATATATGGATCTGAAGCATCAGCTTTATTTAAAAAATGTAGATAGTCATGAGTAAAGATTCAGCAGTTCATAACAACCTGTGAAAACTGAAGATAAAGTCGTGGTATTGAACTAAATTTATTCAAGGTGAAATAAAAGTTTAGAGTTTTGTGAAGTGGTCTTTTTTCCTGTTTTGTTGTTCAGACTTTCTTTTTTTGAAATTATGGTGATAATGGCATATTTTCTTTTTCCTCTTTGACACAGGGTCTTTCTATGCATTCATTTCAGACTGGCTTGAGCTCACTTTGTAGCCCAGGCTGGTCTTGAACTTTGAAGGATCCTCATGCCACAGGCTTCTGAATGCAGGATTACAAGTATGTGCTTACAACCCCTGATGGTATTTGTTTAAATTTAGAAAAGTGTACTTGGTATGAAAGATAAAAATAAAATCCCCCCAAAATACACATCAACTCTACTTAGTGGTCATCTTGGAAACAGATTTTGGGGGTAATTGGTTCATGAAATTCCTGAATCTGGAAGCAATTCTAGTAAATGGCCTTTCAGAATTGTCCTTGACTGCCAGCTCTTTCTGTTATCAAGAATAGAAGCCTCACCTCCACTGGGCAAAATGCCAGTAGAGGGTGAGGCTGGAGATCTGGGCAGTACCCACTGGGATTTCTCCATAAAAGACTCAGAGCCTCACTTCTCATCAGCATCTTTGTGGAGGAAACATACAGTCTCCACCTGGTTGGCAACGCTGAGCTCCAGGCCCAGTGTGGAGGGAAGAGGGATGCTGTCTGTGAGTTAGGGGAAAACTCATTTCTACCCAGTTTTGATTTAGGTGCCAGATGTGTAGAGATAAAAAAGAAAACAGAAAAAGAGCTGAGGACCCTTTACTGTGTATTGGACTAGATAGGAGTATGGTAGTGACAAGGACATGGAGGAAGGATGGTTACAATAGTGACTTTCATCTTGCTTTTCTTCAGATTGCAGTGACCCAGCTTGGTTTTCTGCTGCTCCTTATGGCGGCCACCCAAGGGTGCAGCGCAGGTGAGTCTCCTTCAGGGAGCCTGGGCTTCCCAGCTCATCTTTAGTTTTGGAAGAAAATAAGTAGCTGAGTTACTTCCATGATCTGAGCCTCTTCTGGGCTTACGGTGACATCTTTGAGTTGAGCTCAGTTCACCTTGGATATAGGCTGAATGCTGATTTCTGACCTCTTGAGGGACCTGACCTGTAGCAAGCAGGGTGCTACTAAGGCCGACCACAAATTTTCAAGAATTTGATTCACAGTACTGTTTGAAGCAGGAAGAACTTGGAGCTTCCCTAACCTCCACGTAGAGCAAACGCAGAAGAGCTGTCTGCAGGATGCTATTCACTGCAGCTGGGGGGAATCCTGTCCTGACCCCAGGGCAATAGATGTGTGGGTCTTGGTTTAGGCTCTGGGCCTCATTTTACCTTGAAGGGACTCTGGTAAGGCCTGTTTGTCCTCCAAGCCATTCCTCACTCCCATGGCCTTGGCCTTGGGCTTGTGTGGCAATTGCATGGTCTGCTTTGCTATAGTATATGAAGTTTTATTCAAATATTTCAAGGAGAAAGACAGACACTATGGTAACTACTATTAAGCCGGTTATTTGGTGGTGAAGCACTAGGTTGCTGAAACAGTCATACTTTGACTTGTATTGTTATATTGTTATGTCGTCTTTTATCTCAATCTCTCCCTTATTCATTAAAAAATGATTTAGTTATTTTTTATGGTTTTTTCAATTAAGGAGAAAAATTTTAAAAATTAGCATGATATATAATAGTAACATTTTATGATTTCCTATTAACTTGTTTTGAAGTCCTGTAATACTCCCACGATCTTGTTTTGACTGATTAGACTCTGTTCCATTCTGTATGATAGTATCAAGTTTGAGGGTATAGGCAACTACTTTGAAGGCAATAAGATTCACTAAGATGCCCATTCTGGTTTGACTATTGTCTCCTTTGGAAGTCCTGTAATGTTTACAAGGCTTAAGTTTTATTGGTCTTTTTCTCTACTGTTTTGTTCAACTTTATAATATCTAATGAGATAGACAATTCTTTTTAAGGAAACAAGAGACATTATGGTAACCATTGTTGATAACCTTGTACTCTGTTTTTACAGCATGTGCTATGTCTATCCTTGGTTTTGACTGACAGCTTTGTTTTGCCATATTTGACTTTATTCTCTCCCAAAAAAAAAAAGTAATAAGAACTAAGGAGTAATTGTTGGGAGCCGCAGCCCCGAGCCCAGTCGCCTCACTTGGCGGACGTGAGGCCTGTAGTAAAGAGTAAAGCCTGAGGTAGATTACCCCTCCCATCGAGCACATTAGTTTCCTGCTTACCGCGTAAGCAACCCGCTCAACAATATAGTCTGCCTGGCAACTGATGATGTTAGCCAATCAGCTTGCCTTGCTTACTTTAACATGATTGGACACTGTGTCCGTATATATACTGGTGCCACCCCTGGGGGGGAAGAAGAAGCCCGGAAGTAGAAGCCCAGAAGGAGCCGCGGGGAGCGGACCAAAGGAGGCTTCGGCTGGGAGCGATCCCAGGGCAGGCTGTACGGAGAAGAAAAATAAAAGAAAAGGTTGTCCACTACCAGACTTTGTCGTGTGTCCTTCCTGCCGGCCGGGAGCGACATCGACATTTGGAGGCCCGCACGGGGACTGATCACCCCCGAGACGTGACAGCGGACAACGCTCCAGTACAGAGCTGCGAGACAGGTGAGTTGGGGATAAGCCTGGGCTCTGGGTGGCGCGCACCTACAGGGCTTTTAGACTCCCCTCAGGCTCACGCGTAAGTGGCGGATTCCTTGGGCCTCACGCGGTGAGTAACATATTAAAAGATGGGAAACATGCTAGGTAGCAACACTAAGAGTGAGGGTGGTTGTGGAGAAAGCTCTCAAGAGCTTACAAAAGTACGCAGGGTATTTGAGCAGGCCCAGTCGGGGAGCTCCCGAGAGGGGCCCATCAAGGGGAACAAAGATGCTAAGGAGAAGGACGGGGCTCTAGCCTCGGAGTCGTCTGACTCCGAGGACGAGGGAAAGTTGAATGGCAAGGAGGCCAAAGAGACCAGCTGTCAGGAGCCTAAGTCGCTCGATAAGGAGTTGCAGGGTTCTTTCCCAGCGTTGCGCCGTGAATTGCGCTCCGCTCAACTTGGTCTGCAGAGGAGTAGAGAGCTCCTGAGCGCTCCCCGGCGCGAGAGGGAGGCGAAGCCTTCCGCCCCACCTTGGGGGCTGTTCCCGGAGGCGATCCCTCGCTGCGAGGCGGCCGCCCGGGAGCTCCCTTCCCCTTCGCCAGAACAGGAAGTGATGCACGGGCCCCCATTTTCCGCCCAATCATGGCCGCCGTCTTATGCTCCGCCGCCGGTGGGTCGGTATTTTTACAGGCGGCTTTGGCAGGGGGGACGTTTGTCTCATGAGGTACATCCACCACCTGGGATAGATAGTGGCCCCTACGGGATATTTCCTGTACAAGTAGCTATGGGCCAGGGACGTAATGCATGGGAGCCTTTTGAGATAAAGCAGATTAGAGAACTTAAAAATGCAGTTACAACCTTTGGGCCGACTGCGCCTTACACCATTGCCATGCTGGAGAACCTGTCTTCTGGGCCCCTCACCCCCGCGGACTGGATTCAGCTGGCAAAGGCGTGTCTGCCCTCGGGTAGTTACCTGGATTGGCGAGCCTGGTACGCAGAGTTCTCTGCAGAGCAGGCTGAGAGAAACGCCAATCGGGGAAACCGGGGGTGGAACAAGGAAATGCTTATGGGAGAAGGTCGGCATGCTGATGATCAGACTCAGTTCCCCGGCGCTGTCTATGAACAAATCAACGCCATAGGGCTCCGCGCCTGGAAGCAGGTAAGTGGTGCCGGAACAGCCTCCTTGTGTCTTTCAAAAATAATTCAGGGTACCACAGAGCCATTTGTTGACTTTGTGGCCCGAATGCAAGATGCTGCCGATAAGATATTTTCTGATCCGGGAGTGGCTCGACCGCTGGTAAGGCAGCTGATTTTTGAGCAATGTACAAAGGAGTGCAAGGCAGCGATAGCTCCTCATAAGAACAAGGACCTCAACGCCTGGATTAGGATATGTAGAGAGATAGGGGGGCCGCTCTCCAACTCGGGAGTGGCTGCTCTCCTGGCCGCGGCTGTACAGCAGAGGGGACCTCGCGGGTTAGAAGGGGAATGTAAGGCTAAAGGGTGTTTTGCCTGCGGGGAGCCAGGACACATTAAACGTCATTGCCCAAACAATGCAGATGCTAGGCCTCGCCCTAGGAATGAAGAACCATATGTTTGTGGGCGATGCAAGAGGGGATCACACAAAGCTGAGGAGTGTAGGTCGGTCTTTGATGCTCAGGGCAACCGTATTTGTGGACGAGATGCTAGAGGGCCAAAAAACGGCCAGAGGGGGCCCCCTTCACAGGCGGGCCCCCGCCCCAGAGACAGGACAGCTCAGGATGGCAGCCTTCAACAAGGGCCACCCCTGGGTCAGCAGGTGTGGACCTCAGTGTCACCTCCAGACTTATATTAGTGCCTGATATGGGTGTTCAAGTGGTTGAAACCACCTTTAAGGGACCGTTACCCGAAAATTCCGTGGGTCTGGTGATCGGGAGATCCTCCACGGCCCTTCGGGGTCTCATAGTAGTCCCGGGGGTCATAGACTCAGACTACACAGGACACATTAAAATTATGGTTCAATCTCTTGTGGGTACTATGGTAATCAATAAAGGAGACAAGATAGCGCAGCTCTTGCTGCTCCCCAGTCTCCACAAGAGATTCCCCTCAAAGCAGAAAATTAGAGAAAGTCAAGGTTTCGGTTCCTCAGGGGAAGTCTTCGAGGGACTCCATATAATACTTGATAAAAGGCCCATGCTCTCACTTAAGGTCAATGGCAAGAATATAACAGGGCTCCTAGACACAGGAGCTGACCGTTCCATTATCTCTAGAAAGGATTGGCCCTCCAACTGGCCCACCAACACTGCAGATAACACGCTGCAGGGCCTGGGGATGGTGTCAGCTCCTCAGGTTAGTGCTTCAACCCTGTTCTGGTGCGATGAGGAGGGTCATCAGGGCCATTTCCAACCATTTGTGTTGCAGTTGCCAGTGTCTCTATGGGGAAGGGACATCCTCACTCAGATGGATGTCACGCTTACGTCAAACTGCTCCCCCCAGGCTAAGGATATACTCAGGAACCAGGGATATACCCCCGGCAAAGGCTTGGGCAATGCCCTACAGGGTCGGACATCCCCAATACCAGTAGAGAACAAAAAAGGTAGGCAAGGGCTGGGTTTTTCTTAGGGGCCGCTGAAGAAGCTCTCCTACCCACTTCGATCAAAATCACCTGGAGGTCAAATGATCCGGTTTGGGTACCTCAGTGGCCCCTGCCTAAGGAAAAGCTATTAGCCTTGTCAGAAATAGTCAGTACACAACTTAGATTAGGACACATTAAGCCGTCAACCTCCCCATGGAACACCCCCATTTTTATAATTAAGAAAAAGTCTGGCAAATGGAGGCTGCTCCATGATCTAAGGGCGGTCAACGCACAGATGCAGTCCCTGGGGGTGGTCCAGAGGGGGCTGCCAGCTCTCTCAGCCATCCCTCAGTCCTGGCCAGTTTATGTTATAGATCTTAGAGACTGTTTCTTCTCAATCCCCCTGCATCCAGAGGACACCCATAGGTTCGCCTTTACTTTACCCACCATTAACCAAGAAAGCCCTGATCTCAGATACGAGTGGATAACGCTGCCCCAAGGTATGGCCAACAGTCCCACTATGTGTCAGATTTACCTTGATTCCCTACTGGCCCCCCTACGGAAATCCTTTCCCAAGATAAGATGTGTGCATTACATGGACGACCTTTTGCTCAGCGGCAGGGACCCAGACATGCTAAATAATATGCTCGGCCAGTTGGTCGAGGCCCTGAGACAAGCTAATCTGCATGTTGCCCCCGACAAGATTCAGGGAGGAGAAATGGTGACCTACTTAGGCGCGAAAATCTCCCCTATGCTAGTCTCTCCACAGAAGGTCACCATTAGGACGGATGGCGTTAGGACCCTAAATGACATGCAAAAGCTATTGGGAGACATTAATTGGATTAGGCCATATTTACATATACCAAATTCAGATCTCAAACCCCTGTTCGACCTTCTGAAGGGAGACCCAGATATAGCCTCCCACAGGAGGCTCACTCCTGAGGCAAGAGCTGCCTTACAGAGAGTGGAAAAAGCCTTAGGTGGGGCTACCTTACACAGAATTGAACCAGGGCGACCCTTTGATGTCTGTTTGCTACAGACTAGTCTACAGCCCACAGCGGTGATTTGGCAAAAAGGACCATTACTGTGGATACACCCTAAGGTCTCACCTGCAAAAGTCATAGAGCATTACCCGGAGGCAGTCGCTTCATTGGCCCTTGAAGCGCATGATAGAGCTGTCCAACATTTTGGCTCAGGACCACAAGCCATCCGAGTACCCTATACCGCCAGCCAGATCAAGACCCTGGCTGCCTGCATAGATACATGGGCCATTCTGAGATGTGTTTTCCATGGGGATATAAACAATCAATACCCTAAAGACCCTATCTTGTCATTTGTCACTCAGCACCCTATAATTTTTCCAAAGGTTACTGCCTCTGAGCCATTAGTCCCAGCAACTACAATATATACAGATGGCTCCAAGACGGGGATAGGCGCCTATGTGATCCTAGGCAAGCCCCCGGTTACCATACAATTTGAACCTGATCAGCCTCAGGTGGTGGAACTGCAGATCGTTAAAATGATTCTTGAACGGTTCTCAGAAGCCATTAATATTGTCTCCGATTCTAGGTATGTGGTCAATGCTATGCAAGTGCTTGAGACTGCCGGTTTAATTAGATCCACTTCCACAGTGGCTGGGCTGTTCCTGTCTATCCAGACATTGCTTCAGAACAGACACCATAAGGTCTTCACCACCCACATAAGAGCACATACATCCCTGCCAGGGCCTATGGCACAGGGGAATGCGGCTGCTGATACTGCCACTCGCCCGTTATGGATTTTTACCTTACTAACACCAATCGAGCGAGCCCGTGCCTTCCATGATAAGTTTCATGTCAATGCCAGGACACTAGCAAACCATTTCCATGTTTCCAGAGCAGATGCACGAGATATCGTGCGACTATGTGACTCCTGTGCCACATACAAACCTGCCATACCGATGGGAGTAAACCCTCGAGGTTTGATCCCTGGTGATGTTTGGCAGATGGACATCACACATATACAGGAGTTTGGGACTCTTAAATATGTTCATGTTTCCACAGACACTTGTTCTCACGTCATATTTGCAACAGCAGAAACAGGTGAAAAAGTGTCTAATGTGATCAATCATTGCCTGGCGGCTTGGGCCGCATGGGGCAAACCAAAAATATTAAAAACTGATAATGGACCAGCCTATATAGGCAAAGCCTTCAATGAGTTCTGCAAAATGATGGAGGTTCAATTAAAACATGGTATCCCATACAATCCCCAAGGTCAAGGAATCATTGAGAGGGCTCATAGAAGCCTCAAAGAAATTTTACAAAAACAAAAAGGGGGAGTAGGCCAAGGCCTGGCCCCAAAGGCACGATTATCCATGGCACTATTCACACACAATTTTTTAAATTTAAATAATGATAATTGCTCCCCAGCCGTGGAGCACTGCAACCCTTCCCCCAACCATAAAGGGTGGGTGAAGTGGAAAGATGTCCTGACAGGACAATGGATGGGCCCGGATCCAGTGGTCAGCTGGAACCGAGGCGCGGTTTGTGTTTTCCCACAGGAATCGGGACGAGAACCACTGTGGGTACCGGAGAGACTGACACGGGCGACAAAGCCCTCGACTAAAGATCAGACCTGCCCTACCGGAGATCCATCACAGACCAACCAACAAGATGAATAGAAATAGCGGTAGCCCGAAATGGACAAGAAGATCCTCAGGCATATGCATGGCTCGCTCGCCTAGCCTACGACCGAGTCTAGGGGTGGTGAGCTTCCCACACTCCTCCTCTAAAAAATTATGATATAGCAGGGTAGATGAGTCAATGATGGGTAAGAGCATGCCTCCCCAGCATGACTCAACCTAAGACAGGCCCTACCCCATCCTGCACGTAAGCCGCTGGACTGTTAGATGCTGCCCAGGTCTAAATTTCTCTCCGAGGGGATTTCTTTATGGAGAGGAAATGAGTGCAAGCTTGTGTGCATCCAGGTTCCGTCCAGTTTGTGCCTGGCCCTAGAAAAAGGACGAGGGCCTCAGGGCCTTGGCAGACCATGGGACGGCCGACCAGGGTCTAAGCCAAGGACCTACGGTGGGCCTACGCATAGGGCATAAGCCTCTGCACCCAGTCCAGGAAGGGCTACGATGCGCACATTCATAAAAAATAAAAAAGGGGGAGATGTTGGGAGCCGCAGCCCCGAGCCCGGTCGCCTCACTTGGCGGACGTGAGGCCTGTAGTAAAGAGTAAAGCCTGAGGTAGATTACCCCTCCCATCGAGCACGTTAGTTTCCTGCTTACCGCGTAAGCAACCCGCTCAACAATATAGTCTGCCTGGCAACTGATGATGTTAGCCAATCAGCTTGCCTTGCTTACTTTAACATGATTGGACACTGTGTCCGTATATATACTGGTGCCACCCCTGGGGGGGAAGAAGAAGCCCGGAAGTAGAAGCCCAGAAGGAGCCGCGGGGAGCGGACCAAAGGAGGCTTCGGCTGGGAGCGATCCCAGGGCAGGCTGTACGGAGAAGAAAAATAAAAGAAAAGGTTGTCCACTACCAGACTTTGTCGTGTGTCCTTCCTGCCGGCCGGGAGCGACATCGACAAGTAATAAAACCCAAAATGTGTAAATTTTGTTGTAAAATAGAGAAGGAAAAAAAGTGCTCTAAAAGATACAACAGCAAGTGTGCTTAGGGGTGTTAAATAGCTGACCATATTAATGTTTTTAGTTGGATCATTGAACACAACTGTTTGCAGTCTCACTGTTTGAATGTCCACTTTGTATCCCTTGAATCTGTGACTTGAGCAACTATCTGTAAGATGATAATATGTAATCTATTAACTGGGATTTCTTACTGTTTTTTTTTTTTTTTTGGTAGTTCTGTATTACTTGTACCCTTACACAGCTTTCTTTTGTTTTGTTGTTTCTCTTTTTCCTTTTAAATAAAATTTTTAAAAAATAATTGAAATCCCACGCTTTACCCAATACATAATGTATGTACAGTTTCCCATTCTTTGTATACAAAAACAAAAACCTACTAGAAATAAAACCCCATGCTTGGCTCCAATGTCTGTGCTACAACACTTACCACAGACATTATGGCACCTCTGCTTGGCTGCACTGCAGCTTGGGAGCAGAAATGGAGACAACGAACAGGTCTCTTACTCAGGATAAGCACTGGCCAAAACTAGAGAAAATGTAAAGCTTAATTTTCATTGTTGGTTTGACACAAAACCCAGCCTCCCCTTATCATTAATCTCAAACTCATTTCTCCACTGAACCAGAGCTTCACTGTCTGGGATGAAAGGCGCTGAGATGGCCAGTATCTTCTCCATTCAGCCCACCTGGCCTGGAATCCAGCGCAGACTTAACATATACCTCTCCACATAACCTGATGGAGATGCTAGGCTCTGCACAGAGCTCAGGGCATTCAAAGGAATTTAACACCACCCAACCTGCCAAGAAAAAAAAAACTTCTAGAGCATTTCCAAAAATCCAACAAAAAAGTATACTGAGAATAAACAGAAGTTAGGGAGAACAAAGAGAGATTCAGATGCGAATAGAGACAAAGAATAGAAAACCGAGAAGGGGAGGCCTGACAGGAGGTAGAGAAACGATCTAGCACAGCATGTCTCAGTCACAGAAGTCTAGCACAATGACACTTCAGCTTACTGTGGGAGAATGAATATGACTAACAGTAGGAAGGAAGAGAAGATAATGCAAGAGAAGAAACAACATGTCCAAAGGCCCAGAGAAAAGAATAAAGCAAAAAATATCCACCATACAAAGAAGTATAGATAAGTTCATGTGCTTGAAAGAGAGGGTACAAGGCAGATAGTTTTGGCTGTGTTTAAGAGACTAACAGGGACATAGAATAAAGGACCTTCAGTACTGATCTTCACTCCAGTACAAATCAGAAGAAAAGAGGCAGTGACAAGTTTTGTATTCAGAAACATTCAGATATAAGGTATTTGATACTCATGAGTTGATGATCCTTGTAAAAACATCTCAGCATCTTGAACCTTGGCCACCCCATGCCTCAAATGCAACTAACAAATACTGTTTTTATGAAGAACACATGAGGGGATGTTTAGCAAAACTTGTTTCTGTCCTTAAAAATACATAATGCAGAGAAATCTTGAAAATCCTTGTTTCTCATTGCAGAAAGGAGGGCTAAGAAGAAAGCAGTCTCTGGATACAAAGCAGAACACGCAATTGCCACATAAGGCCAAGGCCAAGGCCATGGGAGGGAGGAATGGCTTGGAGGACAAACAGGCCCTCCCAGAGTCGCTTCAAGGTAAAATTAGGCCCAGAGCCTGAACCAAGGTCGACCTTAGTAACACCCTCCTTGCTACAGGTCAGATCACTCAAGAGGTCAGAAATCAGCACTCAGCCTACATCCAAGGTGACCTGAGCTCATCTCAAAGATGTCACCTTAACCCAGAAGAGGTTCAGATCCTGGAAGTAACTCAGCTACTTACTTTCTTCCAAAAGTAAAGATGAGCTGGGAAGCCCAGGCTCCTGCAAGGAGACTCACCTGCATTGCACCCTCGGGTGGCCATCATAAGGAGCAGCAGAAATCCAAGCTGGGTCACTGCAATCTGAGGAAAATCAAGATGAAAGTCACTGTTGTATCCTTTCTTCCTCCATGTCCTCGTCACTACCATACTCCTATCTAGTCCAATACGCACTAAAGGGTCCTCAGCTCTTTTTCTGTTTTCTTTTTTATCTACACACATCTGGCACCCAAATCAGAACTGGGCAGAAACGAGTCTTCCCCTAACTCACAGACAGCATCCCTTTTCCCTCCAAACTGGGCCTGGAGCTGAGCGTTGCCAACCAGGTGGAAACTGTGTGTTTCCTCCACAAAGATGCTGAGGAGGAGTGAGGCTCTGAGTCTTTTATGGAGAAATCCCAGTGGGCACTGCCCAGATCTCCAGCCTCACCCTCTACTGGCATTATGCCCAGTGCAAGTGAGGCCTCTATTCTTGATAACAGAAAGAGCCCGCAGTCAAGGACAATTCTGAAAGGCCATTTACTAGCATTGCTTTCAGATTCAGGAATTTCAGGAACCAATTACCCCAAAATTCTTTTAAAATATGACCACTAAGAAGAGTTGATTTGTATTTTGGGGAAATTTTATTTGTATCTTTCATACCTAGTACACTTTATTAAATTTAAACATATACCATCAGGAGTCGTAAGCACATACCTGTAATCCTGCACTTGGGAGCCCGAGGCATGAGGATCCTTCAAAGTTCAAGACCAGCCTGGGCTACAAAGTGAGCTCAAGGCCAGCCTGAAAAGCATTGAAAGACCCTGTCTCAAAGAGGAAAAAGAAAATATGCCATTATAACATAATTTCATAAACAGAAAGTACAAACAACAAAACAGGAAAAAGATCACTTCACAAAACTCTAAACCTTTATTTCACCTTGAATAAATTTAGTTCAATACCATGACTTTATCTTTAATTTTCTCACTTTGTTATGAACTGCTGAATCTTTAATAACGACTATCTGCATTTTTTTAAGTAAAGTTGATGCTTCAGATTCATATATCTCTCCTTTCCCAGGGCCCTTCTTCAGTTTTCAAATCCCAGTCTGCTTAGCTCCCCCTCAGTGATATCACACACTGCGTACACCACTTTATTATAGCGCTGACAATGTGGTGATAATTTGGAGAAAAAACTTTGTCTTCTTGGTTCTTTTCTGCCTCTCTAGGTTCAATGCAATAATTTATATAAAATACTCAAATACATTAATGGAATAAAATAACACAGCATGCATTAAGAAAATCTCCAACAAAAGTACACTGCCTACAGTTTTGACAACCATCTGCTCCCCAGCATCCTGGCTACCCTCAGACCTGTCATGAGGCCCAGGATTATCCTGTAAAGGACCAGGAAGATCACCCAGCACCAATTAGAAAACATATCAAAATTAAGTATAACTACAGAATTCCACAGATATTGGTAACTTGGTGCAGAGAAGACTTAAGGCGAACTCTTGATGCTTAAGACTAGAGATGGGAGCAACAATAAAACAAAGCTTACAATGCTCAAGAGATTCCCAAATTTCCCATCCACCAATTCAAGTGGCTGGAAGGGCTCCTGGTGTACAGCAGATCTTACTGTCTGCAAATATCTCACAATGCTTTCCTAAGAACTACAAAATTTTTGTAAAGAACAACAGAGCAGTCTATCAGAGACAGTAGGCACAATGTCATGCTGTTAGAGGAAGAAAACGAACAGTCAAACTCAGGTACATTTTGTACTTATGCTAAAAAAAACTATAAAAACTGTACACATAGGAGGGGATTGGGGCTAAGCAGAACTAAGATGTTTTATATTTATGTAGCAATTCATTGCAATGAGTATAATCATTAGGTACTGTGAACAGGAACTCATAAAATGTGTTTAAAAGGATACATATATTTTCATTTTTATTAAGTTTATTGGTATATTTTAGATATACATACTGATCACATTCACAATACAGAATTTACACCTGCACGTGATGTGTGTTAAATAATTTTTCCCGTTCTCCTATCCTCCCAAAAATTACAAAACTCTCAATGAGCTGAACAGTAGTTTTTGAAAGAAGAAAGAAAAAAGACAAACACTTAGGTACACTTGCCAAAAGAAGAAAAACATAGAATTAAATCAAACAATTAAAAGCAAAGAAGGATTCAATGTGGCTGAATAGAAGAGGAGCCACATTGAATTACTTGGAGAAAATCAACTAAAAACAAAGGTAACTGGGGGAAATGGAGGGACATATATCCTGACCCCCGAATCAACTTAAAATAAGCCACGTGTACATCAAACAAACCATAGACATAGGATTTTATGAAATGGTGATCAAGATCACCATGCTGCTGGTGGCACTACTGCCTGTGTACTGAGCAAGAAGCACCAAACTAAGATGTCCTCAAGAAGCTGATAGACTGCAAATGTGTGACTAACTCAAGCCAAACAAGATAGATTTGGGATGAAAGGCACCTTGATTCTTACGCCTTCCTCCATGCTGAGGATGCAGAAGATTTCACCAGCACTACTCCATCCTCAATGGGCACCCAGATTTTTTTTGTCCTGTACGCTAGTAGCTAATTGGAATCCCAGCAACAAGGTTAGAGACCAAAGCAAAAGCAGTCCACAACCCTTCCTGCCCTGTAGTGTGAAAGGGGGATGAAAGAGGGATGCATAGAATTTGAACAATGTGGCACTCTCTAGGAGAAAGGAAATTCAAGCGGGACCAGGTAGACTGCGAGCTATCTCCACTGTGGGACAGAATCAATGAGTCAGTATGGTTAGTGATTCCTGCAGTGGTGGTGGTGGTGTTTTACAGGGGCACTGGTCAAGATTTCTAATCTACCAAACAAGTTTACAGCAAAGGCTTAAATATTTTAGACAAGTAATATGATTCTAGGGCTGCAGGAGAATCAAAAACTTCTAGCAGTGTTAGAGACAAAGATCTTCTGTGGCTGGCCTATATTTATTAAGTTTCCAAACAAAAAAGAATACTGAGGAATGTGTGGGAACTGAGCAGGACCTTCGGAGTCACTTCAAAGACTGTTCCACATAGTAGATTATACCAATTTAGGAGAACTGTCTTATCTCTATGATGAAATTTAAGGTAGGAGTGACACAGCAGGAGGGAGATGCCTGGAGTTGCAGTCTCTACCTAGTTAATTATGGTTGGAGAGAGGTGTCCGCAGCTGTAGCCTTACATGGCCATTTGAGGTGTCTCTGGCATTACAGGATTCAGCCAGGATCAGTGATTCATAGAGATAAGCTTACTATGAATCACTGCCCATCTCCCAACAAGGGACCTAACCCTAGAACAGACACACTGATGAACATGGAAAGTCAACTAGTTTATTTTAAATCTTGCTCAGAGCAACTTTGTAGTAGTCTCCAGCAGTTGTGGTGGTGCTGGTGTCATCCTGGCAGCAGCTGTGCAAAAGCAGTAAATGAAACAGCAAAATCCTTCAT
Organism: Cavia porcellus; assembly: GCF_034190915.1. Classification (NCBI taxonomy): domain Eukaryota; kingdom Metazoa; phylum Chordata; class Mammalia; order Rodentia; family Caviidae; genus Cavia; species Cavia porcellus. Next base: position 48,720,443 of record NW_026947490.1, read on the forward strand.
GCCATGTGGCCAGGGTCTTCAGAGAATTTAAACAACCTTGCATGGTATCACAGCAATAACTAGGAGGTTGACGCTCTTCCCATGGGCAGAGGAGATCAAAGTGGGATCAACTGACACTGCAGTGGCAGCAGGAGCAGAGTTAGCCCACAGTTCCCCACACACTCCATCTTGCAAAAGAAGACAGAGAACAAAAGGCAAAGTCAGTGAAAATGGAACAGAGATACCTGTATGATGATGGGAGAAGGCAACTCTCTGTAAGATGGAGCACCGTCAGCCTGCCTCTGTTTGAGGATGCCACAGCAACCAGAAGAGCAACACAGGGATCAACAGGGTAAGGAGTGTGTGGGTTGGCAGGCACATACAGAAAGTCACTGGATGAAGACCCTGGCCCCAGTCCCCCTATCTGGAGGCCAAGATCATCCCCTACCTGGCACTAATCCTACTGCAGAGCTCCATGGCTTAACATGCAGTTTATATAACTGATAGAGACACTACCAAAGAACTGTGGCTACAAAAGGAATTTGTTGTAGCTGTTTCTTCTTTGTTTCTTTCATTTTCTTATCTCTGTGCAGGAGTCTTTTTATTTTGTTTTGTTTGGTGTTACATTTTATGTGTGTTTAGATTTTTACCTTTGTGTATGTTTTGTTATATTCATCTCCTTTCTCTCTGTCTGCCAAAATTTTTATTGTTTTTATGACATTTTCATAAGAGCAAACATTGGATCAGGTATTTCTGGTCCACGTTGAGAACCTTTTGCCTTCTCCTGGATTCTCTCTCTTTCCTGTCTTGTTCTCCAGCTTCCCAAAGCTTGTGTGATCAATGTTTGTTCCCTATCCTTGCTTCCACTACATATCCCTTCAATTATCTCTGTGTTTTGTCCCCTATTCCACTTAAATTCTCCCACCACAGAGTAAGATTGCTCTTCTAAGGGAAAACTCTTTTGAGCACAAGTTTTTAACTTATATTACATTTTGTTATATAACTACAGGTCTTACCCAATGGTTAAAGATACCAAATAAATAGTCTCCATAGTTTTTAAGATACTAAGCTATGTTTGATCTGTTGCTATTTCTAGTGATACTACTTAGGAAGGATATAATACTTGTTATAATCTGCTATTCTACCTTTATAACAACACTGTGACTAAGGTCTTTACCATTACTATTGTCCAGTACCAAAGATCTGAGTGGTGAGCCAAATAGACAACAACATCTCTTCCTTCATAAATTGGGAACATTAAAAAAAATTGAGAATGTAGGATCTTGTGAAAGATACAAAGACCAAGAACCATCTACACCTAAAAGACATATCTGAGGAATAGACCTTTTCTAGAGAAGCCTTGATATTAGACATAAATCTGTCATTATGAGCAATTTACAAGCATCAACACAGAAAACAAAATAAAGTTTAAAAATGGAAAATGACAAGATGCAGAAACAAAATGTAACCAGACCTCCAGCTGACCCAGGACAAATCCAGGACATGATGCAATAAGACAAATCAGAAGTCACTCACCTCAGTTTTGTAGGATAATTATAAAAAAGTAAAAAATAAATAAACAAGTAAAACTAAGAGGCTACAGAGGAAACAAAGAAGAAATCATATTTCAGATAAAAAAACTCATGATGGCTATGATAAGTATAATGAAGAACTTGCTCAGCATGAACTAGAAATATATTTGAAGACTAGAGAAGCATAGAAAAATGCTGGAAATCAAGGGTGAGGCTTCTTCCTCTTCTCTTCTTTTTCCATCTCCTCCTCTCTTCCCCTCCCCTCTTGTTCTTCCTCCCTTCTACTGGGAATTGAACACAAGGCCTTTGCCCTGAGCTCCTTCACAACCTTTTAAATATTTTGCACCTCTTTAAATTGTCATGCTGGGGAGTTCTGGGCCTGCCAGCACCATTGGTTCCAGAGGCTGGGCAGCTTGGGATAAGTGTACCTGCACCACCCCCCAAGCCCACCGAGTTTAGGATTCTCACTCAGCCCATACAGGGAACTTCATGGCTTCCTGCTGTACTGGACAAGCTCAGTGGGCTTTGAGCAGGCCTGGGCCACCACTGGCCTCCCCACTCCCTGCCATGCTTGGTGGACTCTAGAGTTCTGAGCCTGCCTGTGCCCTAAATTCTGGAGACTGGCTGGCCTGAGATAAGTGTTCCTGCACCATCCCAAACCTGATAGTTTGGGATCATTGCTCCCACCAGCCAAGGAACTTCATGGCTTCCTCCACACTCACCCTGCCCTGCAGGGTTTGGGCTTACCTCCCCAACCCCCAGTGACCCTCTCTCAGTCCAGGGAACTGGGCGGCTAGAGTCCCAGAAGCTCAGGGCAGAGAAGATGCTTTCCACCAGGCCCTGGGGAAGTATTGGAATATTACTTGAAACACAGAAATACAAGAAAAAGACAAAAAAAAAGACAAAATGCAATCTCAAACATCCAGCCCATCCCAAGAAAGCCTAGGAGTCATGCAAATACAAGAAAATACATGCATGATGCCTGAAATACCTGACATGATAGCAACTGAAATAAAGAAGCAACACTGAGAAGCTTTAAAATGATTCAAACTAGAAATAATCTCCCAGATAAAAGAAGAAATGATAAAAGATATGAAAGAGATGCTGAACATATCTAAAGAAAACACAGTTTAAAAAATTGGAGGAACTAAACAAAAAGGTAGAATGCCTGGATGAACAATATAAGAAACAAATGGAATACATAAAGCATATGCAAAGAGATATACAGAAATCAAAAATTCCATTGAAAGCTGTAAAAACTGCCTCAGTGAAAGTGAAGATAGAATTTCAGACCTTGAAGACAAGATTGCAGCTAGTGAACAGGAAAGGAAAGATCTTCTAAAAATAACAAACAATCAGGAAATAACAATTCAACAGCTGCAAGATGATGCAAAGAAAAACATAAGATTGATAGGGATAAATGAAAAGGAAGGGGACAACATACAGGATGTCAGGAGGGTATTTAGAGAAGTAATAGCTCAAAATTTCCCAAACATGAAATTGGAAACTGACATCAGGATCAGTGAAGCATATAGAAGTCCAAATAGCAATAATCAAAATAAAACTACACCCAGACACATAATAATCACCATCCCAGAAATCCAACATAAGAATAGAATATTAAAAGCTGTCAGAGAGAAAAGACAGATCACCTATATAGGAAAACCTAGCAGAATCACAACAGATTCTAAGCACAAACAATAAAGTCAGGAAGAGCCTGGAGTGAAGTATTTCAGACCCTAAAGGAAAACAGCTTCCAATCCAGACTGATGTATCCTGAAATACTGCCCTTCAAAATGGTTGGAGAAATAAGATATTACAACAATGAAAAGCTGAAGAATTTCATGATCACCAAACCAACCCTGCAAATACTGAAAGAAATTCTAGATAGACATAGGAAAAACCACTAAACAAGGCAGACAATTAAACAGAGTGGAAATATGAAAAAGCCACAGCCGAAAGATAACGTGTCAAAAGTAAACCAATACGTATCAGTTATAACCATTAACTCAAATGGCCTCAATTCACCAATTAGAAGAAACAGACTGACAAAAATCATCAAAAATAACACCCAACCATATGCTGTCTACAAGAAACCAAACTAACCCAAAGGGAAACTCATAGACTGGAAGTCAAAGAATGAAAAATAATACTTCATGCAACAGGAATCCAAAAAAAAAAAAAACCACAGGGATACCTATTCTGTTTGCAGACAATGTAAACTTCAATCCAAGAATGATCCAAAGAGATAAACAAGGTCACTACATACTAGTTCCTTTCAAGAGGAAGAGATAACAATCTTAAATATATATGCACCAAATTTCAGAGCACCCAACTATACAAAGCAAGTATTCACAGAAATGAAAAATCAAATAAGCAGTAATACAATTATAACAAGAGAGCTTAACATGCCATTGACAGAAAGGGAGAGATCAACCAGACAGAAAATCAGCAAAGAAATAACAGAACTGAAACACACCTGTGAACAAACGAACTTGATAGACATATACAGAGTGTTCCTAAAAACAACATCAGAATATACATTCTTCTCAGCAGTACATGGAACATTCACTAAAATAGACCATACAATAGCCCATAGAACATGCTTAAGTAAATGCAATAGAATTGAAATTAGCCCATGCATGTTATCAGATCATAGCAACATGAAAGTAGAAATTAATGATAAAAACTGCAAAAGCCCCACTAACACATGGAAATCTTGACCAATCAGTGGGACACAAAGAAGAAACTTAAAATATCTACATGCCAACAAAAATACAACTTATCAGAATCTGTGGGATGTAATAAAAGCAGTCCTCAGAGGAAAATTTTGCAGTGAATTCCCACATCATGAAAACAGAATGAACACAAATACACAACACCTCAAACCCTAGAAAAAGAAGAGCGGTCAAGCCTAAAGCCAAACGAAGGTAGGAAATTATAAAGATCAGATCAGAAATTAATGCAATAGAGACTAAGAAAACAATACAAAGAATCAATGAATTAAAGAGTTGGTTCTTTGAAAGAATAAATAAAACTGAAAAACCCCTAGCTAACCTTATTTCAAGAAGGAAAGAAAAAAGTCAAATTCATGCAATAAGCAATGAAAGGGGTGAAATCACTACAGACTCTGTGGAAATATAGAAGATCATCAACACCTATTTCAAAAACTTCTACTCCCATTGGTTTGATAAAACAGAAGAAATAGACAGATTCCTAGAAACATGTGAAGTACCAAATCTGGGTTAAGAAGATGTAAAACTGCTGAATAGCCCAATTTCTATTAAGGAAATTGAAAATTAATTAACTTAATTATGAATAAGTAAGAGGCCAGGCCCAGATGGATTACTGCAGAATTCTACAAGAAATTCAAAGAAGATTTAAGGTCAAAACTCCTCAAACTTTTCAATATAATTGAAAGGGAAGCAATTCTTCCTAACCAGTCTTGGGAGCAAATATTCCTTTAGTACCAAAACCTCAGAAAGATCCAACTAAAAAAGAGAACCAGAGCCCAATCTCCCTAATGAACATAGATGCAAAAATTCTCAATAAAATATTGGCAGACAGAATGCAGCAAATCATTAAGAAGATTATGCACCACAACCAAGTGGGACTAATCTCAGGAATGCAGGGATGGTTCAACATATGTAAATAAATAAGTGTAATCCGCCATATCAATAGAGCCAAAAGAAAGAATCACATGATCATTTCTATAGACGCATAAAAAGCTTTTGATAAGGTCCAACACTTATTCATGATAAGAACCTTACAGAAAATTGGAACAGATGGTCTTTACCTCAATATAATAAAGGCCATCTATGACAAGCCAACAGCCAGTGTCACATTAAATGGCCAAAAACTGAAAACCTTTACCTTAAAATCAGGAACAAGACAATGATGTCCATTATCACCTCTTGGAAATACTAGCCAGAGCAACTAGATAAGAGAGAGAAGTAAAAGGAATAAGGATAGGAAATGAAGAAGTTAAATTATCATTATTTGCAGATGACATGGTACTCTACATAGAAGATCCCCAAAACTCCATTGAAAAACTCCTAGGTATAATAAATAAATTTAGCAATGTAGCTGGATACAAAGTCAACTCAAAAATCAGTAGCATTCCTATACACTAATAACAAAATCACTGAGAGAGAAATAAGAGAAGCCACATCCTTTACAATAGCATCCAAAAGAATGAAATAATTAGGAATCAATCTAATGAAAGAAGTAAAAGATCTATCCAGGAAAAATTATAATACCCTGAAAAATATATAGAAGAGGATCTCAGAAAATGGAAAGACATCCCTTGTGCATGGATAGGAAGAACAAACCTTGTGAAAATGGCCATACTCCCAAAATTGTTACGTAGATTTAATGCAGTTCCAATCAAAAGACCACTAGCATACCTCATAGATATAAAAAAAATCACTCCTAAAATTCTGGAACCTGAAGAGACCTAGAACAGCAAAGGCAATTCTAAGCAACAAAGGCAAGGCAGGAAGCATCACAATCCCTTACTTGAAGTTATACTACAGAGATACTGTAATAAAATTAGCATGGTACTGAAACAAAAACAGACCTGAAGATCAATGGAATGGGTTTGAAGATACAACTACAACTACAAACACACTTAACCACCTTATCTTTGATGAGAGTCCAAATGTGTTTACTGGAAGAAAGAATGTCTCTTTAATAAATGGTGCTGGAAAAATTGGCTCTCTATATGCTGAAAACTAAAACTAGACCCATGCCTATCACCATGTACTAAACAAAAGTCTAAATGAATCAAATATCTAAATATTAAAAACAGAAACACTAAATCTGTTGGAATACAAAGTAGGTAGAAATCTTGAAAACATAGAGGTAGGAAGAGAATTCATGGACAAATATCAAACTACACAGGAAATACTTCCCAAAATAAATAACTGAGATAACACCTATTAAGGAGTTTCTGCATGATAAAGGAAATCTCCAGGATAGTGAAAAGAAAATCCACAAATTGGGGGGAAAAAATCTTAGTGAACTCTCCCTCAGACAAAGGACTTTTGTCTAGAACACATAAAGAATTTTAAAATATCAGATGCCTGAAATTCAAAGACCCATTCCAAACATGGGCATCTGTGATGAACACATAGTTCTCAGATGATGAAATACAAATGGCAAGTAAATACATGAAAAAATGTTCAGCATAATTGATCATTAGAGAAATGCCAATTAAAACCACACTGAAATTCCATCTCACTCCAGAAAGAATGGCCAGGATCAAGAAAATTACCAACAACAAATGCTATAGAGGTTACAAAAAAAAGAAACTCTTCTGCACTGTTGGTGGGAGTGTAGTCTGGTGCAACTACAAATTCCTCAAAAAGCTGTGAGTGGAAGTCCCATTTGACCCAACTATCCCACTTCTGGGCATATTCCCAGTAGAACTGAAAGCATCATAACACAGTGATATATGTGCACCCATGTTTATAGCAGCACAATTTGTAATACCCAGACTTTGGAAACAACCTCAATGTCCATGAACTGAAGAATAGATTTTTTTTAAATGTGGTATTTTTATACAATGGAGTACTGCTCAGCCATAAAAAATGATCACACTGACATATTTAAAAATAAGTAGTCACAACTTGAGACCATACTCATAAGTGGAATAAATCAAACTTACATGTTTAAATACTGTATAGTCTCCCAAATATAAGAAATAGTAAGAGTACATAAAACTATATGGTAATCATGGTTCCCCATTATATGCTTTGAAGTCTTATATTTCATTCATAGGTTGGAATGGTTTCATTCTGCTATCTTTGATTTTATTATGTGTGATGGTATGAACAGCTACTTTGAAGCAAACAAGACATTGTGGCAGCCATTGCTGATTTAGTATCATCTTGCTTTGAAGTCCAACCATGCTTTCTTTTTTTTTTTTTTTAATTTTTACCGGTACCAGGGATGGAAATCATGACCACATGCTCTAAAGGCAGGCGCTTACGCCTCTGAACTAAATCCCCAGCGCCCATGCTTTCTTTCTTCTGTTTCTGTTGGTTCTACCAATGTAGTAGCCATTGTTCATTTTATATTATTTGGTTTTCAATGTCCTGTAATATTTTCATTCTCTTGAATTGTTTTACACTATTTTGTTATGTTTAATACGATTGTGTATAAAGGTGTGCTCAATTATTTCAAAGAAATAAGATGTTACAGTAGCTACTGGTGATATCCGGTTTTCTTGATGTGAAGTGCAGTCAGTGTTCCTTGCATTGTTTTGTTCTTATCTGCTTTACTCTGCTCTGTTTTGTTTTATTCTCTTTAAAACAAAATAAAAAATTAAAAAAGAAACCTGTAAAATGTTCTGCTGATTAACAAACAACAAAAATTGGCTAGTCTATTTATAGCCATAAGTTCCTAAAATCATAAAACAATTACATAATTCAATTTTATCCTCCATCTTTAACAGAGAACCCATTACTTGCAACTATAAAACAGGAGACAGGGGAGATGTAGGGAATGGCTGAAGCTGGAGACTGATCACACATTCCGGGGTGAGGCAAGCCTGTCAGAAAACAATGACTACTCCAAACAGGTGTTCCAGACTCAAGAACACCAAGCTCCTAGGTTGCCATGGATGCAGATTACTAGGCAATAGACTACCACGTGAAGCTGAGTGCTAATGTTTAAGTAAATGCACTACAGTGGTTAGCAGCTTCCCTCCTCCCATTCAGAGAGAGGGTCCTGACTTACCTCAGTTTTCATCTCTTGATTTTCCTACCCTCTCATTGTCTTTCCTGCAGGAAACATCAAGAGCTGCACTGTTTTGCAACAATAAACAGTGCTGGAAAAACTGGCTCTGCACATGCCAGACATTAAGATTGGACCCATAACTTTCACCATGCACTAAATGAAATTTGGAATAGATGAAAGATCTAAATGAAATATTAAATCTGGTAGAAGATAAAATAGGGACAATCCTTGAAGACACTGGTGTAGGCAAAACTTTATACATAAAACTCAATCACACACAAATTATCACAAAGTATCAACAATTATGAGCGACTTGTAAGCTTTTTCAATACAAGAGAAACCACCAACAGATTGAAGAGACAACCCACAGTGTCAGAAAAAATGTTTGCCAGCTGTTCCTCAGACAAAGGATTACTATCAGAAACATAGAATGAACTTAAAAAACCACACTCAACAAATTTAAAGACCCCATTGAAAATTAACATCTGAGATGAATACATACTTCTCAGATGAAGAAACACAAACAGCAAATAAATATCTGAACAAAAGTTTGACATCATTGGTCATTCAAGAGATGCAAATTAAAATAACACTGAGATTCCATCACACTCCAAAAAGAATGGCTATTATCAAGAAATTCACCAATAAAAAATGCTGGAGTTCCTGAGATGTAAAAGGAACCCTTCTCTGCTGTTGATGGGAATGTAGACTGATACAACCACTGTGAAAATAAGTGTGGAGATTCCTCCAAAAACAAGAATTGGAGGGGCTGGAGATTTAGGTCAGTGCGTAAGTGCCTGCCTAATGAGTAAAAGATCATGAGTTCAATACCCATTAGCAAAAATAACAATAATAACAATAAATAAAACAACAAAGATTGGAGGTTCCATTTGACTCAAGTATTCTCCTTCTCAGTATCTACCCAGCAGAATTAAATATGCTGTATGTGCACTTGTGTTTATATCAACACAGTTTATAATAGCTACATCTTGGATAAAACCCCAATATTCATCAACCAAGAAATGGGTATAAAAGATGTGAACTGTGTAAATAAGAAGTACTATTCAGTCATAAAGAAGGATAAATTAGAGGCTTTTATATGTAAATTGATCCGACTAGAGATCATAATCCTAAGTGAAATAAACGAGATGCATATGTGTAAAGGTAGTATTGTCTCCCTACTGTGAGAAGCTTAAAGAGTAAATAAGATCTAAAATATACAATAGCTATTCTAAAATGGGAAGAATCCTCAAAAGAAAAGGGAAAATAGTATAACGGAAAGCAGAAAGGAAGAAAGTAAAAAGCAAAAAACATTACATTAAAAATACATGATAGATACAATATTTATTTCTCTTAGTTCACTGAAAAGAAAGGATTGTGTTAATACTGTTTGGACAATTAAATGCCAATATCTTATACTCTGAGTAACTAATTTAAAGATAACAATACACAATGTAAGTGATTGTTACCTTCATATCTTGTTTCAAAATTTTATTATATTCTTTTTCCTCCTTAAAAATCTAAAAAAAAACAAGGAATAATTAAAAACCAAACCAACAGCTGCAAGGTGATGCAAAGAAGAACAACATAATATTTTTCAGAGTCAATAACAGAATGGGAGTCAGCACAACTCGCATAAAAAAACCTGTTCACTAAAGTAATGGCAGAAACCTTGCTGAAGGTGAGCAGATCAGCGAGTTAAAAAAAAAGCAGCCACAGACAATGCTGAAAACTCAGTGGATGCAAAGTCCATTAAAAATTTACAAATTAAGATTACATGGAAGTAAATCAGTTAACTCTGGAATATTATTGGGCAAGGGATTCAAAATGAGTTATTCTGAAATGGGCTTATGTACAGTAATTAATAAGAACTTTCACTAAAGCACTGTAGATGCAGCAAACATCAGAGAAATATTAATAAACTTCAACTATGAATTGAGCAATAAAAATGATCTTACATGTGAAGAAATAATGGAATTAATAAGCAAAATTCCTAAAGAAGACCATAGCAAAATGAGCAGCATTATTTGCATAATGCTAAGCCATGGTGAAGAAAAAATCTTGGAAGAAATGGACCTGTTGACTTGAAAAAATTAACAGCCTTTAAGAAGATATATCTGTAAACACCCAGTCAGGAAATCTAAACTTTTCATTATTCATATTTGCTAGGATACAGAACTGGACTGTGGCATTGAGACAGACAGTGGTTTTGATGATGGCTTGGCATGCCAGAAACCACCAGGAGAGGCCAACTATATGTATGCATATTCACAGCACCAGGTTACTATTCCTGGTGAAATTCAAAGGATGGATTCCAGTTCATTCAGTCACTGTTGTATTTTTTGCAGGCTGCAACTTTACAGGCCTTCCTTTCTGGTCAAACTCAAAATATTTGAAACCATTCTGCTGGGCTCTTTGTTCTTGATTCTCAACATATATCTGGCCAACAGCTCCCAACAGTAGCCATGCCACCACCTCAATGTGATTTCTGCCTTGAAATTCCTTCTGCTAGGTGCTTAGCTCAGTGCCCTTCATCTCAGTTGCAGGCAAAGTCTTTGCACATAAACAAAATGCAGAGAGATATTTCTGGAAGCTTAACACCCAGAGTCAGTCCTCATTCCTAACTGAAATCTCCTAAAACTGGTCTTTGCTGCCTGCTTTTATATCTGCCTTCTGGTCTTCTGAGTGGAGAGCAGAACCTCCCAACTTACATTCCCGCACTGCCTCTTCAGCCAGCATCTCCAAACTGTTCCAGGTTCTTCCACATGCCAATTCCAAACACTCTTGAACCATGTGGTCAGTTATAGGCACAGTAACATCCATCTTCACACCAAAATCTGTCTTTTATTTTCTCATTGATGAGACAAAATACCTGACTCCCAAGTTAAAGAACAAAAGGTTCATTTGGCTCACAGTTTGAAGATGTTTCAGTCCATAATCAGCTCTCTCTAATGCAGGACCATATCACAGAGAAGAAACAACAGTTCATAGCATGCAAAGTAGGTTACAGCAAAAATAGAGAGCATCAGCAGCCCTACCTTCCATTTTAACTGAAACACAGACTGGGGCACTTTTAACACCAGAATCACACCCTTAATTCAAAAATCACACAGGCTAGATCCAGCTACCTCCAAAAGCCTCACCAATGGCTGCATGAGCTTTTGGGTGGACAACTAGATATAAGCGAGAAAAATATTTAGAAAGAAACATTTAAGTTGCTGGATACACTAGATAAAACTCTTGAAGAAATAGGTATAGGTAAAGACTTTGTGTGCATGTGTGTGTGTGTGTACTTGTGAGTGTGTGTGTGTGTGTGTGTGTGTGTGTGTGCATGTGTGTGTGTGTGTGTGTGTCTACCTGGGATTGAACTCAAGACCTTACACTTGTCAGGCAGGCACTTACACCACTGAGATAAATTCCATAAATTCCTGGCCCGAGGCAAGGACCTTTCGAACAGAACATCAATGGCACAAGAAATAAAGTGAAAAATAAAGAATAGGGTTATAGTAAATTAAAAAGCATAGCAGAGAAAAGGAAACAATCCACAGAATGAAGGGACAACCTACAGATTGGGAATTAACATATTAATTCTTTTTATATACCCAAACTTTCCCTCTCTCACCCCTCACCCCTCCTTTAATCTCTTGGGTTTCCTCCCATTTGCAAAAGATCTATCTCTGTGTTTTCTATTAGCTATCCTTTATTTTCTTATTTAATTATTTTTGCTTGAGTTCCTCATATAAATGAAGTTATATAATATTTAAGCTCGTATATTTGATTTCATTTGCTTAATGTTATACTCCTGATTATCCAATTGCCTCCAAATGATTAAATTTTTCGTGGTTTCTGGCAAGATAGTACTTCATTGTGAAAAAGCATCGATTTTCTTTATCCATTCATCTGTTGATGGACATACAGGCTATTTCCAATGTTTGGCTATTATGAATTGTGCTAGTCTAACCATGGGTGTGCGCACACCATTGTCATATAATGTCTTTAGCACTTTTGAGAAAATACCCAGATGGGAAATAGCTGTGTATTATCTATATGTACCAACTCCCCAGGATAAATGTAATCATTACACATTGCAAAGTAAAAATCTGAAAAAATAATACTGTCATTCTTGAGGAAACTCAACAAAATGTCTAATATTCATTCTATGCATTGGGACTGATGTCATTATCCATCTTATGTGTACCAATAGCAATATGGGGATGCTTTGACAACCTGGTTTCATTTGAAGTAGTCCCTCAGGGCCTGGGGATTTACCTCAGTGGCATAAGCGCCTGCCTTGCAAGCAGGCAGTCATGAGTTTGATCCCCGGTACCGATAAAAATGAAAAGACAAAAAAAAAATTGAAAGTTGAGAGCATGACTGGCAGGGAGCCCTGCATCGACCTGCGGTGGGTGAGAGAAATGGGGACCCTTTCATAGACTAGGAGGCTCCAACAGAGGACATTCTGGGAACGAGCAGACTAGCCGGAACAGGGCCCTGCAGTGACTTAGTCGCATACTCCCCTCAAACAGGAGTGGTGGGGAGCGCTTGGCCTGGTGACACCACGGACTAAGATACATCAGGCTAGCCCAAATCAGGTCCCTGTGCCTGGCGGTGCACCCTAGCAGTGAAGCATTCAGTAGGTTGACCTGGAGGGGCGGGCCTAGCAGAGGCTGCCCAGGTCTGTGTCTCCCTAGTACACTGCAATGGGCGGGAACACCTAGCTGGCAGATTCAAACAAACTGTAACAGACAAAGAGAAGAAAAACACCTGGCCTCCTACATAGGCTTGTATGGAAGGAACAAAAAGTATGGGAAAAGGGAGCAAGAAGAAAGGATCCTCAGTCCCCAGTCCTGAGAACACTGATCCAGGAAATGTAAATGCAGAAGAGAATGAAGACAGAAAACATGCAATATCTGACATAGTGCCTATAGACATAAAGTGGTATCTCTGGAGCCTCATAGACAAGTTCAAAAATGAAGTATTTAATGAAATAAAGCAAGAAATAAGTAGAACAGTTAGAGAAATGCTAAGCCCTGCCCCCCCCCAAAAAAAAACAGATGGTGGAATGGAAGAACAGAAAAAAAAGGGGAATATTGATTGATGGAGAAAATAGAGAAAACATAGAATATGTCAAGCAGGTTCAAAGAGATTACCAAGAAACTAAAACCTCTATTGAAAGCTGGCATAGCGTCTTGAAAGAAACTAAGGATAGATTATCAGAACTGGAGGACAGATTTATAAGGTGGAAGCATGAAATGAAAAACTTCTAAAAAATAACAAGAAAACAAACAGCAATAATACAAAGACTAGAAGATGATAAGAGGATCTATAACGTAAGAATTAAGAACATAAAAGAAGAAGTAGGGACTCAAACAAATGAACTACAAAAGCTATTCACAGAAATAACCCAGGAGAATTTCCCTAATTTAGCAAAAAGTCAAGATACTCAGATGTATGAGGCATACAGGACCCCAGCCACCTACAACCCAAACAGAGCTACACTCAGACATATAATAAACAAAATTCCAGAAATCCAATATAAGAACAGAATATTAAAAGCTGTCAAAAACGGGAAGAAACAGATCACTTACAAGGGAACACCCATCAGAATCACAGCAGACTTCGGGGCACAAACCATCAAATCACGAAGAGCGTGGGAGGAAATAATTCAAGCTTTGAAAGATAATAACCTCCAGCCAAGATTGATATATCCTGCACAACTGTCCCTAGAAATTGATAGAAAAACAAGGTGCTTCCAGGATAAAGAGGAACTAGGGGAATTTGCAACCACCAATTCAACTCTACAGAGATTACTGCAGGATATTCTAAAAATGAAAAATACCAAGATTCCAAAAACAGTGGCAGAGCGGCCACAATGAATGGAGCAGAAAGCGAAATGAAGAGGACAAACTGACAACTAATGACAGAAAAAGAGCTCAACAGAAATGAGGCAGAGAAGGTTGGATGGTAGGAACAGCCATTTTGGAGAAAAAAGACATCAGAATAGATAGTGCTGATTTAATATCCTCTTGTTTTGAAGTCCCATCAAGCTTTTGTTCTTCTGTCTCCATCGGTTTTAACCTGTTGTATCTTATTGGATTTTATTATATGTGATAATATAAACAAAAACTTTTATAGACAAGGAGATTATAAAGAAACCATTGTTCCTTTTCTGTTAGTTGATTCTAAATGCCCTGTAATACTGTCATTCTCTTGAATGGTTTTACATTGTCTTGATATGTTTGATGCTACAGTATACGAAGTTCTACCCAAAGATTTTAAGGGAAGAGACACTATGGTAACTACTATTATGTTGAGATTATCTTGTGGTGAAACACTATTTTGTTTAAATGGCTATGTTTTGACCTGCACTGTTTTGTTGTTATGCCCTCTTTTTTATCTCAATCTCCTTTTTATTATCTACTTTTTCATTTTTATCCTTTTAATTAAAGAAAAAATAAATAAAAAATAGCAGGATATATTGTAGTAACCCACTTTGATTTCCTATTAACTTGATTTGAAACTCTGTATTGCTCTCACCATCTTGTTTTGACTGATTTTCCTCTATTCTGTTATGCTTGATAGTACCAAGTTTGAAAGTATAGACAACAACTATGAAGACAATAAGATTCATTGTGACGCCCATTCTGGTTGAATATTATCTTCTTTTGAAGTCCTCTAATGTCTCCAATGTTTTGGTTTTATTGGTCTTATTCTTCACTGTTTTGTTCAATTTTATTATAACTGATGATATAGGCAATTCTTTTTAAGATAACAAGAGGCATTATGGTAACCATTGTTGATCACCTTGTATTTTGTTTTTACATTATGTAAAATGTAATATATTATGTTTGTATTACGTCCATTCTTTTGATTTGACTGACTCTGTCCTGTTATGTCACATTTGGTTTTACTTTCGTCAAAAAAACAGTAGTAAGAACTGTGGGAGTAATAAAACCCACAATGTGTAATTGTCATTGTACAAAAGAAAAGAAAAGAAAGTTCTCTAAAAGATATAACCGCATATATGTTTAAGTGTATAAGATAGATAACCATATTGCTGAGTTTTGTTGGATCATTGAACAAAACTGTCTGCTGTCTCACTGTTTGAAAGTCCCCTCTATATGCTTTACTTGTGTAACTTCAACAACTATTTCTAAGATGACAATATAATTAACTAGTGATTTCCTACTGTTTATTTTTTCTGAAATTCTCTATAACTTATACCCTTTTTCTGGTTTTTTTTCTCCTTAAATAAAATTTTTTTTAAAAATGAAGTAATCCCTCAAAGTGGAAGCACAGCAGTGTAAGACACTCGAGAGTCATCATCACCATATGCCTTTTGGGCCCATTTTTCCATAAGAAAAGAGCCACAGATACATATGAATGGACCAAATATGAATGTGGGTAATCCCTTTCTTCTGTGGTGCACTACTATTATCTTCTTTAAGATATACAGTTTTGGAATGCTCGCTCAATGTGAGTTAGGAAGGGGTAGATAAATCCTCCTCCTTGCCCTTTATTCTTTCCACTATTTAAAGGGGCTACGTGAGAGGGTCCTGGGGAGACAATGTCTTCTGTAGTGCTGTCACACTCTAACACTCCAAACTCTAAAGACATAGCTGACATGGAATCACTCCACAGTACATACTCTTTTGAAAACTCCTACAGTTCTTCACCCTTGCATGAAAAAAAAATTCATAGAAACACCAAGCCTTCAACAAAATTTATTTATTTTCCTTGGCTCAGCCACTGCATTCTAGACACTAGGTAAGTTAGTCTCCATCACAGGGACCTGGTAGTTGAGAGAAGAATCGTGGGTCCCATAGGAGGACAGTGTCAGCGATAGAACAAGAGCACAGCTGCCTCAGTTATCTCCCGGCTACTGCTCGATCCAATATGAGTTCCATATCCGTTCCAGTCAAAGGCAGAGAAGTCTCCACACTGCACAGGATTGCCCTCTGGGAAGAAGCCTCCTCCACCAATGCAGTGCTACAAAAGAAGGAAAGGAGAGCTTGGAATTAGCTCAGTGGCATAAGTGTCTGCTCTGCAAACACACAGTTGTGAGTTTGATCCCTATTACAAAAAAAAAAAAAAAGGAGGAAAGGGTAATGAGAGATCAGCAGGTAAAGCTAAAGATATCTCAGTGGCAAAGTCTTTGTTCCACATTGGAAATGTCCATTGGTGGTATGGTCTATTACACTCATAACAATCTCTCTTCCTTTAGTTTTATTTCCATCATGCCTTCTGACTTTCTTTCCACTTTTCTAAACATTCATTCTCAGTGTCCCTGATAAAATTCTTCTTGAATTCCTTTGGTGCTCTTGCCTAGGAGGGGACATATCTCTCTCTTTCTTAAAGACTGTAAGACTCTCTTGGTCTTACACCCTACACGCCAAAGCTGCAAAACACCCTGCAGCTCCCTCAACATCACATCCTTTCTGAAACACTAGGAGCCCTGAGCATATATCCGTCAACATGTTACATTACTACCTCATGGATTTTTGCCTATGTCTCAAGAATCAGCTTACAAGTTGCCTCTTCTGTAGTTGTTGCTCTGATGCACCCAGCACAGTTGCAAGATTTGTAGCCCCTAGTTGTTTCTGTTTTGTTTTGCAGGGATTGGTGAACACCAAACCCAGGGCTTCACACATCTGACGTAAGCACTGTAACACTTGGCTCCCTTCCCAGGCCCCTTGTTTGTATATCCATTATGCTTCAAGGCTTCACACAGTAATGACATCTTTGTGTCAATGTCCTGCTAGATGCTGGACAAGGAACACAGGATCCTGTGTTGCTGAACAGTACAGGGGACGTGCTCCCTGCAAGCTTCTCTAAGGTGTGAGTGGAACCATGCACACTGCATTTCTTGTGCTTCAGGCCATGGCTGAAAGGTGCCATGAAAGACAGATTGTCACAAAGATTGGCACTAGTGCCCCTCAGTGACACTCTCCATTATGCCTTGAGGGTCGTCCTTGACAGTGAAGCTGCCTCATCCTAACTGGGAAACAGATAAGCTGATGGCTGAGCAATGAAAAAAGAAAATGAGGTCCTCAGGGTCACCTGGCAACAGCTCAGGACCTTTTTCAGACTGCTAGTGAGAGGAAGACTGAGGCTCAAGATATCCCTTATCACTGTCTTTTGGACAAAAGCCTTATTGACTGGTGTGGGGATGGAGTGGGGACAACTGAGTATAGCCCTGTTGGCAGGCAGTCTCTCAGGTGACCTCAGGCTGAAGTACTTTGTGGGAGGGACAAGGGTACGTTGGCTGTGTTCCACTATTATATCAGGACTTCCCTCACAGTTCCCCCGCAGTGTGTATCTATGGAAGCCCCAAACACAAGGAACACCAAAATTTATTCTGAAAACTAAAAGTCAGTAGAAGGACATGGCTGGGTGTTGGTCAGTGTTAGCTCCAAAATGTTTCACAGGCTGTTCCTGAACATAAGACTCACCCTAACCTCAAGCAACTGAGTGATTTTGGCCAAAAGTTGAGCAAATATCAATGGTGCGCTTGACCCTCAATTCTTGATTTGGGTCTTCAAAGAGACAGAGTATCTATTCGTGAACAGTACACACACACACACAGAGAGAGAGAGAGAGAGAGAGAGAGAGAGAGAGAGAGAGAGACAGAGAGAGACAGAGAGGGACAGAAAGACAAACAGCACATTTCTCAAAGATCCCTTTGGAATCCACAACAACTCACAATTTCAGTGTTACACCCGGTGACCTTCATTCCAGCACACAAGGCATTCGCTGCTCCCTCGTTATTAAATACTCTGAACTGGACATATCCTGCAGTGAACTCATCTGCAAACAAGAAGGAGAAAAAAAATTCAAGGAAGATAGTGGAAATCGATTCCTTTAGACCAGGACAGAAGCTGTCTGTGCCAAACTGAGTTTCCAGACCCACATTTCAGCTTACCAGTGGACCCCAAAACGACTGTGCCCAGTGCATGGTTTCTGCCAGGAACAAGTCTGGCCAAAAGAGACCTTGCCACACCCAAAAGTCCAACAGTTTGTCCTCACAGGTTCCCCTGCACTCTCAGAGGTTTGCACAGAGAGAACCCAACAATGCAAGAAAATCACCAATTAGCATCACTCCACATACATTACAGCAGTTGGCAAGGCACTCACACTGATCCTCTTCACGCTTTTCTTTTTCTCTTTTATTATAAGGTCTCTAATCCCAATTATACATAATAGCAGCTGGGGATTTTATAGCACAGGCTCAGCCTATAGGATGGATAGGCTGCCAAATTCAGATTTAGGTTAAACAAATTTATAGTTCATTTATAGTTCCCACTCACAATAGAAATACAATTGTCTCAACATTGTTGCTCTTCCTTGTGCACGTGGGTGTTGCCTGATACTGACAACTTACCAAAGGACAAGAAATAGAGTTGTTAAAAGTAGAGTGCAGAGGCAAATTTCTCTAGTCCAAATTCTAGCCAACCCACCCATGCCTCTGAAATGAGGTAAATACCTGAACCCCCCCCCTGCTTGCTTCCTAACCTGCACAAAGGAAGCAATATTACTTCAGACCTCAACGGTTGCCATGCAGATTAGAGGATGCAATACTGTGCACATAACATGCATAGAGGAGAACCAGGCTGCAGTATGTGATAGATAACTGCTACCCACTGTAAGTGAATTTATCATCTTTCCTACAAAGATTTCAGAGGAGCACTGAGGACTCACTGCGGCCATTGGGGGAGTAATAAGAGGCTGTCTTCTCAGCATCACCAAAATCATAGACCACAGGTATCGCAGGCCCATTATCAGTCCAACACTTTCCTGTTCCATATTTCACTGGGTATTTCTGTGGGAAATGAAGCAGTCATTAGACAAGGACAATAGCATCGGCTCTCACTGGGATGCTGCACAGAGGAGAAATATTTGGATCTTGATAACAAAGATTTATTTTATTTTATTTTATTTCTATTTTTATTTTTATTTTTATGATGCTGGGGATCAAACCTATGATCTTGCCATACAAACCAAGATCTCTATCCATGAGCCACATTCCTAGCCCACTCAGATATTGTTTAATTTTTACATAACATAGGAATCTTTCTTTCTGGCTATGCTTATCCTACATACCACCCTCCTTGCACGCCCTCTCAAATTCTCTTGCTTTACCCATTTCTGATCTTTCTTCTACAGTTCACTCTAATGTGTCTCTTGCTTTCCCTGGGTCAGATTAATTGGAGGAGAAGCTAGGAGTAAATTATGGAAGAGAAAACAGGCAAAATAGCCTCAGGGGGAAATGACTCCTTCCTGAACTCAAATACTTGCTGCTCTCTATAGTATGAAAATCAGCTCAGCCAGGAGCCCTGTGTACCTGATAGAGTCCAAACAGATTATGTTCCAGGTGCTGGAAGAAGCCAACTGCTGTGCGGTACCTCAGCAGGGAGTTATTCCTCCAATTCTCCAAGGGGCTATTGTTGGGAACATGCCAGATGCCCAGGTCCAGGGCCTGGATGTCGTAGTAGCCTGGATTCTGTAAAGCAAACAACAATGAGCCTGACCAGGCCCTGAGACCCCATGAGAAAAACAAAACACACACGTCAACCTTCAGCTGAGCTGATAGCTGTTTTCAGTGTATAGTTGGAAAGGTGAGATCAGACACTCCCAAATCCAGAAGATAATGGCTTCCACCACCACTCAAGAGCTCTAGTTTTATTGGGTTTTCTTGGGAGGAACTGACCTTGAAGGCATGTGTTTCTCTCACCTGCTCCAGGTGTAAATCCACACCCCATATTCCAAACATCCCTGCTGCATATTTGTGATGTTGTCACACTCTAGGCTGCCCCACTTCCCACAATGGTGGCAAAGGCACCAACCTTGTAGTCATCACTTGTAGCTGCCTCTGCAGTCCCAAAAGTGTTGTAGTTGGCCCAGTTGCCATCACCTTCGGGGTAGTCAGCTCTGTTTCCCTGTTGACTGGACCAACGGTCACCCACTGTGCACTTCCCATACATGTTGTTCTCATGCACACTGGCCACCAGGGTCCAGCCTCCACCCGCAGTGGTCATGTCACAGAAGGTCTGGTAAATGACGCCATTCTTGGTGCGAAGGAAATACAGGCCATCTGTAAGGAGAAGCAGCCCAGAGCCTACCTGTCTGCATGCAAGGCACATTTCAGCCACAAAGTCAGGACAGCTCTTGAAAAATAAACACGGCCCCAACACTCCTCACTTGGGCCTATCATTTGGTGTCCTTAGCACTACTGGCTCTCCTGAGCTCAGAAGACCACATCCCTGGGAATGAGTCAAAACAGAGTTACCCAAACTCCGTGAAACTCTGCCTAAAGATAAACATGGAATTATCACTATTCAGCAATTCCATCCCAAATATATATCCAAAAGACTGAAGCCTGAACTCCAATCAATATTTGTATGGTAATACTCATGGCATTATGGATCACAACATGCAAAAGGTAGAAACAACCCCAGTGTCCCTCAACAGATGGATGCATAAGCAAAACATTGTGCCTAGGCGTAGAGGTACAGTGTCTATTACATATATAGTATACATCTACTGATAAATGTGTGCAAACACAATGGTTGGAGTTCAACAGAAATCAAATATCCATGCTATAACACGTATGAATCTTGTTGATATTATTTAAGAAGAATAAGCTAAGCACAAAAAGACAAATCATTTATGATCTACTTATAAAAGGTAACTTAAATAAGCAAATTTATCCAAAGCATAAATAGAACAATATAGAAAAGGAGATATGAAGGTATTGCTTAGTGGCTAGAGTCTCAATTAAAGGAAATGCAAATTTTCTGGAGAAGTGACGGTTGCTTAGCAATATAAAAATAATTTATGCCCACACAAATGAATGCTTAAAAATAATTGAAATCATAAACTTTATCCAGTAAAAATGTATGGACTATTTCCCATTCTTTGTATACAAAAAGTAAAACCTCCCAGAAAGCTTGGCTCTGCTAGAATGTCTATCCTGCAACACTCACCACGGGCATTACGGCACCTCTGCTTCACTTCATTGCAGCTTCGGGGCAGAAATCCAGACAAAGAACAGGTGTCTTCCTCAAGATAGGCACCGGTCACAGCTGGAAAAAATACGGGAGTTTCATTCTCATTGCTGGTTTGACACAAAACTCAGCTTCCCCTTATCGTTAATCTCAAACTCATTTCTCCACTGAACCAGGGCTTCACTGCCTGGATTAATGACCCTGAGATAGCCAGTGTCATCTCCATTCAGCCCATCAGGCCTGGTATCCAGCGCAGACTTAACACATACGTCTCCACATAACCTGAAGCAGATGCTAGCCACTGCCCTGGGCATTGGGTACTCAAAAGAATTAAACACCTTCCCCTTCCAAAAAATAAAATAAAATACCAAAAACAAACAAAGCAAAAAAATCCTCTACAAGCGAGTTTCTAAAAACCCAACAAATGGCCAGGGATTTAGTGCAGTAGTCTAACTGCCTGCTTGGCCAGCACAAGGTTATAAGTCCAAGCCCCGGTACTAGATGGGAAGCCAAACAGTCCTTAGCAGGGTCCCTTCAAAGTAAAGTGAGGCCAAAGCATGAACCAAGGTGGGCCTGAGCAACATGCTCCCTGCTACAGGTCAAATCCCTCAAGAGGTCAGAAATCAGCATTCAGCCTATATCCAAGGTGACCTGAGCTCATCTCAAAGATGTCATCTTAAGCTCATAAGAGGATCAGATCCTGGAAGTAACTCAGCTGCTTATTTTTTTCCAAAACTAAAGATGAGCTGGGAAGTCCAGGCTCCTGGAAGAGACTCACCTGCAATGCACCCTCGAGTGGCTACCATCAGCAGCACCAGGCAACCAAGCTGCATCGTGGCAATCTGACAAAAAGCAAAATGAAAGTCACTATTGTAACCATTCTTCTTCCATGTCCTTGTCACTACCATACTACTTTCTAGTCCAATACACACTAAAGTGTTTTCGGCTCTTTTTCTGTCTTTTTTTCTTAACTCCGTACATCGGGCACTTAAACCAGAACTGGGCAGAAACTATTCTTCCCATAACTCACAGACAGCATCCCTCTTCCCTCCACTCTGGACCCGGAGCTGAGCATTGCCAACCAAGTGTGTGTTTCCTCCACAGAAATAATGATCAAGAACAAGGCTCTGACCTTTTTATGGAGAAATCCCAGTGGGCACTGCCCAGATCTCCAGCCTCACCCTCTACTGGCATTATGCCCAGTGCAGGTGAGGCTTCTGTTCACATCAGGCAAGGCTCTTTATTGACAACAGAAAGAGCTGGCAGTCAAGCACAATTCTTAACAGTCATTTACTAGCATTGCTTCCAGATTCAGAAATTTCATGAACCAATTACCCTCAAATTTTTTTTTTTTTAATTTTATTTAAGGAGAAAAAGAAATTAAAAAAAACAGAAAGATGGTACAAGTTATACAGAATTGTACAAAAATAAACAGTAGGAAATTACTAGTTAATAGTTACATATTCTCATCTTAAAAATAGTTGTTCAAGTTACAAAATTAAAGCATATAAAGTGGACATTCAAACAGTAAGACTGCAAAAAGTTCTGTTCAATTACCCAACAAAAACTCAGTTATACGGTTATCTATCTTATACATTTAAATATACATGCAAGTTACACCCTTTAGAGCACTTTCTTTTCCTCTCTTTTTTACAATGACCATTACACCTTTTGGGTTTTATTACTCCCACAGTTCTTATTACTTTTTTCTGAAGAGAATAAAACCAAATGTGACATAACAAAACAGAGTCAGTCAAATCAAAAGGATGGACATAGTACATAATGTAACAACAGAATACAAAGTGATCAACAATGGTTACCATAATGCCTCTTGCTATCTTAAAAAAATTGCCTATATCATCAGTTATAATAAAATTGAACAAAACAGTAAAGAACAAAACCAATAAAACCAAAACACTGGAAACATTACAAGACATCAAAAGAAGATAATAGTCAAACCAGAATGGGCGTCATAGTGAATCTTATTGTCCTCACAGTTGCTGCCTATACCAAACTTGGTACTATCAAGCAAAACAGTATAGAGGAAAACCAGTCAAAGCAAGATGGTGAGAGCAATACAGGGTTTCAAATCAAGTTAATAGGAAATCAAAGTGGGTTACTATGATATGTCCTGCTATTTTTTATTTTATTTATTT
This sequence comes from Cavia porcellus, assembly GCF_034190915.1. Classification (NCBI taxonomy): domain Eukaryota; kingdom Metazoa; phylum Chordata; class Mammalia; order Rodentia; family Caviidae; genus Cavia; species Cavia porcellus. Next base: position 48,743,855 of record NW_026947490.1, read on the forward strand.
TTTCCCTTAATTAAAAAGATAAAAATAAAAAAATAAATAATAAAAAAGGAGATTGAGATAAAAGAAGACATAACAACAAAACAGAACATAACCATTTAAGCAAAATAGTGTTTCACCATAAGAAATCCCAACATGAAAGTAGTTACCATAGTGTCTCTTTCCTTGAAATCTTTGAGTATAACTTTGTATACTGTAGCATCAAACATATCAAGACAATGTAAAACCATTCAAGAGAAATGACAGTTTTACAGGGTATTAGAACCAACTAACAGAAAATGAACAATGGTTTCTTATTATCTCCTTGTCTATAAAAGGTTTTGTTTATATTATCACATGTAATAAAATCCAATAAGATACAACATGTTAAGACCGATGGAGACAGAAGAACAAAAGCTTGATGGGACTTCAAAACAAGATGATATTAAGTCAGCACTAGCTATTATGATGTCTTGTTTTCTCCAAAATAGGTGTTCCTACTATCCAACCTTCTCTGCCTCATTTCTGTTGAGCTCTTTTTCTGTCATTAGTTGTCAGTTTGTCTTCTTCATTTTGCTTTCTACTCCATTCATTGCGGCGTCTCTGCCACTGTTGCTGGAATCTTGGTATTTTTCTCTTTTAGAATGTCCTGCAGTATTCTCTGTAGAGTTGAACTGGTGGTTGCAAATTCCCCTAGTTCCTCTTTTCCTGGAAGCACCTTGTTTTTCCATTAATTTCTAGGGACAGTTGTGCAGGATATATCAATCTTGGCTGGAGGTTATTATCTTTCAAAGCTTGAATTATTTCCTCCCATGCTCTTCGTGATTTGATGGTTTGTGCCAAGAAGTCTGCTGTAATTCTGATGGGTGTTCCCTTGTAAGTGATCTGTTTCTTGTCTCTGGTGGCTTTTAATATTCTGTTCTTATATTGGATTTCTGCAACTTTGATTATTATATGCCTGGGTGTTGTTCTGTTTGGGTGGTAGGTGGCTGGGGTCTTGTATGCCTCATACATCTGAGTATCTTTACCATTTTCTAAGTTAGGAAAATTCTCCTGGATTATTTCTGTGAATAGCCTTTGTAGTTCATTTGTTTGTGTCCCTACTTCTTCTTTTACATTCTTAATTCTTAAGTTATGGATCCTCTTATCATCTTCAAGCCTTTGTATTATTGCTGTTTGTTTTCTTGCTATTTTTAAGAAGTTTTCATTTCATGCTCCCACATTACAAATCTGTCCTCCAGTTTAGATAATCTATCCTTAGTTTCTTTCAAGCTGTTATGCCAGCTTTCAATAGAGTTTTTAGCTTCCTGGTAATCTCTTTGAACCTGCTTCACGTATTCTATGTTTTCACTATTTTCTCCATCAAACAATTTTCCCCTTTTTTTCTGTTCTTCCTTTCCACCATCTGTTTTTTCTTGGGCAGTGCTTAGCATTTCTCTAACTATTCTACTTACATCTTGATTTAGATAATTAAATACTTCCATTTTGAACTTGTCTATGAGGCTCTGGAGATATCGCTTTATGTCTATTGATGCTGTGTCTGATATTGCATGTTTCCTGTCCTCATTCTCCTTTGCATTTACCTTTCCTGGATCAGTGTTCTCAGGATTGGGGGCAGAGGACCCTTTCTTGTTGCTCCCTCTTCCCATATTTTTTGTTCCTTCCATACAAGCTTATATAGGAGGCCCAGTTTCTTTCTTTGTGGGTTGCAGTTTGTTTGAATCCACCAGCTAGGTGTTCCTGCCCACTGCAGTGTACTAGGGAGACCCAGACCTGGGCAGCCTCTGCTCTGCCTGCCCCTCCAGGTCAGTGAACCTACTAAAGGCTTCACTGCTAGGGTGCACCACCAGGCACTGGGACCTGGTTTGGGCTAGCCTACTGGGTCTTAGTCCGTGGTGTCACCCAGGTCAGGGCTCCCTACCAGGGCTCCCTGCTTGAGGGGGGAATATGTGACTAAAGTCACTGCAGCATCCTGTTCTGGCTAGTCTGCCCGGTCCCAGAATGTCCTCTGTTGAAGCCTCCTAGTCTATGAAAGGGTCCCTGTTCCTCTCACTCATTGCAGGTCAATGCAGAGCTCCCCTACAGTCCCACTCTCAACTCCATTTGGTTCACCAATTCCCGCTCTCAAAGCTTTCACGTGCTCTCTCTCCCTGCTGTGCTGATTGGGATGCAGCAACGGCAGCAGGAAATTCAAATCAAGGCTTCCAGAGGCGTGGGTTCCAGTTTCCGCACTGAGATTTTATCTATTCCTGTTATAGCATCAGGATTGCATTTCCTGTTGGTTTCTCTCAGCTTAGTTCGTTCTTGGGTCATCAGGGTATATGTTCCCTTGCTTAGGACTCCTCACACTGTATCATTGCTGGATTCTAAGCTGGCAATCTCAGAGAGCCTTCGTAGCTGCTATTATGTGTCCACCATGTTCTCCCAGAAGTCCAGTTTTCCATCTTCTTGACCTAGCTTTAGTACTTCATACATTTCTAGCAATCTGTCTATTTCTTCTGTGTTATCAAACCTATGAGAGTAGAGGTTTTCGAAATAGGTGTTGATGATATTGTGTACTTCTACAGACTCTGTAGTGATTTTGCCTTTTTCATTCCTTATTGCATGAATTTGAGCTTTTTCTTCCCTTTTTAAAATAATGTCAGCTAGGGGCTTATCAATTTTATTTATTCTTTCAAAGAACCAACTCTTTGATTCATTGATTTTTTGGATTGATTTCTTAGTCTTTATTGCATTAATTTATGCTCTGATTTTTATAATTTCCTCCCTTCTTTTGGCTTTGCGCTTGAATTGCCCTTTTTTTCTAGATGTTTGAGGTGTAGCATCAGGTTATTTATTTGTATTCATTCTGTTTTCCTAATGTAGCAACTCAGTGCAATAGATTTTCCTCTGAGGACAGCTTTCATTGCATACCACAGATTCCGGTAAGTTGTATTTGTATTTTCATTTGCATGTATGTATTTTTTATTTTCTTCTTTAATTTCCCCTATGACCCACTGATTACTCAACAGTGTGTTTTAGTTTCCATGTGTTTGTGGGATTTTTGCAGTATCTTTTATCATTAATTTCTAATTTCATAGCAGTATGATCTGATGACATGCATGGGATAATTTCAACTCTTTTGCATTTATTTAAATATGTTTTGTGAGCTAATATATGGTCTATTTGAGAGAATGACCCATGTACTTCTGAGAAGAATGTATATTCTGATGTTGTTGGATGGAACACTCTGTATATGTCTATCAAGTCAGTTTGTTCACAAGTATGGTTCAGTTCTGTTATGTTTTTGCTGATTTTCTGTCTGGTTGATCTGTCCTTTGGCGTCAATGTGTGTTAAGGTCTCCTGTTATAATTGTGTTACTGCTAATTTGGTTTTTCATTTCTGTTAATACTTGTTTTATGTAACTGGGTGCTCTGGAATTTGGTGCATATATATTTAAGATAGTTATCTCTTCCTCTTGAAGTTTTCCCAAACCAATACATAATGATCTTCTTTGTCTCTTCTGATCTTTCTTGGTTTGAAGTTCACATTGTCTGCAAACAGAATAGCTACCCCCACTTTGTTTTGAGTTCCTGTTGCACAAACTATTGTTTTCTGTCCTTTGACTTTCAATCTGTGAGTATCCTTTTGGGTTAGATGAGTCTCTTGTAGACAGCGTATGGTTGGATTTTGCTTCTTGATCCATTCTGCCAGTCTATTTCTTTTAATTGGTATATTGAGACCATTTACATTAATCATTATAGCTGTTATATGTTGGTTTATTATTGACATGTTATCTTTCTGCTGTTGAATCTTTATCTTTCTCTTCTGTTTAATTGTCTGCTTTGCCTAGTGGTTTTTTCCTCAGTGTGTATAAACTGTCTTTCGATATTCTTTGGTGACCATGAAGTTTTTCAGCTGTTCTTTGTCATGGAAGTATCTTATTTCTCCATCGATTTTGAAGGACAGTTTTTCAGGGTACATCAGTCTAGTTTGGAAATCATTTTCCTTTAGGATCTGAAATACTTCACTCCATGCTCTTCTTGACTTTATTGTTTGTGCTGAGAAGTCTGCTGTGATTCTGATAGGTTTTCCTTTATAAATGATCTGTCTTTTCCCTCTGACAGCTTTTAATATTCTATTCTTATGTTGCATTTCTGGGATGTTGATTATTATATGTCTGAGTGTAGCTTCATTTTGGTTATGGCTATTTGGAGTTCTATGTACTTCAGTGATCCTGATGTCAGTTTCTATTCTCATGTTTGGGAAATTTCAGCTATTGCTTCTCTAAATATCCTCTTGATGTCTTTTATGTTGTCCCCTTCTTTTTGGTTTATCCCTTTCAATCATATTTTGTTTTTCTTTGTATCATCTTGCAGCTGTTGAATTGTTATTTCCTCATTACTTGTTGCTTTTAAAAGATCTTTCCTTTCCTATTCACTAGCTGCAATCTTGTCTTTGAGATCTGAAATTCTATCTTCACTTTCACTGAGGCAGCTTTTACAACTTTCAATGGAAATTTTCATTTCCTGTATATCTCTTTGCATCTGCTTTATGTATTCTGTGTATTTCTTGTATTGTTCATCCAGGGATTTTACTCTTTTTTTTAGTTTCTCCAATTTTTAACTGTGTCTTATTTAGATATGTTCAGCATCTCTTTTATTTCTTTTATCATTTCTTGTTTTACCTGGGAGATCATTTTTTGTTTGAATTCCTTTGAAGGAATTTTGTTTGAATTCCCAGAGTTGCTTTTTTATTTCAGTAGCTCTTATTTCAGGTATTGCAGGTGTATGGCATATATTTTCTTCTATGTACATAGCTCCCGAGGTCTTGGGGTGGGCTGGAGGTTTGAGATTGCATTTTGGTCTTTCACTTTGCCATTTTCCTGTATTTCTGTGTTTCAAATGTTGTTCCAAGTCTTCCCCTGGATGTGTTGGAAATCTTTTCCTGTGCCCTAGGCTCCTGGGACTGAATGGAGATTTCTGAGCCTGGCCCAGTTAGGCCCTCAGGCCCTCCTGTGCCACTTTCAGTGTTCCAGGTAGCTGGGCAGGCACCTAACCACTGTGGATGATGGGCTAAAGCTCTTCGTTGGTGAAAACCAATGCCCTGGAACTCACTTCACCTGCTCTCAAATCCCGTAATTGAAGAAGCTCACTGAGCTTAATATAGTTGGTCCACAAAACCTCCCAAGGCTAGTCTAGTGTGGCTGGGCTCTGGGTGGTTCCTTGAGCTCCAGAAAAGATGATCTTAAAGTTGCCCATAGCTTGGAGTGGTGTGCACACTCACTCCCGCTGCTAACTGAGTCTCCTGGTTTGGGAGAAGGTCACTGGGCATGCCTTGCAGAAGCCTGAACTAACTCTAATGGACATCATTGTCTTGTTCCTGATTTTAGGGTAAATACTTTCAGTTTTTGACCATTTAGTATGACACTGGCTTTCGGTTTGTCATAGATGGCCTTTATCATATTGAGATAAAGACCATCTATTCCATTTTTCTGTAAAGTTCTTATCATAAATGCATGTTGGACCTTATGAAAAGCTTTTTCTGCATCTATAGAAATGATATGATTCTTGCTTTTGGCTTTATTGATACGCTGGGTTACATTTATTGATTTACATATGTTGAATCATTCCTGCATGCCTGGGATAAATTCCACTTAATCATTGTGTATAATCTTCTTGATGATTTGCTGCATCCTATTTGCCAATATTTTATTGATGATTTTTTTGCATCTGTGTTCATTAGGGAGGCTGGTCTGTAGTTGTCTTTTTTGGTTGGGTCTTTCTCAGGTTTTGGTACTAGAGTGATATTTGTTTCCAGGAATGACTTAGGAAGGATTGCTTCCTTTTCAATTTCATTGAAGAGTTTGACGAGTGTGGCCTTGTACAGATGTAGATGCAGCAAACATCAGAGAAATATTTATGAACTTGAAATATGAATTGGGGAATAAAAACGATCTTATATGTGAAGAAATAATGGAATTGATGTGCAATGTTCCTAAAGAAGACCATAGCAAAATGAGCAGCTTTATTTGCATAAGGCTAAGCCATGGGGCAGGAAAAAAATTTTTGGAACAAATGGACCTGTTACCTTGAAAAAATTCGCAAAGTTCTTCAGAAGATATCTTTGTAGACATCCAGCTAAAAAACCCAAACATTTCATTTTCAGCCTTGCAAGGATACAGAAGCTGTGGCATTGAGACAGACAGTGGTTTTGATGATGACTTGGCATGCCAGAATATAGCAGTAGAGGCCAACTATATGTATGCATATTCCACAACACCATGTTAACTATTCCTAGTGACATTCAAAGAATGGATTCTGGTTCATTCAATCACTTTGTGCTCTGTTGAAATTGTATGTACACAAATTTGAGTTTATTCACATTCTTACTCGAGATAACTGGAAGTAGCAACAGAATTTGACTGCTTTTCCTATGCTTTTCCTCTGATTCCACTTTGCAAAGAAACAACTTCCTTGTATTATGTCCATGCTCACAAAAGAATGATTCCATCACAAGAATTGGTTGAATTTTTTGTTTGTATTCCAAGAAAGGAAGCAATATAAATGATACTGTATTTCCTTCTCTAATTCAATACTTTAGAACCATACCACTTCCCACAATGAAGCTACCTGAAACTCAGAATCAGGTAGTTGAAATTGAATTTAATTAGGAATAAATAAATATGGATATTGGTATAATCATTTTGAAAAGAAATTATTGTAATTGTATATCTTTCATAATTAGAAATATTTTGATGTATGCTATGAATTTTCAAATAATTATGAAGAAGTTAAACATTATTGCATTAATGACTTTTAATAACACTCCTGTACACTTTTAAGACTGTATACCCTAGTTTTGTTAAACTGTATAAATGATGATATGTACTGTTATTTTAGACCTCAAAGATCCATGACTGTTGTGATGTTTGTTCTGAGTATGTGTTTCTTATATTTTAAAAAGTCATATCTATAATTGATAAGGAAAGAACATATTTAAGAGGGTAAATTGAGTTGATTCTTTTAAGGCTAATATGCAATGTTAATGGAGAGACAGAATCATAACTATAATGTACTAAGATCTACCAGCATATTTCTTCTCACTTGTTCTTATACAAACCAGATGAAATTTACATACCAGCAGAGTACCTGGAGATCAACTATGTAAAATCCTCAAACTATTACTAGAGGAATATGGAGAAATTCTAAAGAAACATACTAAAACATTGTCTGTATAAGAAACAGTGGAATGTAAGGAAAGAACAGTAAATGGATCTGCTGGGCAATATGTAATCGAAAGAAAGTGGTTTGAAACTGAGCAGAGATACAGCTCTGTCTGAAGTAGGCAGCGCTAGAGGTTCCATTTTAGAAAAGTCCTGCCAGATAATTTCTTCAGGAACATAAAGTGTGTGGGGGAGATACTCCAAAATTATGTGAAAAAGTGAAAAATTGGAGCTTTTCCAAAAAGCCACAAAAGTTGTATTTGTTGAGCATAATTTGTAAGCATGCTGTATTCTGTTGAAGTTTACAATCAGAGGAAAAATAGTGGTGATGCTTTTACTGTTGCCTGAAATGAAAGGACCACAGCACACAGGGCTTCAGAAGCATACAGTTGGAGCCCCTCTATGCATGTGGGAAAACGGAAGACCAGAGCTCAGCCCTAGCCAGGGAGGCTCCTGGCTCATGGAGGTTCTTGGCGATGACTGACCGCACCTGTTTACTTCACAAACTTTCAGTCTGACATTTCATGTGAACTTCCTTTTGGCTCAAAGAAAGGAATTTACATTTGCAATTGACAACTATTTGTTTTGATAAGATCTATTAACTTTTGCTAAATAAATATAGCATATAATTATATCCTAAAAACACAATTATATGTACATATATATATATGCTTTAAAATAAAATAAGTGCCATACATAAAAAATAATAATAATATTTTAAGATGGATTTTTGTGTGACAATTTTGTAAGTTTTTAATTTGAATTTTTATTTCCAAACATAAATTCAAACTTAAATTACAAAAAATAAAATAAGAAATAATGGCAGAAAATTCTTAAGCATAGAAAAGAATTTGACGTATACATAAGTAAATCATATGGAACTCCAATTAGTCATGACCAAAATAAACCTACAACAAGGCATATAATAATCTAGATTCCAATAGACAACTATTTGAAAACCAGAAACAATATGATAGTGAAGATCTCCGGTTGTCTTGTTTTGAAATCTGTGCCTCTTACATTGTTTTCTTATGATCTGTTTTGTTCTGTTTTACTATGTTTAATTTTACCTTCTTTAAAATAAAATTTTTAAAAAACAATTTACTGCAAAAAAATAATAATAATCTAGATTCCAGAAATACAGCACAAGAACAAAATATTAAAAACTGCTACAGGAAAGAAACAAACAATCTATAAAGGAAAGACCATCAGAGTCACAGCAGATTTCTCAACACAAACTCTTAAGTCAAGGAGAGGTTATAGCAAAGTATATTAGCCCTGAAAGAAAACTACTTGCAGCCCAGACTGATGTGCCCCGCAAAACTGTCTTTCAGATTTAATGGGTAAATAAGACACTTCCATGGAAAACAACAACTAAAGAAATGCACAACCACCAGATCAGCTCTAGCAGTGTTCTGAAAGATACTCTAGAAAGAAATAACAAATATCTCAATGCCAAGAACACCAAGAGAAAGAAGCCACCAAACAGGGCAAGCAAATGCACAGAGAGGAAAGATGGGAACCAACAGCAAGAAAAGGATAAGCCAATACATATCAGCTATAACTATCAGTGTAAATAGTCTCTTCACCAATCAAGAGAAACAGACTGGCAGAATGGACAATAAACAAGATCCAACAGTATGCCGTGCTATGGCTTGAGTCTGGATGTTCCCCGAAAGCTTCATGCAGTCATGTAGGTGGGCTTCCAGAGTTTGTGCACCGGCTGGGGATTTAGCTCAGCAGTGTAAACACTTGCCTGGCAAGTGTGATGTTGTGAGTTTGATCCCCCAGTACAGTGGACATAGCATGCATACAATATAAGGAACAGAAAGAGTCTTTTCTCTTTGCTCCTCCCCTTTTGATCTTTTTCCCTTTTCACTCTTGTCACTTGCAATCCCCATGAACATATGTCTGTTAGCCACACCACTCTGTCTTGGAGCCAGCTGAGTATGGCTGAAACCTCCAAAAAAATAAACCTTTCCTTCCTTCATTTTGGGTGTCAAGTATTTCGTCTCAGCAACAAGAGAAAAGTAATCAAGACATACTGTATATAAGGAACACAATTAATTCAAAAAGAAATTCATAGATTGAAAGTCAAAGAATGAAACACAATATTCCATGACAGGAATCAAAAAGAAAATCAGGGATAACTATTCTGTTTGCAGATAATGTGAATTTCAAGCTAAGGCAAATCAAAAGAGATAAAGGTCACTACATACTTGTTAAAGGAAAACTCAAAAAAAAGATAATCATATATGTTGTGCACAAAATATAGGCACATCCAACTATGTAAAACAAATTTTAGTACACATGAAAAATCAGATAAGCACTAACACAAAAATTGTAACGGGGGACCTTAATACCCCACTGTCGCAAACAAATAGCTCAATAAGATAGAAATCAGCAAATAAATGTCAGAACTAAACCAAATCTGTGAACACGGGCATAGCAGATGTCTACAGTGTGTTCCACTCCACATCAGAATATATATTTGCAGTAGCACATGGGATGTTCTCCAAAATAGACCACATGCTTACCAATAGAGCATGCATAAGTAAATGCAAAGCAACTGAAGTTATCCCATGCGTATTTTCTGGCCATAATGCAATGAAATGGGAAATCTGTTACTTTTTTTTCTCTTTTCTTTCTTTTTTTTTTTTTTTTTTTTGTACCAAGAATCAAACACAGAGCCTCGTGCTTGCCAGGCAGGTACTGTGCCCCTAAGCTATGTATGTCTCCAGCCTGAAATGGGAAATCAATGCCAAAAGAAACCAAAAAAAAAAAAACTACATAAACATACATAAATTAAAGAACACCCTCCTGTATAAAATGGTTTACAGATGAAATTAAAGAAAAAATTAGACAGTTTCTGAACCTAAACAATAGTGTCAATGCAACACATCAGAGCCTATGGAACACAATAAAAGCTGTCCTAAGAGAGAAATTTACATCAGTGAATTCTCATATCAGAAAATAGAACAAGTTCAAATGAACAACCTAATGCTGAACCTCAAACTTCTAGAAAAAGACAACTCAAACCCAAAGCTCATACAAGGGAGAAAATTACAGAGATCAGACCAGAAATTAATGTAATTTAGACTAAGAAAACAATGCAAAGACTCAATGAATCAAAGAGTTAGTTCTTCAAAAGATTAAACAAAATTGACAAACCCTAGCCAATCTTAAAAAAAAAAAAAAGGTTAACATAAAAGAGGACATAACAAAACAGGTTAGAACAGAACAGTTTAAGCAACGTAGTGTTTCACCACAAGACAATCCGACATAACAGTAGCTACCATAGTATCTCTTTCCTTGAAATAATTGAGAATACCTTCATATATGATACTATCAAACATAAAAAGACAGGGAAAAACCATTCAAGAGAATGAGAGTATTACAGGGTATTCAGAATCAACAAACAGAAAATGAACAAAGGATACTATATTATCTCCTAGTCTATAAAATATTATGTTTATACTATCACATATAATAAAATCCAATAAGATACAACATGATAAAACCAATGGAGACAGAAGAACAAATGCTTGGTGGGACTTCAAAACAAGATGATATTAAATTATCACTAGCTATTATAATATCTTTGTTTCTTCAAAATAGCTGTTCATACCATCACAGACAATAAAATCAAACAACCCAGAATAAAACCATTCTAACTAATGAATGAAAACATTATAAGGCTTCAAAGCAATATAATGGGGAATCATGATTACCACATAATTTTATGTATCCTTACCATTTCTTACACTAGGGAAACAATTCAGCATTTGTATGTGAGTTTGATTTATTTCGCTTATGAGTATGGTCTCAAGCTGCATCCATTTATTTATAAATATCTTAATGTGATCCTTCTTTATACCTGAGTAGTACTCCATTGTATAAAAATAACAACTTTTTTATCCATTCCTCAGTTGATGGACACTTACGTTGTTTCCAAGATCTGGCTATTACAAATTGTGCTGCTATAAACATGGGTGCACATATATCACTGTGGTATGATGCTTTCAGTTCTTCTGGGAATATGCCTAGAAGTAGAATAATTGGATCAAATGGGACCTCCAATCCCAGCTTTCTGAGAAATCTCCAGACTGACCTCCACAATGGTTGCACCAGCCTACACTCCCACCAACAGTGCAGGAGAGTTCTTTTTTCCCCACAGCCTCTCCAGCATTTGTTGTTGGTAGTTTTGGTAGTTTTGGTAGTTTTCTTGATCCTGGCTATTCTCTTTCAGGAGTGAGATGGAATCTCAGTGTGATGTTAATTTCATTTCTCTAATGAGTAATGATGATGAACATTTTTTCATGTACTTATTTCTTCATCTGAGAACTGTGTATTCATCTCAGATGCCCATTTTTGAATTGGATCCTTAAATTTTAGGGGTCTGATTTTTTTAATTCCTTATACGCTTTAGATAGAAGTTCTTTGTCTGAGGGACAGTTCACTAAGATTGTTTCCCAGTTTGTAGGTTTTCTTTTCACTATGCTAGAGATTTCTTTTGACATGCAGAAACTTTTTAATAAGACATGATTCCAGGTGTTGATTCTGGGAAGTATTTCCCATGAGGTTTGATTCCTGTTCGTGAATTCTCCACTTACCCCTGTTTCCCCAAGTGTTTTACCCAACTTGTCTTCCAATAGATTTAGTGTTTCTGTTTTAATATTCAGATCTTTGATCCATTTAGATTTTAATTTAGTACACAGTGATAGGCTTGGGTCTAGTTTTAGTTTTCAGAATATGAAGAGCAGTTTTTCCAACACCATTTTTTAAAGAGACTCATTCTTCAAGTGTACATGTTTGGCCCCTTTATCAAAGATAAGGTGGTTAAGTGTGTTTGTGGTTGTATCTTATAATCTATTCCATTCATCTTCAGCTGTGTTTTTATGCCAGTACCATGTTGATTTTACTACAGTTGCTTTGTAGTACAACCTCAGGTCAGGGATTGTGATGCCTCCTGCCTTGCCTTTGTTGCTTAGAATTGTCTTTGCTATTCTAGGTCTCTTCTGGTTCCAGATAAATTTTAGGAGTGATTTCTCGAGATCTATGAAGTATGTTGATGGTATTTTTATTGGAATTGCATTAAATCTGTATAACAATTTTGGAAGGAGGCCATTTTCACAATATTTATTCTTCCTATCCATGAGCAAGGGATGTCTTTCCATCTTCTGAGATCCTCTTCAATTTCTTTTTTCAGTGTATCATAATTTTCCCTATATAGATCTTTCACTTCTTTCATGAGGATATTCTTGAATATTTCATTTTTTAGTTGTTAGTGTGGAGGGTGTGGCTTCTCTTATTTTTCTCTCTGTGATCTTGTTGTTAGTGTACAGAAATGCTATTGATTGTTGAGTATTGATTTTGTATACAGCTACACTGCTGAATTTATTTATTATATCTAGGAGTCTTTCAATGGGATTTTTGGGGATCTTCTATGTAGAGTATCATGTCATCCACAAATAATGATAATTTAACTTCTTTTCCTATCTTTACCCCTTTTATTTCTCTCTCTTGTCTAATTGCTCTGAATAGTATTTCCAGTACTATATTAAATAGGAGCAGTGATAAGGGACATCCTTGTCTTGTGCCTGATTTCAAGGTAAAGGCCTTAGTATGATACTGGCTGTTGGTTTGTCATAGATGGCCTTTATCTTATGGAGGTAAAGACCATCTATTCCAATTTCCTATAAGGTTCTTATCATGAATGAATGCTGCACCTTATTAAAAGCTTTTTTTACATCTATAGAAATGATCATGTGATTCTTACTTCTGGCTTTATTGATATGGTGGATTACATTTATTGATTTACATATGTTGAACCATCCCTGCATGCCTGGGATGAATCCCACTTGGTCATGGTGTATAATCTTCTTGGTGATTTGCTGTATTCTATTTGCCAATATTTTATTGAGGATTTTTGCATCTGTGTTCATTAGGGAGATTAGTCTGTAGTTCTCTTTTTTAGTTGGGTCTTTCTCAGGTTTTGGTGCTAAAGTAATATTTGCTTTCAGGAATGACTTAGGAACAATTGCTTCCCTTTCAATTTCATTGAAGAGTTTGAGGAGTGTCATCATTAAGTCCTCTTGCACTTCTTATAGAATTCTGCAGTGAATCGGTCTGGGCCTGGGCTCTTCTTTGTAGGTAAGGACTTAATTACATTATCAATTTCATTAATAGAAATTGGGTTATTCAACAGTTTTACATCTTCTTGACCTAGCTTTGTTACTTCATATTTTTTCTAGGAATCTGTCAATCTCTTCTGTATTATCAAACCTATGAGAGTAGAGGTTTTCAAAATAGGTGTTGATGATCTTCTGTATTTCTACAGAGTCTGTAGTGATTCACCTTTTTCATTCCTTATTGCTTGAATTTGAGCTTTTTCTTCCCTTTTTTTAATAAGGTTGCCTTCCCTAGCCAACCTTACCAAAAAAGAGAAAAGACTCAAATTCATGCAATTAGGAATTAAAGGGGTGAAATCACAAGGGATCCTGAAGAAATCCAGAAGATCATCAATACCTGGGTTCTCCATCAATACCAGGAGAACCTTTAATAAAATGAAAAATACAAAAGAAACAGATTCCACGATGTATATGAATTATCAACATTTAATCAGGAAGATATAAAAATTCCAATAATCCAGCACCAGTCAATGAAATCAAAAATATAATTAAAAACTTAGGGGCTGGAAATTTAACTCAGCAGCATAAGTGCCTGCCTGGTAAGTGTGAGGTCATGAGTTTGATCCCTAATACTATAAAAACAAAAACAAAAAACTTACCAACAAAGAAAAGCCAAGGTCCTGTCAGAATCGATGCAAATTATACAAGATATTTAGAAAAGATCTAATGTCCTTACTATCAAACTCTTTAATGAAATTGAAAGTTAAGTGATACTGCCAAAGTTAAGAAGCAAGTATTACACTGATATCAAAACCAGAGAAGGACCCAACCAAAAAAAAAGAACTGTAGATCAGTCTCCCCCATGAAAACAAATGCAAGGGCCTAAATAAGATCCTGGAAAACAGAATGCAGAAAATCATCAAGAAAATTGCACAACATAATCAAGTGGGATTCATCCCAGCAATGCTGGAATGGCTTCACATATGCAAATCAATAAATGTAATATACTATATCAACAGAGCCACCCTCTCTTTGACAGAGGAACCCAGCAACTTCACTGGAAGAAAGATAGCCTCTTTAATAAATGGTGAGTCAACACTCAAAAATCAAATAACAAACTCATTGAGAGAGGAATTAGAGAAACCATGCCTTTCACAATAGCAGTAAAAAAAAAAAAAGAAATACTTAGAATTGGTCTAATCAAGGAAGTAAAAGATGTTTACTTTGAAAATTGAAGTACTTTTTAAAAATGAGGTCAAAGAAGATATCAGAAAATAGAGCCAGGTATAGTGGTACATACTTGTAACCCCAGCATTTGGGAGACTGAGGCAGGAGGATCATAGCAAGTTCAAGCCCAGTCTGGGCTACACACAGAGTTCAAGGGCACCCTGAACTACATAGCAAGACCCTGTCTTAAGGAAAAGAAAAGAAAAAGAAAATGGAAAGATGCCCCTTGCTTTTGGTAGGAAGAACCAACATAGTGAAAATGATCACGTTGCCAAAATTGTTATATCTCAACCTGATGGAAGCTGATTTAAAAAAAATTGTTATATAGCTGTAATGCAATTCCAATCAAAATATATTAGTATACCTCACAGATCTAGAGAAAACATTTGTAAAAATTATTTGGAAGCAGAAGAGACCCAGAAAGAGACCTAGAATAGCAAAAGCAATTTTGGGCAACAAAGGCAAGGTACAGGTCATCACAATTCCAGACTTGCAAGTATACTACAGAGCTAGTGATAAAAACAGCAGGGGAGCCAGGTGTGGTGGCACTTGCCTGTAACCCCAGCACTCCAGAGGCTGAGGCAGGGGGATCACTGTGAGTTTGAGGCCAGCCTGGGCTACATAGTGAGTTAAGGCCAACCTGAATTACATAGTGAGGCCCTGTTCAAAGGGGGAAAAAGCATGGTACTGGCATAAAAACAGACCTGCGAGTCACTGGAACAGCTTAGAAGATGTAGAAACAACTCCAAATACATTCAGCCACCCTATCATTAACAAAGGAACACAACAACTTCACTGGAAGAAAACTAGCCTCTTTAATAAATGGTGCAGGAAAACTGGCTTTCCATATGTCAAAGGTTAAAACTAGGCCAATGTCAATCACCATGTAGTAAACTAAAATCAGAATGGGTCAAATATCTAAATATTAAAGCAGAAACAATTGGTTCAAGAGCAAATAGGCAGAACTCTTGAAATATAGGTGTAGGCAAACACTTCATGAGCAAAATTCTGATTTCACAGAAAAATTACAAAGAATCAACAACTGGGATCTCATTAAAAAGTTTTTGTACAGCAAAAGAAATCACAAATGGAGTGAAAAGACAACAAACCAAGTGGAAGAAAATTTTAACCTCTTGTTCCTCAGATAAATGACTAGAACACAGACAGTTAAAAAAAAAAAAAACAGACCTCCCAAATTTAAAGACTCAGCGCAAAAATGGGCATCTGAAATGAAGAGACAATTCTCTGATGAGGAAGTAAAAATGGCACTACATACAGTGAGCCCAAGGCCAGTCTGCACTATGAGACCTTTTCTCAAAGAAATGAAGAGACAGAGACAGAGACAGAGACAAAAACAGTGATAATAGAGACAGAAAGGGAGAGACATAACCAATTTCCATACAGAATTTTTACTTACCAAACATGTTTTTCTCTCTTATTCATTTTGATTATTGATGTGTATATTATCTTGGATTTTCTACATTATAATTACAACATCTGAAAAACAGTAATTATATTTCTCCCTTGCCAACCTCCACACATTTAGTTTCTTTTACTTGTCTTACCGCACTGTGATTAATGTCACCATCATGGGTAGATAATAGTGTGGATACCCAAAGAAAATATGAATATCATCTTTTCCCATCACACCAGATCATATTTCAGTACAATGAAAGATGACATTGCTGTTTATTTTGTGAAAACCTTTCTCAGACTGTAAAAGTCCCTTCTGAGTATTTATTATCAGTAAATGTTCAAAAGATCTGTGAGTGGATGTTTCTTCATGAGTGAAGTTTGAATTGTATATATCACCTTTTTTCACATCTATCAAGATAATCATGTTATTTTTCTCTTTATTTTGCTACTAGACAATAAAAACTCATTCTAGCATGGCAGTGGCTGCATTTTTTGATTTTGGTTTTGGTTTTGTTTTTGAGACACCATCTCACCATGTGTTCCAGGTTGGACTTGAACTCCCTGTGTAGCCCAGGCTACAGAGTGCTAGGATTACAGACACACACCACCATGCCCAGCCCGACAGCACGGTGGACTGCTGATCAGTACACACGTCCTCTGATGTGCCCTTCCCTGTGCCACTACATCTGTCCCAGTGTCGACCCTCAAGCTCCCAAGCAGAGCTTTTATCCTTCTCCTTTCTCATAATGCGGTGGATCACTTCCTGCTACCAGTAAACGTGACTTCATCCCTTATGCATACAGTTACCAAAATATAATTGCATTTCATTTTATTGTTTGTCTCTCTTAAGAGTTCTTGGGAAAACCTTTATCAGATGCTATATTTACTAAGCCAATATTTTTTGTGTAGCTGTACATACCTCCAAGTACATGCACAGGAAGACATGAAATTGTATCTAGGTCTGAGACAAATATTCAAATAAAATTTATACTTCTTCTAGGGCTAGATTTAACACATTACTACCCCTGACAGTGGGTATAGAGCTGAGATGGTGTATGACAGTTTATATGTGATGCTGCAAAAAACAATGGTACAGTTTATCAATGGCATTTAAACGCTGTGGAAAATGCTGGCTCTGTCATCAGCAGAGTTAGGACACTGCAATGAAGAACTTCCTGCAAGCCTAAAGACTTGAGCTCAAATCTAGGATCAGAATGTAATTAGATTTGTGACACTGGAGAAACCACTGCATCTCTCGACATTTCAGTTTCTGTACCTGTAAACCACAGGTAGCAAGCTCTACCCACAGGACAGTTGTGAGGAGCCAGATAATGAGGGGGAAATGCGGACTGCATGAAAGTATGATGACCATTAATTATAACCTCGACAATCTTGGCTTCTCGTGTGTACCACCAGGATCAGCTGCTCACCGCAGCTGGGAAGCCCAAAATTAAATCAACAAGCACACCCCCAACCATGTTTACACACGGCCCTCCACTGTATGCACGGTATGAGACCAGGCGAAGGGATATAGTTCCAGTCACGGTACTGTGGCAGCTGACACTGGAGGATCTCTTGATTCCAGCAGCTCAACATCAGCCTGAGCAATACAACGAGGTACCATCTCAAAGAAAAAATGCAGCAAATGGACTATGAGGACACTGCAGGAGAAGAGTCCAGAGTTTCCCATTAAAAGGAAGGAAGGAAGAGAGATTGGATTTAGGTGAGTTATATGCTGCATTAAACCAACTTTTATATATTCGAAACTTTGCTTCGGCTGCAGCACTCTGGCTACATCTTTTCTGTTCAGAATCCTATCGAGGGGTCTTCATATTGTTGGAAGCTCTACTTGCTGATAGCATAAGAAGATGAGGCATCTTGCACATTGACTGTTCACTTGCAGCTCACCCAAAGCCAGTCAAGACTTAAATCTCAGCCCAGAGTGGTGGTGCACACCTGTAATTCCAGCCCTTGAGAGGCAGGTGGATTGTTGTGAATTCCAGACCACCCTGGGTTACAAAGTGAGCTCAAGACCAGCCTGAACTGCATAGCAACATCCTGTCTCAAAAGGACAGAGTGAGAGAGAGACAGAGGGAGTGAGCCAGAGAGAGAGAGAGAGAGAGAGAGAGAGAGAGAGAGAGAGACTCAAATCTCCAAGCAAGGATCCCTGTTTTGAAGGTGCTAATGATTTAAGAACTTAGCTCTTCTGAAGATCACATGAAGCAGAATAAGAGCGATTGAGAAAGACAATTATAGCATGTTTCCCCTAATACGTGGAGTAACATGGGGAGCCACAGATCCAGCCCGCGAGGCTGCTGGAGCCCACCGCCCACAGGCCGCGGGCAGGCAGAGGCAGGACACATGTAGGTGGACCCAGCCACCGCCAGGGGGCGATGCGGAGTTGACCTCAGCGGCCCAGGGACGCAGGTGAGAGAGGGTCCAGACAGACGCCCAGGGAAAGTCACCACGAGGAACTGCGAAGGGTCTCTGTCTGGAGGAGTGGATCCTGGAACGGCTCCCGGGCCTCTGCGGCTGCCAAGATGGGGTGATCCCTGAGCTGGAAACTGGTGTGGACAAGCGCTGAGCAGGAAAAATGACCATTCCCCGGCTGCCAGGCCAGAGCTGAGGGATGACTGTTACAAACTCACCGAAGCCTATGTCGGAGGCCTGCTGGACACGATCCAGAGCGTGCAGACGTGAGCGCACCCAGAAGTTAGGGGTCTCTGGCGCCTGCCAATGGTGGTCCCCACACGACAATCACTGCCCTGACCTAGTAACGAGAGCGATAACAGGGCACCCAGCAGCTAGGTCTGATGCCATGATCAGGGCTCCCCGTGCCTGTGGTCTAGGGGGTCTTTCCCCTTCCTCCCTCAGGTTTCCAGTAGAGGTGGAGACATTGTTATTAAACTGATGAGACTTAAAAATAAAAATAAAATAATACAACTAGAAGAGAAATTATTATTAGACACGAAGGAAATAATTAAAGGGAAGAAAGGAGCAGACTGTAAAGGAAGGTAGTGAATTGGTGGGTATAAACAAATGCTATATGAATGTATGAAAATACCACATGAAGATCTAAAAAATACATTTCTCAATTACTTCTTTCGTGGAAAGGCCTTACTTATCCTCCTGTTTTAAAGATTGAATACAGTGGCAGAGCTCTCCGATTCTGTAGAGTCAGCAGGGAGAAAGAGCCAGGTCCAAGCAAGCTGAAGGGCCTGGTTCCCCTTCAGAGCCCTCTGACTGCCTATGGTGCAAGCAGGTGGCCTAGGTTTGCCCGGTCGGAGGGTGCAGCCCAGAATTCTGAAGATGGAGGAGCAAATTCAGAGTCAGCTATGGCAGGAGTGGCAGCACCAGGAGCCCACCATAACCTTGGGGGAGCTGGTGGTCACAGTGTCCACTGTGTCCTGAGAAGACTGGTTTTGTAGCCCAGACATGGCCATGTTCCCTGCAATTCATGCTTTAAGTTCCGTCCCACTTTCCAAGCCCAATCTCCCCACTGGTTCCAGAATAGCCCTGAATGTTTTTAATTAATGTAAATAAATTTCTTTTTGCTTTAGTTGACTGTGGTGTGAGAGAGACAGACAGACAGACAGACACACAGACAG
Source organism: Cavia porcellus (assembly GCF_034190915.1). Taxonomy (NCBI): domain Eukaryota; kingdom Metazoa; phylum Chordata; class Mammalia; order Rodentia; family Caviidae; genus Cavia; species Cavia porcellus. The sequence goes on from NW_026947490.1 coordinate 48,763,418, forward strand.
AAACAGAAAATTCCTGAGTGTGAGAAAAGAAAAACATCAGAATAACTCCATAAGCAATATTTCAAGTTGAATTTTATGGGAAATAGACAAAAATGTGGGGGAAAAAAATATACATTCTAACTGTGGAGGACTACCTAGACCACTGTCCTTGAAAGAAGAGCAATTGTCTGCACTTTGGCTAAACCTGACCCTATTTCTGTGTACTGATATGTGGAGAGCTAAGTTTTGTCCTTATTCTCCTCAGCTGGCTTTAAGCAATGCAAATGGATCTAGCAGAGGTGCTGATGTGTTGTCTTTGAAACAATGTGACAAATCCGTGAAGCACTGCCCATAGCTCCCAGTATGTGTGGAGCTACTGGAGTGACCCCTCATGCTGTAGGCTGAGAATGAGCCTCAAGAAAGGAGGCTAGGGGCTGGGGATTTAGCTCAGCAGCACAAGCACCTGCGTGACAAGAGTGAGTTTTATCCCTGGTACCAAAAAAAAAAAGAAAGAAAAAAGGCTATGCCAGGCATGGTGGCACATGCCTGTAACCCCAGTGTTTGGGAGGCTGAGGCAGTGGGATCATTTTGAGCAGCCTAGACCACAAAGTGAGCTCAAGGCCAGCCTGAATTGCATAGTGAGACCCTGTCGCAAAAAGATTTAAAAAAAAAATCTAAGTGCCTGTCTGGCAAGCACTAGGCTGTGAATTCGATCCCTGGTACAAAAAAAAAAGAAAAAAGAGGCTATAATTTCTCAGGTCTTGAAAATTATACATCAAAACTACTGCACCGACCTCAAAACACTAGATACTGCCCCAATCTGTGATATACAGATTACTCTTTCTGCATATTGCAGGGGTGATTTCAGACCTCCTATCTAGCCCAGCTCACAGCACTCATGTACATCCTGCCACCTTGCAGTCCCTCATCCCCAAGCCACTCCCCTCTTCACCAGTTAATAAAATCTGGGTTTAGCCCTGGGTCAAGGCCTTTGCTCCAGTTAGCTATTATTCAGGTTGGACTTAGGACTCCCCTGGTTCCCCATCATCTTAGATATATATTTGTATTTGTGTCGTAGGTTGCACTGGAAATAGTAGATTGGAATAACAGGCTAAAATTCCAACAATTTTCCCTTGAGATTACAAATACAAGGTTCACCAAACCATGATGAGGTCCTAGAAAAGCTTCAATACTAAACTTTCACCTGAAGTGACCATCTTCATAATGCAGTCCTCTTGCAATGTATAAATCCTTATTTTAGAAAAAGAATGAATATAAGCAACACAAGGAAAACCCAAGAAGATGCTGAATAAGCTCAAGATGTCCTAGCAAATGTTGACCTTTTGACCACTGATACCAGTGACAGATATAGCAACTACAGGAAACATAATCAGAGTGTGAGACTTATACTATTGCTTTGACACTTCTTTTTATAATGAAAATTCCTTTCCCCCTTGAAATGGGAGTCAGCCTTCTAGTTTCACAGTGTATGTATCACAACACAATGACCAGTGGCAGGACAGGCTGACCTTTTCTGGTGCCCTGCACCCTCCAAGAATGAACAGCAACACCTAAATAGTACTCCTGCTAGAGAGGTTCAGCTGTGGTCTAGTAAGCTTAAGGAAACACATGGACAAACCCAAAATGACATCTGAGCCCCTTGAAAAATGACAATATCAGGGCTGTAGCTCAGTGGTAAAGCACCTGGCTAACAGATGCAAGAGCCCAAGTTCAGTCCTAAATATGGCAGAGGGAAAGGGGGAGGAAAGAAAGAAAAGAGGGAGGCTTTTATTGGTTTTTTGGTTTGTTTGTTTTGTTTTTCTGTAGGTCAGTTGGTTTCATTTTGCTTGTTTTTTGAAACAAGGTCGGGCTTTATAGTTCAGGCTAGCCTTGAACTCACCATGTAACCAAGGCTGGCCTAAACTCGTGTGATCCTTCTGCCTCAGCCTCTCAAATGTTAGCATTACAGTCAAGCACCTCCATGCCTGGCTATGTAGGAGGGACTTTATGAGGAGATTAGGTCATGGGAGTAGAGCCATCAAGTGGGATTCATGCTCTAATAACAGAGACCCCAAAAAATGTCCTTCACACCTTCCACCAGATGAGGTTACAGTGAAGAGACAGCTATGTGTCAGGAACAGACCCTCGCCAGACCTCAAATCTGCCAGGGTTATAATTTTGGACTTCTCAGCCTCCACTTGAAAACTAGATCTCTGTTATTCTTAAACTACTTGGTCTATGGCATCTTGTTATAGCAGCCTGAGTAGACTAAGACCAGCATTGAATCACACATAATCTACTGTGTGTATGGAAAAAACAATACATCCAAAACAAAGACACAGTATTAATAAATCCATAAGGCCTCCAGATAACAGTCATCAGATATAATGTTTATGTTTACCACATTAAAAGTAATGAAAGATGAACTGTCTAACAAATAATTGAAAACTCTGTTTAAAATTTCAGAATTTAAAAAGAATTTTAAAAAATAAAACTGCATTACACTCCCAGGAAAAAAAAGTACTTTAGAATTTAGAATTGTAGGGCAGAAAAGTTTTGCTTTACAAAAAGTAACAGAGTTGGGTTGGGGATTTAGCTCAGGGGCATAAGTGCACGCTTTGCAAGTGTGTGATCGTGAATTCAATCCCCAGTACCAAAAAAAGATAACATAAAAAGTAACAGAGTTGAAGGGAGAGTTAGAGACTTTCTAAAACGTCTAAACATCATTATGTCTCTTGGAACAACAGACTCCAACATCTGAGTCCTCTCAATTGTTAGAAATGAGAGAAGAGGATCCCTGAGTAATAGCATCTCTGAGCATGCTGCAGGGGCAACATAAATCCCTCTCTGAAAGCAAGATGCACCATCCTCTCTGAAATTCTGACTTTACTGCCAACTATGACACAAAAGAAATTCCTGCTTTCATTCATTTTGTTCTCAATGTGCTCATGATATCAAATTCATTCATTCTGCTCAACCAGTTAGAATCAAATTCTTTCTACAGGCCTTGCAATTAGCTATTGATGTTGCCCCTTTGAATCTATTGCTTATCAAGTATATTATGAAATTATTAAAGGAAAATGCATTGTCTGTCTTTCCTCCACTAACCATGACCAAGAGCAGTGTGTCATGGCTCACATCTGTAATCCCAGTGCTCAGGGGGATTGCTGTGAGTTTGAGGGCAGCCTGAACTACATAGCAAGACCCTGCTTCAAAAAAAAGAGACAGAAAGAAAAAATCCCTGACCTAGGTGATTACAGCTGAAAGATTGCCTGGTTCATATGAGAGATACCTCAACCTCAAGATTTTAAATGATTCCAGATAGTTCAAAGGAGTTCTCTTACCTGGACTAAAGTTTTAAGAATGGTGGGAAAGACTAAAATTGAGTGAATACAAAAATAATCTGTAACATAAGGAAGAAACTGAACATACTTGTGTGAAACTTTTAAGCAAAAACAGATTTACATGGTGTTTTGAGGAGGTTTAAACTTCTGGGAATGAACTAAATTTCATAAAACAAATAAAGATCTGGTCAGCTTTCCCCTAGATGAAGTCAATTACCTTTTAATTATAAAATTATAATTTAAAGGCAAAACAATTTATTTGGCTCATACTTTCAGGGAATTCAGTCCATGGTTGTTGGGAGCCTGCCGTATTACCCATGAGAATATAGCCACAAGATGGCGTCCGCCTACCGCCTCGCTGCTCCCCCGCCCATTGTGTGCCCAAGATGGCGCACACATCCTGCTTCCTGGTTCTTGCTCGGCTTACTGTCCCCGCCATATATGGTAATGATTGATTGCTTCCTTGTTGCCGCCCAATCGCCTGTCCCCACGTGTAATCCCATGATTGGATAACATTAGCTATATAAGCCCAAGTATAGGAAGTGCCCGACGCACAACACAGAAGAAGCCGTCGAGGACGGACATGTATTGAGGTTGCTGCCTGTTGGGAGCCACCACATTGCCGAGCCGCCGCATATAGCGATCATGCGGCCTGTGGTAAAGAGTAAGCCTGAGTTAGATTACCCCTCCCATCGAGCACGTTAGTTTCCCGCTTCCTGGTTGAAACAACCCGCTCAACAATGTAGTTTACCTAGTAACTAATGACGTTAGCCAATCAGCTTGCATCGCTGGCTTTAACATGATTGGGCGCTGTATCTGCATATATACTAGTGCCTCTTCTGCGAGAAGAGAGAAGCACGGAAGGAGCCGCGGGGAGCGGACCAGAGGAGGCTTCGGCTGGGAGCGATCCCAGGGCAGGCTGTACGGAGAGAAAATAAAAGAAAAGGTTGTCCACTGCCAGACTTTGTCGTGTGTCCTTCCTGCCGGCCGGGAGCGACACCGACATCTGGTGGCCCGTACGGGGATTGATCAACCCCGAGACGAGGCAGTGGACTACGTTCTCTGACGCAGAGCTGCAGGACAGGTGAGTAGAGGATAAACCTGGGCCCTGGGTGGCGCGCACCTACAGGGTTTGTAGACTCCTCTCAGGCTCACGCGTAAGTGGCGGATTTTGGGGCCTCACGCGGTGAGTAACATATTAAATATGGGTAACGTACCGAGTAACGACACCCAGCCCTTGGTACAGGTCCTCCGGAAGCTCTTAAAGTGCAGAGACCTCAAGGTGGGACGCAAAACGCTGGAGAGCTTTTTTGAGGAGATTGATAGTTTCGCTCCCTGGTTCTTGCCCACAGGGCACTTAAACCTGCCCTCGTGGGAGAAGTTGGGCAGGGATCTTTCTCTAGCGGAAAGGGAGGGCGGGGCTTCGGTCTTCGCTCGGCCACTGTGGGAAATGATATATGCATGCTTGAAGAGCGAGGGTGGTTGCAGGGAAGGCTCTCAAGAGCTCATTAAAGTGCGTAGGGCATTCGAACAGGCCCAGTCAGGGAGCTCCCGGGAGGGGTCCGTCAAGGGGGACAAAGATATAAAGGAGGAAGACGGAGCTCAGGCCTCGGAGTCGTCTGACTCCGAGAACGAGGAAGGCTTAGACAACGATGAGACCAAGGAGCCTAGATGCCAAGAGGATAGGCCGCTCGATAAGGAGTCGCAGGGTTCTTTCGCAGCGTTGCGCCGCGAATTGCGCTCCGCTCAACTTGGTCTGCAGAGGAGTAGAGAGCTCCTGAGCGCCCCCTGGCGGGAGAGGGAGGCGAAGCCTTCCGCCCCACCTTGGGGGCTGTTCCCGGAAGCGATCCCTCGCCACGAGGCGGCCGCGTGGGAGCTCCCTCCCCTTTCGCCAGAACAGGAAGTGATGCACAGGCCGCCATTTTCCGCCCAATCACGGCCGCCGTCTTATGCTCCGCCGCCGGCGGGTCGGTATTTTTACAGGCGGCTTTGGCAGGGGGGACGTTTGTCTCATGAGGTACATCCACTACCTGGGATAGATAGTGGCCCCTACGGGATATTTCCTGTACAAGTAGCTATGGGCCAGGGACGTAATGCATGGGAGCCTTTTGAGATAAAGCAGATTAGAGAACTTAAAAATGCAGTTACAACCTTTGGGCCGACTGCGCCTTACACCATTGCCATGCTGGAGAACCTGTCTTCTGGGCCCCTCACCCCCGCGGACTGGATTCAGCTGGCAAAGGCGTGTCTGCCCTCAGGTAGTTACCTGGATTGGCGAGCCTGGTACGCTGAGTTCTCTGCCGAGCAGGCTGAGAGAAACGCCAATCGGGGAAACCGGGGGTGGAATAGAGACATGCTTATGGGGGAAGGCCAACACGCTGATGATCAGACTCAGTTCCCTGGTGCAGTTTATGAGCAGATCAATACCATTGGGCTTCGCGCCTGGAAGCAGGTGAGTGGTACCGGAGCGGCATCCTTGTGCCTCTCTAAAATAGTCCAGGGTACAACAGAGCCATTCGTTGATTTTGTGGCTCGGATGCAAGATGCCGCCGATAAGATCTTTTCCGATAGGGAAGTGGCTCAACCACTGGTTAGACAGTTGATTTTCGAGCAATGCACAAAGGAATGTAAAGCAGCAATAGCCCCCCATAAGAACAAGGATCTTAACAACTGGATCAGAATATGCAGAGAGATCGGGGGGCCGCTCTCCAATTCGGGAGTTGCCGCTCTCCTGGCAGCAGCTGTACAGCAGAAGGGACCCCGCGGATCAGGAGAGGAATGTAAGGCCAGAGGGTGTTTTGCCTGCGGGGAGCCAGGACACATTAAACGTCACTGCCCAAACAATGCAGATGCTAGGCCCCGTCCTAGGAATGAAGAGCCATATGTTTGTGGGCGATGCAAGAAGGGACCACACAAAGCTGAGGAGTGTAGGTCGGTCTTTGATGCTCAGGGCAACCGTATTTGTGGACAAGATGCTAGAGAGCCAAAAAACGGCCAGAGGGGGCCCTCCTCACAGGCGGGCCCCCGCCCCAGAGACAGGACAGCGCAGGATGGCAGCCTTCAACAAGGGCCACCCCTGGGTCAGCAGGTGTGGACCTCAGTGTCGCCTCCAGACTCATATTAGCGCCTGACATGGGTGTTCAAGTGGTTGAAACCACCTTTAAGGGACCGTTACCTGAAAATTCCGTGGGTCTGGTGATCGGGAGATCCTCCACGGCCCTTCGGGGTCTCACGGTGGTCCCAGGGGTCATTGACTCGGATTACACGGGAAATATCAAAATCATGGTCCAATCTCTTGTAGGCACAATGGTAATTAATGAGGGGGATAAGATAGCGCAGCTCCTGCTGCTTCCCAGTCTCCATAAGAGATTCCCTTCAAAACAAAAGACTAGGGACAGTCAGAATTTTGGCTCCTCAGGAGAAGTCTTCGAGGGGCTGCACATGACACTTGATAAAAGACCCATGCTTTCACTCAAAGTCAATGGTAAGAGTATAACAGGCCTCTTAGATACAGGAGCTGATCGCTCCATTATCTCCAGAAAGGACTGGCCTTCTGGCTGGCCTACCAACACTGCAGACAACACGCTGCAGGGCCTGGGGATGGTGTCAGCTCCTCAGGTTAGTGCTTCAACCCTGCTCTGGTGCGATGAGGAGGGTCATCAGGGCCATTTCCAACCATTTGTGTTGCAGTTGCCAGTGTCTCTATGGGGAAGGGACATCCTCACTCAGATGGATGTCACACTTACGTCAAACTGCTCCCCCCAGGCTAAGGATATACTCAGGAACCAGGGATATACCCCCGGCAAAGGCTTGGGCAATGCCCTACAGGGTCGGACATCCCCAATACCAGTAGAGAACAGAAAAGGTAGGCAAGGGCTGGGTTTTTCTTAGGGGCCGCTGAAGAAGCTCTCCTACCCACTTCGATCAAAATCACCTGGAAATCAAATGATCCGGTTTGGGTACCTCAGTGGCCCCTGCCTAAGGAGAAGCTATTAGCCTTGTCAGAAATAGTCAGTACACAACTTAGATTAGGACACATTAAGCCGTCGACCTCCCCATGGAACACCCCCATTTTTATAATTAAGAAAAAGTCTGGCAAGTGGAGGCTGCTACATGATCTAAGGGCGGTCAACGCGCAGATGCAGTCCCTGGGGGCGGTCCAGAGGGGGCTGCCAGCTCTCTCAGCCATCCCTCAGTCTTGGCCGATTTATGTTATAGATCTTAGAGACTGTTTCTTCTCAATCCCCCTGCATCCAGAGGACACCCATAGGTTCGCCTTTACTTTACCCACCATTAACCAAGAAAGCCCTGATCTCAGATACGAGTGGATAACGCTGTCCCAAGGGATGGCCAACAGTCCCACTATGTGTCAGATTTACCTTGATTCCCTACTGGCCCCCCTACGGAAATCCTTTCCCAAGATAAGATGTGTGCATTATATGGACAACCTTTTGCTCAGCAGCAGGGACCCAGACATGTTAAATAATATGCTCGGCCAGTTGGTCGAGGCCCTGAGACAAGCCAATCTGCATGTTGCCCCCGACAAGATTCAGGGAGGAGAAATGGTGACCTACTTAGGCGCGAGAATCTCCCCTATGCTAGTCTCTCCGCAGAAGGTCACCATTAGGACGGATGGCGTTACGACCCTAAATGACATGCAAAAGCTATTGGGAGACATTAATTGGATTAGGCCATATTTACATATACCAAATTCAGATCTCAAACCCCTGTTCGACCTTCTGAAGGGAGACCCAAATATAGCCTCCCACAGGAGGCTCACTCCTGAGGCAAGAGCTGCCTTACAGAGAGTGGAGGAAGCCTTAGGTGGGGCTACCTTACACAGAATTGAACAAGGGCGACCCTTTGACGTCTGTTTGCTACAGACTAGTCTACAGCCCACAGCGGTGATTTGGCAGAAAAGACCACTCCTGTGGATACACCCTAAGGTCTCACCTGCAAAAGTCATAGAGCATTACCTGGAGGCAGTCGCTTCATTGGCCCTTGAAGCGCATGATAGAGCTGTCCAACATTTTGGCTCAGGACCACAAGCCATCCGAGTACCCTATACCGCCAGCCAGATCAAGACCCTGGCTGCCTGCATAGATACTTGGGCCATTTTGAGATGTGTTTTCCATGGGGATATAAACAATCAATACCCTAAAGACCCTATCTTGTCATTTGTTACTCAGCACCCTATAATTTTTCCAAAGGTTACTGCCTCTGAGCCATTAGTCCCAGCAACTACAATATATACAGATGGCTCCAAGACGGGGATAGGCGCCTATGTGATCCTAGGCAAGCCCCCGGTTACCATACAATTTGAACCAGATCAGCCTCAGGTGGTGGAACTGCAGATCGTTAAAATGATTCTTGAACGGTTCTCAGGAGCCATTAACATTGTCTCCGATTCTAGGTATGTAGTCAATGCTATGCAAGTGCTTGAGACTGCCGGTTTAATTAGATCCACTTCCACAGTGGCTGGGCTGTTCCTGTCTATCCAGACATTGCTTCAGAACAGACACCATAAGGTCTTCACCACCCACATAAGAGCACATACATCCCTGCCAGGGCCTATGGCACAGGGGAATGCGGCTGCTGACACTGCCACTCACCCGTTATGGATTTTTACCTTACTAACACCAATCGAGCGAGCCCGTGCCTTCCATGATAAGTTTCATGTCAATGCCAGGACACTAGCAAACCATTTCCATGTTCCCAGAGCAGATGCACGAGATATCGTGCGACTATGTGGCTCCTGTGCCACATACAAACCTGCCATACCGATGGGAGTAAACCCTCGAGGTTTGATCCCTGGTGATGTTTGGCAGATGGACATCACACATATACAGGAGTTTGGGACTCTTAAATATGTTCATGTTTCCACAGATACCTGTTCTCACGTCATATTTGCAACAGCAGAAACAGGTGAAAAAGTGTCTAATGTGATCAATCATTGCCTGGCGGCTTGGGCCGCATGGGGCAAACCAAAAATATTAAAGACTGATAATGGACCAGCCTATATAGGCAAAGCCTTCAATGAGTTCTGCAAAATGATGGAGGTTCAATTAAAACATGGTATCCCATACAATCCCCAAGGTCAAGGAATCATCGAAAGAGCCCATAGAAGTCTCAAAGCAATTCTAGCTAAACAAAAAGGGGGAGTAGGCCAAGGCCTGGCCCCAAAGGCACGATTATCCATGGCATTATTCACACACAATTTTTTAAATTTAAATAATGATAATTGCTCCCCAGCTATGGAGCACTGCAACCCTTCCCCCAACCATAATGGGGGGGTGAAGTGGAAAGATGTACTGACAGGACAATGGATGGGCCCGGATCCAGTGGTCAGCTGGAACCGAGGTGCGGTTTGTGTCTTCCCACAGGAACCGGGACGAGAACCACTGTGGGTACCGGAGAGACTGACACGGGCGACAAAGCCCTCAACTGAAGATCAGACCTGCCCTACCGGAGATCCATCACAGACCAACCAACAAGATGAATAGAAATAGTGGTAGCCCGAAATGGACAAGAAGATCCTCAGGCATATGCATGGCTCGCTCGCCTAGCCTACGACCGAGTCTAGGGGCGGTGAGCTTCCCACACTCCTCCTCTAAAAATTATGATATAGCAGGGTAGATGAGTCAATGACGGGTAAGAGCATGCCTCCCCAGCATGACTCAACCTAAGACAGGCCCTACCCCATACTGCACGAAAGCCGCTGAATTACTAGGTTCCGCCCGAACCAAATGTCGCCCCGGGGGGATCATGCGGAGCGACATGAGTGTATGCCTGTGTGCATCCAGGTTCCGTCCGGTTCCTTCCTGGCCCTGGAAAAAGGACGAGGGCCTCGGGGCCTCGGCAGACTCGGGGATGGCCGACCCGGGCCGACGCCGAGAGCCCATGGTGGGCCTCCTATCAGGGCATAGGCCTCTACACTCAATTCAGGACGGGCTGCGATGCGTAGACTCATTTAAAATAAAAAAGGGGGAGATGTTGGGAGCCACCACATTGCCGAGCCGCCGCATATAGCGATCATGCGGCCTGTGGTAAAGAGTAAGCCTGAGTTAGATTACCCCTCCCATTGAGCACGTTAGTTTCCCGCTTCCTGGTTGAAACAACCCGCTCAACAATGTAGTTTACCTAGTAACCAATGACGTTAGCCAATCAGCTTGCATCGCCGGCTTTAACATGATTGGGCGCTGTATCTGCATATATACTAGTGCCTCTTCCGCAAGAGGAGAGAAGCACGGAAGGAGCCGCGGGGAGCGGACCAGAGGAGGCTTCGGCTGGGAGCGATCCCAGGGCAGGCTGTACGGAGAGAAAATAAAAGAAAAGGTTGTCCACTGCCAGACTTTGTCGTGTGTCCTTCCTGCCAGCCGGGAGCGACACCGACAGCTGCCCAGTCAATAAAGGTGCTTGCAGAGGCTAAGTGTTCGTGTGCCTCATTCCGGCGGGACGGATGCGGCGCCGGACACATGGTCAGCTGGCTTCAAGGCAAAAACATCATGAAATATCGTTTCTAAATATCTCAGGAGTTAATTCCCATATATAGCGTGAGGTAAAGATCTGAAATGGCCGGGAGAACATGGCGGACAGATACAGCAACTACCGGAGGCTCTCTGAAAGACTCGGCTCAGAAGCCAGGAATGCTGTGGCCTAAGGAGACATAAGCTGGTGGAGATACGCTCTGCTGAGTCAGGAATGAACTGGGCTGAGAGAAACCAACTTGGAATGCAGTCCTGGTGCTAAAACAGGAACAGAAAAGCCTCGGTGTGAAGGCTGGACCCCGCGCCATTGGAAGCCGCGATTTGGGTTTCCCGCTGCGCGGCGGATGGCTGCCTCTACAGCGGCTTGGCAAGGAGAGAGACGCGCGGAAGCTCTGAGAACGGCAATCTGCGAACGGCAGGGAGGCATGCACTGACTTGTGGTGAGGTGAGTGAGAGAAACTGACACTCTACCACAGTTTGACTCCAGCAGAGGACTTTCTGGGCCCGAGCAGTCCTGTGGGAGCAGGGCGCGACTCCAGCCACACATCCCCCCCCTTGGGCGGGATTGGTGAAAAGTGCCTGGCCTGCGTGATGCTGCCAGTGGACCCAGTAGGCTGGCCCAACCCAGATCCAAGAGCCTGACGGTGGCCGGGAGGGGAGACGCGTAGGCTGCCTGGTCCGTAACTCCCTGGTGCGCAGCGGTGAGCGGGAACACCTAACCGGCGCAATTCGATCAGGCTGTGGCTGACTGGGAGAGAAGCTGGGCCTCTTATATAAGCTTGCATATATAAGGAACAGAGAATATGGGAAGAGGCAGCAACAAGAAAGGCTCCTCGGCCCCCAATTCTGAGAAACAGGCAATAGCAGACACCGCACCAATAGACACAAAGCTCCATATAGAGAGCCTCATAGACCAATTCAGGAATGAAGTTATCAATGACCTGAAGCTAGAAGTATGCAGAATAGTTAGAGAAATGCTAAGCACCACACAGGAAAAAACAGATGGTGGAATGGAAGAACAGAAAAAGAGGGGAGAATTGTTTGATGGAGAAAACAGAGAAAGCATAGAACACATGAAGCAGGTTCAAAGGGACTACCAAGATACTAAGAAGTCTATTGAAGACTGGCATAACAACTTGAAAGAAACTAAGGACAGACTATCTCAACTGGAGGGCAGACTTGTAATATGGGAGAATGAAATGAAAAACTTCTTAAAAATAACAAAAAAACAAACAGCAATAATACAAAGACAAGAAGATGATAAGAGGATCCATAACTTAAGGATTAAGAACATAAAAGAAGAAGTAAGGACACAAACAAGTGAACTACAAAAGCTACTCACAAAAATAATCCAGGAGAATTTTCCTAATTTAGCAAAAGGTAAAAATACTCAGATGTATGAGGCATGCAGGACCCCAGCTACCTACAACCCAAACAGGGCAACACCCAGGCATATAATAATAAAAATTCCAGAAATTCAATACAAGAACAGAATATTAAAAGCTGTCAGAGACAAGAAACAGACCACTTACAAGGGAACACCCATCAGAATTACACCAGATTTCTCTGCACAAACCATCAAATCACGAAGAGCATGGGGGGAAATAATTCAAGCTTTGAAAGATAATAATCTCCAGCCAAGATTGAGATATCCTGCACAACTGTCCCTGGAAATTGATGGAAAAACAAGGTGCTTCCAGGATAAAGAGGAACTGGGGGAACTTGCAACCACCAATTCAACTCTACAGAGAGTATTGCAGGATATTCTAAAAAAAGAAAAATACAAAGAATCCAGAAATAGTGGCAGGGAGGCCACAATGAATGGAGCAGAGAACAAAATGAAGAAGACAAGCTGACAGCTACTGACAGAAAAAGAGCTCAACAGAAATGAGACAGAGAAGATTGGATGATAGGAACAGCTATTTTGGAGAAAATGACATCTTAATAGGTAATACTGATTTAGTATCATCTTGTTTTGAAGTCTCATCTAGCTTTTGTCCTTCTGTCTCCAATGGTCTAAACAGGTTGTATCTTATTGGATTTTATTATGTACGATAGCATAAGCAAAAACCTTTTAAAGACAAGGAGATTATACAGAAACCATTGTTCATTTTCTGTTAGTCGATTCTAAATACTCTGTAATGCTGTCATTCTCTTAAATGGTTTTACATTGTTTTGATATACTTAATGCTACAGTATACGAAGTTGTACTCAAGGATTTCAAAGAAAGAGACAATATGGTAACTACTTTTAGGTTAGGATTATCTGGTGGTGAAACACTATTCTGCTTAAATGGTTATGTTTTGATCTGCGCTGTTTCATTGTTATGCGCTCTTTTATCTCAATCTCCACTCCATTATTTACTTTTTTATCTTTATCCTTTTAATTAAAGGAAAAAAATAGCAGGATATATTATAGTAACCCACTTTGACTTTCCATTACCTTGATTTAAAGCCCTGTATTACTCTCACCATCTGGTTTTTAACTGATGTTCCCCTATTCTGTTTTGCTGGATAGTATCAGGTTCGAAAGTTTAGGCATCAGCTGTGAAGATAATGAGATTCATTATAACGCACATTCTCGTTGACTTTAATCTACTTTTGAAGACCTACAATATCTCCAATGTTTTGGTTTTGTCGGTTTTATTCTTTACTGTTTTGTTCAATTGTATTATAACTAACGATATAGGCAATTCTATTAGAGATAGCAGGAGGCATTATGGTAACCATTGTTGATCACCTTGTATTATGTTTTTACATTATCTATTATGTCCACCCTTTTGACTTGACCGATGCTGTTCTGTTATGTCACATTTGGTTTTACTCTCTTCCAAAAAAATAATAAGAACCGTGGAAGCAATGAAACCCAAAATGTGTAATAGTCATGGTACAAAAGAGAGGAAAAGAAAGTGCTCCAAACTATATAACTACATATATATTTAAGTGTATAAGACAGAAAATGATATCACATTTTATTGGATCACTGTTCATTGGATCAATGAACAGAACTGTTTGCAGTATCATTGATGGAATGTCCACTTCACAAGCTTTAATTTTGTGACTTGAACAATTATTTCTAAGATGACAATATGTAATCCATTAACTAGTGGTTTCCTATTGTTCATTTTTTTTTCTGTAAATCGGTATAACGTGTACCCTTTCCCTGCTTTTCTTTTATTTTCTCCTTAAATAAAATTTAAAAAAAAAAAGATCTGAAATGATTCTATTCAACTTGTAAATTTCTTTTCCCAACACTATTTATGGATTTTTTTAAATTTTATTTAAGGAGAGAAAGAAAAAAAAAACAGAAAAAGGGTACAAGTTATACAGAATTTCAAACAAAATAAACAGTAGGAAATCATTAGTTAATAGATTACATATTGTCATCTTAAAAATAGTTGTTCAAGTTGCAAAATTAAAGCATATAACGTGGACGTTCAAACAGTGAGACTGCAAAAAGTTCTGTTCAATGATCCAACAAAAACTCAGTAATATGGTTATCTATCTAAAACATTAAATATATATGCAGTTATATTGTTTAGAGCACTTTCTTTTCCTCTCTTTTTTATAATGACCATTACACCTTTTGGGTTTTATTACTCCCACAGTTCTTATTACCTTTTTTCTGAAGAGAATAAAACCAAATGTGACATAACAAAACAGAGTCAGTCAAATCAAAAGGATGGACATGGTACATAATGTAAAAACAGAATACAAGGTGATCAACAATGGTTACCATAATGCCTCTTGCTATCTTAAAAAGAATTGCCTATATCATCAGTTATAATAAAATTGAACAAAACAGTAAAGAACAAAACCAATAAAACCAAAATACTGGAGACATTACAGAACTTAAAAAGAAGATAATAGTCAAACAGAATGGGCATCGTAATGAATCTTATTGTCTTCACAGTTGTTGCCTATACTCTCAAACTTGGTACTATCAAGCAAAACATAATAGAGGGAAATCAGTCAAAAAGAGATGGTGAGAGCAATACAGGGTTTCAAACCAAGTTAACAAGAAATCAAAGTGGGTTACTATGATATTTCCTGCTATTTTTTATTTATTTTTCTCTTAATTAAAAAGATAAAAATAAAAAAAATAATAAAACAGAAGATTGAGATAAAAGAAGACATAACAACAAAACAGAACATAACCATTTAAGCAAAATAGTGTTTCAAATCCCAACATGAAAGTAGTTACCATAGTGTCTCTTTCCTTGAAATCTTTGAGTATAACTTTGTATACTGTAGCATCAAACATATCAAGACAATGCAAAACCATTCAAGAGAATGACAGTTTTACAGGGTATTTAGAACCAACTAACAGAAACTGAACAATGGTTTCTGTATTATCTCCTTGTCTATAAAAGTTTTTGTTTATATTATCACATATAATAAAATCCAATAAGATACAACCTTTTAAGACCGATGGAGATAGAAGAACAAAAGCTTGTTGGGACTTCAAAACATGATGATATTAAATCAGCACTAGCTATTATGATGTCTTGTTTTCTCCAAAATAGCTGTTCCTACCATCACCTTCTCTGCCTCATTTCTGTTGAGCTCTTTTTCTGTCATTAGTTGTCAGTTTGTCTTCTTCATTTTGCTTTCTGCTCCATTCATTGTGGCCTCTCTGCTACTTTTCTGGAATCTTGATATTTTTCTCTTTTAGAATGTCCTGCAGTATTCTCTGTAGAGTTGAATTGGTGGTTGCAAATTCCCCTAGTTCCTCTTTATCCTGGAAGCACCTTGTTTTTCCATCAATTTCCAGGGGCAGTTGTGCAGGATATATCAATCTTGGCTGGAGGTTATTATCTTTCAAAGCTTGAATTATTTCCCCCCATGCTCTTCGTGATTTGATGGTTTGTGCCGAGAAGTCTGCTGTAATTCTGATGAGTGTTCCCTTGTAAGTGATATGTTTCTTGTCTCTGATGGCTTTTAGTATTCTGTTCTTATATTGGATTTCTGGAATTTTGATTATTATATGCCTGGATATAGCTCTGTTTGGGTTGTAGGTGGCTAGGGTCCTGTATGCCTCATAGATCTGAGTATCTTTACCTTTTCCCATATTAGGGAAGTTCTCCTTGATTATTTCTGTGAATAGCCTTTGCAGTTCATTTGTTTGTATCCCTGCTTCTTCCTTTACATTCTTAATTCTTAAGTTATAGAACCTCTTATCATCTTCTAGCTTTTGTATTGTTACTGCTTGTTTCCTTGTTATTTTTAAGAAGTTTTTCCTTTCAAGAGTTCCCGGTGTGCCCCGCGCGCGCCCCTGTCACCCAGTGTATCCAGGTACTGAGAGCTTCCAGCCCGAGGTGGAGCAGGGAGCAGGTGGAAGTTTTTCACACCAGAGCAACAATGCAGTGTTTAAATATGTGTGTCTGGGAAGAACAGGGTTCCGGGAGAACATGGCGGACAGACAACAGCAACTACCGGAGGCTCTCTGAAAGGCTCGGCTCAGAGGCCAGGAATGATGCGGACTAAGGAGACATGAACCGGTAGAGATATGCTCTGCTAACTCAGGAACGAACTGGGCTGAGAGAAACCAACTTAGAATACAGTCCTGGCGCTAAAATAGGAACAGAAAAGACTCGGTGTGGAGGCTCGACCCCGCGTCATTGGAAACCGCGATTTGGGTTTCCCGCCACCTGGCGGCTGGCTGCCTCCACAAGCGGCTCAGCAAGGAGAGACGCGCAGAAGCTCTGTGAACGGGAGTCTGCGAACGGAGTCGAAAACAGGACGGACAAGGAGACGTACACGAACACTGACTGGTGGCGAGGTGAGTGAGAGAAACTGACCCCCTACCACAGTTTGACTCCAGCGGAGGACTTTCTGGGCTCGGGCAGTCCTGTAAGAGCAGGGCGCGGTGGCGACTCCAGCCACACATTCCCCTCTCGGACGGGATTGGTGAAAAGTGCCTGGCCTGCGTGACGTCACTGGCAGACTCGGTAGGCTGGCCTAACCCAGATCCCAGAGCCTGACGGTGGCCCGGAGGAGCGACTGACTCCCGCGTAGGCTGCCTCCTCCGCAACTCCCTGGTGTGCAGCGGTGGGCGGGAACAACTAGCCAGCGCAATTTGATCAGGCTGTGGCTGACAGGCAGGGAAGCCGGGCCTCCTATGTAAGCTTTCATTTTATAAGGAACAGAAAATATGGGGAAGGGAAGCAACAAGAAAGGCTCCTCGGCCCCCAATTCTGAGAAACAGGCAATAGTGGACACCGCACCAATATACATTAAGCGCCATATAGAGAGCCTCATAGACCAATTCAGGAATGAAGTTATCAATGACCTGAAGCTAGAAGTATGCAGAATAGTTAGAGAAATGCTAAGCACCACCCAGGAAAAAACAGATGGTGGAATGGAAGAACAGAAAAAGAGGAGAGAATTGCTTGATGGAGAAAACAGAGAAAGCATTGAGTATGTGAAGCAGGTTCAAAGGGACTATCAAGAAATTAAGAAGTCTATCGAAGACTGGCATAACAGCTTGAAAGAAACTAAGGACAGACTATCTGAACTGGAGGGCAGACTTGTAATATGGGAGAATGAAATGAAAAACTTCTTAAAAATAACAAAGAAACACACAGCAATAATACAAAGACAAGAAGATGATAAGAGGAGCCATAACTTAAGGATTAAGAACATAAAAGAAGAAGTAGGGACACAAACAAGTGAACTACAAAAGCTACTCACAAAAATAATCCAGGAGAATTTTCCTAATTTAGCAAAAGGTAAAGATACTCAGATGTATGAGGCATGCAGGACCCCAGCTACCTACAACCCTAACAGAGAAACACCCAGGCATATAATAATAAAAATTCCAGAAATTCAATACAAGAACAGAATATTAAAAGCTGTCAGAGACAAGAAACAGACCACTTACAAGGGAACACCCATTAGAATTACACCAGATTTCTCTGCACAAACCATCAAATCACGAAGAGCATGGGGGGAAATGATTCAAGCTTTGAAAGATAATAATCTCCAGCCAAGATTGAGATATCCTGCACAACTGTCCCTGGAAATTGATGGAAAAACAAGGTGCTTCCAGGATAAAGAGGAACTGGGGGAATTTGCAACCACCAATTCAACCCTACAGAAAGTATTGCAGGATATTCTAAAAAAAAAGAAAAATACAAAGAACCCAGAAATAGTGGCAGGGAGGCCACAATGAATGGAGCAGAGAACAAAATGAAGAAGACAAACTGACAGCTACTGACAGAAAAAAAGCTCAACAGAAATGAGACAGAGAAGATTGGATGATAGGAACAGCTATTTTGGA
Organism: Cavia porcellus; assembly: GCF_034190915.1. Classification (NCBI taxonomy): domain Eukaryota; kingdom Metazoa; phylum Chordata; class Mammalia; order Rodentia; family Caviidae; genus Cavia; species Cavia porcellus. Next base: position 48,781,509 of record NW_026947490.1, read on the forward strand.
GAAAATGACATCTTAATAGGTAATATTGATTTAGTACCATCTTGTTTTGAAGTCTCATCTAACTTTTGTTCTTTTGTCTCCAATGGTCTAAACAGGTTGTATCTTATTGGATTTTATTATGTATGATAGTATAAGCAAAAACCTTTTAAAGACAAGGAGATTATACAGAATCCATTGTTCATTTTCTGTTAGTCGATTCTAAATACTCTATAATGCTGTCATTCTCTTAAATGGTTTTACATTGTTTTGATATACTTAATGCTACAGTATACGAAGTTGTACTCAAGGACTTCAAGGAAAGAGTCAATATGGTAACTACTTTTGGGTCGGAATTATCTGGTGGCGAAACACTATTCTGCTTAAATGGTTATGTTTTGATCTGCCCTGTTTCGCTGTTATGCCCTCTTTTTTCTCAATCTCCACTCCATTATTTACTTTTTTATTTTTATCCATTTAAATAAAGGGAAAAAAATAGCAGGATATAATATAGTAACCCACTTTGACTTTCTATTATCTCGATTTGAAGCCCTGTATTACTCTCACCATCTTGTTTTTGACTGAGGTTCCTCTATTCTGTTTTGCTGGATAGTATCAGGTTCGAAAGTTTAGGCATCAGCTGAGAAGATAATGAGATTCATTATAACGCCCATTCTCATTGACTTTTATCTACTTTTGAAGACCTACAATGTCTCCAATGTTTTGGTTTTGTCGATTTTGTTCTTTACTGTTTTGTTCAATTGTATTACAACTAATGATATAGGCAATTCTATTAGGGATAGCGGGAGGCATTATGGTAACCATTGTTGATCACCTTGTATTATGTTTTTATATTATCTATTATGTCCACTCTTTTGACTTGACCGATTCTGTTCTGTTATGTCACATTTGGTTTTACTCTCTTCCAAAAAAGCAATAAGAACCGTGGGAGCAATGAAACCCAAAATGTGTAATAGTCATTGTACAAAAGAGAGGAAAAGAAAGTGCTCTAAACTATATAACTGCATGTATATTTAAGTGTATAAGATAGAAAATGATATCACAGAGTTTTATTGGATCATTGAACAGAACTGTTTGCAGTATCATTGTTGGAATGTCCATTCTACAAGCTTTAATTTTGTGACTTGAACAATTATTTCTAAGATGACAATATGTAATCCATTAACTAGTGATTTCCTACTGCGCATTTTTTTCTTCTGTAAATCTGTATAACTTGTACCCCTTCATTGTTTTTTTTCTTTCTTTTCTCCTTAAATAAAAAAAAATTAAATAATTTTTTAAAAAAAAGAAGTTTTTCCTTTCATGCTCCCACATTACAAATCTGTCCTCCAGTTCAGATAATCTGTCCTTAGTTTCTTTCAAGCTGTTATGCCAGCTTTCAATAGAGTTTTTATTTTCCTACTACTGTCTTTGAACCTGCTTCATGTATTCTACGTTTTCTCTATTTTCTTCATCAAACAATTCTCCCCTTTTTTTCTATTCTTCCATCCCACCATCTGTTTTATCTTGGGAGGTGCTTAGCATTTCTTTAACTATTCTACTTATATCTTGCTTTACTTGGTTAAATACTTCACTTTCGAACTTGTCTATGAGGTCCCGGAGATATCACTTTATGTCTATTGGTTCCATTCCTGATATTGCATGTTTTCTGTCCTCATTCTCCTTTGCATTTACCTTTCCTGAATAAGTGTTCTCAGGACTGGGGACTGAGGATCCTTTCTTGTTGCTCCCTCTTCCCATACATTTTGTTCCTTTCATACAAGCGTATATAGGAGGCCTAGTTTCTTTCTTTGTCAGTTACAGTTTGTTAGAGTCATGCTGGCTAGGTGTTCCCACCCACTGCAGTGTACTAGGGAGACACAGACCTGGGCAGCCTATGCTGGGCTTCACTGCATTAGGGTGCACTGCCAGGCACAGGGACCTGGTTTGGGCTAGCCTACTGGGTCCTAGTCCACGGTGTCACCCCAGTCAAGCACTCCCCACCAATCCCGCTTGAGAGGAACATATGTGACTGAAGTCACTGCAGCGTCTATTCCAGCTAATCTGCCCAGTCCCAGAATGTCCTCTGTTGGAGCCTCCTAGTCTATGGAAGGGTCCCTGTTCTGCTCACTCTCCACAGGTAGATGCAGGGCTCCTGCTAGCTCTGCTCTCAATTTGGTTCATCAATTCCTGCTCTCAGAACTTTTGTGTCTGTATGCCTGCTGTGCTGATTCAGATGCAGCAGCAGCAGCAGCAGCAAGAAATTCAAGCCATGGTTTCCAGAGATGTGGGTTCCAGCTTCAGCACTAAGACTTTAGCTGTTCCATTCGTAGCACCAGGATTACATTTCTACTTGGCTTCTCTCAGCTTAGTTCGTTCCTGGGTCAGGAGGGTATATCTCCCCCTGCTTAGGACTCCCCACACCACACCATTCCTGGAACCTAAGCTGCCTATCTCAGAGAGCCCCCGTAGCTGCTGTTATGTATCCACCATGTTCTCCTGGAAGTTCCCTATTTATGGATTATTTTCAATCACAAATTATTAAATACATTAAATGTATTCTTATTCAAAATCAATTCAGCTATATTTGTACTAGTACTTTACTGTTTAAATTTTTGTAGCTTGATAATATATTTTGATGTCAATAAAAGCTAATACCTACATTCATATATACATATTAAATGTTTATTATATATCTTATTAAGTGTTTATTTGCTATTTGTCCTTATACATTGATTTTAGAATAACTTTAAATATCAGTAAAAGACCACCATGAGGACCCTCCCACAGATAGCCAGCATGAGCCAGGAGAAGCAGCCAGCCTTGCTCCTGTATGCATATGAACAGCCATCAGGACCTTCCCATGGGTAGCCAGCTTGGGCAGGAAAAGAGGCAGCCAACCCTGCCCCCATGAGCCTGATGACCACTATCAAGGACCTGTAGCCAGTGTAGGCCAGGAGAACAAGCCAGCCACATCTTCGAGAAGTTGTGCATGTCTGGAGAAGCCCACTCCGTATCCCACTACCTCCCCAGGAACTAGGTCAGGAAAAACCCAGATATCTGACTCATTCCTACAACACAACAGGTAGCAAACATGGAAAGCACCTGGGGGCTCACAACTGGCTTATACTGAGGAAACCAGGAAAATGTCAGACAAAAAAGCAAAGTTAATTTCTGGCCACAAACCTACACAGAACAAGCCCAGGAAAAAGAAGCATGAAACAACTGGAAGTTGCACACCTGAAATTTCTGGGACAATGACAACTGAAATAAAGAAACGACTTCATGAAGCTGTAAAAGAAATCAGATCAGCAATAATATCTCAGGTAAAAGAAGAAATGACAAACATAGTGAAAGGGTTGCTGAGCATATCTAAAGAAGACACAGATTTTTAAAAAGAGGAGCACAGGAAAATAAGGGAAACTTTGAATAAGAAATATAGGGAAGAATTGGAATACATGAAACAGATTCACAGAGATATCCAGGAAATTAAAAATTCCATTGAAAGCTGACAAAACTGCTTGAAAGAAACTGACAACAGACTCTCAGACCTTGAAAACAGGATTGCAGCTAGTGATCAGGAAAGGAAAGATTTCTCTTTTTTTTTTTTTTTTTTTTTTGAGGTTTCATTATTTTATTCAAGTTTTATCTTAAGTGATGTTAATTACAGCATTTGAAGGGGAGAATCTAATTCCACACAAAATGGAAGACTCTAAAATGTACCCAATAAACTGCTAAAAAATAAACTGAGTGGTAAAAATACACCATACACCCCAAGTTAGCTCCCTAGTGTTGTCACCATGTGATTGCAGACTTTCCAGCTCATAGCTGGTCATACACTGGTGCAAGGGGGAAAAAAAAGCAACATAAAAAGGAATTAAATCCTGAATGATTGGCTTCGTTCCATCCCCCCTCGTCACCCCAAAATGGCACAAAAGGAACAGCTGCTGCACCCTGTGGACTACTTCTGGTGTACAAAAGATGATGAGGAGCTGGGGTGGGAACAGGTTGTGATGGTCTGTCTAAAAAAGTCCCTTCCAGAGGAGTTTGTACACATCATTGAGCCATGAGCTTCTCACCAGTCAGGGTTAGGAAACCAAGATTTCACTCTCAAAGTCACAGTTCATTCATTTACTCAATGCAGATTTACAAAGTGCCTACACATTATCAGCTTCCACTTGCGGCCATGTCTAAATTTTCAAAAGGGGAACCTGGCATCTCTAGAAGGAGTCACCAAGTTCCCCCACGTGTACTGCAGAAAGGACCTTTTTCAGAATCAGGTTTCTTCTGTGCCTCTGAATGGGTAACACCTTAAAGCTGAATGAATCATCTTTCACCTGGAGGTCTAACATGATTTTTTTAGCAATTCTTGCATCCCAGACATACAACATTACAAGGCGCACTAAATTCTGAATGTAGCTATGCTGCAAAATTTAAAATTAACAATTGTACAGTATGCGTTTATGCATCAAACTCCAATCCTAGACCAAGTTTGCAATCACCGGCACTGACATTCTGCCATCCAGCAGAGCTGAAAGTGTCAGTTTGATTCCTGGCTTTAGGGTCTGAGTGTATCCTAAACCAATCAGGCTGGAATTGTTCACTTTGGCCGAGAAGCAGGCGTCAGGATCGATCTGATACTTGGCTGTGATTCCAAAGCAAGTGTTGCTGTTTCCTGCTGTCCAGGCAAGATTGACAGCGGTCTCCAGCTTCTTGTTGACCTTCTGGTAAATGGAGCCACCAAATTCTGTCCCGTCGTTCACGTTAGCGTGAAGCTGCAACTCATCCATCTTGCAGCCAACGGCGAAGTTGCTCTGGGTCACTCAAGACTTTGCGGTCTCGAAATTCATCTGGTAGCCGGCCAGCCCTCGTAGCCAGGGCTCTGCGGATCAAGGGCCCAGCGATGTCGAAGTCCACGGTGCAGCCCAGGTTGATGTGCTCCTGCTTGTACCCTGTCTTGATTTTAGCATTTTTCTTCCCAGTGTTAGGCGAGAAGGATGCATCGAAAGTCAGCTTTAGTCCATATGCAAGCTGATCTTCCATGGTGGTCTCGCTGCCAGGGTGTTGTCCGTGTCCCATTTCTCAGTGAAAGTCAGGCCGTACTCGGTCCACCTGTACTTGGTTTCCAGGCTGCCTGTCACTTTGGTGGTCTCTGTGTTGGCTGAGCTGGAGCTTGTGAATTCCAATCTGTTCTTGGACTTGGTTTTCAAATGGAGTTTTATTAATCCAAACCCATAGCCCTTGGGTGAAGACGTCCAAGTCCATAGCCCTTGGCAGACTTGCCAAGATCGGCATACGTGGGTGGCACAGCCAACTTCTGCTTGGGGCCAAGATTTCTTAAAAATAATAAGGAACCAAGAAATAATTCAATGACTGCAAGACAATGCAAGGAAAAATAATTTAAGACTGATACATGTCAGCAAAAAAAGCAGGGGCCAGTACAAATGATATAAATAGACTATTTACAGAAGTAATAGCAAAAAACTTTCCATGCATGGGGGAAGGACCTGACACACAAAAAAGTGATGCATACAGAACTCCAACTAGCCATAACCAGAATAAATCTACATGCAGACATATAATAATCAAGATCCCAGAAATTCAGCACAAGAATGGAATATTAAAAGCTGTTAAAAAAAAAAGAAACATATCACTTATAAAGCAAAACCCATCAGAATCATGATAGACTTCTCAACACAAACCATCAAATCAAGAAAAGCTTGGAGTGAAGTATTTGAAGTCCTGAAAGAAAACAACTTGAAACTCAGATTAATGTACCCTGCAAAACTTTCAAAATTAAAGCAGAAACAAGATACTTCATTACAAAGGACAACTGAAGAAATTCATGGCCACAAAACCAACTGTACAAAGAATACTAGACAGAGATAAAAATGACCATGGTTCCAGGAACAGTAGCCCAGGGAGATCATCAAGCAGCACACAGACAGCTGATTGGAGGAAGTTATGGTTGATACATTATGTCAACTTGAGAAATTTAGAAGTTTAACTGAGAAACTCATCAGGGAGCCAGAATGCTTACTTTGCAAATATCTTCATCCTGTGTAACAGAAGGGCACAGAGATTTTGTGAGTGCTACACCTGTCCTGAGGGGTGGGGTTGGGGAGGCTGTGTACACTATAAAGGAGAAGAGGCTTGTTTTCCCCCTTTTGTGCTGGCTGCTGCCTTGAAGCATTGCCATAGTGCCATGCCACCTTGCCTTGGAGCCAGCTGATTATGAACTAAAACCTCCACAAACAGTGAGCTAAATAAACATTTCCTTCCTCAATTTTGGTGTCAGGTGTTTTGTCCCAAGAATGAAAGAAAAGTAACCAAGACAGAGGGGAAAAATAGGGAGCCAATGGCAGGAAAATAAGCAGAGACAAAGCAAGTGCATGTTAGCCGTAACCACTAATGTAAATGGCCTCAATTTACCCATAAAAAGAAGCACAGGCAGAGTGAAGCAAGAAATAAGATCCATCAATATGTAGTATAAAAAAATTTTTAACTTGGAAGGAAATTCATAGATTGAAAGTCAAAGGAGAGAAAACAATGCTCCATGTGACAGGGAACTAGAAAAAAAGCAGAGGGAGCTTGACCATCAACCACAGAATAGGTAAGAAAGATATGGCATTTTTACATAATGGAAAGTTACATTGACATTGTTCTATTTTGTTTGGTTTTGTTTGATTTCATTATATCTGAGGGTATGGGTAGCTATTTCAAAGGTAAGAAGATATATTAAGATAGCCATTGTTGTTTTCCTATTAACTTATTTTGAAGACTTGTATCATTTGCATTGCTTTGTTTTGACTGATTTTACACTGTTTGATTTTGTTTGATTGTTACATCTTATGATATAGGCAGCTACTTTGAAGATAACAAGAGACATTATGGTAGCCATTGTTGATTTCCTATTATCTTGTTTTGGAATCCTGTATTGTGTTCACCGTTTTGTTTAGAATGGCTCTATTCTGTTTTATTTTGTTTGGTTTTATTCTCTTTAATAAAATATCAGTGGAAAAACTCATCTTCTGCATACCATTCAAAGATAATGTCTATTAATTTCCAATCACAGATACATAAATAAAGAGCACTGTGAAATAGGTCTGTGGTAGAATGCTTGCCTAGCATGTGCAAGGTCTTGGGTTTGATCCCCAGCAACCCAAAAGAAGAAGAAAATATCCTGTGTCTTCATTACTTTTCTCATTGCTGAGACAAAATACCTGACAGCAATTGTTAAAGGAGAAAAGGTTTATTACATTTTGTACATACTTCAGTTGACACCAAGACAGAGTGGCGTAGAACAGGGGCATCACAGAGTAGAAGCAGTTCATGGTGGGCAGAGAACAACAAAACAGAAGGCAGAAGCAGTGAAATAGCAAAGGAGCAAGCGATAAGTGACAACATCAGCCCTTATATTTTATCCAGGCTACCTGCCCTCAGGATGAGTAGCACTCATACCTTATACCTAGCATCTCACCATCAATCACTTACAGCATCCCACACCCTAGATCCAGCCACCTCCAAAAAGCCCAACCTTTGACCACATGAGACTTTGAGGGAGCATCTAGACACAAGTCATAGCATCCTGGATTATTGTTTATGTACTTTCACAAAACTGTTAAAACGTTTTACAGTGTTATTAAATAGTTGTCTTTTCTTTTTTTTCCTCTGGTAGCAGTGATCAAACTCACAACCTCATGCTTGCCAGGCAGGTGTTTATGTCACTCAGTTGTACCCTCAAACTCATCTTTAAAATAAGATTTTTGGGCCAGTGAGTATAGTTCTACCAGAGTAGAACCCTTGGTACAGTACTTACCTAATATGTGTAGGCCATAGTATCAATCCAATAGTACTGCAAAAATAATAATAATAATAAAGTGAAGGCAGATTTTTATTCACTAAACATTCATTCATATAGACTTTAGAGGACAGGAGGGATTACTGGAAATTGAACTCAGGACCCTGCATTTGTCAGGCAGGTGCTTATGCACATATTCTGGATCCCTTTTTCTTTTTGAGACAGGGTCTCACTATGTAGTTCAGGCTGGCCTTGAACTCACTATGCAGCCTGGCTGGCCTCAAAGTCACAATGATCTTCCTGCCTCAGCCTCTCAAGTGCTAGGATTACAGGGGTGCACCACCACACCCAGTTCATTTCCATAAACGTTTAATAATTTGTTTATCTCTTTGCTGTTGGTCTATTAAGCTATGTGCAAGTTTTTATTGTAATAAACAACTCTGCATTAGACATTCTTATTCACATATCCTCATTTATACATTATCATGATTTCCTAAAGATAAGTTTCTAGAAGTGAAATTTCTTGGTAAAGTAATGTAAACACTTTGAAGACATGTATACTGTCCCCCTGATCATTTGTGCCAATTTTCATTTCCACTACCAGTACATAGAATTTATTTCTTGATGCCAGTGCGGTAGCACATGCCTATAATCCCAGAACTCAGGAAGCTGTGGCAGGAGGATTACCACAAGTTTGAGACCAGCCTGGGCCAGCCTGAACTATATAGTAAGACTTTTGTCTTTTGTAAAAAAAAAAAAAAAAGTGAAAAAGAGAATGTTTGCTTAAATTCTAGCTAGTGTACTGACAACAATTTTTGTAGTTGTAAATAATAGGAAACATTATCACAGTAGCTTAAATAGGTAAGGGAATATTTACCATAGAACAAAAATTTCAGAATTAAGTTCCCAATACTAGTATGTACTGAGATATCAAGAAGATATTTGGCTACTTTGATCTTTCTGTTCACCATCTTTCCTTTCTTTCTATCTTTTTTTTTTTTTTTTTTTTTTTTTTTTTTTTGAGACAGGGTCTCACTAAATTGCCCTGGCTGAACTCAAACTTGTGACTCCCCTGACTCAGCTTCCTGAGTAGCTGGAATTACAGGCAAGTGCTACCAGGCAAACCACCATATGAGTTGGGAGTTTTTGTTGATGTGTGTTTGCTTGTTTTTTGTTTTTGTTTTTTTGAACCAGGAATCAAATTCATGACCTTGCACTTACCAGGCAAGTAATTGTGCCCTGGCCCTGCTCACTTGTTTTTGAGACAGGGTCTCACTATGTAATCCAAGCTGGTCTTTAACTTTCTATATGACTAAGGCTGGCCTCAAACTCCCAGCAATCTTTCTGCCTCAGACTCCCACGTGCTGTTATTGGAGGTGCGTATCACCATGCCCAGTTAGATGAGTTTTAAAATTCAAAAATTTTAAATTCAAAAGAAGCAGGTTGAATATAACCATATATAGTCAAACATCTCTGGTAGAATCTAAGGCAGACTTTGTAACTGACTAGCACTCCATTTTTAGAAACTTAGAGTTGTGGATAAGGACTTTTGTAAATGTGTATTCACCTCAGAAAACTGTTAAAATGTTCAGACAAGAGCCAGCCATGGTAGCATACTCATGTAATTCCAACATTTGAGAGGCTGAGGCAAAAGGATTATCTTGAGTTTGAGGCCAGCCTGGGCTACATAGCAAGACCTTGTTTCAAAAAAAAAAAAATTGGTTCTGTACACTAGAAAACATTAGATCGTGCTCTGTTCTTTAGGACTGCAGGGCTCACTATCTGCCTCATAACACTTGGTCCTCAGATAGTGTGACACCAAAGGAAAGCCAAAGCGGCCCTCTTGAGTATGCCAGTTGTGTCAAATGCCCTGTAATTTAGGAATAAGACCTGTCAAATGGCCCCTGAGTTCAAGAGGGAAAGTACAGAGTCAGGAAGTTCCCCTAGGACCTAGGATCTCCTTTAGAGTTCAGAAGGCTTTATTTTTTTTTTTTTTTTTTTTTTTTTTTTTTTTTTTTTTTTTTTTTTTTTTTTTTTTAATTTTTATTTAAGGAGAAAAGAAAAGAAAAAAAAAACAGTGAAGGGTACAAGTTATACAGATTTACAGAAGAAAAAAAATGCGCAGTAGGAAATCACTAGTTAATAGATTACATATTGCCATCTTAGAAATAATTGTTCAAGTCACAGAATTAAAGTTTGTAGAGTGGACCTTCCAGCAATGATACTGCAAACAGTTCTGTTCAATGATCCATTAGAACTCTGTGATATCATTTTCTGTCTTATACATTTAAATATACATGCAGTTATATAGTTTAGAGCATTTTCTTTTCCTCTCTTTTGTACAGTGACTATTACACATTTTGGGTTTCATTGCTCCCACTGTTCTTATTGCTTTTTTGGAAGAGAGTAAAACCAAATGTGACATGACAGAACAGAATCGGTCAAGTCAAAAGGGTGGATATAATAGATAATATAAAAACATAATACAAGGTGATCAACAATGGTTACCCTAATGCCTCCCGCTATTTCTAATAGAATTGCCTATATCGTTAGTTGTAATACTATTGAACAAAACCGTAAAGGATAAAACCGACAAAACCAAAACATTGGAGATATTGTAGGTCTTCAAAAGTAGATAGAAGTCAACGAGAATGGGCGTTATAATGAATCTCATTATCTTCTCAGCTGATGCCTAAACTTTCGAACCTGATACTATTCAGCAAAACAGAATAGAGGAACCTCAGTCAAAAACAAGATGGTGAGAGTAATACAGGGCTTCAAATCGAGAAAATAGAAAGTCAAAGTGGGTTACTATATTATATCCTGCTATATTTTTCCCTTTAATTAAATGGATAACAATAAAAAAGTATATAATGGAGTGGAGATTGAGAAAAAGAAAAAGAGGGCATAACAGCGAAACAGGGCAGATCAAAACATAACCTTTTAAGCAGAATAGTGTTTCACCACCAGATATTTCCGACTTAAAAATAGTTACCATATTGACTCCCTCCCTGAAGTCCTTGAGTACAACTTCATATACTGTAGCATTAAGTATATCAAAACAATGTAAAACCATTTAAGAGAATGACAGCATTATAGAGTATTTGGAATTGACTAACAGAAAATGAACAATGGTCTCTGTATAATCTCCTTGTCTTTAAAAGGTTTTTGCTTATACTAACGTACATAACAAAATCCAATAAGATACAACCTGGTTAGACCATTGGAGACAGAAGAACAAAAGCTAGATGAGACTTCAAAACAAGATGGTACTGAATCAGCATTACCTATTAAGATGTCATTTTCTCAAAAATAGCTGTTCCTATCATCCAATCTTCTCTGTCTCATTTCTGTTGAGCTCTTTTTCTGTCAGTAGCTGTCAGTTTGTCTTCTTCATTTTGTTCTCTGCTCCATTCGTTGTGGCCTCCCTGCCACTATTTCTGGGTTCTTTGTATTTTTCTTTTTTTAGAATATCCTGCAATACTTTCTGTAGAGTTGAATTGGTGGTTGCAAATTCCCCCAGTTCCTCTTTATCCTGGAAGCACCTCGTTTTTCCATCAATTTCCAGGGACAGTTGTGCAGGATATCTCAATCTTGGCTGGAGATTATTATCTTTCAAAGCTTGAATTATTTCCCCCCATGCTCTTCGTGATTTGATGGTTTGTGAAGAGAAATCTGCTGTAATTCTGATGGGTGTTCCTTTGTAAGTGATCTGTTTCTTGTCTCTTACAGCTTTTAATATTCTGTTCTTGTATTGAATTTCTGGGATTTTTATTATTATATGCCTGGGTGTTTCTCTGTTAGGGTTGTAGGTAGCTGGGGTCCTGTATGCCTCATACAGCTGAGTATCTTTACCTTTTGCTAAATTAGGAAAATTCTCCTGGATTATTTCTGTGAGTAGCTTTTGTAATTCATTTGTTTGTGTCCCTACTTCTTCTTCTATGTTCTTAATCCTTAAGTGGTGGCTCCTCTTATCATCTTCTTGTCTTTGTATTATTGCTGTTTGTTTCTTTGTTATTTTTAAGAAGTTTTTCATTTCATTCTCCCATATTTCAAGTCTGCCCTCCAGTTCAGATAGTCTGTCCTTAGTTTCTTTCAAGCTGTTATGCCAGTCTTGTATAGACTTATTAATTTCTTGATAGTCCCTTTGAACCTGCTTCACATACTCAATGCTTTCTCTGTTTTCTCCATCAAGCAATTCTCCCCTCTTTTTCTGTTCTTCCATTCCACCATCTGTTTTTTCCTGGGTGGTGTTTAGCATTTCTCTAACTATTCTGCATACTTCTAGCTTCAGATCATTGATAACTTCATTCCTGAATTGGTCTATGAGGCTCTCAATATGGTGCTTAATGTATACTGGTGCGGCGTCCATTATTGCCTGTTTCTCAGGATTGGGGGCCGAGGAGCTTTTTTTGTTGCTTCCCTTCCCCATATTTTTTTTTTTTTTTTTTGTTCCTTATAAAATGCAATCTTACAAAGGAGGCCCGGCTTCCCTGCCTGTCAGCCACAGCCTGATCAAATTGCGCTGGCTAGTTGTTCCCGCCCACCGCTACGCACCAGGGAGTCGGAGGAGGCAGCCTACGCGGAAGTCAGTCGCTCCTCCGGGCCATCGTCCGGCTCTGGGATCTGGGTTAGGCTAGTCTAGCCTAGAGAGTCCGCCAGCAGCGTCACTCAGGCCAGGCACTTTTCTCCAATCCTGTCCGAGAGGGGAATGGCGCCCAGAGAGATCTCCGCTAGAGTCAAACTGTGGTGGGGGGTCAGATTCTCACTCACCTCGCCACCAGTCAGTTTTCGTGTACACCTCTGTCCGTCCTTTTTTTTTTCGACTCCGTTCTCCCGTTCCCAGAGCTCGGCGCTCCCAGAGCTCGGCGCGTCTCTCCTTGCTGAGCCGCTGTGGAGATAGCCGGCCGCCGCACGGCGGGAAATCCAAACCGGTTTCCGATGGCGCGGAGTCGAGCCTCCACACCGAGATTTTTCTGTTCCTATTTTAGCGCCAGGACTGTATTCCAAGTTGGATTCTCTCAGCCCAGTTCGTTCCTGAGTCAGCAGAGCATATCTCTACTGATTCGTGTCTCCCTAGTCCGCATTATTTCTGGCCTCTGAGCCGAACCTTTCAGAGAGCCTCTGGTAGTTGCTGTTGTCTGTCCGCCATGTTCTCTGGTCTCCCGAGTTCAGAAGGCTTTAATCAGATGAAAAACGTTACTTGTAGCGACTTGGTACATGTACATAACACATTTGAGTTTCTTTTCTAAGCTCATTTCCTTTCCCTGCCTCCCCTTTCATCCATCTCTTTGTCCCCTTTTTTTTTTTTTTTTTTTTTTTTTTTTTTTTTTTTTTTTTTTTTTTTGTACATACTCAGTACACAATGTCCACCTTCCTTGTGTGGAATTGGTTCATGTACTTAGCACATCCTAATTCCCCTTTTCCTCCCTTAGCCCCCTTCCTCTCCCTCTGTCTCTTGATCAATTTCCCCTTTAAAAAAAGATCTATCTCCCTGTTTCCTATTTATCAGGACCTTGGCTTAGGCCCCAATCTCCCGAAATGAGTTCTAGTGAAGGCTTAAATAAAGGAGACAATGTAACATGGATTGGGGAGTCCAGGAAAGTCAGAACTCTCTGAGAGTTAAGACAAAGACTTTCTGGACCACCCCTAGTATTCACTGGGTTTCCACAGATTTGGGGACTCAAAATCTCATAGCTGTTATGCAAAACAAAATACTTCAGCTTGATGTGATATGCATGCCAGTGACCCCAGTAACTTGAAACTTATTTGCATGTTTTAGTGGTTTTTACTTATTTCTTATGGGATATATATATATATCCCACCAACAGTGGACAAGGGTCTTTCTCCCCAGAGCCCTGCCAACATCTGTTATTGGTTGAATTCTTGCTAATTGTCATTCTTTCTGGAGTGAGAAGGAATCTCAGTGTTGTTTTAGTTTTCATCTCTTGAATGACCAGTGATGTTGAACATTTTTTCATATTTATTTGCCATTTCTACTTCTTCATCTGAGAAGTATCTATTCACCTCAGGTGCACATTTCAGACTGGGTCTTTTCACTTGGAGGGTCTCTGATACTTTTAGTTCTTTATATATTCTACATAGTGTTGAGGATCACAAATTATAAATTGAGGCCAGGGTCTGTTTGAAGCTGTGCACACCTTGCCTGTTTGCTCTCTGGGAGGCAGAAACACCTTTTCTTCCAGCTACGGCTAAGACGGCTAAGACCCCAATGACCCGGGTTGCCATGACACTTACAGGGTAGGATGAAATGTACTAAGGACAGTATAGGCAGGGCAAGTACCCAGGCTTGGGGAAGAATCTTAACTTGTTTTTTTGGGTTTTTTGTTTGTTTGTTTGTTTGCTTGCTTGTTTGTTTTTTTTCAGGTGCTGAGTTTCTTGGCACTGCTGCGGCCACTCCTAGAAGAAGGTGTTGGGCCTCTTGGTGAAGCAGGGCTTGTGCTGGTGACACAAAACTCCGTGGGGCAGTGGAAACTTGATCTTGGAGTCGTGGAACTGCTTGAAGGCTGGCCGACGACACTTGCTGGCAGCCATCTCCTCCACCTTCATGATCTGGATGGAGTGGGCGCGGGCACGATGCCGGGCACCCATGTCCCGGTAGCATTGGGTGACAGCGCCCGCTGTGGTCAGCTCGCAGCACTCCCGGTACATGTTGTGGGTGCCGCTGTGGGAGTCATAGCGCAGCTAGATGCTGAAGTTCTTTACTCGCAGAGTAAAGACTGCTCAAACACCTGCCCACAGTAGACGATCTCCCTCGAAGACTTCTTCATCTTCTTCGGCTGCGACACAAAGTACCAGAACCGGGACTTGGCGACCACATGGTTGGGTGCGAAGATCCGCATGCGGTAGAGCGGCGCATGCTGCACTGTGGGGTGGGCAGGCAGCGCCCCACCACTTTGTATTCCCGGAGTGTGCCCCAAGCCTTCATAGCGATCCCTTCCCGCTGGCCGCCACCCACAGAAAGCAACTTGTTTATTTGTGATGCTAAACTTGTTCCTCATTCTACTACTTCTTCACTGTTCCCAAAAACGTACACTATCAGGGGCTGGGGATTTAGCTCAGCAGCATAAGCACCTGGCTTGCAAGCAGACGGTCGTGAGTTCGATCCCTGGTACAGATAAAAATGAAAAAAAAAATGTACACTATCTCTCCCCCTGTGCATTTCACTGGCAAAATAAAAGTGGGCCAGCCAAAGAGGCTTAATCTTTGCCCCATCCTGAGGTACTGATCTCCCAGCAATATTATGCACCCTAATATTGTCTCTGCTCTTTCTTTCATCCTTTGCCAGTACCCCTCATACAGGCAACTAGAGGATCCTGACCAGATCCCCAGCTATGTAGCAGTCCTTCCTCTGAGAAACAACTGGTAAACATTTTTTCCCACACTATTGTTTCTTCATTTTGTTGGTGGTTTCTCTTGCTGCACAAAAGCTTTTTAATAAAATGAAACTCTGTGCTGAGGATTTAGCTCAGCAGCATAAGTGTCCACCCTGCAAGCGCGCAGGCAATCCTGAGTTTGATCCTCAGTATCAATTTTAATAAAATAAAATGAGATCCCAGTTGTTGGTTCTTTGTGAAACTTCCTGGACAGTTGAAGTTTTGTTGATGAAGCCTTTGCCTACACCAGAGTCTTCAAGAGTTCTACCTATTCTATCTTCCAGAAGCTTTAGTGTTTCTGTTTTAATATTTAGACCTTTGATACATTTTGATTTTAATCTAGTGCCTGGTGAAAGATATGGGTCTAGTTTTAATCTTCAGCATGTGTAAAGCCAGTTTTTCCAGCACCGTTTATTAAAGAGTCTATCTTCCAGTGAATGTGTTTGGTTCCTTTGTCAGAGATAGTAGCTGAGTAAGTCAGAAGTTGCTTCCGTATCTTCTAATCCATTGATCCTCAGGTCTGTTTTTGGGTTTTTTTGTTCTTTTGGTTTTTGGTTTTTGGTTTTTTATTTTGTTGCCAAAACCATGCTGTTTTTATCACAGTAGGTTTGTATAGTAAAGTCTCACGTCAGGGATTGTGATGGCCCCTGCTTTGCCTTTGTTGTCCAGACTTGCCTTTGCCAATCTAGGTATTTTCTGAGCCAAAAGAATTATAGGATTGTTTTCTTCAATTCTGTGAGATATGCTGTTGGAATTTTAATTGGGATTGCATTACATTTGTATAACAGTTTTGGAAGTATGACCATTTTCACTATGTTGATTCTTCTACTGAAGAACAAAAGGTAACTTTCCATTTTCTGATATCCTCTTTAACTTCCTTTTTCAAAGTACTGTAGTTTTCAATGCAGAGGTCTTTTACTTTCTTCATTAGATTGATTCCTAGATATAGCTTTGGGGGGGGTGCTACTGTGAAAGGTGTCATTTACCTAATTTCTCTCTCAGTGAGTTTATTTGTGTACAGACAGGCTATCAGTTTTTGAGTGTTGGGCTGGGCATTTAGCTCAGCAGCTCAAAGTGCTTGCCTGTTAACGTGAGGTCATGAGTTCGATCTCCAGTACAAAAAAAAAATTTTTTGAGTGCTACCTTTGTATCCAACTATGCAATGGAATTTGGTTATTAAATCTAGAAGTCTTTTTGGTGGAGATTTTTGAGTCTTGTATGTAGAGTATCATGTTCATACATTAAAAGTGAGATAAGTATTCCTTTCCTATTCTTACTTTTTTTCTTTCCCTTGTCTATTGCTCTGGCTAATATTTCCAGAACTATGTTGAATAACTGACAATGGGCATCCTTGTCTTGTTTCTGATTTTAAAGTGAAAGCTTTCAGTTCTTATCCATTTAGTATGATGTTAGCTATTGGCTTATCATAGATCACCATTATTAGATTGAGATAAAGACTATTTATGCCAATTTTCTATTGAATTTTTATCATGAATGGGTGTTGGACTTTGTCAAACACATTTTCTGCATCTCTTTAGATGATCATATGGTTTTTGTCCTTGGCTCTGTGAATATGGTATATTATATTTATTGATTTCCTTTGTTAAACCGTCCCTGCATTCCTGGGATGAATCCTACTTGGTCATGGTGTATAATCTTAATGTTTACTGCATTCTGCTTGTCAGTGTCTTATTAAGGTCTTTTCCATCTGTGCTCACTAAAGAGATTCTCTGGTAATTCCCATTTTTGGTTGAATCTTTCTTTAGTTTTTGGTGCCAGGAGGGAATTTGGAAGTATTGCTTCCCTTTCAATTTCATGAAAGAGTCTGAAAAGTAGCAGCATTATGTCCTCTCTAAATTTCTTGTAGAATTCAACAGTGAATTCATCAAAGCCTGCACTTTTCTTTATAGGTAGGTTATTAATTACATCTTCAATTTCATTGGCAGACATTATTTACTTAGAATTTTTATATCTTCTTGATTCAGTTTTATGTAATTTGCATGTATCTTGTAATCTGTCCATTTCTTCTGCATGTTCCATCTTATTAGACTACAGGTTCTTAAGTCCATATTGATGATCTTTAATATTTCTTCAGGATCTGTTGTGATGTCACCCTTTTGCTCTAATTTATATGATAAGGCTGGCTAAGGTTTTGCCAATTTTATTCAGTCTTTCAAAGAACCAACTCTTGGATTCACTGATTCTTTGTATTGTTTTCTTAGTATCCATTGCATTAATTTCTGCTCTGATATTTATAATTTCCTGACTCATATGAGCTTTGGGCTTCACTTGCTCTCCTTTTTCCAGAAGTCTGAGGTTCAATATTAAGTTGTTTATTTGAGCTAATTCTATTCTTCTGACATAGGAATTCACCACTATATACGTCCCTCATCAGACTGCTTTCATTATGTCCCATAAGTTCTGGTATGTTGTACTGGCATTATCATTTAATTGTAGAGTCTAATTTCTTCTTTAAATTCATTGGTGACTCATTGGTTGTTCAAGACGGTGTTGTTTAATTTCCAAGTGTTTATGAAGTTCTTGTGATTTCTTTTGCCATTGATTTCCAGTTTCATTGCATTATGGTCTGATAATATGCACGAGATAACTTCAGTCTCTCTACATTTACTTGAGCATGTTTATGAGCTAGTGTGTGGTCTCTTTTGGAGAACATTCAATACATAGCTGAAAAGAATGTATATTCTGATGTTGTGGGGTAAAACACTCTGTAGATATCTTTTAAATTCATTCATTCAAAAATTTGGTTCAGTTCTGATATTTCTTTGTTAAATTTTGTCTAGTTAGGGGGCAGAGCTAAGATGGCAGATAAATAACCAGCCAACTACAGAGGCTCCATGAGATAGTCAACTCAGAACTCAACATAATACAAGGGGAGCCCCAAAGAGAGGGAGAGGAATTCTCTAGTCCCAAGGAGAAACTAAGGTGAGAAAAACGAATCAAACATTCACTCCTGGCTGTCTGCACCACAGTGCAGACCTGAGCACCTCCGGGCCACTGGTGAGACAGACCATCCCCACGCCACCGCCACCGTCTCCAGCCGCCACCTCTGACTCTGTCACTAGGGGCCCGACAGAGGCTGAGGGAGTGAAACAACTGGTGCTCACTGGCTGCCCCCGCGCCTGCCACCATTGCCACCTCCTGGTTCTGGACCGTATCCAGGAGGGCGTGAAGAAGAGAGCGGGTTGCGGCCCGGCGGACTTGGACCGCATTGCTGGGATGCATTGCCACCTTCGCACTCGCTGCTCTCACAAGGACCCCAGCCCCCAGCACCAGCGCTGAGTGGCCCCCGCTGCCGGAGCACCCCGATGTCCTGGAGCGGGCCAGTATGTCTTCACTGCTGCCAGGCCCACAGGACTGGAGCCCCACGAAGCCGCCGCTGTGAACGAAGCCCAGAGAAGCTGCTTCTGAAAATACCGCTTCAGACAATAATCAAAAATACAGAACCAGAACTTTCCGGTTTCCTGCTGTGATTGACCAGCTTTGGGGAATTGGGCCTGCCTGCCTGCACCCTGTACTTTAGACTGTGCAGCCTGGGGTGAATGTCCCTGCACCATCTCAAGCCCCTGGGAAGGAGTTAAGATATTTCAGGTAACAGCAATTTGGGGAGGGCAGCAAAACCCCAGTCAGCATGCTTCAGAAAGACCCTAAGCAATACGGAGAGGACCAGAGATCCCTAGGACACTCCAGTCTGAAAGAAACCAGAAACATGACAAGAGATAGAAATTTAAAAAAAAGTCTCCAGCAGCTGAGCATGAGAAAATAAGCCCAGGAGAAGAAACACAGAAGAGAATCAGCACAGTAACCATCCAATACTGGACACAGCATTAGCTGAAATAAAGAAATACCTTCATGACCTCATAGAAGAATTTAAAACTGTACTTCTAATCCAAGTGAGGCAAGATATAAAGAGATTAATTAAAGAAATGATAAGCCTCTCCCAAGAGAACACAGATGGAAGAATGGAGGAACTCAGAAAAGAAAGAGAAACTTGTGAAGAATTTAAACATAACCTAGAATACATGAAACAGATCCAGAGATTACCAGGAAACTAAAAACTCCATTGAACACTGGCAAAATGCCTTGACAGAATCTAAAGTTAGCCTTTTGAAACTTGAAAAGAGATTTATGATATAAGATCGTGAAAGAAAAGATCTCTTAAAAATAACAAGGAATCAGAAAGAAACAATTCAAAGGCTAGAAGATGACAACAGGATACATAACTTAAGAATAAAGCATGTGAGCGAGGAAGCAGGAGTGATCAAAAATTAAATACAAAGAATATTCCCAGATATATTAAAGGAAAATTTCTCAAGTATGGGAAAAAGAGATGATATCCAGATAAATGAGGCATATAGAACACCAGCTACCTACAACCAAAACGGATCTACACCCAGACATATAATAATCAAGATTCCAGAAATCCACCAAAAGAACAGAATACTAGAAGCAGCCAGAGGAAAGAAGCAGATTACCTACAATGGGAAAATTAACAACAGACTTATCAACACAAACTAAATATGGGTGCACCCAACTATATAAAGCAAGTATTAACAGACATGAAAAATCAAATAAGCACTAATAAAAATGTAATGAGACAACATCAATACCCCACTGTCACAAATAGATCAACTAGACAAAATTTTTTTCTTTTTTTTTATTATTTAAAGAGAAAAAAACAGAAAAAAGACACATGGAGATAAAAAAGGGTAGAAATAATACAGAATTACAGAAAAATAAATGGTAAGAAATCACCAGTTGATAAGTACATATTGTCATCTTAGAAATAATTGTTCAGGTTACAAACTTAAAGTATGTAAAGTGACATTCAAATAGTGACACTGCCAACAGTTCTGCTCAATCATCTAACAAAAACTTAGTAATATGGTTATCAGTCCTACACACTTGTTTTTTATCTTAAAGAGGGTAAGATTAAGCATATCATAACAGAACAAAACAGTTCAAAAAGAAACAATTTAAAGAAATACAGATTTCAAAGCAAGTCCACTGGAGATCTTCACTGTTTATCTAATTGTCTCTAATTTCTTCCAAAGAGTTGTCCCCATCTTCACACACATTAAACATATACTGCATATTATAGAGCTAATCAACTCATTACAGGATGATGAAGGCTTTTTAGGTCTTCAAGATCTGACATTGCAGAAGACAATAATAACTACTATAGTGTCTCTTATTCTCTTTGTAGTAGCTGTCCCTATCTTTTTTTTTTTTCTTTCCATTTTTACCGGTACCAGGGATTGAACTCACGGCTGCCTGCTTGCAAGGCAGGCACTTATGCCACTGAGCTAAATCCCCAGCCCAGTACATATATATTTATGATTATTATCTCTTCCTCTTGAATTGTTCCTTAACAAAGATGCAATGACTTTCTTTGACTCTCTTAATCAGTCTTGGCTTGAAATAGAATAGCCACCCCTGCTTTTTTCTGGATTCCTATCACATGGAGTTTTGCTTTTCACCCTTCAACTTTCAGTCCATGAATTTCTTTTTGAATTAAATGAATTTTGATCCTTGGATGTAGCATATTTTTGGATCTTGCCTCTTGATCCATTCTGTTTGTTTCAATCCAGTCTGATTCTTTTGGTTGGTGACTTGAGACCATTAGCATTGACGGTTGCTGAGCATGGTAGTGCACATCCATAATCACAGTACTCAGGAGGCTGAGGCAGGAGGATTGTTGTGAGTTTGAGACCAGCCTAGGTTACAAAGTAAGCTCAAGGCCAACTTGAACTGCATAGCAAGGCCCCAACTCAAAAAAATTGGTGTTTATAACTGATACGTATAGGTTTATCCTTGTCATGTTATTTTCCTGTTGTTGACTCCCTTTCTCCCCCTCTCTTTAATTATCTTGCCTGCTATATCTATTCTGTGGTGGTGCATAGAGTTGTAATCTTGTATCTCTTCCTAGAATGTCCTTCAGAATATTCTGGAGTGCTTTTTGTATGTTCAGATGCTCTTCGTCATGAAACTATCTTATTTTTCTCATCAATTTTGAAAGACAGTTTTGTGGGGTGCATCAGTCTGGATTGGAGGTTGGTTTTTTAGGGCTTGAAATAGTTTACTCCAAGCTCTCCTTGACTTGAAGGTTTGTGTTGAGAAGTCTGCTGTGATTTTGATGGTCTTTCTTTGAAAGGTGGTTTGTTTCTTTTCTCTAACATATTCTGTTGTATTGGATTTCTGGGATCTTGACTATTAAATGCCTTTATGTAATTTGGGGTTTAGTTTTTGTTTTTGTTTTTTGATTGGGGGTGGGCATTGGTTGCTTTGGTTTGTTTGCTTGTTTGTTTGTTTGCTTGCTTGTTTTTTGAGGCAGGGTTTCACTATGCAGTTCAGGCTGGCCTTGAACTCACTTTGTAGCCCAGGCTGGCCTCGAATTCACAGCAGTCCTCCTGCCTCAGCCTCCCAAATGCTGATATTACAGGCCTGAGTCATCACGCCCAGCCTGGTATACATTTTTTTTAAAATCATGCCTAAGTGGAGTTCTATATGCTCCATTTATCTGTATACCAACATCTTTTTCCTTGCTTGGGAAGTTTTCTGCCATGACTTCTATACACATTTCTTTTCACTTGTTCTATTGTCTGCTTTTTTATTCACTCTGATCAATCTTATGTTATTCTTCTTTGTATCATGTAGCAGCTGCTGGATTCATTTCTCATGGTCCTTTGCTATTTTTAAGAAAACTTTCTTTTCATGATTGCTCACCACAATCCTGTCTTCTGTATCTGAGATTCTGTCCTCTTATTGGCTCATTCTGCTGTAGATCTATTTGAATATGTGTCATGGAGTCCATTTCTTGCTTTTTTTGTTTTGCTACTTTTGTTTTGTTTTTTGTTTTTTGTTTTGGTAACATGAGCTCGCACTTGCCAGGCAGGTGCTTATGCTGCTGAGCTAAATCCCCAGCCCTCTATTTCTTTCTTACTTTGGATGTTATGGTTTCCACCATTTTCCTAAGCCCCTCTATTTGTTTTATCTTTATCTGTTCTAAATCACAAGCATACTTGCCTTATGATCACCATCTCTGTAGTTATCTGAGAAATTATTTCTGATTTAATTTTTTTTATAGAACCTCATTCTTCTGCTTTGTTACTTCCACAGTTACCACTTCAGAGTCCAGGTGGGTGGCTTTTGGATTTCAGGTTTTGTTCTACCTCCTTACCTCCAAAATTTGCCTTTGGTAAGCTGGAAGTCTGGGGTTGTATCTTGTTTAAGTGTCTTCTCATTTTCTATTTTTTTTTATTTTAATACTTATAAATTAATTGCCTATGGCAAGCAGCTTTATTGCTAGTATTTAGAACTCTTATGAATGACTGCTTCTCAGAGATGTCTTCCAGGTGTAGCTGAGTCTATTTGAGTTTTGAGTCTGTTGTAAGATCCTACCTCTTTAAATTATTGGGAATAAGTTACTTTCAGGCTTTCAGAGTGGGGAAGGCAAAGCAGAGACTGCCATCCACGGTCACAGTCATGGAGCTAGGAGACCTGTCCAGGGGCCACCACCTAATTTTCACAGTCTACTGAAAAATATAAATACACATTGCTTTGTTCGAAAAGTAAGGTGAGACAACTCAGCAATAAGACAAAGCACATCCTCCTGTGAACCAGGCTCCAACATGGGGATCAGGAGGAGACTACTCAGCAAAAAGACAAAGCATGCCTTCTCACCAACCAGCTGATCCATGTGCTGGGAAGCCAGAAGGGCATTCCCCCTCCCGTAAGCAGCTGGCTGATTCAGAGGACTCAGGGTGAGATGATGACAACTGAGGTGAAAGGAATAGCCTGATGCTTATGCTGTTTGACTGATTTTGCAGGCCTGGGGCTTGTGGTCTGGGCATCTATTTGGAGGATGGCAGTATATATTGTGGCAATGGTGGAGGGTTTCCTTCTGCCTTGTTTTTGAAATCCAATGTTTTGTTTCATTTTACTATTGCAAATGGTGCTTCCAGTCCCAGCTTTCTGAGGAATCTTCAGTCTGACCTCCACAATGGTTGCACCAGTCTACACTCCCACCAACAGTGTAGGAGAGTTTGTTTTTCCCCACAGCCTCTCCAGCATTTGTTGTTGTTGGTTTTCTTGATCCTGGCCATTCTTTCAGGAGTGAGATGGTATCTCAGTGTGGTTTTAATTTGCATTTCTCTAATGACCAGTGATGATGAACATTTTTTCATGTATTTATTTGCCATTTGCATTTCTTCATCTGAGAAGTGCGTATTCATCTCAGATGCCCATTTTTGGATTGGATCTTTGAATTTTGGGGGTCTGAGTTTTTTTAATTCTTTATATGTTTTAGACAAGAGTCCCTTGTCTGAGAGAGAGTTCACTAAAATCTTTTCCCAGTTTGTGGGTTTTCTTTTCACTATGCTGGAGATTTCTTTTGACATGCAGAAACATTTTAATAAGAAGTGGTCCTGGTTATTGATTCTGGGAAGTATTTCCTGTGCGGTTTGAGTCCTGTTCATGAATTCTCTACCTACTCCTATGTCTCCAAGGTTTCTACCCAATTTGTCTTCCAATAGATTTAGTGTTTCTGTTTTAATATTCAGATCTTTGACCTATTTAGATTTTAATTTAGTACATGGTGATAGACATGGGTCTAGCTTTAGTTTTCGGCAAATGGAGAGCCAGTTTTTCCAGCACCATTTATTAAAGAGACTGTCGTTCTTCCAGTGAACCTGCTTGGCTCCTTTATCAAAGATGAGGTGGTTGAGTGTGTTTGTAGTTGTGGTTGTATCTTCTAATCTATTCCATTGATCTTCGGCTCTGTTTTGATAGAATCTTACATTAATTTTTGATTGACACCTGTATCCTGCTTCTTTTGTTGAGCAGGTTAATTTTTCTTTTGTTGGTACAGCTCCTTCTGCTTTTCTCATGGGAGTTATACCCTGAGTAATTTCCCTTTTTCCTGAGTCAATGACAGGGCACTAGTTAAATACGGGGTTCAAGATGGCATCAGTTATGCCAAGCTACAACAATGCCAATGCCTTATACTCTGAATAACTACTACAAGACACCAGTACACAATATAGTGTTCTATCACCTTGTTTTGAAACTCGTTTTCATTTTCCATTTTTTTCTTTAAAACAAAATTTAGGTCTGGGGATTTAGCTCAGTGGTGTAAGCACCTGCCTGAGTTTGATTCCTGGTCCCAAAAAAAAAACCTAACAGAAGAAGAAGTTGCTGTCAGGCCAGGGATGCAGCCCAGCAGCACAGCACCTGCTTGGCAAGTGCAAAGCTGAGTTTGACTCCTGGTACAAAAAAAAACAAAGAAGTTGCTGCCTTCCCTGGATCTTAGGCACTGGTCTGTGGTCTTTTGATGACCCTTCAGCAAGCTCAGTCTTGGTATTCTAGGAATAAGAACTGGTTAGAACAATTAAGTCACTTTGGTTAAAGTGGTACAATCAACAATAATAATAGCATCAAACACAGCAAATAATAAACTGAAGTAACTGTTAATTTACCACCTTTAACCATATGAAGTAGCTTTTTGATTATATAACAAAATCTAAAACAAATCAGAAAACAATATATAGTAAATATGCCTCAGAATTGTGATCTTACCCTGGTGGGGGGGAGGAATTTAAAAAGATTTAGGGGGCAAAATAGAGGAACAGAAGGAGAGAAAAAAATCAGAAGCACGGTTGGAAGACAAAGACGCATCACACAACTTTGAGAAACTGGTGAATAAAACAGAAGGGAAAGATAAAAAGGAAAAAATAAAAACAAGAACAGAGCACACCAGGTTTGGTGGTGCACACCTGTAATCCGAGCACGTGGAGCACTGCAATGAGGCAGGAGTACTACAGTGAGCTTGAGGCCAGCCTGGAGTACCTAGTGGGTTCCAGACCAGCCTGAACTATATGAGACCCTGTCTCAAAAAAAAAAAAAAAAAAAGAATAGAACAACAACAAAGAAAAACTAGGAACTATGATCACACTCATATAAAAACAAAACCAAACAATCAAGAGAAAACAAAAAAAGAAAGAAATCTAAGATAAGAAGGAAAATAATGTTCACTTGAAGACATGCCTCTGCTATCCTTGGTAGACAACATGGGCAGACAGAATACAGATCTAAATTGATGAATCCCAGTGAGCCAGCCGTACCTTTACGGCAGGGTAGTGGATAATCACAGTGAGCGCACCTTTAGTTCCACTGAAGTTCAGGCTGCCTTCTGGCCATAAGACTGGAACCAGACCTGCTTAACCTGCAGTAGTCCATTGGCCTCTTGCCGCAGTGAAGTTGGCTCCTTGTTGGTTCAACTCAGCTTCCCATCTGCCAATTTGAACCTGACTTTGACCCTGAGAGCCACTAGATGGAGCTAGCAGTTCCTCTGAGTTCCAAACTTAGTTGGCCACTCTCCAAGAGGACTCCCAGCCGATTGCCCTCTCCTTGGTGTGTCTGAACCCAAATAACTCACCACAGCCTCGGCAGTCTGCAGCATCCACTGCTGTGTTCCAGCACCTGCAGGTTTAAGCTGCCCCTCCCGGGCAGAGAGTCAGGACTCGGGGAGAAAGTGCCACCTGCCACATTCTCCTTCTTCACTGAAGCTTCTTTCTTCACTCTCCCCATGGGCTTCACTTCTCACTTCAGATCCTTCCTGCATCCCACGGACCCACCTCCCTCCTTCTTCTCCTTATGCTGCTCTACTCCAGTATCTGGACACCAAATCTTGGAACAGATTTTCCCTGTTACTCCTTTGCCATCTTCCCAGAAGTCCCCCCACCTCCATTTTAAAACATATTTTTTATTTTGATTTTTATTATGATTTTATGATTAGGTATTGAACAGACCAATAGATCAGAAGACAACTGCCATGGAAAAATTAAATTGTTATACTCATGTTTCCCATACACCAGTGGGCTGGAGGGAGGGTCCAGTGGGTGGGGCTCATGGAGTGGGAGGGAGCACCAGGGCCAGCCAGGAGGCTGAAATAGCAAAGTGAAAACATAGGAAGTGTCTTTACTGTAGTTTCTATAGGAAGAACAGACAAGGCGGGGTTCGCAGGATTAGGGTCGCTAGGTAGAATGATTTCCACAGACTTGGTGGCAAAGGCTGTCCCTCCTGGCCTAGTACCTTGGTAGTTCAAGCAGATAGACTGTGACCCAGAATGGGAGCCATTGAGGAGGTATTTGGAATGTGAGCTCCCCAGGGTTCCATTTGCATGGGAAAGGCTTGCTTGCTCACAGGGAAGTTATTTGCTATCTTTTAGAAATCAGCTATCCCTGGAGGGAGGTGAGGGAGAGTCTGCCCAGGGTCTGCAAGGCCTCCAATGTTAAAGTACCTGAAACTTCAAATTCAGATGCAGTGGTGCACAGCTATAATCTCAGCTACTTGGGAGGCTGAGGCAGGACAATTACAATTTTGAAGCAGCTGAAATGCTGTCAAAAAACAGAAGGAGAGGTGGGCATGGTGGCTCATGCTTGTAATGCCAGCCCTCAGGAGGCTGAGGCAGGAGGATCATTGCAAGTTTGAAACTAGCCTGGGCTGCAAAGTGAGCTCAAGGCCAGCCTGAACTGCATAGCGAGACCCTGTCTCAAAAAGACAAAAAAAAAAGAGAGAGCTGAAGTAAGAATAAATTATATTTGAGAGTCTATACCTTCTGCACATTTTCTAAATTCAATTCTTTTTATCTTGGCAAACACCCATAGGTATAACATCCAGAAAGCTTTTGTGCGGGGAGGGGCATGCCAAAGAGCGTCTCCCAGAAACACAAGACAGAGATTATCCTTTTATGTGTGTCCCATGATTCAAAGCTTTGCAAGCACTAGGGTAGTGGGATATTTAATAGGGGAGGATATGAATTAAATCAAATGAACGCATGAGTAAGCCGATGAATGAAACACGAGTATTTGCTTTGTTTTGCTTCCCAGTAACTGCAAATCAGCAGCCTTCCTAAGACTTGACTTTTAAGCAATAAAGAGAGAATAATGCTTATCTTAGAGGAATAAGAGGATTAATAAGGAATGGTATAAGTGAAAGTTCAGCTCTAAAGCATTACCTAAATCTAATTATTCCTGCCTTTGGCATGAACAGCTACACTACCATTTCCCTAAGTGATCACTCGTCAGCCTCACTGCTCTGCCATCTTTCCTGCTCTCATCAGTGAAAAATTGTTCAAGCACCTTTTTCTTTTAAGTCACTCTCTAGATTAAAAATCTTGTGAAGTAGGTGTGGTGGTACATGTGTGTAATCCTAGTGCCAAGGAGGGTGAGACAAAAAGACTGAGAGTTTGAGTGCAGCTTAGGCATTATAGCAAGTCAACGGCCAGCCTGGATTACAAACCAAGACTCTGTCTCAGCAAACAAACCTCAGATAGCTTTTTTCCTAACCAGCCACACAGCCTTCAGTAACCATGTTGAGACTTCACGGAGAGGGCAAGCCCAGCCTGCCAGGTACAACAGCCCCCAGGGAGTGTAGGCAAAAGTTTACCCAGAGAAGTCAGAAGCAACAGACTAAAGGAGCAAGTCCCACAGATGAAGCAGGGAGCCAGAAGCCAGGGCTGCAGAAGCATCATCAAGGTCAGGTACAGGGGCAAGGTAAAGACATAAACCATCTGTTTTAAAGGGGGTGGACTGATTGAATTACTCTGTCTTAACAAAATTCCAATGGCTTAACATAACAGGGGCTTATTGCTTGCTAATGCAACGCTGTATTAGTAAGCACTAAATCCTGGTCTGCTGCAGGTCTGGGTGATTCTGCTGGGTAATGGTTTTTCACTGAGCAGCTCAGTTATTTCACCAGGAATGCTCACCTATGAGAGATAGAGAGTCTCACTATGTAGCCCAGCTACTCTCAAACCTGCAGTCCTCCTGCCTCAGCTTCCCAGGTGCTAGGGTTACAGGTGTGCACACAGTGAGGTTTTTTAGACTGTGGAAGAAGAGCGATAGATCTTGAAAATTGTTCAGGTTTTTCTGTGTTTCAGTCTGGATGTGAAGTATGTGAGTTTTGCTTACAGACCATTTTCAAAAATTCATCAACCATCTTCACTAATTGCAAGAGGACGGGTGGATGTGGTAGATATGACCCAAAGATATCACCCGCAATCTCTCCCATCTGTGTATACATATGCCACCCTTCCCATCAAGAACTTCCAGGCATGGTTGCACAAATCTATATCCCAGCACTCAAGAGACTGAGGCAAGAGGATTACAGTGAGTTCAAACCCATCCTGGGGGGCAGGGATATAACTCAGAGGCACAAGTACCTGCCTGGCAAGCACAAGGTCTTGAGTTCAAATCCTGATATCAAAAAAGAAAATAATTTGGGGCTGGGGATTTAGCTCAGTGGCATAAGCACCTGCCTTGCAAGCAGGTGGTCGTGAGTTCGATCCCTGGTACTGATAAAAAATGAAAAAAACAAAAAAAATTATTATTATTATTAATTAATTAATTAATTAATTAAACACAGCCTGGAATACAGTGAAACCCTGTCTCCAAAAAAGAGAGAGAGAGAGAGACAGACAGAGACAGAGAGAGAGAGAAAGAGAGAAAGGAGGTATTTCTCCTTTCTAAACCCAAAAAGGTAACTAAGGAGCAATACAGAGGATAAATGTTGGAATATAGGAAGTGTTAGGTCTGAGAGAAGGGGGAGGAGAGAGAAGTCCGTGGGAGGAATGGAGCGGAGTGGACGGCCGTAAAAGTAGTGGCCAGCGGTGGCTTTATTCCGGGAATGCGGGGAGGGGGCCCCCCGCCGCCAGCCCCGGCGCAGCATCTCTGCACCGAGCCCGGGGCCAGGCTGTGGTCTCTCCGGGAACACGGGGAGTGGAGACTGGCGCGCTGGCCGGCGCTGGCCGCTGGAGACTGGCGAGCTCTCTCTCTCTCTGGCGAACTCTCTCTGGCGAACTCCCCCGGACACGTGGCGTGGGGGAATCTAAATAGCCTAAGCTTAGGGCAGTGCCCCAGAGGCCATTAGAGATGCACAGGTATCTCATTGGCGCACAGGTCCTTAAGGATGGGGATATAGGATTACAATCAAGTACATAGGGGGCAGGGGGGGAGGAGTTTAGCTGCAGCCTTTTCTGGTTACAGTGTTTCATCTGGGCCGGCAACTCTTTCAGGAAGAACATGGTCAAATGGGAAGGGGAACAAGAGAGGGGGTAAAGGGAAGCGGAGGAAAGGAAAGGGGGTTTTTAAAAAAAGAACAGAAGCTGGTGTGGTGGTTCACAACTGTAATCCCAGCACTCAGGAGTAGGCAGGAGGATCATGGTGAGTTCAAGACCACCCTGGGCTACAAATTGAGCTCAAATCCAGCCTGCATAATGAGACTCTGTCTCAAAAAGACAAACAAGAGACAGAGAAACAGAGAGAGAGACTGGAAGGGAAAAAATGAGACAAGAGTTGAAGGGAGGGGAGGAAAAAGGAGGGAACTAGGAAAAAAGATTTAGGAGATATTATCTGCAGGTATAAATTCCATATAATGAATGTGATCATTATTTTTGACAAACATGCATAATATAATTTTTTTAAAGAAGGTAATGGAGGGCTGGGTAAGCTCAGTGACATAAGCGCCTGCTTAGCAAGCGTGAGGTCATGAGTTTGATCCCCAGTACCAAAAAAAATAATAATAATGAATTTATTTCTCCTCTCTATAACCTAGACTGGTGGTATTTGATTTCCTTTGACCAATAGAATATGGAAAAAATGTACCTATAACTTAGCTCTTAAGAGGTAGTACTGGTGGGGCTGAGGACTTAGCTCAGTGGCATAAGTGCCTGACTTGCAAGCAGGCAGTCGTGAGTCCAATCCCTGGTACCGATAAAAAGGGAAAAGACAAAAAAAAAAAAAGAGGTGGTACTGGTGTACCATTCCAAAAATGGGCATCTGAGATAAGAACACATATTTCGGACTTCCGGGAGAACATGGCGGACAGATAACAGCAACTACCGGAGGCTCTCTGAAAGACTCGGCTCAGAAGCCAGGAATGGTGCGGACTAAGGAGACATAAGCAGGTGGAGATATGCTCTGCTGACTCAGGAACGAACTGGGCTGAGAGAAACCAACTTGGAATGCAGCCCTGGTGCTAAAACAGGAACAGAAAAGCCTTGGTGTGGAGGCTGGACCCCACGCCATTGGAAGCCGCGATTTGGGTTTCCCGCTGCGCGGCGGATGGCTGCCTCTACAGCGGCTTGGCAAGGAGAGAGACGCGCGGAAG
This sequence comes from Cavia porcellus, assembly GCF_034190915.1. Classification (NCBI taxonomy): domain Eukaryota; kingdom Metazoa; phylum Chordata; class Mammalia; order Rodentia; family Caviidae; genus Cavia; species Cavia porcellus. The sequence continues at coordinate 48,811,869 of NW_026947490.1, forward strand.
CTCTGAGAACGGCAATCTGCGAATGGCAGGGAGGCGTGCACTGACTTGTGGTGAGGTGAGTGAGAGAAACTGACACTCTACCACAGTTTGACTCCAGCAGAGGACTTTCTGGGCCCGAGCAGTCCTGCGGGAGCAGGGCGCAGTGGCGACTCCAGCCACACATCCCCCTCTCGGGCGGGATTGGTGAAAAGTGCCTGGCCTGTGTGACGCTGCCGGTGGACCTGGTAGGCTGTCCCAACCCAGATCCCAGAGCCTGATAGTGGCCGGGAGGGGAGACGCGTAGGCTGCCTGGTTCGTAACTCCCTGGTGTGCAGCGGTGAGCGGGAACACCTAACTGGCGCAATTCGATCAGGCTGTGGCTGACTGGGAGAGAAGCTGGGCCTCTTATATAAGCTTGTATATATAAGGAACAGAGAAGAAGAGGCAGCATGGGAAGAGGCAGCAACAAGAAAGGCTCCTCGGCCCCCAATTCTGAGAAACAGGCAATAGCAGACACCGCACCAATACACATAAGGCACCATATAGAGAGCCTCATAGACCAATTCAGGAATGAAGTTATCAACGACCTGAAGCTAGAAGTATGCAGAATAGTTAGAGAAATGCTAAGTACCACCCAAGAAAAAACAGGTGGTGGAATGAAAGAACAGAAAAAAAGGGGAGAATTGTTTGATGGAGAAAACAGAGAAAGCATAGAATACGTGAAGCAGGTTCAAAGGGACTACCAAGATACTAAGAAGTCTATCGAAGACTGGCATAACAGCTTGAAAGAAACTAAGGACAGACTATCTGAACTGGAGGGCAGACTTGTAATATGGGAGAATGAAATGAAAAACTTCTTAAAAATAATAAAGAAACAAACAGCAATAATACAAAGACAAGAAGATGATAAGAGGATCCATAACTTAAGGATTAAGAACATAAAAGAAGAAGTAGGGACACATTCAAATGAACTACAAAAGCTACTCACAGAAATAATCCAGGAGAATTTTCCTAATTTAGCAAAAGGTAAAGATACTCAGATCTATGAGGCATACAGGACCCCAGCCACCTACAACCCAAACAGAGCAACACCCAGGCATATAATAATTAAAATTCCAGAAATTCAATACAAGAACAGAATATTAAAAGCTGTCAGAGACAAGAAACAGACCACTTACAAGGGAACACCCATCAGAATTACACCAGATTTCTCTGCACAAACCATCAAATCACGAAGAGCGTGGGGGGAAATAATCAAGCTTTGAAGGAGAATAATCTCCAGCCAAGATTGAGATATCCTGCACAACTGTCCCTGGAAATTGATGGAAAAACGAGGTGCTTCCAGGATAAAGAGGAACTGGGGGAATTTGCAACCACCAATTCAACTCTACAGAAAGTATTGCAGGATATTCTAAAAAAAGAAAAATACAAAGAATCCAGAAATAGTGGCGGGGAGGCCACAACGAATGGAGCAGAGATCAAAATGAAGAAGACAAACTGACAGCTACTGACAGAAAAAGAGCTCAACAGAAATGAGGTAGAGAAGATTGGATGATAGGAACAGCTATTTTGGAGAAAATGACATCTTAATAGGTAATACTGATTTAGTGTCATCTTGTTTTGAAGTCTCATCTAGCTTTTGTCCTTCTGTCTCCAATGGTCTAAATAGGCTGTATCTTATTGGATTTTATTATGTACGATAGTATAAGCAAAAACCTTTTAAAGACAAGGAGATTATACAGAAACCATTGTTCATTTTCTGTTAGTCGATTCTAAATACTCTGTAATGCTGTCATTCTCTTGAATGGTTTTACATTGTTTTGATATACTTAATGCTACAGTATACAAAGTTGTACTCAAGGATTTCAAAGAAAGAGACAATATGGTAACTACTTTTAGGTTAGGATTATCTGGTGGTGAAACACTATTCTAATGGTTATGTTTTGATCTGCGCTGTTTCGTTGTTATGCCCTCTTTTATCTCAATCTCCACTCCATTATTTACTTTTTTATCTTTATCCTTTTAATTAAAGGAAAAAAAATAGCAGGATATATTATAGTAACCCACTTTGACTTTTCATTACCTTGATTTAAAGCCCTGTATTACTCTCACCATCTGGTTTTTAACTGATGCTCCCCTATTCTGTTTTGCTGGATAGTATCAGGTTCGAAAGTTTAGGCATCAGCTGTGAAGATAATGAGATTCATTATGACGCCCATTCTTGTTGACTTTTATCTACCTTTGAAGACCTACAATGTCTCCAATGTTTTGGTTTTGTCGGTTTTATTCTTTACTGTTTTGTTCAATTGTATTATAACTAACGATATAGGCAATTCTATTAGAGATAGCGGGAGGCATTATGGTAACCATTGTTGATCACCTTATATTATGTTTTTACATTATCTATTATGTCCACCCTTTTGACTTGACCGTTTCTGTTCTGTTATGTCACATTTGGTTTTACTCTCTTCCAAAAAAGTAATAAGAACCGTGGGAGCAATGAAACCCAAAATGTGTAATAGTCATGGTACAAAAGAGAGGAAAAGAAAGTGCTCCAAACTATGTAACTGCATGTATATTTAAGTGTATAAGATAGAAAATGATATCACAGAGTTTTATTGGATCAATGAACAGAACTGTTTGCAGTATCATTGATGGAATGTCCACTTTACAAGCTTTAATTTTGTGACTTGAACAATTATTTCTAAGATAACAATATGTAATCCATTAACTAGTGATGTCCTACTGTTCATTTTTTTTCTGTAAATCTGTATAACTTGTACCCTTTCCCTGCTTTTTTTTCTTTTCTCCTTAAATAAAATTAAAAAAAAAAGAACACATATTTCTCAGATGAAGATATACAAATGGCAAATAAATACATGAAGAAATGTCCAGCATCACCATCAAGAAATGCAAATTAAAACAACATTGATATTTTGTCTCATACCAGAAAGAGTGGCTACCATCAAGAAATCAACTGGTAATAAATGTTGGTAGGGCTGTGGGGAAAAAGGAACACTACTCCACTGTTGTTTGTAGTGTAGACTGGTGCAGCCACTGTGGAAATCAGTATGAAGATTCTTAAAAAAATTGGATTGGAAGTGTCATTCAATCCAGCTATTCCCCTCCTGGGTATTTTCCCAGAAAAATTAAAAAGATCATGTCACAGTTATATATGTGTACCCATGTTTATAGCAGCACAATTTATAAAAGCTAAATCTTGGAAACAACCAAAATGCCCATCAACTGCAGAATGGGTGAAAAAGATGGAGTGTTTTTATTCAATAGAATATTTGTCAGCTATAAAAAGGATGGTCTTCAGGCTTTTTAGGTAAATGGAGACAACTTAATACCATACTCATAAGTGAATTAAATCAGACTTGCATTTGTAAATGTCATAGTCTCTCTACTGTAAAAAATAAATGATAATAATAATAAACTGAAAGAGTAATAAGATCAAAAATGTAGGGGCTGAAGATTTAGCTCAGTGGTGTAAGCACCTGCCTGGCAAGCACAAGGTCATGAGTTTGATTCCCAGTACAAAAAAAAAAAAAAAAAAAAAAATGAAGATCCAAAATGTACAGTAGATATTTTAATAATGGAAAGGAAAGTAAGTACTTGAAAGTAAGGAACAATTTATAAATATACACATGTAACTGTATGTCTAAGTGTGCAAGATGGATAACCATACTACTAAGTTTTTCTTAGTTCATCAAAAGAAAGTTTGTGCTGTCATTGTCTGTTCATTTTTTACGCTTTGATTATGTAACTTGAACAACTACTTCTAAGATAACAATATGTAATATATTAACTAGTGATTACTTCTTACTGTTATTTTTTTTTAATTCTTTATCACTTCTACCCTTTTTTCTGCTTTACTTTTTTTTGTACTGAGGATCAAACTCAAGACTGAGCGCTTGCAAGACAGGCACTTAATATTATGCTGCTGAGCTAAAGCCCTGGCCCGGTTTTACTTTTTAAAAAAAATTTAAAAATAAAAAAGAAGTGGTCCTGGTCTGGTCTGGAGCTCAATTAGTAGGATACTTGCCTAGAGGCATGAGATTTTATTTGTTTTGTTTTGTTTTTTTACCGGGGATCAAACTCACGACCATGCGCTTGCAAGGCAGGCGCTTATGCCGCTGACCTAAATCCCCAGCAAGATTTTAGACTTAATCCCTAGCGCCAAAAAAGAAGCAAAGTAAGAAAGGAACAGAAAAGGAAACAGAAAAAGAAACAAGTCGTGGAGCAGAGTGCACTGTAGGAAGCTGAGACAATTTACCACAAGTTCCAGCTCAGCCTGGGCAATTTATTTATTTTTCTTTTCTGTTTTGTTTTGTTTTGTTTTGTTTTGTTTTGTTTTGTTTTGTTTTTTGGCCTGGGCAATTTAGTAGCTTAGTAAATCTCAGTCTCAAAATAAAAAATATAAAAAGGGCTGAGAACATAGCATAATACAAAGGCCCAATACAAAAAGAGAAAAGACCTATATCCAGAATATACCATCTAGAATATGCCTCCTGTACATAAAGATTTATTGAACAAAAATTATGGGACATCAGTGTTGTGGACTGAGCTCCTGTACTGGCCCCAAGAGATTGGACCAGCCAAAAAGGAGTCACCCATCCTAAAAGTCACATAATCAAACTGAAACTCTAAGGAAGTGAACAGCTCTCAAAACAGACCAGTTTTTCCTGAACGCAAAAGACACTAGTTAGTTACTGGAGCATTATAAGGAAGTACCCCCTGCTTTAATCTCAACAAAAAGTAACCTAATGTTACCAATCTGGTTATTCACCCCACCCCACCCCCATTGCCGTTTCCTTATATCTCCTTACAAAGCCTCCTTCTGTGCTTTGGGAGTTTTCATTCTGTTCTGAGGCTGCCCAGATTCCTGAGTTACAAAGAAAAGCCAGTTAGAGGTTCTTCAATCTCTGGAGCCAAACAGACAAAACTCTGATAAATTTAACTGTAAATCTATGAATGGAATCCAAAACTGGCTCAGCTAAACGTGGAGGGATGCTGTCTCTGGACACAATATTTTGATCTGAGTTTCTGGAGAAAGTGTTATAATACAAAATAGAAGTTACCCTTTTGTGAGGGAAATTCACATCCACAAAGGAAACCTCCATCCTAGGGGAAAGTGTTACTCCCTGTAGCAGGAAGAGAAGAACCACAAAATCACTAAACTTATCAAAGGAGGAACACTGACCTAAATCTGCATAACAGACCTCACCCTTAAACTCAAAGCCACCTGTTCGGGATTTGCTGTCTCTCTGGCCATCTGCCAGGTGCACAGCCTACCCTGCTCCCCACCACAGCCTGCTTCCCATCATTTCAGCCATGGTCAATCACGCTCCCCCTTTCCTTCCATCTCTCTTTTATTTGGTTGTTTACTTGATGGGCCTCTCCATGCAATATTTAATCTTCTTGTGTCTATTATCCATGTGCAGAATGACCCTAGATCCACCTGTCTGTACCGAAATAAAATAAAAATGAATCAAAGGCCTAGATATAATAACAGAAACACTTAATCTGCTGAAAGATAAAAGTTGGTAAAACTCTCAATGACATAAGCATAGGCCAGGATTTTGTGCATAAATCCCCAGCTGCATAAAATAGAATCCCAAGAATCAACAAATGCGATTACATCAAATTAAAAAGCTTTTGCACAGCAAAGAAAACAACCAATAGAGTGAAAAAAAATCTACAGAGTGAGAAAATATTTGTGCCAACTCTGATATTATTATCAAACTAGGAAGGGCTGGCTGCCCAACCCATAAAGAAACCAATACAATTGATACCAGACTCACGATCCATCTGTTTATGGCTCAAAAGCCCAAACTCAGGAGATGAGAATTGATGGGAAGGAAATAAAGTTTATTCAAGTGTTTCACCCTGAAAAGACTGAGGGTACCCTGAGAAGGACCATCTTAGGGAACCAAGGTCATCGAAAGGACTTACATAGGGGAGAAGAGGTGGGTAAGGGGAAATGGGTCTGAAGATCATGTAGGGTCTGCCAGGTGAGGTCTTCATCCAAGAAGTCTCAATTTGTCCTCTCTCTGTTAGTCTTTCCTGGCCAGGCTAGAACCTTGCAATTAACTTCTGACCTCCCAGTGCTAGCTCCTGCAATTCCCTGGGCAAACATCTTACTTTTCTGCAAATTCAACATCACAGGGATTAGCATGTTTTGTGTTAGTTGATGCACAGGATTAAAGGATAAGGAAGAGCATCAGACACTCCCATGTTATCTGAAGGTCACCAGATGTGCTGGGCTCTGTAAATCTAAAGAAAGTTTATTTAGTAGTTGACACCATAATCATTTAAGAGCAGGTTTTCTTTGGAATTAGGGAAGGAAAACATCTCTGCAAAGGCAATTCTTGGTCTCCTCACACTATGTCTAGGATGACTGACATAAGGGAATGAAACTCCCAACCTACCAGATGTCTGGAGCAAGTTCATGTTCTCTAAAATCAAAGAATGAATTTTAGGAACAACAAAGATGAAGAGCAGGGTATATTCATTGAGAGAATGCTTCTGTCTGAGAGACAAAGACAAGACAGACAGAAGAGGTCCCAAGGGGGTTGCCAAAGACTGTCTTTTCTAGGGACTTTTACTTATAGAGTAAAACCACAAAATGAGGCAGGTCTAAGGCAGGAAAACATGGGAACTCGCAAGGTGGACATGAGGTGGGACAGACGTATGATCTAACAATAAGATTAACTGTTCAGGTAAAATTGATTAAACTGGGGACAAATGGGGAAGCCAGTCACATAACAAACAGGCATGCCTAAAGAGCAGTGACTCTTCCAGTAGGGGGTTGGGTTAGTGACTCATGGCTTCCTCAGGTGATAGAGACCTATTTAGAATATCAGTTCCTGATGCTTATCTTTAGGAAGTTGTCTGTGCATTTGTTTTATCTTTTGCTTTGAAGTCTGGCCCACAGGAGAGTTGTCTCTCCCCCACAGTTGCAAAGTATCTCTTCCTCTGTACTGGCTCCTTTGAGGTCCCAACCCTGTCTGACTGCCTATTACATTTCTGTCTAACTCAATTACCTATAACACCAGCACTGCAACTAAACCTGAATACTGAGGCTTTAGTTTAGAAAAAATAACTCATACATTAACATCTTTTTTTTTTTTTTTTTTTTGTCTTTTTCCTTTTTATCGGTACCGGGGATCGAACTCACGACTGCCTGCTTGCAAGGCAGGCACTTATGCCACTGAGCTAAATCCCTAGCCCCTTACTGTGTCTACTTTATAAATCAAACTTTATCCTAGGCATGTATAGGAAAGGCATAATCTATAACATGCATGTGATCTGGCACTAGCTGTGGTTCTAGACAGCCAGTGGAGAGAGAACTGCCAAGCATAAGTCCAGCGGTAAGCAGCTACACTTACTGCAGATTACACAGAAGGCAGTACCAGCCTCAGGAAAAGGCGGAACCATGGCCAGTAACTCAGGCTTTCAGAAATTAAAGGCCAGATGCCTCTCTCTGTTGCCTCCCACTGAATCCCTCGTGGTGAGCTCTCGGGATTTTGCTGTTATTTTTTTCTTTTTTAGGGCAGTGGGAGCAAGAATAACCATCGGGCACTGTTGACAGATAAGTGGAGAGAAGGGAGTGACTCTCTCAGCTTTGTTTCTTACTGTTCTAGTCCTACTTAATCAGGCCATGCCTTTACTCTCAAATTATACACTTTAAATACATAACCTTATTACCCTAGGAAATCATTTTTATTTCTCTTCTTCTGTCTACTTTTGGCCATGTGACATTTTTCACATAGACATTTTTTCACACGTATATAAGATCTACAATTTTTCACATAGATATAATCATAAAATGAATGCTGGCACATACTCTGCTTTTTGTTAATAGGTATATCCCCAGAAAATCATAAACATATTTCATGTTTCTACAAGTCCTTCATTACTGTCATTTTTAATAGCTGTGTTAGACTTCCTTGACCTATGTATTCTGACTTAACAATTTGCTTATTGTTGAGAGTTTGATTTCTTTCCAATTTTTTACTCTTATAAACCGCATGACAATGAACATCTTTCACATGGATATGTATATGAATGTTTGCTCTGCTTAATTATTTCCTCAGGACTGATTCCCATGAAAGAGAGCACTGAACATTAGGGTGTCAACAATTTTATGGCCACTGAGATGTGCTACTCTCATGTGCTCCAAAATAAAAAAATCTGTGACTGCCAACAGTCCATCAGTCTACCTATTCCCCATACTCATCCTGCCTTACAGATACAATGGTTTTTAATTGTTTTATTTTGGTTTGGAGATAGGGTCTCACTATGTAATTCAGGCTGGACTTGAACTCACCCAAACTGGCCTCAGATTTGAAGTGATCCTTCCATGTCAGCCTCCCAAGTGCTGGGATTACAGGCATGTACCACTGGACACCCAACTGGTTTTATTTTTGCTGTCCGATAGATTAATAAATGTAAAATGGATTCTCAACTTAAATGCTGCTTGTAATTTTGTTTTCTTTCTTTTGAGCCTAAAGAAAAACAAGCACTCTGGGGCACCTAACATTTGAATTATTTTTAAAAAGAATGGCCATGTTGCCCTGCAGTAGAGAAGACCAACCTGGTAGAGACAGAGCAGCAGGAGATTCTGATAGGGAACACAAAGTCTTACAGTTTTAGCCGTACAGGGTAAACCTCAAGAGGCTCAGTCTCCAAAACAGGACTCAGAGATCCAAACTGGGGCCAACGATTGAGGGGAAAATACTGATATAGAAGAAATATAACTCCCAACATGCTAAATGTTAGATGTGCTGAATTTGTGTCCCTTAAAATCGAAGAAAGAATTCCAAATGATAAAGGAGGTTAAGAGCAGGAAAGGTTTGTTGAGAGACAACTCCTGAGAGACAGGAGGGGTCCGGAAGTGGGTGGCTACTGAGGCCTTTGTCATGAATAATTTATACAGCAAAGTTACAATGTGAATCAAAGGATTATCAACCTATAGGATGACAGATACAGGTGCTTAGCTAACGTTGATCCACTAGGGAAATGAGCTATGTAGCAAGGACGCATGGAAAGAACAAAGGCATTCTGGGACATGAATGGGTCTGGATGCTCTCACCACCCACCCGAGTGACTGATGTCTGTCTGCGCTTTATTGGACCAGGTAATACCAACCACATATAATCTCAAGGTACCGTTTATTCCTTGGGGAAGCATGTAGGCCTGTGTATCACATCTTTATCCTGAGGCCTGGCCTCCAATAAATGCACCTCCAGCCACAGTTTTGGTGTGTTCGCCTCTTTTGCACCAACTCTCTTGGGGGCTCATCTGTTACGGCCTCCCAAATCCTCATGCAGTCATAGGTGGGCCTTTTCAAAGGTGACAGCACCTACATTGTGTGATGCTTCAATTGATTCGTGGTGCAATGCTACGCTCAAGGGCCCTCGGATTAAGGGTGTGAGTGCTACCTGCCCTAAGTAGCCTGGACAAAATATAAAGGAGAGAAAGAGCTGTGGTCATCCTTTGGTGTTTTGTTACGTTCTGCCCACTATGAAATGTTTCTCCTTTTCTATGCCTGTCTGCCATGCCACCCTGCCTCGGAGCCAGCTGACTATCGACTGAAACCTCTATAAACTATGAGCCAAATAAACTTTTCCTCCCTTAACTTTGGGTGTCAGGTATTTAGTTTCAGCAATGAGAAAATTAACTAAGACGCCATCCCTACCTGAGTGCCTATTAATTTGTATCTAATTTAGCTGCCTATAAAAGTAAGATTGTGCTATGAGTCAAAATGTCAAGCAGGAATGGGAACTTGGAGTAATGCCTGGATTATTTTTTCTGTACAAGTTAAAAGCAAGCTCGGGAAGCATCACCTTTAAATATAGTTGCATCAGTTGGCCGGAGCTGCCATAACAAAACAAGACTGGCTGAACATCTTGAACAGAAGTTTATTTTCTCACATACCTGCCCCAGATCGAGGTATCAGTAGGTTTGGCTTCTTGTCAGTCCTCTCTCTTGGCTGGTGAATGGGCACCTTCAGGAATGCGATCCAGGGGCACCGTACTCCCGAGCTGCATCTCCAGCCCTCTCTACTTTTTGTTTTGAGAAAGATCTCATAAATTGCCCAGGCTAGGCTCAAATTTGCAGTCCTCTTGCCTCAGACTCCTCACCTTCTTACTGTGTCCTCATATAGTTGATCCTTGCTCTAAATTTGTGACCTATTCTGTCTTTTTGTAAGGATATGAATCACAACGGATTAGGGCCCGCCCAAAGGTCCAAAAATATGCCAAACCAGGCATGTGAAGGGTGGCGCATGTCTGTAACCCCAGCAGTAATGAGGAAAAGGAAGGAGGACAGCTGCAAATTCCAGACCAACCAGGGCTACGTAGTGAGTTCAAGACCAGCCTGAACTGCCTAACAAGACCCTGTCAAGAGAAAGGAAGAAAGAGAGAGAGAGAGAGAGAGAGAGAGAGAGAGAGAGAGAGAGAGAAATTGGTGGGTGATATGCATCAAACCGATACAGAGTGAAGCTCATAGTTGATAGAATTCTGGCGTGGCTGAAAAGATAAGAAGTATGAAATATAAATGACCTTTATTTTAAGAATGCGGGGAGAGACCCCCTGCTCATCCGGGGTCTGGCTTTCTCTCCGGGGGCTGGCATTCTCTCCGTCAGACACGTGGAGTGGGGGCATACATGTGGCTTAGGTTTGGAGTGGTGCCTGACAGGCATTAGTGATGCACAGGTAGCTCACTGGTATTCATTTTGCGCCACAGGTAAATTCCTAGGAGTGGGGAAGATAGAGCCCCTTGGTTCCGCCTCCAAGGCTTTTCACCAGCTACAGTGTCCCAAATGGGGCAAAATCCATTCAATAGTCAGCCCTGGATGTTTGGTGGCTATTATTACTGGCCCGGCAGGGTGGTGCACCCCTGTAATCCCAGCACTCTGGAAGCTGAGGCAGGAGGATCACTGAAAGTTCGAGGCAGACGGGGCTTCGTAATGAACTCAAGCCAACCTGAACCATACAGCAAGACTTTGTCTCAACAAAAAACAAAACAAAACAAAAACAAAAACTGATGAGGCACAAGACAGCTAGGAAAAAGTCCCTCTTGAGCACTGCCTCCTCAACAGTGAAAAAAAAAGTCCTTAATCTCAAAATAGTTTTCAAAACCCTGTCTCTCTTCATTTTCTCCCACCCTGCTCCCCTGGCCCACAGAAGATCAGCCAGCACCCTACTCCCCAGGAGCGCCTCAGCTTGGCTTTGTAAACAAACTTCCCTGTAAGCACCTCGGCCTTAGCCAGGTGTCTTTCTACTTCAGCCCTCTCCAGCGTTCTGCATCACAGAAGCTCAGAACCAGTCTGGCCGGAAACTGTTCCCTCCATCCCTAGCTGGGAGGTGGGACAGTGGGAAGGCTGAGGTGGCAGAAACAAACACAGAGCTGGTGAAAACTGGGACTCCGGGCCAAGTGACTATAGGCGGCACAGTTACACCCTTCCACACACCCCGGTCCTCCCAGTTCTCTCAGTCCTGGGAAGCAGCCCTGGACACGCATTCTGTAGCCTCCCTCCGCTCCTCTTCCTCCTGGTGATTTGAAGGCACTTCCAGACCCACGCAGCCTTTCTTCATACTGAGATGGGGAGTACACATCCCAGAATCAGCAAGGTGTGAATTAAATCCCCTCAAAGAGTAGACCCATGTGGAGGAGACTGAGAGGCCACTGTCTGCTATGTTCCTACCTCTCGTTATTTCCCCAGGGCTGGGGACTGAACCCAGAACCTTCACACTGACTCTATCCCCTGCCATTTTATTGTTTGAAATAGAATCTTGCTAAACTGCCCAAGTGACTATCCTGCCTCAGCCTCCCAGAGTGCTGGAATAGAGGCAGAGATGAAGGAAATTAGGGCATGGAAAAACTGGTGAGGAAGGAGGCATGACCTGTTAAATACAAAGATCTCCCAAAAGCCTTCCAAAGCCCTGTACATGGACTTCTTTCAAGATTTGTTGTTGTTGTTGTTGTTATGGGTATCAAACTCACAACTTTGAGCTTGCCAGGCAGCCACTTGTGCCACTAAGCTAAACCGTCAGCCCTTCTTTCAAGAATTTGAGCAGGTTTGCAATAGGATGGCTTAGACCTGACCTCAGACTGAGGAGCGGGATGTCAGCACCGCTTCTCAGGACCCATACGCAGTTCTCTCCAGTTCCCTCCAGATGTCGACAGCATAACAGACCCAGACACCAGGAAGAGCTTGCTGTCCTGGCTTTCGTGACAGCTGCCTGCTTTTCCAGGGTGCTCTTTCACCCTTTTTCTCCTTTTATCCGGTGCCAGGTTGCTCTGCAGAGCCAGTTTCTTCTTCGCTCTTCATTTGTACTTTTTTGAGCAAACCCACTGCTTTCTGCTCTTTTTGTTCAGTTCTCTGATCAAAATGAGAATCTGGAATCCAACTCTAGAAAGAGAGGTGAGCAACCCGGAATCAGGGAGCATTTAACCGGTGAGCCACTTTTAGAAGGAGCTACCTAGTAACATTTTGGCACAGCCAGGAGATTCCAGAAAAAAGAAGATAGAAGAAATTTTTTAAATAAGCAGAAAACAGACAGGGAAATCAGGATTTTAAACATGCACTCTTGCCTTACTTCCTTGAAGTATTTTAAATAGAAAGTAATGGATAACCCAAATTCTGTGACTACCATACAGAATCTCACCCTCATCCTCCTCCCAGCCAAAAAACAATTTTTCCTCCCATTTACAATTCACTTCACCAGGCTTTTCCTCTCCATAGAATTTGTGCTTAGTTTTCATTTAATTAGTTATTACATCTGTTTGATTCTCTGTTTTGTTTGTTTTGTTTTGTTTTGTTTTGTTTTGAGACAGGTCTTGCTATACAACCCAGCAATCCTTCCCCCTCCATCATCCCAAGAGCTTAGATCACAGGCATGCGCCACCAAGAAAAGTGATTCTCTTGTATGAGTCAAATAAACATCTCTAACCTATGTTCATTTTTACATCCGTGTAAGACTTATGATTTTACCTTTCACTGAAAAATTTCTTTTAAAATGGTCAGAGACAGAGTCACTTTGATATTAAAGAGGCTTAAATTTCAGGGTTTTGCCACCATGCCTAGCTGTGTTACCTTTCTTAAGGAGATCCCCAAATTGTAAAAGAGAATTTGCCAAGAGTTGAGTGACTGCAGAAGGAAATTTTTTTTTCTTTTTTTTTTTCCGAGGTGCATGAATCCAAAGAAGGAAAATTATTGCAGTGCACATTTGAGAGACAGTGGGGCAGTCGGGGGGGGGGGGGGGGGAACCAGGCTCAGAGCCCAGAGAGGATGCCTTTTTCAAGGTGGACGGGGTGGGGGGCTGATGTTGGCCTTTGGTAGCAGCAGCCCTGGTTGAGAACAGCTAAGTGGAGACTATGCTTATGTCCTTGGGGAAGTTCGTGTGTCGACATCTTGAAATGTTGGCTGTCAGGCACACACCTGGGCCCCAAGATATGTCTAGGGTGTGGACAACTGCCTGGTGAGAAGGCACGCATGACCTGTCAACCAAGGATCCAGGACACATGCACGGAAGACAGTTCCTAGGCCCTGCACCTGGGACCAATCAGAAAGTACTGTCTTTAGTTCCTCCTGCATATAGCCAGGCAGCTTTCTGACGGGACAGCCTAGATCTGAGGTCAGCCTGAAGAATGGGCGATACCCAGGATGTCTGCTGTTAACCAGCTTTCTCAGCCTCTGTGTCTCTCTGTGTGTCTGTCTGTCTGTCTGTCTGTCTCTCTCTCTCTCTCTCTCTGAAGAGCTCACTTTTTTTCCCACCTTTAATAAATGAAAAACCTCACAGGTTTTGTCTAGCTTTTTGTTCAAGACACCAAGAACACAGCATGGCAGCACACACTTGTAATCCCAGCACTCGGGCGACTGCTGTGGGTTTGAGGTCAGCCTGGGCTACGCAGGGAGTTCAAAATTAGCCTGCACTACATAGTGAGACTCTGTCCCAAATGAAACAAAAATGAAATTAAAACTAGACAGAATGTTAGGCAAGCACTCCATGATACAATGCTTGCCTCGTACAGGAAAAAAATCTAAGCAAAATGATATAGAAAATTGAGAATCCATCATGTAACTTTTTTACTATGCTCTTGCTTACCTCTTATAGACAGCTGATTTTATGAGTTTTGTAATTCTCCTTCTTGTGTTTGTTTCTACAAAGACACAGTGTGCTTTCCTGTTTCCCCCTCTTTTATCTTTTCTTCCCGCCCACCCTATACCCACACACCCCAGTACTAGGGATTGGAACCTGGGCTTTCATACTAAGATACATCCCCAGCCTCTTTTTTTATTTTTTGCTTTGAGACAGGGTCTTGATTAGTCACTAAATTGCCCAGATATAACTTGAACTTGCAATCTTCCTGCCTCAGCTTCCCAAGATGCTAGGATTACAGCTGTGCAACATCACATCTTCCTTTCTTCCAAAAAGATAGCTTTGCCTTTCCTCACTTAACAATACACCCTGGAAAGTATCTCGGATTAGTTTGTAGAGCTGTTCTGTACTATTTTGTGCAGCTGCATAATACTATACTGTTTTTTCTATGTATGAGCATTTTTAAATTGTTCCTAATACGTTGCAATTATAAATAATGCTTCAATGAACTGACTGTGTGTACGTGTTTTGCTATTCTTATAGGTATATCTTCAGGGTAAATTCTAGACATAGGTTGCCAGGTCAACTGTTGAATGCATATGCAATATTGTTAAGACACTGCCAAACTGTTCTCCATCAGAGTTGTAACATTTTTAACTCCTTCAAACAATATATGAGAGTGCTTGCTTCCCCACAGGCTAGCAAATAGAGTACATTCATATGCTTTTCAATTTTTCCCAGGTAAGTAAAGCTATTTTTAACCCCTCCTACTTAATTGTATCTCCAGCATATTTTTGTTTGTTTGTTTGTTTGTTTTTTATCGGGGATCGAATTCATGACTACCTGCTTGCAAGGCAGGCGCTTATGCCGCTGAGCTAAATCCCCAGCCTCTCCAGCATATTATAACCTAATGCCACTGCTTCCAAATGCCTTGCCAGCAAGGTCTAACTCCACCTCGTGGTAGTACATGTAGTTACAAGACCTGTATCGGAAGTTGTTTATGCCTTTGCATTGACTTTTACCTAGCTACTAAATATTCTACCCCTTCTCTAGATGAAAAATAAAAATAAAAATAAAAACAAGCCAGGCACACTCCTGTAATCCCAGACTCTGGAAGGCTGAATCAGGGGATCACAAGTTTGAGTCCATCCTGGGCAATTTAATGGCGTAGTAAGACCCTATCTCAAAAAAACAAAAAGGTTTAAAGCAATGGGAATGTCACATTATAAATGTTCCGGGTTCTAGCCCAGCAAAAAAACCCACAAGGAAAAATCTATCCATGCATAATGGAAAAAAGTTGGTTTTAGTGAAAGGCTGAAGAAAGCAGAAACAAACACACAAAAAAAGCAAAAGCCAGTACGTCATTTCCAAATTGCCATTCTGCAGATTCTGTGAGGCTTCCTCCACTCCTTGAATAGATACACGGGTTAATTTTCTTTTAAAATAAGGACATGGAAACAGAACAACAGAAAGATAACTCATTGGTTGACATCACCTCGTGTCAAGTTATTTCTTTTGTGTGAAGACTAATTTCATTATCAAGTCAATTGAAATTGGTCTGTTGGGAAATTTGGCTGGTATCTCTGTCCTGATTTCTCAGGTCAGACAACAGCTTAGTTTCTGCTTGGTAAAACTTTGCGTAAGTGACTCCATTTTTATTTTTAGCCTGGTCTGCTGGGGCCTGGTACAGGAGCTTAGTCCAAAACAATGGCTTCCTGTAATTTTTATAACAAATCCAGCCTTGAGTTTCTGGTTTCCAAATAAATGAATTTCTCTCTTTGAGCATTTGATTTGTAGATTTTAGCACCCACAGACTTGGTAACAGCCTGATATAGGCCAAAAGCTTTCTCATGTGCCTGTCAGTCTGTTCAGCAAGGGAGCTGGTCATTCTGGACAGTGTGGACAAACTGACCAGTAATGCAAAGAACAGGGTGAATGCGGCAGTCCACAAAGCTAGAGATGTTACTGGGCTGGGTTTGAGAGTTCCCAGACTTAACCCTCCACACTGTAGCAGGCTCACTGACTGCAGTCATAGCAAAAGAATTTTCAGGATGCGCCAGAAAAAGAACAAATAGGGTTTATTTGGCAAAGACAGTGCATATAGCACATACTCAAGAGAGGAGTTGGGGGCTCAGAGAAAGGAGACACATTACACTTTGGAACTGAGTGCATTTATACTTTTCTTGAGACAGTGAAAAGCTAAGGAAAAAATGCCCATCTACCCACCCCCATCAAGAACACCAGTTCACTGGCAAGCATGTCTGCTGGTTTTGCTTTGCTTTTCTTTGCTTTACAGGTAATTTAAACATTCTCTGGATTCTCTCAACCTTTTGTTTACTCTCTTAATTGGCCAGTTTATGGCCTTCTAATGATGAGTCTGGTGGGGAAGGAATGTAAATCTGGCCAAGAACTGTTGGCACTGAGACAGTCCTTATCTCAGGCTCCTCGTCCTGCTTTCTTAACCGAATTAATTTATGGTTTTTTAGTACTGATCTGATAGGGGAGAGGTGTACAGCTAGTCAAGGACTGTCAGCCGGGAGCTGTCTTGGGTGACCTCAGTGAAGGCCTAGACGTTGCAGTCTTCTTACAGAGCACAAGTCGTAGTCGGGAATTCCTTGCCTCCTTTCTACCTGTCTTCTGTTTCTCCTGTCCTACCCAGAGAAACAGTCTTCTGCGTGAGAATCTCAGGGATGCCCTGGCCTCTCTGCACATGTGTCGCAGTACATCTCCATGAAGCCAGAACACATGCAGTGGCCGAGCCTGCACCCCCTCTCACTCGCCTCCCAGCTCCACCCCTTAGCACTACTTTCCATTCCACATGCCTAAGGCCTAAGGCGACAACATGGGGCCTTGTCTCAGGACAAAGAATGTTTTCAGTGCATATGATGATTTCTCCTGCAACCATGAGAAATGCTTTTTTAACATGGAATTTTGATCCTACATGTACTTCCATGATAGGTTTTCTTTTCTTTATTTCTTTTTTTTTTTTTTTTTTTTTTTTTTTTTTTTAGTACCAGGGATCAAACTCACAACCATGCACTTGCAAGGCACGCACTTATGCCACCGAGCTAAATCCCTGGCCCCCAATGATAGGTTTTCTTATTTGCCAACTTATCAAAATGCCTCTGGAGCTTTTTGTAGAGAGTGATGATGCCAGCAATGGTTTTTTAGAGAAGCTTTCCACTCACTTTTCTCGTTTTATTTTGTTTTGCTGTTTTGAGACAGAGTCTTGCTCTTCTGTACACTGTGGCCTCAAACTGTCAATCTTGCTGTTGCTCTCGTTGATATAAAAGATCATGGTTTGGTAACCTCAGTAGAGGCAGATTGGGGTTTAGTTTGATCTCTGAAGCTGGGCATGGTGATGTTACCAGAACCTTCAATTGGACTCCCAACCTGATAAGTGTCCAATATGCCCAGTTCATGTTCCCCAAAATCAAAGAATGAATTCTAAGGAACAATGGGGGTTAAGAGTAGGAAACTTTGTTTAGGGAATGACACCCCTGTCTAAAAGAGCAAACTTAGAAAACAGGTTGCCCAGGAGCTCACTCCTCAAAGGAAGTTTTTGTAGAGCAAAATCACAAGGTGAATACAAAATAAAGGGGTGGGCACAAGGTGGGTCAAAACTATGGGCAACCAATGAGATTACAAGTATAGGGCCTCCAGGAGAACATGGCAGATAGATAACAGCAGCTATGGAGGCTCTCTAACATAGTCAGCTTAGAATCCAGGAATAGTGTGGTATGAGGAGTCCTAAGCAAGGGGAGATATATCCTGCTGACCCGGGAATGAACTAAGCTGAGAGAAACCAACTGCAAATGCAATCCCGGTGCTATAACAGGAACAGATAAAATCTCTGTGCAGAAGCTGGAACCCACACTTTGGAAACCGTGATTTGAATTTCCTGCTGCTGCTGCTGTGTCTGAATCGGCACAGCAGGGAGAGAGACACGAAAAAGCTCTGAGAGTGGGAATCAGCGAATGGAGTTGAGAGCAGGACTGGCAGGGAGCCCTGCATCAACCTGCGGTGAGTGAGCAGAACGGGGACCCTTCCAAAGACTAGGAGGCTCCAACAGAGGACATTTTGGGACTGGGCGGACTAGCAGGAACAGGATGCTGCAGTGACTTTAGTCGCATATTCCCCTCTCAAGCGGAATTAGTGGAGAGCGCTTGGCCTGGGTGACACCATGGAATAAGACCCAGTAGGCTAGCCCAAACCAGGTCCCAGCGCCTGGTGGTGCACCCTAGCAGGGAAGCCTTCAGTAGGTTGACCAGGAGGGGCAGGCCCAGCATAGGCTGCCCAGGTCTATGCCTCCCTAATACACTGCAGTAGGCGGGAACACCTAGCTGGCATGATTCAAACAAACTGTAACTGACAAAGAAAGAAACTGGGCCTCCTATATATGCTTGTATGGAAGGAACAAAAAGTATGGGAAGAGGAAGCAACAAGAAAGGGTCCTCAGTCTCCAATCCTGGGAATACTGATCCAGGAAAGGTAAAGGCAAAGGAGAATGAGGACAGAAAACATGCAATATCAGACACGGTACCAATAGACATAAAGCAATATCTCCAGAGCCTCATAGATGAGTTCAAAAGTGAAGTATTTAATGAAGTAAAGCAAGACACAAGTAGAATAGTTAGAGAAATGCTGAGCACCGCTCAAGAAGAAAACAGATGGTAGAATGGAAGAACAGAAAAAAAGGGGAGAAATGTTTAATGGAGAAAATAGAGAAAACATAGAATACGTGAAGCAGGTTCAAAGAGATTACCAGAAACTAAAAACTCTATTGAAGCTGGCATAACAGCTTGAAAGAAACTAAGGATAGATTATCTGAACTGGAGGACAGATTTGTAATGTGGGAGCATGAAATGAAAAACTTCTTTAAAATAACAAGGAAACAAACAGCAATAAAACAAAGGTTAGAAGATGATGAGGATCTATAACTTAAGAATTAAGAACGTAAAAGAAGAAGTAAGGACACAAACAAATGAACTACAAAGGCTATTCACAGAAATAATCCAGGAGAATTTCCCTAATTTAGCAAAAGATAAAGATACTCAGATGTATGAGCATACAGGACCCCAGCCACCTACAACCCAAACAGAGCTACACCCAGGCATATAATCAAAATTCAAGAAATAATCAAAATTCCATAATAATCAAAATTCCAGAAATTCAATACAAGAACAGAATATTAAAAGCTGTCAGAGACAAGAAACAGATCACTTACAAGGGAACACCCATCAGAATTACAGCAGATTTCGCGGCACAAACCATCAAATCACGAAGAGCATGGGGGGAAATAATTCAAGCTTTGAAAGATAATAACCTCCAGCCAAGATTGATATATCCTGCACAACTGTCCCTAGAAATTGATGGAAAAACAAGGTGCTTCCAGGATAAAGAGGAACTAGGGGAATTTGCAACCACCAATTCAACTTTACAGAGAATACTGCAGGACATTCTAAAAGAGAAAAATACCAAGATTCCAGACACAGTGACAGAGAGGCCACAATGAATGGAGCAGAAAGCAAAATGAAGAAGACAAACTGACAACTAATGACAGAAAAAGAGCTCAACAGAAATGAGGCAGAGAAGGTTGGATGGTAGGAACACCTATTTTGGAGAAAACAAGACATCATAATAGCTAGTGCTGATTTAATATCATCTTGTTTTGAAGTCCCATCAAGCTTTTGTTCTTCTATCTCCATCGGTCTTAACAGGTTGTATCTTATTGGATTTTATTATATGTGATAATATAAACAAAAACTTTTATAGACAAGGAGATTATACAGAAACCATTGTTCATTTTCTGTTAGTTGGTTCTAAATACCCTGTAATACTGTCATTCTCTTGAATGATTTTACATTGTCTTGATATGTTTGGTTTTCTTTTTTTTTTTTGTCTTTTTCGTTTTTATCGGTACCAGGGATCAAACTCACGACGGCCTGCTTGCAAGGCAGGCGCTTATGCCGCTGAGCTAAATCCCCAGCCCGATATGTTTGATGCTACAGTATACGAAGTTATACTCAAAGATTTCAAGGAAAGAGACATTATGGTAACTACTTTCATGTTGGGATATCTTGTGGTGAAACACTATTTTGCTTAAATGGTTATGTTTTGACCTGCGCTGTTTTGTTGTTATGCCCTCTATCTCAATCTCCTTTTTTTATTATTTACTTTTTTATTTTTATCTTTTTAATTAAGGGAAGAATAAATAAAATGTAACAGGATATATTATAGTAACCCACTTTGATTTCCTATTAACTTGATTTGAAACCCTGTATTGCTTTCACCATCTTGTTTTGACTGATTTTCCTCTATTCTGTTTTGCTTGATACTACCAAGTTCAAAAGTATAGGCAACAACTGTGAAGACAGTAAGATTCATTATGATGCCCATTCTGGTTGACTATTATCTTCTTTTGAAGTCTTGTAATGTTTCCAGTGTTTTGGTTTTATTGGTTTTGTTTTGTACTGTTTTGTTTAATTTTATTATAACTGATGATATAAGCAATTTTTTTAAGGTAGCAAGAGGCATTATGATAACCATTGTTGATCGCCTTGTATTTTGTTTTTACATTATGTATTATGTTCATCCTTTTGATTTGACTGACTCTGTTCTGTTATGTCACATTTGGTTTTACTCTCTTCAAAAAAAGTAACAAGAACTGTGGGGGTAATAAAACCCAAAATGTGTAATTGTCATTGTACAAAAGAGAAGAAAAGAAAGTGCACTAAAGGATATAACTGCATGTGTATTTCAGTGTATAAGATAGATAACCATATAACTGAGTTTTGTTAGATCTTTGAACAGAATTATTTGCAGTCTCACTGTTTGAATGTCCACTTTATATGCTTTAATTTTGTAACTTGAACAGCTATCTAAGATGACAATATGTAATCTATTAACTAGTGCTATCCTACTGTTTATTTTTTCTGAAATTCTGTACAACTTGTACCCTTTTTCTGTTTTTTTTTCTCCTTAAATAAAATTAAAAAAAAAAAAAACAAGTATAGTTGCTTAGATAACGGTGGCCCAAAGTGGAAGCAAGTCCCATAGAAAGTGTGCATGGAGGGCTGCGGATTTAGCTCAGCAGCATAAATGCCTGTTTCGCAAGTATGTAGTTGTGAGATCAATCCCTGGTACCAAAAAGAAAAAAAAAGAAAGAAAGTGTGCATGGAAAGAAGGAGGACCTTTCCTAGAAGGGATAAGTCAGGAGGTCACAGACTCCTACGAAAGTGGAAGATGCCTCTATAGAACACCGATCATTATTATTTACCCCTCAGGGAAATACATGGATGGAGTCACTCCATCTTTATTTTGAGGCCTAAAAGTATTTTTTGCATTTTAATTGACTGGAAAAATATCAATAACTTCATAACACTTGGAAATTATATGAAACTCATACAATTCATTTCCTTAAATGAGGTTTTATTGGAGCACAGCTAAGCTTATTGTGTATGGATGCTTTCCTTGTAGAATAGTCAATTTGTATAGTTGAATGGAGGGAAACCATATGAACCAAAAAACAAAGAAAGAGAGGAAGCTAATTCAAAAACTTTTAAAACTTTATTCTCTTAGTTTGAGGCTGCCTGACCTATATAGCAAAACCATTTCACACTACCTCACCCTGCAATTATCTTGCTCTTTACAAAAAGTTTGCCAATGAGTGATTTACCGTTTATATTTTAAAACTTCACAGGAGTGGACTCAGGGCACACCCATGTAATCCCACGATTCAGGAGGCAGAGGCAGGAGGACTGCAAGTTTGAGTTTAGTGTAGGCAATTTAGTAAGTGACTTAGCAAAACTGTCTCAAAATTTGAATAGGGCTGGGAGTCGAGCATGGTGGTACATTCCTGTAATCCCAGCATTTGGGAAGCTGAGGCCAGCCTGAGCTACATAGTGAGCTCAAGGAGACCCTGAAATAAATATATACATTTCAATTCCCACTACAAAAAAAAAAAGGCTTCCTGGGACACATACTGTCAACATCATACAGATGAGAAAAGTGTTGCTGAGATAAAACTGTCAATTTCACAAAACATTCTGGAATCAAATCCAAAACTGGAATTCCTTTCACTGCACAACACCCCTCCTCCTGCCTGTGAAGAGCATTGTTCTTTTTTCTTTAAATTTATTTATTTATTTATTTAGAGACAGGTTCTCATGCAGTCCAGGCTGGCCTTGAACTGAAGGTAATCCTCCTGTCTCCGCCTCCCAAAGGCTACAACTACAGGCATGCACTCACACCCAACAACTACGTTCTGAAGTATAACCAACATCTTTTGATGTCCATCTTTGGCCCATATTTTCTTCCTTGAAGCCAGCCATACTGGTACTGGGAATCGAGCCCAGTCTTCTCACTGGACTGCATCAGTCATGCTTTGGGTTTTGTCTCATTTTGTTTTTGTTTTTCTGAGATGGGATCTCACTAAGTTGCTATATTACCCAGGCTGGACTCATTCTTTGTATCCTTTTACCTTAGCCTTCTAGACAGCTGGGATTACAGGTATTTGGCACTACATTGAGCTTTTTTGTGTTTTTATTTTGGGGTTATTTTGTTTGGTTTGTTTTTATTTTTTCTCTTTGAGGCAGAAGTCTCATTAAGTAGCCCAGGCTCGACTTGAACTCATTATGTAGTCTAAATTTGCTTTGAGCTCACCAAGATCCTCCTTCCTCAGCCTCCTGAGTGCTGGGATTACAGGCAAGCACCACCACACTCCGTTTTAACACTGATTTTTATTTAGAAGTTTATGTACAGTTGTAGGTCTCTTCCCTTCCAGATCATTTCTTCTGAACGTGTACAACCCTCTTCACATTTGACACTGCATCTGGTCTCCAGGCCCCTGAATATTCTACAGCTTTCCTACTTTGTGCCAAAATCGATTTTTTTGAAGGCAGAATTTTGTACTTAGTACTGTGGAGATTCTCTTGGTAAGAGGGAGTTTATCATGGACGCCAAGACAGCCCGAAGTTGCCCCTAACTGCTTGCCATTCATACCTGTTAACCTCATTCATCTGTCAAAAATGCCCCGAGGTTTGCCCTTAGCTCCACAAGGTGGCACTCGAGCCTGTCCCCATGCTGGGATCAAACCCAGGGCCTCCCACAAGGGTAGGCAAGGACCCTACCACGGAGCTACATCCCAAACCCAGGCCTTCCGTTTTATCAAGACCCTCAAATTTTAATAGTTTCCATGATCTAAGGATCCTTCTAGGGGCAGCAGACTGAAGATTTTGTACATTTCAGAGAAACCCAAGCAGGCATCGTTACTCTTATAACCTGTAACACCCACACAGCCACCTCTGTACAGTGTCCAGCCTCTCCTCCCCCATCCCTTTCTACCCAGGGCCAGAGGGCAGGACACAGGGCACCCCATCTTCCTTCCCCAGCCATCCCAACCCCACTGGCACCACTAGCAAGTTCCATAGCAGGTCAGTACCCTCTTCCCCACCTGTGAAATGGGCGCAGTCATAGTAGCTATTAAATAAGCTCACACTTAACAGAAGCTTCCACTGCACAACAGATTTTTAGGGCTAGAGCCAGGCGTGGTGATCCCAGCACTTTGGGAGGCTGAGCAGAAGGATCACAGTTCAAGCCTAGCCTGAGCAATTTAGGAATTTAGTGAGATCCTATCTCTAATAGGGTTGGGGCTGTAACTCAGTGTAAAGGCCCTGGGTTGAATCCCTACTACTCAGGGATGATCTTGAGAATTAAAACTTTTTTTCAGAGTAAATTGTATTTTTTGTCCTCTTGTTACACTGTCTCCATTGCCTTGGACCAATCTGACCCTCACTCAGACGTATACCAAGTCCATTTTCCTCCACCATCCCTTGCTTTGGCCTTAACTACTAGATCTTGAAGAGTTGCACAACTACACTGTTTAAAGGGACTTCTGTGCATCTAAAGAACAGAGGTGCTGTTAACCTTTCCTCCCTCTTTTTAGGAATCCAACCTAAGGTCTCACGCTTGCTAGAAAGTGCCCTAATCATGGCACAATACACATCAAATCATCACCTCATACAACCTGAAGGGAGAAAAAAACAGAACACATCCTCACCAGTCAATTGCCTAGACAGAATGGCTTCATATTCCAGAGGAAACAGGAAAATCTATAGAACTGCCCTTCACCGAAATCTGCCTTTAGTGTGGGAAATGACAACTTCTCGGTCATTTTTCTTCAAGCACAGGTATATGGGAAAGCTAAGCTACAGGGTAACTATCACCAGGCCTGGGGGCTCACACTGTAACCCCAGCTATTTCCAAGACTGAGGCAGAAGAATCAGGGATTCAAGGCCAGCCTGGGTTACTTAGTGAGACCCAGCCTCACAATTTAAATAAGACCTAGGGATGTAGTTCAGTGGTAAAATGCTCCTGGGTTTAAGGATTAGTCCCCCCACACACACACATACACACACAGAATCGATCACTAATCTGAAATAACTTTTTCTTGAGTCGAGTCTACGTAGTCTAGACTGGCCTCAAACTCACAGCAATCTTGCCTGAGCCTCTCAAGCAGAATTGAAGGACTGCAGTCAGGCCTGGCCTGCAATCTTTCTTGTTCTCACCGTATAGTCCAGGCCTCAAACTTGATACTCCTGCCTCAGCCTCCTGAGTGCTGGGATTACAGGGTCAGGAAGACTTTGAAAGTTACCCTGGGAGTCCAAATTTTCTTCAAGCAGAACTTCAGAATTTTAAAAAACAGTGAAAAATAAACATTACAAATGTTTTGATGGTTCAACTCCAGAGCTGATGATGTGCTCACAAGCCACCAGGTGAGAGCTCATCACCTCAAAAGCAGAGCAACAATCACCCACCACTGCTTCACTCTTCCCCAGTCCCCTCCCACCCTGCTGTTCAACCTCTTCATAGAACTAGAACATACTTTAAAACCTTCATTCTCACTGAACCGTTCCATAATCTCTTATCATTTAATACTATCTTATTTCCCCTGGAGAAACTTTTACTAATACATGACCAAACTTTACCAGATAGCTCGGGTTTTGAGATCCTTGACTAAAAACTTAAAACTGGCTATGGTGGTACATGCCTATATGACTGTCTATTGAGGCTGTGGCAAGATCAAAAGTTCAAGGTCAGTTTAGGCAATTTAAGGAGACCCTGTCTCTTGGGGGGGGGGGAGCATAGCTCCATGATAAAACCTTTGTAAGCCTTAGCCCATTTTTTAAGCTCCAGTTCTGGGCGACAGTAGGGATGCAGGAGACCTCAGTTCTTAGGGGTTTCTGTCCTCCAAATAAGCAAAAGCAAACCAGAGGACTCTATTTGTCCTTTTAATAGAGTACAAGTTGGGGTAGATGGGGAACTGAAATTTAAAGGCAGAAAAGTTCAAATTAGCTGGACATGATGATACAGGACTCTGATCTCTGCTACTCAGGTCGAGGCAGCTTACAGGCCCTGTCTCAAAAATTTTAAATGGTAGGAAAGGGAAGCTGGGGTGTCTCAATGGTAGAGGATTTGCTTACCTTGCATGGTTCAATCCCCAGCATTACAAAGAATATGTTCAAATGGGGAGCTGGGGATTTAGCTCAGCGGCATAAGCGCCTGCCTTGAAAGCAGGCAGTTGTGAGTTCAATCCCTGGTACCAATAAAAAGGAAAAAGACAAAAAAAAAAAAAAAAAACTGTGTAATAAGAATATGTTCAAATGGGAAGAGGAAATTCTTATTCCTGCTCTATCTCAGGATATCTTCTGAACTTCAGTACCGAAATGGCTTTCCAAATGAGAAATCACCCTTGCAGGCAATTTTTCCTCTAGCCTTGGAGGAGCCCATTAATGCACAGGGCTGGGCAGGAAAGCAGGCACTTCCTGCTTTCACCTGGCGGCGGCTGGGGCTTCTCCCCAGCACCCTCTCCCAGCAGAGGAAGGCGGGCACACACTGGAGGCTCTGGAACAACAACTCCTGAATTCCAGAAATGAAAGAGTTGCACAGGGCCTTGGGGCCTGGCCCCAGGTGGCCAGGAAGCAGGGCTTTGAGGCATTTTCCTGTTTGTGCAGTGATGTTATTTCCCCATTCCCCACAGAAAGAAGCATTGACAAACCAAGTTTTTATTTCCAGCAACATCCAGCTAATTTAAACACAGAAACTCCATCTTGCCAAACAGCTAATAAGCTCTTCCACACACCATTCAGTCAGCACACAGCGAAGACCACACACACATTCTCACTCTCTCTCATTCTCTCCCTGTCTCAGCAGAGTCACAACTAACACACACAACCCTCCAGGCATCTTCTAGGGATCTGTCCAGTTGTTCCCACATTGTTCCTTTGAATCAGTGGTTTTAAGTGTTTCTTGCTCTGTGTCCCTGAAAGTTTACTCCGCTTCCCTATTTTCTTATAGATACAGGAAGACAGGGCAGGAGGGTCCTAGTGACACTTTTCATGGGAACACAGGCAAATGGGCTCCAAAGACAGTGTCATGACCAAACCACCATTTCAGCTGCTGCGCTCTGCAGTCCCCAGTCTGGAAGCTGCACCAGTCCCCACCTGGGGAGCAGAGAGCCCGGGAGTCAGGCTCAAGATTCTTATCTGAGGCCACAGCAGGCCAGGTAGTGGTTTCAGATTCCTGGGAGCCCCACCACTTCTGCTGTCTTCGTAGAGGGGACGTCAGCAGGCACCCAGACTCCTGCGGACTCTCCCCACAGGGTAAGGGAAGGGGAACCACTCAGCAGCGGTAGAAAGGGTGGGAAGGTGGTAAAGAGGAAGGTGTACAAAGCTGACGTTCTTAAAATTACATCCTAAGATAAAAGTGGGAGGATCCTGTGGGTCTAGAAAACAAGGCATCCTGTGAATCTACAGACATCAGGGCCAGAGTCTGGTCACTCTGGAGTAACACCAGCATCAGAAACAGAAAATGAGCCACCCAGGTCACACCAGGAACGAGGAGGTCTGTTTGAATTCCCCCTAAGGAAACAAAAACTCCAGTTAGCTCTAGAGTCTTCTTTGGCTAAATTTAGGAACACAGAGAGGAGGGCTAGAAAGCCCCCCACTCCAGCTGAGAGGGCCTCTCCCCAGGCAGGCACACTCACTTCACTGCGGGCAGCGGGCTGGCTGTAGATCACCTTCTTACTTGACGAGGTCCTGTGAACAAGGTCAGAACACAGAGGTGCTCAGCCCTACACCCTCCTTACACTGCACCGATCTTAGAGGCCAAACTAAAAAGTGCAGAAGGGAGACCTCGTAGAAAAGCACAGGCGGAGGGAAAGAGAGGAAGTCTGGGGCAAAGTCTGGGACAAAGAGGGCAGAAGGTGCTGCTCCTCCAAGCTGGTGGCTTCCCCCTCCATACTGCACTCCCATCCCCATCCCCAGGGCCCAGCTCAGCTCCAGGACACAGCAGGCATCCATGTTCTCAACTTCCGAGAACCCAGGGGCAGTATTTCACTCACTTTGTCTTTGCTCCTGAAAGAGAAAAAAGGAGGCTGTGAGTACCCACAGCAGAGCCCAGGCTGCCAGCAGGGTGGGGAAGCACTGGCAGCATTGGATAGGGGCTGGGGCCAGCCATCTGTCCTCTCAGGGTAGCACCGTACTGGGGTCTGTACTCAGGTGGCACCCACAAACCTTGCCTGGACAGGGGAATGGTAGACATAAAGGAGGGCAATTACTTACGCTCAAAGTAGCCTCGGCTATAGGCATACCAGATGCCGATAATCAAGAGTGCAAGGAGAATCAACGTTACGAGGACAGCTGCCACGATGCCTCCCACATTTGGCTCCACTGTGAGACACAAAACAGAGGTTAGGCGCCTGCGTGCTGAGTTGTGGTGCTGATGGTGCCACCGCTGGCAGAATGAGAAGCAGACCCTGGTCCCACCCAGCTCTGAACCCAGGCCCCCATCCTGGTCCCACGCACCAGCATCCATGTGGACACTGTCTGATCTCATGGGATTCCCAAAACCATTCTGCGCCTGACAAGTGTACTCTCCAGTATCTGCGGTTGTCAGAGGACTGAAGATCTGCAGAGAAGAGAAAGTTGGCTTGAAAAGAAAAAAATCTAAGCCTCATGTCTCCTGACACTAGCTCCAAGCTCAGCTTGTTGCTTGTTCTCCCTCCCTGACTTTAGCGGTCCTGTAACTGTGCCCCACAGCCCTCCTCCCTGGATCTACAGCCCCCTCCCGCCCATACCAGCTCCCCTGTCTTGTGATCCAGTGTATAGGAAGAATTGCTGAAGGCACGGTTATTCTTGGGATCATCGGGCATCAGGACCCCATCCTTGAACCAGGAGTATTCAGAGGGTGGGGAACCATCCTGTTCAGAGCAGGTCAGCACCGTCCGAGTACCAATCGTGGCAGAGGAGGGGATGTTGACTGTGGGCTTGGATGGCGGCACTGGAGATGGGACAGGAAGAAAACTGCTGAAGCAAGGATGGGGGCCTCATCCAATGAGCTCCAGCCACCCTCTCTTATGCCATTAACTTCCTTCTAGCGGCGCCATAATTCTGAATGCCCCCATCAGTAAACACTGTCACCATCAACGAATTCCAAAGCTTAGCAATCCGCTTAGGCTTTAGGGAAGTGGCCAGCTCCGGGCCCACAGGGAAGATATGTGATGTGCTGCATACCAAGCACGGTGAGCTGGACTTGGACCTCCCCATAGTTGTTGCCATTGTCCTCAGAGACCATACACGTGTAAGTCCCAGTGTCCTCCCGGGTCACTGTACTGAAGGTGATGCCGCTGGGTGAAAAGGTAACTCGGTCCGCATAGGAAGCTACCAGAGAAGGAGGCAGAGATTGGGTGAACTGGACAGCTGAGAGAAGCTGGTGAAGGGGGCACCTGCCCTTCTTCCTCCCCAGGCTACACCTTGCCCCTGGCATCCAGGGTCAACTCCTCCACACATCTGGGCAATGGAGAGAAGGTGAGGCAACTCACCAGTGATCTTGTTATTATAGCAAACAAGCCTGGTAGTGTCACCATGGACGAACTTCCACTCCACACGGGGGGAGGTGAAGCCGGAGTAGGTGCAGCTCAACGTGACTTCTGTAGACAGGAGGGAGGAAGAGGAGGAGCAGGGAGAAGGTGGGAACAGCCCTAAACCACCCTCACATCCGCCCTGCCCACACTCCACGGCCCCGCCCCACTCACGCTTATTCTCAGGAACTTGGACTTCAGAACTGGAGGTGTACACTGTACCCTTGCCCAGCACCAGGAAGACTGAGGAGGATACAGATAGGCCCGGTCAGAAGGGAAAGGCCAGCGAAAAGGGCAGTGCTAGCTCCTCCCACCTCAGTTCTGAGGCCTCCTGCCAGTATCCAAATAATCCTTTTTAAAATGTGCTTTGCAGCCTGGCATGGTGGCACATGCCTATAATCTCTAAATCTGGGACATTGAGGCAAAAGTATCTCCATGAACTCCAGGCAAGCCTGGGCCACATAATGAGTTCAACATCTTGACTCCAAAAAAAAAAAAAATCAAATACTGATCAATAATTCAATTAATGTGTTTTGCTATATCTACAGGCCAATGCTTCTTCTAGCGATGGAAATGAAATACTTCCTTCAAAAGCAATTTCTTTCCTTTTTAATGGTTCCCTCTGTGACTCCCAATAATCTAATTAAATTCTTGCTAGTCCAAGGGCAGCTTCTTCCAAATGACATTTCACAGTTCAGAGAAAGCTTCTTAACAAAGGACTGCAGCCACTCAACAAGACAATTCTGGAAGGAAGCCATCACCCCAGAGGCCCAGGAGGGAGGGAGTAGGGGAACAGTAATGAGGATAATAATAATACTTGACATTAGTAGAGCATTTGATGCTTTTTAAGGCGTTTTCAGACACACTGCCATCGTTTGATCCTTGAAGGAAGCATGACATATCAGCAGGCCAAATACTATTACCCGATTTTACATGAGGAACTGAGACTCCATAGAGTGAGGAACATGCCTGAGAGCACAAGCTACTGGGTCTGAGACGAGGTCAGTACTAGCATCTGGCTAAGATCGCCTCATTAGAGGCCCTGAAACTGGGCAAGATGCACACACCTGTAATCCTAGCACTCTGGGAGGCTGAGGCAGGAGACTCCAAAATTTGAGCCCAGCCTGGACAATTTAGCAAAGCCCTGTCCTGAAATAAAAAATAATAAAAAGGAACGTGCCACAGTAAGGGTGAAGGAAGTGAGAATCAAGGGATTTGATTAAATAAAGGGGAAGGGAGGAATTGGAATTCCCAGGCGGGCGCAAACCTGCCAAATTAAACTAGGCACAGGATCCCGGGATCTTCGACAGGGCTATGAACCTGCACTTACACCATCAGCCTCACTCAAGTTTCAAAGCACAGACACAGGAAGACTTTATTTATAGCTTGAAGTCACACCCTGGTCTTCTTAGATAAATGCATAAAGAACTACAATGCAAGCACATCTGTCAAATTCAAGAATGTTTTCTTTTATTGAAGTATCCACACCATTCAACATGGTCTCTCTTTTCTTTTCTTTTCTTTCTTTTTTTTTTTTTTTTTTTTTTTTTTGTCTTTTTCATTTTTATCAGTACCAGGGATCAAACTCACGACTGCCTGCTTGCAAGGCAGGCGCTTATGCCGCTGAGCTAAATAAATCCCCAGCCCCCTCAACATGGTCTCTTGACAACTGAGGTTCTCCTTCCTTACTTGAAATATGAGGGGTTTGAACTGGATGTCTCCAAATTCTTTTGGGTCATCCCTCCCACCAAATCCCCTGCTCTGGCATCAATGTTTAGAAGTTTGGTTTTTTGGGTGGAGGGTGTTTCTTGAGAACTGTGTGGTTCAGGCTAGCCTTATACTCTTCGTCTCAGCCTCCCAAATCCTGGGATTACAGGTATGCACCACCATGGCCAGATAGAGTGTTTAGATACATTTATTTCAACCTGATACATCATCACTGGGAATTAGTACAGATAATATTCTCCCCCAGTAAGTGTCTCAAAGGTTAAGTGGCTGACCCAGAGTTTCATGGCAAGAAAATGGCAAAGCTAAAACAGTGTAGGGGCTGGGGATTTAGCTCAGCGGCGTAAGCACCTGCCTTGCAAGCAGGCGGTCGTGAGTTCGATCCCCGGTACCGATAAAAAATGAAAAAGACAAAAAAATAAATAAATAAAAATAAAAATAAAAAAATAAAACAGTGTACAAGTTCCTCTCAAAACCCTCCATCCTTCCTCTTTCCTTCCTTTTTTTAAAACCAGGATCTTACTATGTAGTCTTGATGAGTCTCAACCTCACTATATATATAACCCAGGCTGGCTTTGGACTCACAGTTCTCCTACATCAGACAGTGCTGGGATAACAGGCCCTTTAGAATGAATTACATCCTCAGCCCTTTGTTTACTTGGAGGGTCTAAGTTGCTAAATTCCCCATGCTGAACTCAAATTTGTGCAATCCATCTGCCTTAGCCTGCCAGCTTTTTTTCCTATACCTTCTGTTATTGGTACAATAAACCATGCTGTTTCTGAAAGGGCCCCTGGCTTAATGAAGGTAAACTATGTAACAAAATGTATTCTTTCAATTTTTGCTTTCAGACAGCATCTCCCTATGTAGCCCAAGTCAGTCTTGAACTCAGGAATCCTCCTGCCTCAATCTTCCAACTGCTGGGATTACAAGCATGTGCCACCGTGACCAGCTCATAAAATGCTGTTCTTTTAAAAAGCAAGTTGATTTTAATCTATGAATTTGTTGTTGTTGTTGTTGTTTTGGTACTGGGGATCAAACTTATGACCTCGTGCTTGCCAGGCAGGCACTTCTGCCACTGAACTAAATCCCTGGCCCTATGAATTTGTTTTTAATATTACTTTGTACCTGCTACTTTGTATATTTCTCACTACCTTTTTAATGCCAGTAATTCTGAACTCAGATAATAACAAATGCAGAAAGTAAACCACATGGCCCTTAGTTTATTGGAAACAACTCCTAAGGGTGTGGAGCGCTCTTACTCAGCCTTTACTGAGAATGCTAATACAAATGCCTGGACTTGCATGTCTGCCTTCCCTGTTTTGCTGACGGGAGCCTTGTTTTTCCAAGCTTTTTAAAGTGAACACTTGGCTTCTGCAATGTGAAGTGTGCTGGGAATCAAGGACTCAGTGTCGCATTGTGGGCTCCAGGCTGCAGTCATCTGCGAGGTTGCCGGATCCTAGCGTCTGACTAGTGACAGGAGGTGGAACTGTCAGTCCCAGTTCTATGGCCCAGCTTTCCTGCCCCGGGAGCTGTGGCCCACAGCCCCACAATGCCGAGCCTCACTGAGATTACAGTGTAACTCTCCCTCAGCCACTCTTACTTCTATCCTCTCCCTCACCGTGGGTCCTAGGAGTTCTCCCTAATAAACATCTTCTATGATAATTGGTATCTCAGAGGCAGCTCCTCAAGATCCCAACCTGACACCACCCAAATAATGAACAGCGTGTAATTAAACTAAAAACCAGCTTTTGAGACACACCCCCCACCACAGTCTAGGAAGCTGCTGGTTCTAATTCACTTCTGAGTTCTTTGTAGAGTTCTGAAATAGAAGAAATAGATAGGCTTAAAAAAAAATAGATAAGGAAAAAAATCACAATTTAAAAATTGTACTTTTAAGAAGACTACAACTTCTGCCAGGTGTGGTGGCACACACATGTAATGCCAGCACTTGGGAGGCTGAGGCAGGAAGCTTGCTGGGAGTTTGAGGCCAAGCTGAACTACATGCAACCCTGTCTCCAGACTGACTATAACATCAGGAGACACAGAGTGGTATCCAAGGCTATCCATATCTGTTCTCCCTAGGCTGGTTTATTCTTTTCATCCAGCCCTATCACACCCAAAATCCATTAAAAGACATTGTAAATCCACAAAGGACACAAATGAGTATTATATACAGAAGTAGATCCAAAAGTTTTAAAGACTATTTTTGGAAAATAAATCATACACCTTTGAAAAACAAGTGGAGTGTGGAGCCTGCCTTCCTCCAGAAAACCCTTCAATCCTTTCACCCGGAAAATAAGCCATTATCCTACTTCCTGGAGCCAACCACACCCAAACCTGCCATAGAGTGCACAGAAACACATACATATTCTCAGCTCTCTAGAGGGCCTACACTTTTTTTTTGTTTTGTTTTGTTTTTTTGTCTTTTTCCTTTTTATCGGTACCGGGGATCAAACTCATGATTGCCTGCTTGCAAGGCAGGCGCTTATGCCGCTGAGCTAAATCTCCAGCCCTAGAAGGCCTACACTTTAAGTCTTTAAATTCCACCTAAGAAACTTCTTTATGTGTTCTACCTACAACCCACTTGTGGGGCCTCTTTGGGCCCTGTCCAGTGACATGCTGAAACATCAGACCTCAAACGCACTTGGGAATCACACACAGACAAGCACGACATGCCAGGTCTCAGGCATGCACCCCTCTCCTCACTAATCCTGATGGTGAGCCTTTTTTTTTTTTCCTTTTTGAAACAGGATCCCGCTGTATAGCCCAGGTTGGCCTCCAACTTGCAGCAGTTCTCCTGCCTCAGCCTCCTGAGTTCTGGGACTACAGGCTTAAGCCACCATGCCCAGCTCATACCATGGGCTTCTTGTTACTAACAGAGACCTTCACCTCCAGGCCCAAAGGTGCCCATCTGCTGTGGCCTAATGGGGCCACTGCCTATCACTGACAGGTCAAATCCAGCCCATGTACCTGCCCTGCTCTCATCACAGCACACCTCAGACATACTGGTCCACATTTATTCCCCTTCCAATTCCCGAATGAGCCTCTGTCTTACTTGACCATGTGACCCAGGCAGGCCACTTAACCATCTTGGACTTCAGTTTGCCTGTCTGTAAAATGGGGATAATAACAGTTTCTACATCAAAGCCCTATAGTGAGGGTTAAACAAGCTAACACAAATAAAGTGCTAAGGACAGTGCGTGACTGTGACCAACAGGAAGTACCAGGTAAGTACTGCACCCCATTACTACCAGTCACCCACAGGCTGTTCTATGTATACTTCTCTTTTGGACTTCAAAGTTTTCTTAACAAGACGTATGTATAAATAAATAATGAATACTGTCTGCAAAGTGCTGGGACTCCAGCCCCACAAGCCCTCTCCATCTGTCACTGTGGCCACGTCGATGAGGCTCACACTCCTGGTTCCTTCACAGGTGGACAGCAGAGCCCAGAGCTCCCCCTCACAGGGCCACATCTACAGGAGGACAGCAAGTTCCCTGCCCGCCTCCTCATCTGTTCTACATCCTCCCTGGAACCAGCACCGCTCCCCTTTTGCAGTTAACCCTGGGACTATATTTGCCTTACAGTGCACACACGTACAAATGACGGGGTGCACATGGTTAACCAAAATGCAAGGGCACTGGAGGCTTTCTATTATAAAGTTTAATGTGTAGTCACAATGAGTAGAGCTACAAAGTTAAAAGCATCAGTAGATTTTTGGCTTGCTTGGCCATTTCCATGTACAGGAAATCCAACCTCCACTCCATGGCCAAATGGAAAGCTAAGGGTTGGTGGGCACTTCCTGAATGCTGGGCATGGTTGTGAGGCTATGATATGGGCCATCCTTTAATCCCTGTCCAACTTCAGAGGTGGATGACAGTATTACTATTTTCTACATAAGAATAAATAACAGGTTCTTTGCTATATTCTATAAGAAAACCGACGCTTAGAGCAGTTAAGAAAATTGTTGAATGCTCAATAGTGAGTAATGGTGCAAACCTGAACAAATATGGTCCAATCGAGAGCCTGTGGTACTGTGTACTATAAAGCCTTCCTATAAAGGCAGATCCATAAAAAGCTTCAGGTGGGGCTGGAGGGGAGGCGTTGCTATTATAGCCCAAGAACTCACAATCCCCCTGCTTTGGCTTCCCAAGGGCTGGGATTGCTAGCCCGTGCCACCACACCTGGCTGGGCTTCAAAGGTTTGATGATTCTGCATTGCCTATAAGATAAAATCCAGATTTACCAGCAAGCTACAAAGTTTCAACACTACAGGGCTTCCTGATACACTTATCTTTTCTCACCTACTCTCCTACAGCAGTTTACCCTCCCGCAGCATCCAACCACTTACACTTCACAGCAGAGACCCAGTTGCCTCACTATCTCTGCCTCTGCTCAGCTATTTCTGCTATGTGGAACATCCTCTTCCCTCTTTATCTGACTGACACCTGTTCCTCTACATTCTTTTCCAGGAAAAGACCTACCACACCCAACCTCACCTCAGCCAGCTTAAAGCCTCTTCCTAGGCTTTCATTATCGCCTGCAAAACACTGTCCAAGTGCAAGCCCTGCACACACCTTGTCTGTGACCTTATGTGACATAAACCCCCAGGAAGCACAGAGCATGTTACTTATTATTCTGAGTCCTCAACCCTTAGCCTAACACCTGGTACAAGCTGACATTCAGTAAATGTCTGCTCAACAAATAGGTCACTGCAGACGGTCTACTAGTTAACCTTTCTTTGTGAAGATACGCTCTCCACTCACTTCTCTTTCTGGCACCTGGGATTGATTTGTTTTGTTTTTTCTTTCTTTTTATTTTCTTCCTCCCCCCCGCCCCCAGTACTAGAAATTGAAACTATTATCCCTGGACCTGGCCCCTGGGATTGAATCTGGGGACTTCCCATTGAGTTACATCACCAGCCCTTGTTTCTAGTTTTTATTTTGAAACAGGGTTTTAGTAAATTGTTAAACTGCCCAGGTTGACCTTGATTTTATGAGCCTCTTGCCTCAGCTTCTTAAGAGTGTTAGGGTTCCAGGCACATGCTACTGTCCCTGGCTAAGTCCAAATTTTAAACTAGCAGAAGGGGGTATGACCAAACAAAGGAAAACCAAGGCCTGATCTTTTCAAAAGTTTAATACCGTGCCAGGCATGGTGGTGTATACCACTTAATCCCAGCACACTGGGAGGTCAAAGTAGGAATACAAAAGTGTGATCCCACCTTGGAGAATTTAATGACTTAGCAAAGCCCCTTCTAAAAAATTTTTAAACGTCAGCTGGGCAGGTTTTCTCTGGGCCTCAGACAATACCTAGAGTGAACATTTTAGAGCTTTCAATGATACAAACAGCCCATTGAGGCACCTGTGCCATACTGGCCTAGAGAAGTAGCTCAGTCCTCTGGATTGCATCACAGCTAGGATTGTCACCCGGTAGGTCCTAGAGAAGGGGTCAGTTTGAAATCGAAACAGCCAGACATGGTAGCACACACATCTGTAATCTTAGCACTCATGAGGCTGAGGCAGGAGGATCACCTTAAGAGTTCCAGGACAGCCTGGACTACATAGTGAGATCTTGCTTGAAAAAAAAAAGATTAAATGATATGGTAAAGTAGGGGGTGGGGGGAAGCACCCATTTTCACTGTCCTCATGACAAGTGCAACCAAGAAATTCCAAGCAAACTGCGAAGACCCCACCTCTACCCTGGGCAGACTTTAGCTCCTTTTGGCAGAGGTGAACTTCAAAATGATTTGTGGTTATTGTGAACTAAATATTTCCCAAAAATTCTTATGTCAGACTTCTCAGTACTTCAAAGTGTGACTACTAAAAGACAGGGCCTTGAGAGTAGGAATTATGTTCAAATGTGACCCCTGGTATCCCTGTAAGAAGAGAATATTAGAACACAAAGACACTCAGAATGTGTGTATTAGCAGAACACTGTCCCAAAATAAAAAAATAAAAATAAAAGAGCGAGGGATGCAGCTCAGTGAAGGTTCTGGGGTACAATCTAGGACTCATCTTTGAGGTAAACCTTAATTAACAGACTGTCGGCTATGACCTCAGTTGTTAATAATGCTCTATTCCAGTGGTGGTAAACCTATGGCATGCATGAAGCAATGGGCTGTTTGTATCATTGAAAGTTCTAAACAGAGGGCTGGGCATGGTGGTATACATCTGTAATCCCAGCACTTGGGAGGCTGAGGCAGGAGGATCGCTTGAGTGAGGTTAGCCTGGGCTACGTGGTAAATTCAAGCCCATCCTGAACTACATAACAAGATCCTTTCTCAAAAGACCAAAAAAAAAGTTTAAAAAAAGAATGCTCTAAAAGGTCACTGCACTAGGCTCTTTAGCAAACATTTACTGAATGCCATCTTGTACCAGGCGTTGTGCTAGGGGTTGAGGACTCCAAATAGTAAACAACTGATGTTCTCTGCTCCCAGAAGTTCCTGGTCTGGTAGGTGAGAGGTACCCGTGCACACAAAGCGTCACTACAGTGCGTTGAGAGATCTGACAGCGGAGGGTTGGTGGCAGGCACTCCCTACCCTTTCTCTTTACACATTACTAGTACACCAGGAAAGCCATGAGTAAAATAACCAGAGCAGCTAAATTTTTGAACACTATGTTCAAGATATTCTTTTGAGCCCTGTCATGGTTTATTAAATCCTCGCAACACAGGGGCTGGGGATTTAGCTCAACGGCATAAGCGCCTGCCTTTCAGTGAGTTCAATCCCCGGTACCAATAAAATAAATAAATAAAGAAATAAATCCTCGCAACAGTACTCTGAGATAGATGCTGTTTATTGCTCCCATCTTAACACAGGAATCAATTGGGGCACAGAAATTAAGTGATTTGCTCAAGGTCACAGAACCAGTGGGTGACAGAAATAAGATTGTAACCTGGGTAACCTGATTCCAGTGCATGATACTGCACCAACCACCACAGCTTTGTGGACAATGCACATTGCCGCCCCAAAGTCAAGGTGGATCAATTTGAACTGGCACAGAAACAGTCCTGAAACATAAAAACAAATGTAAAATATGATCCTGTTTTTATAAATAAAATAACTCAAGTATATACATTTTTAAAACTCTTAAGGCTGAAGCAGGAAGATCGAGTTCAAGGCCAGCCTGAACTGCATAGCAAAACTGCCTCAAAAAGACCGAAAACAAACACCCACACTACATATTATGAGATGAGAACACAAATAGCTTTTCTTTTTACTTTTCTTTTCTTTTTTTTTTTTTTTTTTTTTTTGTCTTTTTCATTTTTATTGGTACCAGGGATCGAACTCACGACTGCCTGCTTGCAAGGCAGGTACTTATGCCGCTGAGCTAAATCCCCAGCCCCTTCTTTTTTATTTTCTATATTTCTGTAACAACCAAATATTATAACTTAAAAGAAACTATTATAAGTTTGATAAAAACAGATTGGATCACAGGAAAGAACAGAATCCTAAGTGAGAAACAGTCCTGGGGGGCGGTGGTAAAGCCCATGCCCAGCATGTAAGAGGACCACGGGTTCAATATCAGTATGGCAAAAAGTAAAAACAAAAACAAAAATGGTATTTTGTGGCAGGTGTGACAGCTCGTACCTGTAATTCCAGTACTCTGGAAAGCTGAGGCAGGAGGGTTCCAAGTTTAAACTCAGTCTGGGCAACTCAGCAACTTCGCTAGACCCTATCTCAAAGTAAAAAATAGAAAAAAGGAAGCCAGTCGTGGTGGCACACACTTATCATCCCCACACTGAGGAGGCAAAGACAGGAAGAGCACCAGACGTAAAAGAACAGCTAGGTCTACATAATGAGTTCAAGGCCAGTCTGAAACATATGTGAAATCCTGTCTCAAAAACAAACAAACAAACAAACAAAAAGGTATCACAAAGGATGAGGTGGCTACTGTATAAGCATGTAACTCAGTGGACCGATGGTAGAACTCCTGGAAATCATTAATCATTATGTGCCTTGTACTTTCCAAATGGTCATGCCTATCTATTTACCTTCTCCCACACAGTTTTCTTACTTTGTGACTAATCTATGATTCCTCCCCTTGAATCTCAGGAGAGTCTAATGACTGCCAAAAGGGTAGCATACTGCTCCTGCACACTTTGGTCAGTGCCTTTTATGGATTTTCTCATTAAATTATCACAAAAATCCTGAGACAAATCCTGTTGTTATCATCGCCCCTTCCTTTCTGTGGTGCAGGGGACTGAACCCAAAGCCTGTGCACTGAGCTACATCCTCACCTCACCCTGTCCCCTTTAATACAGAATCTCCTGAACTGTTCAGTTGCCCAGGCTGAGCTTGAACTTGGGACCCTCCTGCCTCAGCCCCTCAGAGTGCTGGGATTACGCGTGTGCCACACCACACCTGGCTACCATCCCAATTTGTAAGAAGAAAACTGAGATTTGTAACAGTTGCCTCAAATCACACAGCTACAAATAGTAAGGTCTTAACCCATATCTGCCCAATTCCAATCCTCTAAAATTACTATGTCATCTCCTCCACTGGGCAAGCCAGGAAATCCTATCTTTTTTTCAAGGTGCTGTTCAAATGTCCCCTGATTACTGTGATTTTCCTCAGTCAAAATTAATCTCTCAAAAGCAGGTGTGGTTTTGAGCCTGCAATCTCAACATTTGAAAGGCTGAGACAAAATGATCACCATGAATTTGTACCAATTGTGTGTGTGTGTGTGTGCGCGCCAGGGATAGAACTCAAGACCTCTTGGTTGCCAGATAGGCGCTTATGCCATTGAGCTAAATCCCTTCACCATGAATTTGAAGCCATTCTGAGTTACATAGTAAGTATGAAGGCAGCCTGGACTACATAGCAGAGACCCTGTCTCCGAAAAAAAACCAAAACATCAGGGTGAGTGTAGTGGTATACACCTATAATCCCAGCACTTGGGAGGCTGAGACAAGAGGATCACTGAGTTCAAAGCCAGCCTGGCCTCCATAGTTTGTTCAAGGTCAACCTGACCTACACATCAACAGCCTTCCTCTCTCTCCCCTCCCCCAAAAAACCTCTCAGTAGTCACAGGGTCATCCCAGGTACTAGCATATGGAGGCAGGAGGATTCCAAATTCTCATCCAGCCTGGGTAACTTATTGAGACATTGTCTCAAAATAGAAATTTTTAAAATTGTAAAGGACTAAGGATGTAGCTCAGTGGTACAGTACCCCTAAATTCAATCCCCATTTACAAAAAGAAAAAGAAAAAAAAAAAAAAAAACACTTTCAGGAATATAGCCTAAGAAAATATCAAAGATAAATTTAAAGATTAATGTTATTTAGTAAAGCAAGGGGAAAAACCCTAAAGGGAATGATTCATAAATTATGATACAGACATGGAGTAGAATACTATAGAATGACTCTTGTTTAAAGGCGCTTTTTTGGGGGGTAGGGAGCAAGGTTTTGCTATATAGTTCACACTGGTCTAGAACTCATGATCTTCCTATCACCTAAATGCTGACATCAGAAGTGTTCACTATAATGTCTAGCTACTTAATACATATTTTACCATACATACATACATACATATCACTTTAGGTTTTCATTTTGTTTTGTTTTGTTTTGTTTTGAGGCAGCATCTCACTATAGTTCAGGCTGGCCTTAAACTATGTAGCCCAGACTGGCCTTGAGTTTATGACAATCCTCCTGCTACAGCCCCACGTGCTAGGATTAGAGGCATTCACCACTGCACTGGCTACACACATGTATAACTAATTTTTTTAAAAAATTTTTCTTCAAGGGGCTGGGGATTTAGCTCAGCAACGTAAGTGCCTGCCTTGCAAGCAGGCAGTCGTGAGTTCGATCCCTGGTACCGGTAAAACAAAAAAGACCAAAAAAAATTTTTTTTCTTAAAGTTACTATGTACCCTGTTAATTAGTGGGAGGTAGTTAAGACAGGGTCTTGCTATGTAGCCCAGGCTGGTCTTGAGCTCATCTTGAGCTATGTAGCCCAGGCTGGCTTCAAACTCCTGGCAATCCTCCTGCCTCAGCCTCGCCAGTACTAGGATCTCGGGCTTGCGCCACACCTGGCTTCTGTATCTCCCTATGCTACCAAAACATGTTGTGCTTGGATGACAGCGCTGACACTCTGTTTTGCATTTCTGCTTGGTCACTGAGGCTGTAGTTCCTTGCAAATGGAGAAAGATCCCGAGTGTGTACCTAGAGGACTGTCATGAGCCACAAGCAGCCCTCATCCAGATGCATAAAAGACTGCACCAAACCCTGTGTATTCTACACAAAGGGCCTCACCCACAAGAGAAGAGCTATTTCCTCTGACTGCTTTATTAGGAAATCCTTTGTCTTCTCTATATATGCTGTTGACTATTAGAGCTTTCCTTGTTGCATTAGTTTGAATTTTTAAAAGGAAGGAAAAAGAGGAAAGCTAGACAGCATCTCTGGTTTCTTCAAAGAACGTATCCAAACTTCCCTCTGGGCACCTGAGGACCCTCCAGCTGTTAGAGAGAGCGAGTGCAACCTAACACCACAGCTGTGTACGCTCATAGTTATGACACAGCGGGAGATCACTCACCACCCCCCCCCCAAATTAGCACAATACCCACAATCCAGTCAACACCAAAATCTGTTAGATTAACAAATGAATTTGACATTGCAACTCTATTAGAATCCGGACCTCCAGTGAGGCTTCCATCCCCTCCCTGTTTGCCCTTCCTTCCTCAGCAAAGCCTGAACCAGTTCCTGGAAGTCTGGCCTTTCAATCAAAGGCCCGGAGTGACACCAGGCAGGCAGGATCCAAGAATGACAGCCTCCTTCCAGAGGCTGGAGCAGAATTGAGACAAAGTGGGGGAGGGCAAGAGGAATGCACCTGGGGCCCTATACAGGCAGGTCTGTGTCCCAATAGCCACCCTTGGCTGCCCATACGGTGGTGTCACGGAACTGGCTCAGACCTGGGAGGGACAATGGCAGAAAGTGCCGATCTCCAGGGAAGACAGGAGTGCTTTCCTCTCCGTGGTCCCATCTTCACACCCTCCAGTTCCTCCTGCCCAGCCCACCAACACCTCCATCAGCTGC
The DNA here is from genome assembly GCF_034190915.1 of Cavia porcellus. Classification (NCBI taxonomy): domain Eukaryota; kingdom Metazoa; phylum Chordata; class Mammalia; order Rodentia; family Caviidae; genus Cavia; species Cavia porcellus. The sequence goes on from NW_026947490.1 coordinate 48,853,636, forward strand.
TCACAGCCAGCAAAGGGCTCCCAGGCCTGCCTAGGACCCAGGGACCGGGGAGTCTGGCTTCCTGGCCGACAGCCGCTTCCTCCTGTCCCCTCCCCCATTGTGACACAATGACACCAGTTGGACTTTAGACAGAAACCCTGCTTATCAGGGAGTCCCAGGCACATGAATGCTGAGTTTTCAATGCCTGGAAAACCCCAACAGGCCTTCAAGCATTGCTTCCAACCAACATAGAGGTCTCTATCTCATACATTTGCTGTGGTCTTTCCTGAGTCTCTGAAACGAAGTAGGTTCACGTTTAGTTGTCCCCAGTGTCTCCCTTCCAAGCTAACTAATGTGGAAAACAAGCCCCTGGACTCTGAGTCTAGCACATAAAATGTGTGCAGCATTTCAGTCCATCTTTGGGTTAGGGTCAGCTATTTCTAAGTCCACCGTACCAAAGCCCCTTGACTATGCGTGGGGGCAGCATCGGGCCAACAACCAAGGCCACAAACCCTCTAACATTCGCGTGAAAGACCTCCAGTGCATCAAGTAAAATAAACAATGCAATTAAGTATATACAGTACACCTTCTTTTGTTCAGAAAAGGGAGAAAAACAGAGCCAAGCAGGATGGTGCATGCTTATAATTCCAGCCTCAGAAACCGAGGCAGGAAGATTGCTGTCAGTTTGAGGCCAGCCTGGGATAAATAGTGAGTTCAGGACCAACCTGAACTACATAGGGAGATCCTGTCTCAAAACACCAAAACAAACAAAAACACAGCAGCTCCATCCCAAACCAGAATAAGGTGGGAGACCCCAGACATGCCCTAATCACAAGGAGCTGATGCAAAACTTTCCAAGGTGAGGGGCTGAGGATTTAGCTCAGTGGCATAAGCGCCTGCCTTGCAAGCAGGCAGTTGTGAGTTTGATCCCTGGTACCGATAAAAAGGAAAAAGGCAAAAAAAAAAAAAAAACTTTCCAAGGTGAAGAGATTCAGAGGTGAGAAGATGAACAGGCAGGAATCCCACAGTCACTCCTGTCTTACTTGCAACTGTTGTCACCAGTTTCGGGTTTTCAGGGAACAATTCTTTCACAGAGTAGAACGGGAAAAGTACGAGTGACTCAGCCATCTACACTTCTGAATTAAGTCTGTCCCTGAATATCCAGTCATTTCGAGTTTACAAGATCTCCATCAGGAGGAGGAGCAAAAGCAGGAAATACCAGGATGAAGACTGACCCAGACACAGGGCAGCAGTTCCCCCAACCGGGTGGCCCCTGTGGGCGCCCCACACTGCAGGAAGCAGAAGAGAAGACAAGTCAGTGTTCCAACCTACCTTCATCTTCCTCCCCGAGTTCCATTGTGAACTCGACCCAACCAGTGGCCACCAACATGGTGTTGAAAAGAATACCTCTAGTGCTGGAGAAACTGCTGAAAAGGACAGGCCCTCTCGGGACAGAAAGACCAGCTCTATCAGTCACCAGCTTTATTCTTCCCAAGCCCGGTGTCCCAAGGCCTCTGGGTCTCTGCCCCAGCAAGGTCAGGCCTTGCTCCACACCAAGTTCCCTAGGCTGGTGTTGGGCCTTTGCTTGGCTGGTGTCACCATCTTTCCCTTTCTCCTTCCTCCCTCCCTGACAGTGGAGCCCACTGAGGAGCAGCCCACGACAGAGGGAGGGACAAACAACCCATGCATGCGTCAAGCTCACAGGGAAGAGGACTGGCTAGATATCTAGAAAGAGACCCAGTTTTTCACTTTTCCTGTTTGGAATCTCCCTGTTTCCTTTGACCTACTCTACCAGGAACAGCATTCTTTCACCCTCCCGGAAGTCTGAAGAGCTAACAGCTGCCCAATAACAGTCCTTTTATGTGGTAAGGTAGCTCTCAAACCACCCCCCCCATCCCCATGGGGAGGGTAGGACAGAGACTACTACTCCTGTTTTCCACTGAAAAGACTGAGCTGGTAGCCTAAGGTCACAAGGCAGAGCCAGTCCAGTTAGAACCCACCTTAGGGTAGCTGCTCTCACAGCTGCAGTCCTCATAGGCATTAACCAACTTAGTCCCTTCCCCTGGACCCACCTTGATTTAAAATTTGCAAAAGTCCATTCCTCCACACCCCGTCCTATTTACAGCTGTTGTCACTTCCCAGCCCACCCGCACCCCCAGGTCCTTAAGGAGCTGATCCATCCTCACCTCAGGCTCCCTCTGAAACACTGTTACTTAGCCCCCTAAAGACACTCTCAGGCTCGAAACAGTGCTAACAATCCTCTTAGTGTCAGACCTGTTACTGTGCCAAGAATGTTGGAAATTAAGGGAGAGAAAAGAAGGAAGACAGGGGTGGAAGGAAGCAGCTCCAGGAAGTCTACAGGCTTCACAGGTACTGTCACTGGTATTTATACTGTCACTGGCACGAAACCTGTTAGTCACTGACCTCAGAGACACTTTTGAGTTTGGAAGAGGAAATAGTCACACAGTGCATGGGTCAAGGTCTATAGCACTGAGTATCAAAAGAGTGTACAAAACCCAAAAACAGAAAATGACTATGGGTGTCACTAGCATTTCTAAGGTACCAGCAGAAGTAAAATAGGTGGAGTAGAAAAAGAAAGGAAATGGAAGAAAAAGGGAAGTGGATGAGTAGGGGGAGAGGGAGAAGTGAGAAGGAAGAGATCAGTGAGGAAGAAATTTTCTAAGCCAAGATATTCTGAAGTAGTATCTCAAATGGTTCCTCTGCCATGGGGTCCTGAGATGCTGGGCCCATGAGTGGCAAAGAAAAGCAAATTGGGAGTCCATTCCACTCCCAGGTCCCTCTCTTGTCAGCCTGGAAAAGCTGTTTCCGTCTTAGACCTGTTTCCTCATCTGTTCAATACAGAGAATAATTTTTCCTGTCCCATCCACTTCAAGGGCTTAAACTTTTGTAGTAATGGACAAAGGAGTGGCTTATCCAACTAGTGCAGGGAATCTATGGATTTCTGTTCTTCAAAAATTCTTCTCAAGGCCGGGCACGGTGGCACATGTCTGCAAACCCAACACTTGAGAGGCTGAGGCAGGAGAGTCACCACGAGGTCAGCCTGGGCCATACAGTGAGTTCAAGACCGGCCTGGACTGCAGAGCAAGACCTTGTCTCAAAAAACCAAAAAGAAAAGAACAGAACTGTGTTCTTTGGAAGACATCCATACTGATTGTAATTGTTCGTGTCTTTTAATGCTCCCTAAAATATGAAACTTGTAGGAAATGGAGAATCATACAGACTGAGGTAACTACATACAACTCTGTGCAGATGGACACCCAGGAATCACAGACAGAACACAAAGCTGTGGGTTTGATCTCCAGACCACAACCTTTTTTAAAAATCAGACAGATAAACATACAGGCGCGGACACAAGTTGACTAACGCTTAAGCCAACCAACTACACAACCAGCCCCACGCAAACACATCTAGAGTCACAGGCAAGCCCAAGCAAGCGTGTCGCATTGTTTCTCAGGAAAGAGTTTACAGAGGAAACAACTCTCCCGTCCAGCCAGTGGGAAGGGCAGAGTTCTAGCTCAGAAGAGAATCCAGCCAACCAACAACCACATCCTCCCTTTGGAAGAGTCACTCAATCAACATTTATTAAGGACTCCTTGGTAGTCACTGTAGGAAGGAATTTTGAATGCTGAGCCCTAGGAAATTTCAGCCTTCAGTTTCATTTCCTCTCCAGCTCTTCACCGTGATTCTCTGCCCAGAGATTCAGGGGAGGTAGAGGCGCGTGCAAAAACAAGAAGGGTAAAACACACACACACATACACACAAAGAAACAGATGAGGAGACTTCATCCCACCCTCCCCTATTGCATTTCCTCCGAGGGCCCTGAAGGATCCCAGGGAGCCCGGGATGAGCGGCTCAGGGCTTCTCTCTACAGTCTGCAGACACAGGAGGGTCAGGATGGCCCTTCCCAGGCGCGGGAGGAAGACTGCCAGGTAGATGTGTGAAAGTGGGAAGGGTCCTGCGCCCGCAGTCCTGCCCCAGAGGTGAGGACGGGCACAGAGGGACCCGCCCTCCCAGCTATTCCGGGCCACCAGGCTTGAAGGGCAGCTCCCTCCCGCGGGGTGAGCGGGGAGGCATCGCAGTTCCAGGTGGGGGCAGGGAGCCAGTCCCGCTCCAGGGGCGGGGAAGGGGCAGAGGGGCACCGGCCTTGGAGGAGCGGCGGAGCGGCTGGCAGGTTTATCAGCTCCACCCTCCCGTGGGCGCGGCGTGAGGAGCGCCCGCTCCAACCTCGGACCGACACACCGATTCCTCCCCGAAACTCCACTCCAGCAACTTACACAGGTTCGCCGACGTAACGAGAAACACCAGTTTCCTCCCAGTTGCCACCTCTGTCCCCATCACGATTAGGATCCCCAGGAGACGACCTCGGCAGAATTCTAGGAACAGCTTCGGGAACTGCAGCCGCGCTGCGACTGAACTCCAACCCTAGGTTGAGCCCCGCCCGATTCGCCCTGCCCACCTACCCTGATTGGTCGGTACCCAGCCCTTGCACCTGATGATTGGTCAAGAGAGCTGCCGCTCAGCCGAGTGCCTCACCGTAGCCAGGTGCAACCCCGCCCATTACCACCTCTGCTACAGCCGCCTCTGATTGGCCCGGGAAACTGTCCCGTAAAGAAATGAATTCCTCACCTTCGGCAGGTAAGGGCTCCGTGATTGGTCGGTGGTCCAGGAAGTAGGGACTTTCTGACTGGCTGAGTTAAATTGAAGCTAGAGAACTAGTCTCACCTCCCCCAAGAGGTAGGGAAGCGTAGGTGGGTTCTGGGGTTCACAAAATGATCCTGTTTTGGGTAGTTTGTTCGCTTGGCGATACTGGAAGCTGAATCCAAGGGGTGTTTTGCACAGAGCTAGCTCTCCAATCTTTTTTTTTTTTTTTTTTTTCTTTTGGAGACAAAATCTCACTAAATCGCTGAATTACCCAGGCTGAGCGCGAATTTGCGATTCTCCAGCTTCAGCCTCCCAAGATGCTGGAATTACGGCTTGGGCCACGGAACCCGGCGGTTGGTTGGTTTCATAGTAAGTTTGAATGTAAATTGCCTGCTGCTGTGGAAACCTTAGATGATCTTTTGGCAAGTGAAAAATTCATATTAATATGAATATTAACATGAAAGAAGCGGAAAAATACGTCGGCACCACCTCCAAACTGTGTTCTACTTTTCCTCCCACTAGCAACCTTCGCTAGCATTAAGAGATAACTGAGAACGGGACGAGGAAAGAGAAAGGACAGCAGCATAAAAGAGCGCTGAATTCCAAGGCGGGAAAAGCAGTGCTACGGTACCGGAACAAGCGCGTTAAACAGACATACACAAAATACAGCCAGCTAGTAGAAATTGAGCTCCAGATCCCCCGCAAACATTCTGGTGACTGCGGATGTGTCTTTAGTTCTGTGAAGCTATCAGCAGGACTTTATCCTTGAGAATTATCCTCTGGGATTACGGTTCAGTGGTGACTACGTCTTCTTCTACAGACTGTTGATACCCAACTTTCTATTCGTGTTGTTACATAAAGCGTAATCAATATTTTGTTTGTTCGTTCGTTTGCTTCCAATACTAGAAAGCGAGCCCAGGTGCTCTGCCCCGAGTTACATCCCTGACCCTTTTTTTAAAATAGGGGTTCACTACCCAGTCTGGGCTCAAACTTGCGATTGTGCGAGCGCGGGTGTGCCAGGGAGGTGCCACCATACTGGGTCACATAACGTTTAATTGAAATTCATGCTCTGCGCCTTCACTTCTCTACAGTTCCTTAATTTCAACTGTTCTAAGTATATCCAAGTTGTTGTGGGAAAAAAACTATCATTGCAAGTTAAGAGCCCACCCTTTTATCAAAACCAAAAAAAAAATTTTTTTTTACCTTTTTTTTTAGCCACCTTTTATCTCTTTCCTGTCTGTCACATTTTGTTCCTTTTTCCACATCTCCTGAGCCAAAGTTTCCCCTTCTGGTTCCCCTCAATTTAAAGCAATGTTTGTCAAGCACATGTTTCCCAAGCTGCTGCTGGGAAATAATAAATAAATACAAACCACAGTCCCGGACTTAATGCTTTACAAGTTATTTCTAAGACTAATACAGGAAACCAGACAATATGTAACCCAAAGAGAAACTTGTTACTAAATTGTAACAAGTATTTGGGTGACTGCCAAGCGCAAAGCTCTGTTCTTTGCCCTCAAAAGAACTTTTCAAAATGTTCTTATTTTTATTAGTATGTGCTTGATTATAGTTATTCTGGGGTGTTGACCCATACGTATAATACACCATAATTCTTTTTGTATCCCCTTCCTCTCCTGCCTCCTATCAGAGAACTTAATCTTAGAGAGACTTATGTGTAAAGTAAAGTACAGGACTAAAAAGTGAGAGACAGGGGCTCAAAGAAATGTTCAGTCATTGTGGACCCTGATTGTCAGAGAAGACTTCAAGATGTGGGAACCTAAACAAGGGCTTGAAGTAGCTCTGACTTTAAATAGGAGCCCATTTAGGCCAATCTCTTACCCATTACAGAAAGTCTCATAAACAGCTGGTAATTTAGACATGTCCTTTATAAATTCCTAAAAATCCTCAGTGCAGACCATCTTACTTTAGGTACAACTTTTCTTTTCTTTCCCCTCCCCCCATCCTGGGGATTGAATACAGGGCCTTAATAGTAAGCTACATACCTAGCCCTTTTCTATTTTTCTTCTTTTTTATTTTGAGTCAGGGTCTTCCTAAGTTGTCCAGGCTAGGCTCAAACTCCAGATTCTCCCGCCTCAGCCGCCCAGAGTACAAGGGTTGCAAGTGTGTATCACTATGCTCAGCTTCTCACTTTTAATTAAACCATTTAAGAGGATATTAGAAAATGGAGAGGTATCCTGTACTCTTGGGTAGGAAGAACCAATATAGTGAAAATGATCATATTCCAAAACTGTTATACAGATTCAATGCAGTCCAATCAAAATTTCAATAGCATATCTCACAGAATTAGAGAAAACAATCTTAAAATTCATCTAGAACCAGGAGAGACCTAGAATAACAAAGGCAATTCTGGGCAACAAAGACAAGATGGAGTATCACAATCTCTGACTTGAAATTATACTATAAAGCTACTGTGAAAAAACAGCATGATATTGGCAAAAAAACAAAACAAACAAAAAAACCAGACCCAAAGATCAATGGAACAGGTTAGAAGATGCAGAAACAACTCCAGAGACACTAAGCCATCTTATCTTTGACACAGGTGCCAAACACAATTCACTGGGAGAAACATAATCTCTATAATATATGGTGCTGGAAAAAACTGGCTCTGCACATACCAAAGATTAAAATTGGACCTGTATCACTCACCATGCACTAAACCAAATTCTAAATGGATCAAAGATCTAAATATTAAAAGAGAAACATTAAATCTACTGGAAGATAGAGTAGGTAAAGCTCTTGAAGACATTGGTGTAGGCAAAGGCTTTATGAACAAAATCCCAATTGCAAAAGAACTATCACAAAAAATCAACTGGGATCTCATCTTATGCTTTTTAATTTTTTTTATCAGTACCAGGGATCGAACTCACGACTGTGAGCTTGTAAGGCAGGCGCTTATGCTGCTGAGCTAAATCCCCAGCCCCAGGGGCCTCATCTTATTGAAAAGCTTTTGCACAGCAAGAGAAACCACCAACACAGTAAAGAGACAATGTGAGAGAAAATGTTTGCCATCTGTTCCTCAGGCAAAGTATTACTATCAGGGACATGTAAAGAACTCAAGAAAAGCAGTCTTCCCAGCCAGGTGTGATGGCTCATGCCTGTAATCCCAGCACTTGGGAGGCTGAAGCAGGAGAATCATTGTGAGTTTGAGACTGCCTCGGATACAAAGTGAGCTCAAAGCCAGCCTGAACTGCATAGAGAGACTGTCTCAAAAAGACCAAAAAAAAAAAAAAAAAAAGCAGTCTTCCCAGATTTAAAGACCTAATCCAAAAATGGGCATCTGAGATGAATATACATTTTTCAATGAAGAAATACAAACAACAAATAAATACAAGGAAAAAAAGTGTTCAACATCATTGGTCATTTGAGAGCTACAAATTAAAGCAACACTGAGATTCCATCTTACACTGGAAAGAATAACTATTATCAAGAAATCCAACAATAATTAATGCTGTAGGGGCTGTGGAGAAAAAGAAATGCTTTTTTACCATTGGTGGGAGTGTAGACTGGTACAACCACTGTGGAAATCAGTGTGGAAATTTCTCAAACCTAGGACTAGAGTTCCCATTCCATCCAGCTGTTCCCCTTGTGGATATCTTCCCAGGAGAATTTAAAAAAAAAATCACACCGCTGGGGATTTAGCTCAGTGGCATACATGCCTGCCTGGCAAGTTTGAGGTCGTGAGTTCCGCAAAAAATAAATAAATAAATAAAATTTTAAAAGATCACACCACAGTAACATATGTGTGCCCATGTTTATAGCAGCATAATTTGTAATAACTAGACTTTGGAAACAAACTAAATGCACATCAATTGAGGATTGGATAAAAACGATGTGCTCTTTTTATATAATAGAGTACAACTCAGCCATAGAGACGGATAAACTAGAGACTTTTATAAGTAAATGGATGCAACTTGAGACCATACTCGTAAGTGAAATAAATCAGACATGCATGTATAAACATCACATTGTCTAACTAGCATGAGAAGCTGAAAGAAACAATATATGTGTTCAGATAAATAGATAGTTAAGATAGTTATGCTACTGATTTCTCTGAGTTCATTGAAGCAAAAGGTTTGCACTGGCATTGTTCAGACAATTGAATATAGATGTCTTATGCTCTGGGTGACTGATTTAGAGATGGCAATGCACTTATGTATGTACCGTTGTTGCCCCCTGATTGTCGTGTTTTGAAATTTTGTTCTATTTTTTCTCTTTGAAGTAAAATGGATTTTAAAAAATAATTATTCAAACAAATTGAAATCTCCTACCTGGTAACTTCCAGCCAGTTGCTCCCTAAAGTATTTGGTGCCCTGACAGCACTTCTTTCAAATATTTGAAAGTACATATGATAAGCCCTGTGGTGAGCTGACAACCGGTTGTCATCTTGTAACACCCAGATGAACTGAATCAGTAAGATGCTGGGTGTGGAGGGCCCTCCTGAGGATTGTTGCCAATAACATGAAAAGGAGAACAGGAGAGGAAGAAGCAGGTTTTGTTGGGTCTTCTGGAGGAGCTTGTCCAGCTTCTTTCCTGATGTGAACTTGGCTGTTCCCATCATCAGAAGCTTGGGACCTTGTCACCGAGAATGGCTGCAGCTCACTTTGGGGGAGCTCTGACCTTTACTTACCACTTTCATGCTCTGGAGGAGAAGAAGTGTGCTGTTCAGTCTTTAGGAGAAGTTTGTCACACTGGCTTCCTGATATGAACTCGGCTGGTCTCATCATCAGAGGAGCTCAGAATCTCATTGTTGCTGAGGATGGCCATGGTACTTTTTGGGGGAGCCTTGGTCCTTACTTTGAGCATCACTTCCGGGCTCCACTGCAAGATCCCTCTGCCTGGTGACTCAGATCCTTCATCCTACTGGCACAGACTTTTTAGCTTCCACCACTGACCTTTGGGCCTCCCCAGCACAGATCCATGAAACAGACTTGCATGAGATATTATCATGGCTTCTAGGTCTCTAGCTGGACTTGTACAGGACATTGTCATAGGATTCAGGCCCTCAGCTGGATTTTTTAGGTCTTTAGTGTGTGGACAGATTTCCTACACTTTTTTTGCATTTGACTCTTTGGGTGACTATTATAAAACAATCCTGTAAATTATGTGTCTTGTATTAAATTGTCTTCCTTGCAAACCTTGACTATAACAGGTACCCAAGATTTTTCCTTATCTAAGCTAAACATTGTGATTTCCTTCAGATTGCCTCAGTGCAACACAATTTCAGGAGCTCTCTCTTCCAAATAAATCTGCCTCCTCTGGAAAACTCTTCATTGCTCCCAACCATGGAGCAGGCCCTGGGGAAGCCATCTCTCTGTGTGATCAACAAAGGTCTCTTGATTTCTAGCTTCTTGATTTTGGCAGCTCACATCTCTCTGACACTTTCTGCATCCAGTATCACGTAGATCACTGGGCTTATACAAAATAGGAATTAAACTCTATAGTACATGCATGCAATGTGCTCAGCTCTGGACCTAACTTTTTTATCAGTACCAGGGATCAAACTCACGACTGCCTGCTTACAAGGCAGGTGCTTATGCTGCTGAGCTAAATCCCCAGCCCCAAGGGCCTAACACATTTTAAGAACTGAAATGTTAGTTGTTTTAACTGCTCTTTTTGTGGGGGAAGGGATGCTACTGTGAACTCGGGGCCTTTGCACTGAGCTACATTCCCGGCATCACCACCCCTTTGTTTTTATTTTTGATCTTTAGGTAGGGTCTCCCTAAGTCACTAAAATGGCCAGGTTGGGTTTGAATTTGCAATCCTCATGCCTCAGTCTCCCAACATATTTGAATTACAGATATGAACCACTATGTCCTACTTTTTTATTTTTTTATTAAGAATTGCAAAAGTTTATTTCTTTAAAAATTGCCTTTACCACAAATTTAAAATCTGGAGGATCCCTACTGCCATCTAAAGACTTCATAATTATGGATAAAATAGCAAGATTTTCATTTAAAGTGTCATATTGAAAATGGTCAAAGATGATCCCCATAGGCATTTGTCTAACATCTAAGAAGCAGTGAAATTGTTTAGCAGCCAGAGTTGCAAGGTCATTTCATGGTCCAGAATTTAGTGTTTAATCCCTCCACACAGTAGAAAGTAGTAAAATTTCTATGGCCCTGTGAGGGACAATTGCCCCAAGATGATTCTCCTAGATGGACTCCTGGGTATTCAAATTCACCTGGGCAGTGACCAAACCATATCTGTCCTACTTCCCTTTTGGGTTTATGGCTAGGTTCTTTCTTCTTCCTCCTCTTCTTCTTTTCCTTCTTCCTCCTCCTCCTCCTCCTTCTTCTTCTTCTTTTTGCTCCTCTTCCTCTTCTTCCTCTTGCTCCTCCTCCTCCTTTTCAGTAGGATCTCACTGTGCAGTTCAGGCTGGCCTTGAACTCACTGTGAATCCTAGGCTGGCCTCAAACACGCAGTGGTATTCTTGGTGCTCAGCTTCCCGAGTGCTAGGATTACAGCATGTGCCATCACACCCGGCTTCTTCTTTTCATCATAAAGTTTATTGGACATTTTCTTGGAATGCAGCATATTTTGAAGGTAGAGAGTAAAATCTAAATGTACTTAATTATATGTGATTGACATTTCAGTGAAAATACCTGATTGTTGTTGAACCCTGATGCCACAGAAAGTTAGAAGAGAAGTGAAGTCAAAGAGGTCAGGCTGCAGGAAGGATTCAGGGCAGCCATAATGCAGAGTAAACTCACAGGGCTACAGCGGCAGGTTATCCGCCAGAGGCAATAGATTCATTCTAGCCAGGAGCCACCTTGTGCTGCAGGTCACCACCAAGTCTGCACGAACATGAGGCAACTCGGAAAGCATAGAGAGCCCTCCTAGCACACCTGAGGTCTTCATCACGGCTTCGGATCTCAGCCTAAAAGGTTCACTGCAAGTGGGAAATCCCAGTTCCTTTTTTTTTCACCTTGGATAATATTAAATTGGGTCCCTCTAATCCTATATTTGTACAACTGATTTGTTTTTCTTCAATTTGCTATTTTTGTTCTGAAAATGAAATATTAATGATGAGCTAGTATACATGAAATAATATTAATGATTAGTATCAGATGTGAAAAAGGCATGTACAAAATATGTGCCCCAATTATTATTACATAAGACATTCTTGTGTATATTTACAAATCATAAAATTAATTTTTTTGATTGAGTAACTTTTTTTGAAACAACAGATTTATTTATTTTTAAGTTTTTATCAAGTTAATTATCACAAACAAATTAACAGCTGGATAAATGGACCAAAAACTATATAAAATGCATAAAACAATTATATTAAATGAAGGCACACATTTAGCTACATTGGCCATGTTGTATTACTCTGATATTTTTCTTTCTCTCTTTATCTTATTGTCTGCCTTTTGTTTTGTACTTTATTTCTATATAGAGTTTCTCATATAAGAGAAACCATGTACTATTTAAACTTAGGTGTCTGACTTACATCATTTAATATTACACAACCATGTTCCTACAAATCATTCATCTATCCTGGCTTATGGCAAAATAATACCCCACTATGTATAAATAGCACATATTTTTTAGCCATTCTTCTGTTGATAGACATACACAGTGCTTCAGATATTTAGTTATTATGAATTCTGCTGCTGTAAACATTGATATGCATGTTTCACGGTAGTACGATGTCTTTAGGAAAATACCTAAAAGAGAAAATAGCTGCAATTTCTGCTCTTAGTGTTTTGAGGAATCTCCATACCGATATCTATAGTGATTGTACCAACAGTGAAAAGGTCTCGTTTTTCCCTATAACTTCTCCAGCATTTGTCATTATTTAGTTTCTGGAAGACAGCCTTTCTTTCTAGAGTGAGATGGAATCTTACTGACACATTAATTTGCATTTTCCAAATAGCCAGAGACATTGAACTTTTAGTATTTATTGGCCATTTGTACTTCCTCTGAGAAGTGTCTGTTCATCTTAAATATCCAATTTTGGATGGGGTCTTTAAATTTGGCGGGGTTAATTTTTTTAAACTCTTTATATTCTAGTTATTAGTCCTTGGGGGAGTAGTTGGCAAAAAAAAATTTTCCCACTTTTTGTAAGTTGTCTCTTCACTCTGTTGTTTGTTTCCCTTGCTGTGCAAAAGCTTTTCAGTTTGATGTGATACCATTTATTGATTCTTGGTATTATTTCTTGTGCAACTGAGGTCTGTTTAGAAAGTCTTTGCCTATGCTTTTGTCTTTAAGAGCTTTACCTAGTTTGTCTTTTAGCCATAAATTGTGTCTATTTTAGTCTTTAGATTTTTGATCCAGGGCCAGGGATTTAGCTCAGCGGCATAAGCTCTTGCCTGGCAAGCACAAGGTCGTGAGTTTGATCCTCGGTACTAAAAAAAAAAAAAAAAATTTTGATCCATCTTGATTTTAGTTTAGTGCATGGTGAGACATGAGTCTAGGTTCAACTTTTGACATACAGAAAGCCAATGTTCCCAGCACCATTAGTTAAAGAGGCTGCCTTCCCTCCAGTAAAGAAATTTGGCTCTTTGTCAAAGAAAAGGTACCTGAGTGTGCCTGGAGCTGTTTGTGCATCTTCTGTTCTTTTCCACTGATTTGCAAGTCTTTTGTTTTTTGTTTTGAAATACCATGCTGTTTTTATCACTATAACTTTGCAGTGTGACTTGAAGCCTGGGATCGTGCTGCCCCCTGTCTTATTCTTGCTGCCCATGGTTGCATTTGCTATTCTAGGTCTCTGCTCATTCCGTGTAAATTGTAGAACTGCTTTCTCTAGTTCTTTGAGGAATGCTGTTGACATTTTCATTGGGGTTCTGTTAGATGTGTATATTGGTTTTGGAAGTATGGCCATTTTGAATATATTGATTCACCTGTCCAGGAACAGGGGATAGCTTTCTATTCTCTGATGTCCTCTCCATCAGAGAACTACAGTTCTCTTAAAACTATAGTTTTCATTGTAGAGGTCTTCAACTTCTCTAGTTAAGGTAGTCCCTAAGTGTTTCATGTTTCTTAATGCTATTGTTAGAAGTATTGCTTTCTGAATTTCTCTCTTAATGAGTTAGTTTTCTTTTTATTTTTTTGAGACAAGATCTTACTACATAGCTCGTGTTGGTCTTGAACTTACTATGTTGCACAGGCTGGCCTCAAACATACCAAGATCCTCTGGCTCAGCCTCTCTAGTGCTCAGATTAAAGTGATGGATGCCCCATCACACCTGGCTCAATGAGTTCCTTATTGGTGTACAAGAATGCTGTTGATTTTTTTTTTTTTTTTTTGGAGACAGTCTCTCCTTGTGTATTCCAGCCTAGCTCTGAATTCACTAGGTAGCCCAGGCTGGCTGCTAACTCACAGTGATCCTCCTGCCTCAGCCTCCCACGTGCTCAGGATTACAAGCACACACCCCTATGCCCAACCAACACTGCTGGTTTTTGAATGTAGACTTTGTATCCTGCTATGTTTCTAAATTTGTTTATTAATTCTAGGAGTCCATTGATGAGCTTTTGGATCTTCTATGTAAAGGATCGTGTCATCTACAACTAACGATAATGTAACTTCTTCCTTTCTTGTCTATACCCCTTTTATTTCTTTTCACTTGACTAATTGCTCTGGCTAATATTTCAAGAATTATACTGAACAAGAGTGATGATAGTGGACACCCTTATCTAGTTTCTGATTTTAGAGGGAATGCTTTCAGTTTCTCTCCATTTAATATGATGTTGGTCATTGGTTTGTCATAGATGGCTTTTATCAGATTGAGATAAAATCTTTCTCTACCCATTTTTTTCAGAGTTTTTCTCAGAAATGGATGTTGGACTTTGTCACATGTTTTTTCTGCCTCTATTGACATGATCACATGATATTCTTCCTTGTCTCTGTTTATTTGGTGTGTTACATTTGTTGCTTTGCATATGGTAAACCATCTCTGAATCCCTGGAGTGAGTCATACTGGGTCAAGATGTATGATTTTTGGTGATGTGCTGCATTCTGTTCACCAATATCTTTTTTTTTTTTTTTTTTTTTTTTTGTCTTTTTTCGTTTTTATCGGTACCAGGGATTGAACTCAGGACTGCCTGCTTGCAAGGCAGGTGCTTATGCCGCTGAGCTAAATCCCCAGCCCCTCACCAATATTTTATTAAGGATTTGGGGGGTTGTTTGTTTCTTTGTTTGTTTGTTGAGACAGAGACTTGCTATGTAGTTCAGGCTGGGCTTGAACTCACTATGCAGCCCATGCTGGCCTCAAACTCACAGAGATCCTCCTGCATCAGCCTCCCAAGTGCATTACAGGCATGCGCCCCTACACCCAGATCTTAATGAAGATTTTTATCTCTATGTTCACTAAAGAGATGGCACATAGCTCTCTTTTTTTAGTTTGTTCCTTTTCTGGTTTTAGAATCAGGGTAATGCTTGATTCCAGGAATGACTTGGGAATATTGCTTTCCTTTTGATTTCATTAAAGAGTTTGAGGAGTGTTAGTGTTACATCTTCTTTAAAGTTCTTGTAGAATTTGGCAGTGAATCCATTAGGACCTAGATTTGTCTTAGTTGGCAGTTTGCTAATTACTTCTTCACCTGGGTGTGGTGGTGCCTGTACAGAGTGCCTATAATCTCAGGCACTCTGCAGGCTGAGGCAGGAGAATTGCTATAAATTTGAGGTCAGTATAGGCTACATGATGTGTTCAAGGCCAGCCTAAACTGCATAGTGAGACCCTGTCCCAAAAAGTAAAAATTCTACTTAATCACTTCATCAATTTCATGGCCTTATATTGGATTATTTAGGATTTCTATACCTTCTTGATTCAGCTTTGTTTGTTCATATATATATCTAGCAATCTATCCATTTCTCCTGAATTTTCCACTTTACTAGAGTACAGATTCTCAAAATAATTACCAATGATCTTCTGGATTTCAGCAAAATCCATTGTGATTTCACTTCCCCTTTTTCATTTCTAATTATTTAAATTTGGGTTCTTTGGTTTTGGTGGAGGGTTTTTTTGTTCCTTTGATTTGGGTTTTGTTTTGTTTTGTCTTTGGTCTTTTTGGACAGGGTCTTGCTATGCAATTCAGGTTGGCCTTGAACTCACTTTGTAGTCCAGGTTGGTTTTAAATTTGCAAGGATCTTCCTGTTGCAGCCTCCCAAATGCTGGGATTACAGGCATGCAACACTGCACCCAACTAGGATTGTTTTTGTTTGTTTGTTTTTGTTTTGAGACAAGGTTGTTTATCTGGTAGGTCCTTCTAAAAATGACTTCCCAAATGAACATTACTGAGTTTTGGATTGCTCACTTCTAGAAATGGATTCCAGGTTCTTCTCTCAAACAAAGAATTGAATAAAAGAGCAAAATGCATTGACAAAGTTTAACTGAAAAAAATTTAAAGAGTGGTTGGTGTGGTGATGCAAGCCTGTAGTACTGCACTCAGGAGGCTGAGACAGTAGGATCACTGCAAGTTGATGGCCATCCTGGGCTAAATAGTGACTGCAACGCTAGCCTGAACTACATAGTGAGACTGTCTCAAAAAAAAAGAAAGAAGTAAAAATGAAGGGTGAAGGAGAACCTGGCTCTACAGAGCAAGATTGAGCCAAATAAAGAGGCAAAAGCAAAATAACAGTATACTGTGGAGAAAGCAGGTCAGGCTATCGTGGGGAAGCCACAATAGCAAGCTCTTGGTGTTTGTGTCCTTTAATGTCCAAATGTTGAGGAGATCCTTGAGAACTTCTACACCCAGGTCCTAAAAGGCTGTTCTGAGATTCCTACAGTTTAGGCTGATGTCAGGTCTAGGACATCCTATTGAAAACCCGCTCAAATTTTTCAAGAAACCTTCAAGCTGGGATTTGAGAACTCTACTGAGCATGCGTCCAGGATCTTGTAATTAATAGGTTGAATCTACTTCCCCAGTCAGCTTTGCCACCCCCTAATATCATATATTAGGGTCTCACTATGTAGCCCTGGCTGGCCTCAATCTTGTAGTGATCTTCCTGCCTCAGCCTCAAGAGTGCCAGGATTACAGGTGTGCCTCACTATGCCTGGCTTGGGTTTGGGTCTCTTCTTTCCTTATTTTGATAAGATTGGCTAGATATTTGTTTGTTCTTTCAATGAACAAACTCATCTATTCATTGATTCTTTGTATTTTTGCTTTTGCAGTCTCAATTTCATTAATTTGTGCTGTGATCTTTATAATTTCCTTCCTAATTCATCATTAGGTTATTTGTTTAAGCTTGCTCTATTTTTCTGATGTGGGCATTCACCACTACAAACTTCCATGCTAAGATTGCTTTCATTTTGTCCCATAGATGCCAGCATGTCATACTGGCATTATTGATTATAGGAACTGTATAATTTCTTCCTTTATTTCAGCTATGATCCATTGATTACTCAAGAGAATATTGCTAACCAAATATAGTGGTGCATTCCAGCACTTGAGAAGCTGAGGCAGAAGGATTACTGAGTTTGAAGTCCATCTAGGCTAAATAATGACTTCAAGGTTAGTATATATATACCGAGACCCCATTCCCCTGCACACACAAAAAAGGACAGTGTATTGTTTAATTTCCATATGTTTGTAGATGGAAATTCTGTGGTGTCTTTTGCCATTGATTTCTAGTTCCTATGATTTCTAGTTCCATTGATTTCTAGTTCCTATCACTATGATGTGATAATATGCATGGGACAATTTTAATTCTTTTGCATTTACTTAATCACACTTTGTGGGTTAGCTTGTAATCTAATTTGGAGAAAGTCCCATGTGCTGCTGTAAGGTATTGTTATGGCTTCTGTTCAGGATGGCCCCACCCCAAGCTTCATATGAGCAATCAAGGACTCGACCAAATGTAGCATTTGTGATTGGCTTATTGGCTAAAGCTTGGATTGGTGGTATGAATGCTACTGCTGACCAAGAGTGGAGCCAGCATACAGACTAAGGGTGGGAAGGTGTGTGTCTCTTTCTTCTTTGCTGTTCCTGCTTGCTGTTTGC
Source organism: Cavia porcellus (assembly GCF_034190915.1). NCBI lineage: Eukaryota > Metazoa > Chordata > Mammalia > Rodentia > Caviidae > Cavia > Cavia porcellus. The sequence goes on from NW_026947490.1 coordinate 48,871,239, forward strand.
AGTGCCCATGAACAATGGCCCTGCCATGCTACCCTGCCACTTGGAATCAACTGAGTATGGACTGAAACCTCCAGAACTGTAAGAACAAGCCTTCCCTTGCTCCACTTTGGGGGTCAGGTATTTTGTCTCAATGAGAGAGAAAAGTAATTAAGACAGATATGTGTATTCTTTGTCCTTGGATGGAACATATCTAAATATCTAGTAAGTTCATTCATGTGACATTTTGGTTCAATTCTGATATTTCTTTTTCCTTTTCTTTTCTTTTTGGTATTGGAAATCAAACTCAGGATCTTGTGCTTGCCTGGCAGATGCTGAGCTGCTGAGCTATATCCCTGGTCCTCTGATATTCTTTGTCTATTTGATCTATTTGTAACAGTGGGGTACTGAGGTCCCCCATTATACTTATATTGGTATTTAAATTTTTCTTTTTTTTTTTTTTTTTTGTCTTTTTCCTTTTTGTCGGTACCAGGGATAGAACTCACGACTGCCTGCTTGCAAGGTAGGCACTTATGCCGCTGAGCTAAACCTCCAGCCCCCTATATTTAAATTTTTCATGCCCATATGTTTTTGTTTTTTGAAGTTAGGCACAATGGTACTTGATGCATATCTTTATAAGTGTGATATCTTCCTGTTGAATTGTTCCCTTAAACAATATGTAGTGTGACCTTTTTTTCACTTGATCAGGCTTGGCTTAAAATCCACTTTGTCTGAAATTAAGATAGCTGCTACTGCTTTTTTTTTCTGGGTTCTTGTTGCATGGAATATTGTTTTCCATCTTTTGATTTTTTTTTTTTTTTGAGACACTTCTCTCCAAGTCCACCTGGTCTTTAAGGTTTGTTTTGAGAGATCTACTGCAATTCTAATAGGTTTGCCTTTATATGTGATTTGTTGCCTTTCTCTAACAGTTTTTAAGATTTTGTTCCTGTGACTGACTTTTCATAATTTGACTATAAAATAGATCAAAGAAGTGCTCTTTTGGTCATGACAATTGGCATTCTCTTTGCCTCAATTATCTGTATGTTTTTTCCCTATATTTGAGAATTTTCTCCCACTGTATCTGTGATCAGATATTTTGCCATTTGTGTAGTTTTCTGATTTTGTCAATACAGTTACTTAAATTAGTCTTCTTTGCATCATCTAGCAGCTGTTAGACCCATCTTTCATGTTGTCTTGTTGCTTTTAAGATTTCTGAATAGTTGCTCTTTGAAGGAATCATTGTCTTCTAGTTCTAAAATTCTGTCCTTATACTGATCACTTCTGCTAGTGTATTTTCAATATAATTTTTTTGTTTTTTGAGGCACGGTATTGCCATGTATTTCAGACCAGCCTTGAATTCACTATGTAGCACAAGCTGATCTCAAACTCACAGCAATTGTGCTGCCTCAGCCTCCCAAGCGCTGACATTAAAGGCTGAGCATTTAGCTCAGTGGCAAAGAGCCTGCCTTGCAAGCACAAGGTCCTGAGTTCAATTCCTGATACTTAAGAAAAATATTATCAAGTGCTGAGATTAAAGGTATGTGCCACCATGCCCAGCCATCTCCTGAATTTCTAACTGAAACCTTTTCATGGACTCTAATTCTTTGCAAAACTGATCATTCATGTTTTATCTTGTTTCACTCACTTAGCTTTTTATTAGTGTATTCTCAAAGCTCTTGGATCATTTTGGTTGTTACTCCTACTTTCTGTTTAGTTATATCTTCTTTGATACCACTGATTACTTCTTTGATTGGTTTCTTAACCACCTCTGTTATCTTTTTGAGTAATTTGGATGTGTGGCTTTTGCTATTCTCCCCTTCAAAGCCCCCTAATGGGCCTTGGGAAGATGGAAGTTTTAGAAGACATCCTGTTGGCTTGCTTGCTTGCTTTCTCTTTCTTTCCTCGACAGGGTCACACTATGTAATTCAGGCTGGCCTTGAACTCACTGTGCTCAGGATGGCCTCAAGCTCCTGGTAATCTTCTTCACTCAACCTCTGAGTGTTAGAATCACAAATATGCACCACCACATCTGGCTTTGTGGTTGTTTTGTTTTGTGCTGAAGTTTGTGGATGCTTATAGTGTAAAGACTTTGTTACTAGTATAGAGATCTTTTTATTAGTTGCTTTTCAGTGACATACTTTGAGTATAGCTAAATATAATCCTTTGCCTCAGCACCAAGATCTGGCTACCTCAGTTAAGTTGGGAGGAGAGGACCTAGCATAACAGGCCTGACACTGGGTTTCCTAGAAATATACTTTAGTATTATTAATATCACAAAGGTAATGTGAGTGTTGGCTTAGAAAGAAAAACCCATTAATAACAACAATTATGTGACCCTAGTAGTATCAAACAAATCAGCTACACTGTTATCACCTGTCTTAGTGACTTTTCTCTCGTTGCTGGGACAAAACACCCAACACTCAAAATGAAGGAAGGAAAGGTTTATTTCTTATCATTCTTGGAGGTTTCAGTCCATACTCAGTTGGCTCCAAGCATCAGGGTGGCATGGTGGATCGCTATTCATGGCTGGCTACAAACAGCAAGCATTAACAGGGGAGAGAGGGAGACACACCTTCCTGATCTTGGCTCCACCCCTAGGCGATGTAGCACTCACACCACCAGCGGAGCGCTAGACAATGAACCAATCACAAACGCATAATTGCATGAGGTTTGGGGGCCACTGACATAAACATCACCCAAGGCAAACTAAATATTAACATAAGGCAACCCAGGCCAAGCATGGTGTCACACACCTGTAATTCAAGCACTTGAAAGGCTGAGGCAGAAGGATCACCCTGAGTTTGAGGTCATCCTGGGCTACATAGTGAGTTCAAGCTCAGCCTGAGCTACATAGGGAGACACTGTCTCAAAAACCCAACAAACACAAGAGTCAATTCAGGTATTGACTTATAGCTAATCTATACTAAATACAACAGCCACCTCCCCACTACTGGTAGAAAAATTCAACACTAATTTTATAGAGCTAACTATCTAAATAAAGATTTATGATTTATTCAAGGTATTGTTAAAGCTTTATGGTTATACTGTTGAATGAATGCAAAAACAGAACTTTGAAACCTTGTATGATATGAGAAAGAAGTGGGACAAAGGAGCCTGTTGCGAAGTAGAGGGATGTTTATAGAATTAGGTAAAGGTGGGGCGCTTTTTTTTTTTTTGCAATTGGGGATCCAACTCATGACCTTGCGCTTGCCAGGCAGGCATTTGTGCTGCTGAGCTAAATCCCTGGCCCAGAATTAGGTAAAGGTAACAAAAAAACAAAACAAAACAAAAAAAAACAACTGATGAGAAATAGAAGATAAAACAATAGTTAAGTTAATTTCAAGATTCAAAACATTACAATCCACTCCTGTCTATGGTTAAGTCACATCTGTGAAAAGGAATACTCATCAGTTATACATTTAAGATTTTAGAGAATAAAAAACAAATGCATTCAAAATAAAAATGAATTCAATAAATATTTTATTGAAGAGAATGAGACGAAGATGACTAGAAAAATGAATTTATCCATATTCTTTTTGTGTGTGTTTTTGAGCCAGTGTCTTGTATGCAGTTCAGGCTGGCTTTGAGCTCACTTTGTAGCCCAGGCTGGTCTTGAACTCACAATGATCCTCTTGCCTCAGCCTCCCAAGTGCTGAGATTAGAGGCTTGCACCACTGTGCCTGGCTTATATTCATTCCATTCAATATTTACTGTGCACATATTACACATTAGGCACTCTGATCAGTATCAAAGATGGAAAATGTAAGAATGTACAGGTAAGGGCTGAGGATTTCGCGCAGTGGCATAAGTGCCTGCCTGGCAAGTACAAGGTCGTGAGTTTGATCACCCGTACTAAGAAAAAACAAAGAGATAGAGAATGAAGAAATAAAAGGAAGAATGTAACAAAGAAACAACCACAAAGAAAGTAGAAACCACATTCACACTCATATAGAAACAAAGACCAAACAATGAAGGAAGAGAGAGAGAGGTCCGCTTCCAGGTTTGTCTCTGGTGTCACTGGTAAATCACATGTGGAGACAGAGTCCAGATCTGTGTTGATTTAACCCAGCACATTAACAGTAGCTTGTGGTAGGGTACTGGATAATCCCTGTGAGCCTGCACCTTTATTTACCCTGAAGTTCAGGCTGCTTTCTGGCTCAGAGGCTGAGTCTGAGACCAGAGCCATTCAGCCTGCAGCAGTCAGCACACCTTCGGAGGGCTTGAATTCAACTGGGAGCCACTAGATGGACCCAGATGTTGTTCTGAACTCTGACCCCAGGAGACCTCTCTCCAAATCAGCTCTCAACCAATTGCTGTCTCCTGCAGGACAACCAAGCCCTCAGCATTCACCCGCCTTAGTGAAGTCCTTCAAGTCCACTGTGCCCCTTCACTGCTGTATCTCTCTGTGGAAGGTTCTGGGGCCACTAACAGTCACTGTGTGTCCACAGGTTTGAACCGCTCTCTCACAAAGTGAGTCCCATCTCAGTGAGAAGGCGCTACAGGCTACCTCCTTCTTCTTTGTTGAAATTTCTCTCTTCACTCTCTCTGGGCTTCATTTCTCACATCAGATCCTTCCTGAGTCCAAGAGACTCACTTCCATCCTTTTTATCTTCTTTGTATTGCCATATTCCAGTATTCGGATGGCAACTCTTTGAGAGGTTGTTTCTCTGCTGCTTACCACTCCACCATCTTCCAGAAGTCAAGACTGGATTCATTAAATCTGAAGAAACAAAAAAATACATGCATTTGAGTTTTAAAAAAAATTTTTTTCAGACATCTGGACATCTATATGCTAGAACCTCTAAACATATGAAAGGATACTTACATTTCTAAAGGCAAAGAAAAAAAGACATGATTGTCTAACAGGGAAGATTAATCCCCAATAAATTATCTTACAAAAATATCAAACTTCTTTTCCCATTTTTCTACTACTAGCAAATGTGGAAAGAAAATTCCCATTGAAAAAATTCTGTAGGCTGATATAGTAAATTAAGGTCATTATTTGTACATATTAAGTAAGTCCTATAAATGGATATTTTTTCAATCAGACTTTATTGGTGCATTTTAGTTATACATAGAGATCACAGTGATTTAGTACAGGGGTTTAGCTCAGTGGTTCAGGTGCTTGCCTGGTGAGCACCAGGTCATGAGTTTGATCCCTGGTACCAAAAACAAAAAAACAAAGCAAAACATAACGATCATATTGTAGAGGATTTGTATCTGTACATGATATAACTTAATCCTTTTGTTCTCCCACTTCTCTACCCTCCCTTCAATCCCACCTGGCTTCCCCATTTATAAAATTCCATTTCCATGTTCTCCTTCTTTTCTCATTTTTTTTTAACTTTTCCCTTCTTTTCCTTTTCCCCTCCTCTCTTTCTTGTTCCCCTCCCCAATTTGAACATTGTCTTCCTATTTCACAATACTTGGGCTGGGGATTTAGCTCAGCGGCATAAGTACCTGCTTTGCAAGCAGGCAGTTGTGAGTCTGATCCCCGGAACTGATACAAATAAATAAATAAATAAATAAAAATAAAAAATAGCAAACTATTTCACAATACTTATTATACATTTTGGTCCTTCTTTACACTTTCAGATTCTCACATGAGAGAAATCATACAATATTTTAAGCATATGTGTCTAATTTATTTCATTTAAGAGTATAGACAGCTAGGCATGGTGGCACATACCTGTAATCCCACCCTTTGGGAGGCTGAGGTAGGAAGATTGCTGTGAATATGAGGCCAGCTCAGGTTACAAAGTGAGTTCAAGTCAAGCCTGAACTGCAGAGTGAGAATCTGTCTTTAAAAAAAAAAAAAAAAAAGTATGAAATCGAGGTGCACCCATTTAGAAATGTCTTGAGCTTCTTTTCTTCTCCTTTTCCTTCTCCTTCTCCTCCTTCTCCTTCTCGTGTCTTTTTGAGATAGGGTCAGGCTATGTAGTTCATGTTGGCCTTGAACTCACTATGTAGCCCAGGTTGGTCTCAAACTTGCAACAATCCTCCTGCTTTAGCCTCTCGAGTGCTGGGATTACAAACAGCTTGCCCAGCTTTGGCATATCCTTCCTTATGGCAGGGTAGTACTCCATTATATTAAAAAATTACATCTTCTTTATCCATTTACCAGTTGATGGGCATTTGGGTTGTTTCCAATATTTGGCTATTACAAACTGTGTGGCTATAAACATGGCTATGCATATATCACTGTGGCATGATGCTCTTCATTCTTTTAGGAAAATATCCAGGAGGGGAATGGCTTAGTCAAATGAAACCTCTAGTTGTAGGTTTTTGAGGAATCTCCACACTGATATCCACAGTGGTTGCACCAGGCTACACTCCCACCAACAGTGGAGAAGTGTTCCTTTTTCCCACAGCTCTGCCAGTACGTTTGTTTGTTTGTTTGTTTGTTTGTTTGTTTGTTTGGTGGTATCAGGGATCTAACTCACAACCTTGTGCTTGCCAGGCAGGTGCTTATGCCACTGAGCTAAATCCCCAGCCCAGCATTTGTTATGGGTTGATTTCTTGATAATAGCCATTCTTTCACTTTGAGGTTTTGTTTGTTTTTGTCCAAGTTTGTGATTTCCAAGAGTGTCAGGTATTTTGTTTCAACAAGAAGAGAAAACTAACCATGATACTGGGGATATAGTTCAGTGGTAGAGTTTTTGTCTTGCATTTACAAAGCCCTGAATTCAATCCCCAGCACCACACACACACACACAAACACACACAATGGTAAAGTTTTATCACAAATAGTAGCACACATACCATCGAGACCACACATGCCCAATGACTAATACTGCTGTGCCCTAAGAAGTTTTACCTTACACAAACCCTCAAGCTTGTCTTGAATCAAACTGCAAGAAAAGAGCAAAGATAATGCCTGTCTACTGTAGCCACTTGTTCAGGCATTGTGAACAAAATGTAGAAATGATAAAGCTTCCAGACATAAAGATTACCCAACGTGGGATAAAACTGAACACTCCACCCAATACCTAATGCAGAGTGCATAGTCAGTGTACTTGTGAAAGATACTCAAGTGAACACATGGGACAGAACTCTGGCTTCTGTCGGGTTTATTCTTGTTGTTTTATGTAGACTAATCCTGATGGAGATTTAATAAAATAATTGATACATTAAGTTCTTTTATTCTAATAACCAAGTGTAAGAAAAACTACTGAAGGGTATAGGAGTTTTTGTATCTTCCTACACTTTTAAAGTGAATTTGATTTTCACTGCAATATGATATTTTAATTAACAATATGCTAAAAACAAAATTGTCAGAATTATGGTTTGGGTCCCTGTTCAATTCTCTTATTACAAAGTGAATCCAGTAAACATCTTCCATTTCTAAAAGCCTGAGAGATGAATTCAACCTTTCTTTAGTTAGTTACAGTTCACTGGGCTGATGACATCAATGGTAACCTTGTAAACTGAAACTGAACATCTGAAACTCTAAAACACTAACACTTAGCTGGGCCTGGTGGTACACACCTGTAATCCCAGTACTCAGGAAGCTGAGGCAAGACTGTTGTGAGTTCAAAACCAGCCTGGGTACAAAGTGAGCTCAAGGTCAGCCTAAACTGCATAGTGAGACCCTGTCTCAAAAACACAAAAGAATAAAAAAACACACATTTAATCCAGGATAGAAAAATGACCATCGAAAGTAAAGAGAACCACAAGACCGATCACTAAAATGAAAAACCAGTTCTCTGTTATTTGAGCTAATAGTTACTCAGAGCATAAAGTTTCCACCTTCATTCATTATGATTGATGGCTCCGAGTCACAGTTTCGATGTAAAATGTGACAGGAGATCCAGAATTAACTGCAGACAACTGATTAGTCATTTCTTTTCCATTCACAAAAACTACACATAAACTGTTAAAGAGTCATTTACCTGTAAACAGTAATGCTAGTAAGAGAACTGAAACAGCTTCTAGGTTACTGATAACACAGTCAATTTCCTAAATCCGAGTAAGAAAACGTTTCAGAATGCCAATGATATAGATACTTAAGTTTTTTTGTTGTTGTTGTTGTTGTTACTGGGTCTTACCATATAGTCCAGGCTGACCTTGAATTTGTAATCCTCCTGCCTCAGCCTCCCAGAGAAATTGCAAGCATCTGGCTCCCTGAATTTTAAAAATCTGCTTTCCTGCCAAACTTAGTGATGCATAGCTATAATTATAGTGCTCAGGAAGCTGAGGCAAGAAGATAACAAGTTCAAGGCCAGCCTGGACTATACAATAAAATCCCATTTCAGAAACAAAGCAAAACAAAATTTTTTTTCTTTTTTTCATCATTTTGAGACAGTCTCACTATGCAATTTTGGCTTGCCTTGGGCTCACTTTGTAGGCCAGGCTGGTCTCGAACTTGCAATGATCCTTCTGCCTTAGCCTCTCTAGTACTAGGATTACAGGGGTGTGCCACCATGCCCGGCTTCAAAAACTTCTTTATAATTCACTTGTATCTATGCTTCACATATCCGTCCCCTTTTGGGATAATATGAATTCCAAGGGGCATGGCCTACTATTTCATATGTAAACACTAATAAAATAAGGAAAACAAAAATTGAAATAGTTAAAAGTACCTTCCACCACCACTCATTTGCAGTAATTAGAACTTGAACTCAGAATTCTGACTGGTTTTTTTGTTGCTTTATTGTTTGCATGGTACTGAGGGTTGAACTCAGGGCCTGGGCATTGAACTACAACCCTGACCCTTACTAAATTGTCCAGGCTGGGCTAGAACTTGCAATGCTCCTACCTCAGATTCCCAGAGTGCTGAAGTTACAGATATGTGCCACTGTACCTGGCTTTATGACTATTATTATTCTGTCCTTTCACAACAGCATGCTACCATTCATGATTTCCAATATTCTCCCTTTTTTCCATGAGAATTACTAAATGACTCAATAAAAACTCATCTACGATTTCCTAAGTGTCAGGTTCTGGTTTCATTATGGCCCACACTGCAATGATATAAACAGCCTGTCTCCTTACAGAGCTCGCAGAAAGGGGAACGCAAGTTACAACAGCGTTGCTTTATCCTCTGTTCTGCATCTTGTGTCCTTCACGGAATCCAATTATATAATTTTATCTGCTATTTTCCTCTCTTCTCCTTGAGTTAAAAGCCCTCTTGATGACAACAGGGAGTCTCTTGCCAAATACATTCTTATCATTCTTGTGAAATTCAGAGGGTACAAATGACTTCCCAGCCAGAAGGAGTTAGTGAAGTGCAGGGTCAGAAATGAATAGCGTCTACCTGAGACACTAAAGGACCAAGCTGACAGCAGCCGGCAGGGGAAGAGAACTTTGGAAAGGCAGCCTGACACCAGATCACAGATTGCTCAAAGGCCAGGCCAAAACATGCACTCTGGTCACCAGGCAGTAAAAACCAATTGCAATTTATTGACTCTGACTGATAAGATAAAAAATTGTTATTTCAAGATTGGGCAGGCAGTGATGGTTCAGAAGGGCTGAAATGAAAAGATTTGAAGGTCAGAAGCTCAACAAAAACCCACTGAAACTCTATGTTCAACACACTGGAAATGAAGGCTGGTTCCAGCCTTTGAGCTGCTTGCAGCAAGCAATTCTAATGTACAACAGAAATGTAGTATAGTGGATCCTGTGACGCTGGCATCAGGCAAGCAAAAACCTGGGAGAAAAAGTAGGGGAAAGGGGGTGTCCAATTTAGTATGAACAGGAAGGCAGAAGGCCAGGGAAAGCCAGGTGTGGTGCCACAGGCCTATAATCTCAGCACACCAGAAGGCTGAAACAAGAGGATTGTAAATTTGAGCGCACCCTTGGTAATTTAGCAACCAAGACACTGTGTCGAAATCAAAAATCAAAAGGCTAGGAATGTAGCTCAGTGCAAAGACCCTGGATTCAATCCTCAATACCAAAAATAAATCAAAAAGGGCAAGAAGGGTACCTGTAAGTAGAATCTAGCTGGTAAGCACTGGCTCAAGCCCCACCTGCTGAAATAGCTAGGCAGAAAGGAAATGAGAATTCTACAAGGTAATGGATTGGAACAGCCTCCTGGTTACAAACCAAATGGTTCATGAGGGAATAAAAGGAATGTTGTCTCAACAGTGATCACACCAGAGGGCAAAGTTATGCAGTCAGCCAAATCAGTGTGCTTCTAGGATTACCTGTAACCTCCAGCTGTAAAGCAAAAATATATCAGCATGTAGAAAACTAATCTAGTGACAGAAGAAAATCCCGGGTATTTTAATGTTTCAGCTCTTGTTTTGGTAACTGGTTATGAGTGAGCATGCTTGAAGCAGGCACACACGTGTAATCCCAGCCCTCTGGGGCTGAGATGGAGGTTGGTGAGTTTGAAGACAGCCTGGGTTACGTACTTGGTTCAAGAGCAGCCTGAACAATATAGTGAGACCCTGTCTACAACAATAAGTAAAAAGAAACTCCAAAAACTACAGATGGAAGAAGGAGGAAAAAAGTAGAGGCCAGATATGGTGGTATACAAATGCAATCCCACCACTTGGGAGGAAGAAGCAGGAGGGTCACCAGGAGTACCAGGCCAGCCAGAACTACCTACAGAGAGCTCCTATCTCAGTTTTTATTTGTTGTTGTTTTTAAAATAAAAGAAGAGGAAGGAAGGAAGGAAGGAAGGAAGGAAGGAAGGAAGGAAGGAAAGAACAAAGAAAACTAGGATAGTTCAGACTCAAAACAAAGAGGGGTATTTAGGCCCCAGGAAAAAAAATTTCCCAACCTATCTGACCACCAGGGATCTGGCTTAAGTGATACCTATTAGACTCTGGGCTACTTTCACATACGGTATTTCCATTTTATCTCTGGACCCAAACATATCCAGCTAAACTCAGATTAGCCCAGGGAGAAAGTGGGCTAGCTCTGTAATACTGAAGCACTGGAAGAATGGAAGGTTTGAGTTGGACTGAGATAAAAGAGGGAGGAGAGCTGGCTACAGCCCAGAAGGCAGCCAGAAAGGGAAGAGGGAGGTGAGGAAAGGACAAGGAATGCAAGAAATGTCTAAAAGGATTTCTTTAGTGACTTGAAAAGTCAGAAAATGAGTTCCATCTCTAGCCGACCTTCTTTTCCACAGATAAAAGAATTAAATTGCTAAAAATCAAACCTGAAAAGTGAAAACTCTGCCATTAAAAAATTAAAAGGCCTCAGCTGGGCGCAGTGCTGAATGCTTGTAATCCCAGCATGCAAGAGCCTGAACGTTCAAGGCCAACCTTGGCTATGCAGTGAGTTCAAAACCAGCCTGAATTCACTCAAAAAAATAAACACTGGGGGAAGGTGTGGTGGCAGGCACCTGTAATCCCAGCACTCAGAAGGCTGCGGCAGGAGCACTGTGAGTTCAAAGTCAGCCTGGGTTACATAGGAGTTCAAGTCCAGCGTAAACTACATAGCAAGACCCTGTGTCCCCCCCCCGCCAAAAATAAGTAAGACTTCAAGAGCCATATATCAAACTACACACCATACTAAAAGGGATATATATACAATTATGTAGTATTGGATTTAGTTTCAGTAACCATTTGCTCTTTTCTTCTTCTTCCTCCTCCTTTTCCTCTTCCAACTCTTCCTCCACCTCTCCCCTTCTTGTTCTTCTTCCTCCTCTATGCTGGGGAGCAAACCTAGGGCCTGATGTATGCTAAGCAAATGTTTTTCCACTGAGCTACATCGTCAGTCTTTTTTTTTTTTTTTGCTTAACATCTTGTTAATCCAGTGTGGAGTCAGAGAACAACAATGATGAAAACAAGACCCTGTTTTGTCTTGGCACAGCAGGGGCTCCTCATGCCCCTAATCCATAGGAATGGGTGCGGTCCTCAGTTTCCTCACCTAAAGGCCCATGATTTGCATTTTCCTTTCCTCAGCCCAGTGTCTGAAGTATGTGAGGTTGGGCCTGAGCTATGGATCCAGACCAGTACGGCATGTGTGCTGCAGTGGGCAGGCAGAGCCCTCTGTCAGAACGTGAACTGTGTTATGAGTTGCTTTTCCTAAACTAAAACCTCAAGATTCAGGTTTGATTGTAGTGTTGGCATTTAGCGATAAGAGGGTTTTGGGTTACAGTTTGGGCCCTTGTCTCTAAAAGGTTCACCATCACTGGTGTAGGAGGACACAGATATTTTCTCTAAAGGTTCAGATGGTTTCATTTCAGGCTTTAGAGGACATATGGTCTGTGGCACAGCTACTCTGCCACTTTGCTTGAAAGCAGTCATGGACTATATATAAATAGAGCAGCCAGGCATGGTGGTGCACTCATGTAATCCCAGTGCTTGGGAGACTGAGGCAAGAGGATCACCATTCTTGGATTACATAAAAAAAAAAAAAAAAAAAAAAAAAACCCTGTCTCAAAAATGAGTAAATAGGGCTGGGGATTTAGCTCAGTGGCATAAGAGTCTGCCTGAAAAGCTCAAGGTTGTGAGTTTGATCTACAGTACCACAAAAAATAATTAATTAATTAATTAATTAAAGCAATGGTCACAGCAGTAGGCATTTAGGGTCAGTTTGCTGGCCTCCAGTCTAGAGCATTGGTACTTGCTTCTGGCTGCACAATTAGAATCACCAGAAGGCCCTGCAAAGCCACAAATGCCTGGGCCCTATCCACTAGATTCTGGGAGGGGGCCAAAGTTTTTTCATTTTTTCCTGAGGTGGGTTCTTGCTGTGCTGCAGAAGTTGGCCCCAAACCCCTGGACTCAAGCAATCCTCCTGCCTCAACATCCCAAGTTGTGGGACCAAAAGTCCTCGCCACCACTCCAGAGCAAGGTTCTTTTGTTTTGTTTTGCAGCTACTAGATAAATCTGACGTGCACCCTGGTCTGAAAACAGCTTTTCTACAATTGCAGTATCTCAGGAGACTGCTAACATCTGGGGGTAGGGAGTTGGCTAGATGAATGCTGTAAGGATAAATGATCCAGGACTAAGTGAGGTCTACATTAAGGACAGAACCATTTTCAGTCCCCCTGAAGTTAAGTATTTCAAGTACTTTATTTAAGAGTTCTTTATTTGACACTCAGGTGTAAAGCACTGTAAGGAGTTGTCCCACTCAGGGCAAGCCAGCAATCAGCCCTTTCATGGCCCTTTGTGAAGGTGGCCATGGCAGGGAGGCCTTCAGTAAGACACCTGTTACCTACTCTGCCTTCTCTGACCATTCCCGATAGGCCCCAGCATAGTTTCGAGCCCTGTGGAGACAAAGAAGGATGAGGGGAGGCAGCTTCCGTGGGCAGTCCCCAGTCATCCCAGCCAGTCCTGCCTGTACCCTCTGTATCCAAGGCTTTGGGCCAGCTGTGTGGCCTGCAAGCCCCGCCGGCCCATTTGACAGAAGAAGACAAGGTTCTCATCGTCCAGCTTTGGCTTCTCGGCGGAGTATAAAGCCTGGAATGCAGCCGGCCCCATCTGCAGGGCATTTTCCAACTCGGATACTGGGAGAGAGGTCAGGAGATGAAAGGTGAAGAAAGCCAGCGGTGGCAGCCATGGCACTTGTCGGTTCAGGAGCTGGGCCTGCCAGAGTGGGTCCTAGTGGTGGAAAAATCTCCGGGGACCCCCAGAACAACAGATGGTGGCCATCTCCTCCCCCGCCCTAACCTCAAGGGCAAAAAACAGCCAACTCATGCAGGAAATCAGCCAAACAACCTTTAATGCGGGGGGCTTCCCTGGCCGCTAGAAGGCTGAGGCAGGCTCAGTCGTCCGGCCTCAACGAGGTCAAGTGCTTGCCTCTCCTTCCTCTTGTCCCGGCAAACCGGACAGGCCGGTTCCGCGGCAGGATCCGCCTTCAACCGGCCCATGTCGGGGAAGCTGAGCGCCAGCCAAGGGAATTGAAGGGAATGCAGACCTCCTGACCCCCATGGTCATCGTAAGTTAGGGACCTATTAGCCAAGACCTTTATTGATTGGCTCTGCCCCAACACCGGCGTCTCCTCCCGATCCCATACCCGGGATGTTGAGCGCCCCAGGGATGGTCCCCGCCGCCGCCTCCTCCCGAGATCGCACATCGAAGAGCCGGGCCCGGCCCGAAGCTAGGAGCGACCGCAGCTCCGGAAGAGAGACTGTGGGCCCTGAGCAGAGAGGGAGTGAGCCTTTAGGGGAAGGGCTGCAAAGCACCGTGGTCCAAGGCGCCCTTCACCTGACCCAGGCGGTGGCGAGGAGCCAGGGACCTCCCGGCCACGCCCCTCGCTCCTCCTGCAGCCCCGGACCTCCACGCTTTCGCACTCCCGGAGCCACAAGCGGGACAGAGTCCCGGTTCAGGTCCCCTAAGAGGTACCTGCAGCCATTGTGCGGGTAGCGATCGCGAGCCACAGGACCGTGGCAGCCCGCCGTCTGGGTGCCCGCAGCATCTTCTCCCCGCCAAGACCGGAACCGGAAGCAAAGGCTCCGCCTCCGCACCACTCCCGCAGCACCCGCTCCCGATGCCTCTCCGCAGCTCACCTGAGGGTGCTTGGGTTGCCCACCCCATGCCGGAAAGGACACCATGGTCTGTCACAGGTACCGGGCCTTAGGGTGGAGTTCAGGAGCAGCACCCCCCCTCAAATTAGTCCCCACCTTTACTGGTCAAAGGGTAATGTATGTCCCTCCCTTCTGCCTGGGGATCACATAAGGAGGAAAAACAGACAAAACAGTTGTAGCTCTGAACACTTTTATCTTTGAAGGGGAAAAAAAAAGGAAAAAGGCAAAGGAGGGAAGAAGGGAGAGACGGAAAGAAAGGAAAAAAAAAAATCAAGAACCACTCCCACAAGAGTAAAGCCCTGTGGGGACCCCTGCCTGTTCTCCCAGGCTTCAGAGACTTCTGCATAGCCTCAGCTGCTGGCAGGCACTCCTGGGGGGTGGGGGCGGCAGACACTGCTAAGTATCCGCCCCAATTCTTCATTAAGCCTGTTCCCCAGCAGCCAGGCGCACACCTGAACCTCAACTCCAGGAAAGGAAGAACCAGAGGAAGCGCCAGCGTTCTGGGCCAAGCTGGAGCATCCCCTGCCAGCAGACCCTCTTTCGGGCACTCTGCAAGCACAGGGCAAGCCCCTCAGTTTAGTGTGTCCCATATCCGGCATGGAGACAGCACATGCACTGTGCAACAGAAGCACAAGGGCCCAGGGGCTGCGTGGTGCGGGTGGGCAAGGCTGTCGGTGCACATCCACACTGCGTGCTTCACAGACTGCAGGCTGCCACACCGCAGAGCCTCTGTCAACTTCCCAACTTCCCCCAGTCCAGGCTGGAAGCGGGCAGTGAAGGAAAGGGGATGGGATCAGGCTGCTGCTCCTGGGCGATCTGCAGTCCTCAGGCCCAAAGCCCCTGTCTCCCCACAGTTAGTTGCTGTCGTTCTTGATGACAACCTCCAACCCATGGTGCCGCAACTGAGCTCGTAGCAGCAGGTTCTTGTTTTTAAGATCTTCCACCTGGCAGGGAAGGAAGCAGTAAGGGAAATGGGTAGAAAAGCTGGCACTGCCAAGCCCCTGAACTCATTCAGACATCTGCTAGTGAGGACGAAAATGTCAAGTGCCATCTACAGGAAACAGAGGAGGGACTCTCACACACTGGGTCGGGGGGCTCCAGGGGTCAAGGCACTGTCGCAGGGCTGGGGGCCTGACCTGCTGTCGAAGCACATCGTTGTCCAGCTGCAGCTGGTCTAGCCCCTGGAGTTCCTCAGACAGCCGGTGGTTACTCTGCCGAAGCTCCTGGATATAATCACAAGCTTTGGATAGAATTCCACCTTTACTCTGTAAGATAAAGACAACAAAATGAGGATGAGGATTTAAGATATCCTGCCTATTTCCCAAAAACACAACTACGTTTTGGACCTCATTCCTCCTCCCTGCTAAAAATAGTGGTATAACATCTTCCACGAATACCGGACCCTCAGAAAAGAATACGAAAGACAGCTGCCCTTTGTGCCCCGCTCTGTATGTTTGGGAACACCAGGAGACAGAATTCAGGCCTCCTGTCCACTACCAGGGCTCTTCCATGACCTGGCCAGACTTGGTGCTCTCCATTGAGCAGTCCGGGATGATCTTGGACAGCTGTACAATCCAGTTGTTGATCTTGTCTCGGCGGCGACGTTCCACTATGGGGAAAGCAGAGGACAAGTTAAATCTGAAAACTCAGGATCCTGATCAGGCCACCTCTCGCCTCCCCTTATACATCATCACAGCCCCCAATCTCACCACACAGCTCCTGGCTTCACCCCCATAGGACCTACCTTCATTGTGCTGAGCCCTGCGCTTCTCATCCCGAGTGGTCCTCGGAGTTTCTGACTTCCTGACAACAGAGCACAGGGTGGCCAAGGTAAGGAAAGGACAAAACTGATATCAGAGCCTAGGGTGAGGGATTATGCAGGATTTAGCAAGTATTAAGACCACTCATGGTAACTGAGAAGACACAAGGGTCACTCACGGGGAGTAAGGGTGGGTCCTGGGGGCAATCGAGCGCTGGCTCCCTCCCTGCAATACTTCTTGTGGTGACATCATCACAAAGAACTGACCTGTGAAGATGCGGGGTAGGCTCTGTCAGGACTTGGGCCCAGAAACCTCACAGCACCCTTGGACCCTCCTCTGACAAGACGGCACTTCTGCCTACTAGTAGGACAGCCTCAAACTGACTGACTGACTGACTGCCCGGCACTAGTGATCACTAAGGGTCATAAGTAAAGGCCCACAGCCCCCACATGTCCTTGCGCCTCCAGATGGCACACTCATGCCATAGCTCACCAGTGCCAGGAGGGGTGGACTGTCCCAGTAGTGCCTCCGAGCCCTGGGTAGTAACGACAGCAGCTGTACTCCCCGAAGTGGTACCCCCTGCCCCATCTCCCACCGCAGTGCTGGGGAAGTAGGTATAATGTGTCTCAGCAGCTGTTCCTTCTGTGTCTACCGCATCCTCACTGGTGAAAGCACCCTGGATCACCGCCTGGGAAGAGGAGTAAGAGAACAGAGTCCAGTGACAGTCAGGTATGTCTTCCTGCTGTACCTCTGCAGCTTCTATCCCTGGTGGGCAGGAAGGAGAAACAGCTAGACAGGGGAACCTAGTGCCTTGGGTCAAGGTAGCCCGAGATGTCTCACTGTATATAGTTTCACCCCATCCTGTTGTTTCCCTTTTTCCTCTTATTGCTCCAAGCTCTGACCCCCCTGGGTCACGTACCTGGGTCATAGACTGAGTGGCAGGGTAGCCACTGATGGCTCCACTGCCCTCAGTCTGGCCATCCAGCTGCCCTTCAGACACCTGGATCACCCTGTACATCACCTAGAAGCAGAGAAGGAAGAAGGGCAGGAAACGAAGATAGAAGACACACACATTCAGCCATTTTCCCTTCTTTCCCCATGCCATGGTTTCAGCCCACCCATATCAATTTCAATTCCAAGCCACCTACAGCTTCCACCCCCAAGAGTCCACACTGTCACTTCATCCTGCAAGCTAGGTCTCCCAAGACACATTCAGTTACCTCCCTCAACCCCAACCCCCAGTGACACCTGCAGCCACCTGGCTCCCTCCCTTACCTGGCCCCCATTCTCAGTTCGGAAGACGTACTTGACGTTGGGGTCAGGAAAGGTGGCAGCTGACTGGATGCTGGCAATAGCCACACTGGTTGGGTCCTCCCCAGTAGCCACTGCACCTGAGTTAAAAGAGCCAATGAAGCTGAGTGTGGTGGTCCCAATACTCAGGAAGCTGAGGCAGAAGGATTGCCATGAGTTTGAGGCCAGCTTGGACTACACAGTGAAACCCTTCTCAAAAAAAAAAAAAAAAAAAAAAAGTCTGTGCATTAACAGCCTCTCTCCCCCACCACTTATATATTACTTAGAAGGAAAGTGCATAGGAAGCAGACCACTTGGGGGGGGGTAAGAAAACCATGGTGGGTTCTTGGTCCTGTTTGGGGGGGGTTCTCTTTTCCCTTGTCTTTTTTTTTTTTTTTTTTTTTTGGTTGGTTCAGAAGAACCCAGGGCCTTCGCATAAGCTAGATACCCAGTCCTTTTTCACTTTGAAATAAGGTCTCATTATATCCTTAACTTATCCAGGCTGAGCTCAAACTTGTTCTCCTGCCTCAGCCTCCCATAGTGCTAGAATTACAGACCTGTGATACCGTACCTGGCTTTGGTCCTAGTCTCAACACTTACCTTCCTGAATCTGCACTGTCCCCTCTTCTGTTTCAGCTGTTTTCTGCTGCCTATTTATGGTGAAAGGAAAAAAGGAAGAATTAAGGGAGTACGTGAGAAACTCATTGGTCCTATAACATATGGCTCCCAAACTAATTGGTATGGGATGCTGGGTTAGGTTACAATAATAACTATTACCAAGAGTTTACTAAGTACGTAGGCACTAACTAAGCACATAAGCATGCACTATCTTATTTAATACCAACAACAGCACTGTAAGGTAGCAAACACTATTTCTGATTGTTCATAAAGAAACCAAATCACACAGCTGGTAAGTGATGGAACTGGGACCTAAACTGAGAGCTATGGAACAATCACTTCTAGCCACTTCGCATCCTGGCAGGCCTTCTCTTCTTCACTTACCCCTTCATCTCTCTGTGAGGGGCACATCCGAGGAACTGGTCCTTTTTTGGAAGTCTTTGTATCTCCTGACTCACAGGCTTCAGTGCTGTCCTGATAGAAACCACAGAGTTTGCAGTGAGTCCAAGAAACTAGCTTCCCTAGCTCCAGTGATGGTGAACCTTTAGAACTTTCAGTGATAACAGCCTGCTGCAGGATACATGCCATAGGTTTGCCAACACTGTTCTAGAACTTAGGCTCTAATGATGACAAAGCCAGGAAAATAACCCAATTTCTGCAGGGGACAATCGGCTTCACTCATTCTGATTACTTTGTTTTCTAGAGACACAGCCTCTCCTATGTAATTCAGGCTGGCCTGGAACTCTTCGTGATCCTCCTGTCTCAGCTTCTCCCATGCTCCAGGCAAACACCTCCACCACCAGCCCCACCCATTCTGATGTTAAGGATTGCCCTGTGGGGACTGATAACTACAGCTGTACAAATAGTGCTCTTCACCTCTCTTCGGTAACCACTCCAACTTCTCATGGAGAGGGGATACTTACACTAGAAGACTGAGAAACAACATATTTTTGGAAAGACTGATACTAGACTACTATTACCAAAAAATACAGGGCCCCAGCCAGGGCCTCCTGGTGAGTACAAGACCATCCTGAATTACAATGGTGAGACTCTGTATCAAAAACAAACAAAAACCCTTGGCTCATAAACACTAATGCTTCTTCCAGTTTTTTTCAGACACAAAACATACAGCAATGTCTTGCTCTTGGGCCCCATCTTAGTGACAGGAATCTTGTTTTGGGATTTCAGCTTTAGAGCATCTATTAGAGACCCTAAAGCCCAAGTGCATGGCATTTGGGCCTCCTCTATTTTATTCCAGTCGGCCAGTAGAAATGTAGAGCAACACAGCTGCTAAAATCTACAGAACTGGCAACACAGTTGCTAAAATGTTGCCATGACAACTCCAAGTCAATCGAACCTCTGCAAGAAAGGAAAAAACACCAGGCTCAGGATCCTGTCGAAGAAAAGACAATAGAGGAAGAATCCATCTACAAGGTGCCTGCCATAGGACCCTGACACCCAGCCAGAGGACAAGAAAAACAAAGGGCTGAGCTGACAGAGGCCTCCAGAATGATGCACTGTATAAAATGGATACAATGCACAATGTAAAACACACAGTTGCTACACTGTACAAAACTATAACATCCCGACAGGAAAGAGGCAAGACTTCTGTAAATTCTCTACCAGTAAGGTCCCTCAAATCTTTTTATCCAAGAAAAATTTTAGCGGTTAAGCCTTGGAAAGCCCGCGTCCAAGAAAAATAGTGACAACAATAACAAAAAGGAACTGAAAGTGAAACTATCTGCGGGAAGTAACGCCGCAAGGAGACTCCCGTCCCTGAGGGGAAGTACTGTAGCGCCAGGGTTAGGGGACCACCTTCATCTCCATCCTCAAAGTGTTCTTTGGGGCTGGCTGCGCCGACTGCAGGAGAAGGCAATGAAAGAGAGGTTGGGCACAGGAGGCATCACTGTCTCCCACAGCTGTCAGGCAGAGTCTGCCTCCTAGGACACCCCACAACCGGGTCAGGCTACTTATTCAAATCTTAGTTGGACATCCGGAAACATTTCCTGAGCATATGTGACACGGAAATCAGGCTAGGATGTTGTGGTTTGCATGTTCGCGCAAGGAGGGCCCACCTAGAGCCCTTGCTAAATCTGGACACAAAGAGGGGAAATCAAGTCCCGAAAGAATTTAGGGGCCCAGACCTTGCCTCAAAGTGCGGCGTCCCTCTGCAGGCCCGGCACGCAAGAGGAGCCCGGGAAGCTGAGCCCCGGCTGGCGCGAGCCCCGGAACCCGCGACCAGATCCGGCCCGGCCAGCGGCGCCCGCCGCAAGTCCCAATTGCTCCACCGAGGCGGCAGTGAAGGACGCTGGGGGCCGGGAGCCCCGCGGCCGGGCAGCGCGTAAGGGCGGGGATGTGCGCGTCCGGCCCACAAAGCGGGTGGGAGATAAAGAAAGGGGCACAGCCCCCTGCTCCAAAACAAAGGCTTCGTCCCTAAGAGTTGCCAAACCCCGAAAACAGAAGTAAAAACAAAGCCACCCTGCCGGTCCGCCCGCCCGGTCCTCCCGCCTCTAGAACCCTGCGGGGTCCCGCACTCACAGGACACAGCTACTCCGGCCGCTGATTTCCCCCGACAGCGTTCTCCCTCTCCCGACCTGGTTATCTCCATAGACAACTGCTCATGCGCACTCCCAGCTCGCGGCCATGTTTGTGAGGGGCGGAAGTGTCTCCGCCTCCCGCCCTGCCCACTCACAGCCTCCGAGCAGCCCTACTTCCGCTCGTTCCGCGTTGATGAGGGTTGAAGGATGCGTAGGTGTGCGGTGTTCGTGTGTCAGGCATGGGGCTCTGTGGTGCTGAAAAGAAGCTGTATTCTGGGAGGTGTCCATTTCTGGCAAGAACGAGAAGAAAAATGAGTAGTTTGGACTTCAATCTTTGTGTTAAGCAGGTCCTTTTTAATTACAAGAAAAGGGAGTGAGGGAAGCCAGTTGAAATCGAAGGAGGAACTGCCAGCGGTGGCGCCATCTTTAACAAGGACTACAGTGTTTGGGTGATCATTTTGGATCAGGGCATCATTTTGAAGGGTTTCCAGCTAAAAATGAGGATGTATCAGGGCATACTTTGATTTGAGCATATGCTTTTGTATTAGTGTCATCAGAGACCCAGAGCTTCCAAGGTTTCTGAGTCTTGCACTTTCTTTGAGATGAACCTTGATTGCCAATTTGTTAGTGATTGGTTGGTTTTTTGAGTCAGGGTCTTGTTATGCAGTTTAAGCTGGGCGGGCCTCAGCCTCCCGGTTTGGTGTGCATCAGCCTCTCATATGCTAGGATTATTGGCGTGCACAACCGCTCCCGGTTTTGATTCTGACTCAAAATGTACCCCTAATGGATTTGGAGTAGTATAGTATAATAGAAACAGTTCAGATGTTGGGATTGGATAAAGCCTAATCTCAAATCTTCCTCACACTTCTTATCTTTCAGATATTTGACATTCATTTTGACTTAGTTAAACCTTAGTTTCGTCATCTGTAAAATGTACAGAATTGTTACATGGATTAAATGAAGTAAAAGGCAAGGTTTTTGTCTACAGAGAAGACATAACAGTTCCTGGCACAAAAGGAGCATTATGTAAATGTAGGTTTCTCTTCCCCATTTCCTGACCACCATGAACCCAGCTCTAGTTTCTAGCCACAGGTCTCCATGACAACAACCAAGGAAGAACAACCCCCCCCCCGTGACATTTGGCCAAATATATAAAAATATGATCCTTATCACCCAAAACTTTAATGAGTCACCATGCTGTTCAAATGTAAAAATACACATTTTATTCTGAAACATTCATCCTCACTAGAGGGGGCCTGTGGCCCCACCAGTATGGAGAAGCAGTCCTAGGTCCTGAGTCATGCTATTCCCCTCCCCTAATACAGGAAAAAAGGAAGAGGCAGAGAAATCTCAGGCAGGACCTCTCTTCTGTAAGATGACTGGTGACAAAGGATGGGGTCCAGTGCTTTAAACAGACCCTGAGGATTCAGAGTCTTGGAAATGTTCCTCCTAATCTGGAGCTAAGTGGGACAGGAGGTATTGAAGGGTCTAAGAACAGAACAGGAATGGGAAATTTTAGAAGTTTCTGTGTGTGGACTCTGACCTAGTCTTGTGTTCCCTACCTCTACCTTGGGCTTCCGCAAAGAGAAGTTCACAGCCTCAGAGAGGCCTCAGAGAAGGAGCTTGATTGGAATTCCCCCTCTATTCTTCACTTTGAAAAGTCTATTAAATTTTCTGCCTGCTTTGTGTTCCCTTTGGTCAGTGAGCGCTGTTCATAGGAACAGTATCTTGCTGACTTTCTTGGGAATCTCTTAAGGAATGCCTTGTGTCTGAGCCAAGCTCAAGTAAGCCCACCAAGATGGTGCCTCATACAGTCAAAAGAGTAGCTGGAAGGCCAAAACCTGTAGGCTGAGGCACTGCAGCTGCTCAGGAAGAAGAGTTAGTCAGTCAGGGACCCCAGGGACTCCAGATGACTTGTTGATCTGCTCTGCCTGGTGCATTTCCTAATCACAGTCCTCCTTTCCCAGGGTTCACCTGTGTTTCAAACGCATATGACCTGCGCTGGGGGGACAAAAGAGGAACAGGTGGTTGAGGTTCTCCAGAGGGTAGACTAAACCGACTCCGGGGTCCAGACTCTTCTGTGCCTTCAGGTGGGAGTTCCAGGCAGCTAAGGGGTCGAGAAGAATAGGCAGGGATGGTGCCACACGGGGAGGCTCTGTTGATGAGGCTGTAGTCCCCTCCCCCAGTACAGGTCTGGGTCCGGCGAACTACCTGAGCCTCAGTCCTCTGGCGTTCCCGGGCCAAGGCCACAGCAGCATCAAAGGAAAGACTGCCCCCATTCCTCCAGGAAGCCCGGGAAGCTCGGGACACCCATGCCCTTTCCCCAGGAATCACGTCAAGCCGGCCAGGCCTTGGACATGGGTTTGCAGGTGCCACGTGGATCTTGCTACACATTGCACTGGGCACCTTGGCAAACTGTGGTTTGGGGGGCACTACAGGCACAGAGCGGACCTGTTGGACATGAACCAGGCTAGAAGCCAGGCGCATGCCCACACCACCAGCTGATCCAAAGGGACAGGGGCACAGATCACAGCCCACAGGACTCAACTGTTCTGTCTCCTCTCGCTGGGGTGGCTGTGGGGTTGCCTGTTCTCTCTCAGAAAACTGGGCATTGCCCTCATTGGTACTGTCATTTTCTAGGGACTCTTCATCTGGCCCTTCAAAGAGAACCCCTTCTTCCAGATGGTCATCCCCAACCTCTTGGTCTCCCTCAGTGGGTTCATCTCCACTCTCCCATTCTTTGCCAACCTCTCCTTCTTTTCCTTCAGCTGCTGCTTCTGAGCTGCTGCTGTCTTCACCATGTCCTTGGTCTTGTCTTAGTTTATGGTCCTCATCCCCCTTCTGCTCTCTGACCTCAGACTGTCCTCCCTCAGCCCCATGTTTGTATACAACATCCCACTTCTCCTTAACAGCCAAGTGTTTGTGGGTCCCATGCTCTGGGTCCCTTACAACTTCTCTGTGGGCTTCCTCTTCTCCTTGCTTAGCCTCTTCTTTTTCAAATTGGTTTTCCTTCTCCATGTCTTTAAGCCGTTCTTTTCTTGGTTCCTCCACACTCTTAGCTTCCTCTACATTTTCAACCTCCTTCTGTCCTTGAGATTTCTCTCCCTGGGTCTCCCTCTCTTCCCCATCCTCTTCTAAGCTGACCATCATCTCTTGGCTTCCCTCAGAATTCCCTCTTTCCTCACCACCCTTTCCATCCCCCACCTCAGTCTCTGGACTGCCCTCAGCCTCTTCTATGATGTTCAGTGTGCTTCTAGGTTCTATCTCTTTGTCCTTCCCAACTTCCCAGCATGCCCGCTCTTCTTCAGCCTGCCCTGGAGTTTGTCTTTCAAACGGTACTGCCTCTTCCTCCATACTCCCTACACACTCCCAGGGCAGGGATTTAGGCCCCAGAATGGGACTCAGGTCATCATAGGCACTCAGGAAGACTTCCTCCCCATTCTCCTCCACTTCAGGCCGGTGGCCAGCAGAGTCCAGGGAACAGCAGCTGGGAGCCAGAACATACTGCGCCTCATCCAGAGACAGGTCATCCAGGGGTGGCTCTACCGAGAACTCCTCCACCTGTAGGCACAGCATCGTGGCTCAGGACCAGGTAGCCCTGTCCATCCTCTGAACTCCATACCACCCTCAAACCCAGCACAGCTCCTCCTTACCTGAGGCCCAACTCCCAGGAGCTCCTCCAGGTAGCCCATCCCAGGGTCGTCCTCCCCAGGGGAGAAGGCTGCTCCTGTTGCTCCTGCCTTGGCCACCTCCCCGTCCTCCGCCCCCACCCACTCAGGCTCTGAGCTGCTTGAGTCCTCTAGGAAGGAGAAGGAATCCTGCACCTCCTGGGACAGGCAGTCCTCCAGAGCAGGAATCATGTCTTCTGGGCCCGAGTCAACCAGGGGACCTGAGGCAGGCCTTGCCTCCGGCTTCTCATCTGTTGGGAGAGAAGTAGTCCCAGTAACACAAAATCAAGGCCAGCTGCGACCCTTTCCAATGTGACTCTTCCTAGCATAGTATGGCAGGGACCCAACACAGCTAGTCTGTGTTTAAGATCCCATCAGAGCAGTTTCCCTAAGTAACGGCTTACGGCTACCATTGGAGAGTCCCTATTAGGTGCCAAACACTATTTGACATTTTACAACTCATTGCCTTCTTTTCTCTGCAAAGCAAACTCTTATTACATAGGGTATTATGTGAGACTCAGAGAGGCTGAGCAACTTATCCAAAGTTATACCACCAAAATCTGAAACCACCAGGGATAATCTCAGTGGCACAGTGCTGCCCAGCAGGCATGAGGTTCTCAGTTCAATTCCCAGAACCAAAAAATCTGAGCCCAAAAATACTTAACTCTACACCTAACTGTGCATCCCATGTCCCAACCCTCTATCCCATGCTGCCTCAGGACTTCTCATTGATGCCACTTTAAGAAGTGGAGGCAGAGCAAGGATCGAATCCCAGCTCTGCCTCTTCCTATCTGAATCAATTGCAAATTGTTTAACCTAAGTGTCAGGATTACTGCAGTAAGACAAGGGTAACAGTAATACTTCCATCATAAGATTTTGAGAAAAATGAAAAGACCTAATGGCTACAAACTGCCTAATACAGCCCTTGGTTCCTAATAAGCCCTTGGTAGAAGTTAGCTGTTAATGCTACTATGATTATTACCCTACCTACCATACATCCCTACCATGTGTTTAGCAGTCCCTGCTGTATGTGTGCCACAGACCCTAACCTTGGTTACATCAGTCATCTGAAGGTTCCCAGAGAGCCCCTCTCTGTATTTCACACCACCTAATCACATTTCTGGACACCCCAGTCCTGCAAGGCAGCTAATGATAACTACCCCCAAAGCCTGTGGGCTGAGGCTTTTACCCATCTCAGAGTGCATCTCAACATAAGAATTCAGTCTAAACTCTGGTCCTCTTTCCAGTCCTCAGCAATCCCTGGGTCCTCACCTGGGGGTCCAGGGCCAAGGCCAGGGCCAGGGCCAGGGCCAGAGGCAGGGCTTGGCCGGGGCTGTAGGGCAGGACACTCAAGGCCACGGGTGAGCCTGGTCAAGTTGACATTGGAGATGATGTTGGGAGGCACACTGAGGATCGAGGTGATGTGCAGTGGGAGGTTGACGTTGTAGGGGTCTGAGATGTGGACACCAGCACAGCGCTCGGCACGGCTGCTGCCTCCAGCCCGGGTGGCTGACCGCCCAACTCTTGGTGTGCCTGGCTCTGAGTTCGTGCCACCTGGTGCCTCTGCATCAGGCTCCTGTTCACCCTCTACTGCCTCCACAGAATTGTTCTCCAAACTCTCAGCAAGCAGTGGTACTGGCCCAAGACTGCTGGGACCGTCCAGCCCTTCTGGCTCTGTGGAGGAAATAGAGGGACAGGGAGGCAATTGTCTCAGCTTCCAAGGGCCTAGACACCTCTGGAAGTTTCTGTAGAATGCTCTCTACTTCTTTGGGCCACAGAGGCAGGACAGCTTAGAAAGTACCAGGCTCAACTTCCCTTCGCCATTACTGTATATCCTCTACCCAGACAGCACACCAAAGGTCACCTCATCTTCATCTACATACATCTAGGAAACCCCTTCCTTCCCTGAAAATATACTCACCGGCATAACACTCTCTCTCACTCTCTCTCTCTCTCTCTCTCTCTCTCTCTCTCTCTCTCTCACACACACACACACACACACACACACACGCACGCACGTGCACGCACGTGCACACACACTACATGGTCCCTTCCTGTACAAACATCGCCCATGGATTAGATGATAAACTCACTCATGTAAAGCTGGCATCTATAATAAGCACTCGTTAAATATTTTTGGCCACATTCACACACACAGCGCGCGCACACACACACACACACACACACACAGAGGCCCACACTGTTGCTCACTCAGCACATATACACCTAGGAGCACATTTGTATACTGACCATCACAGGCCCCCGTGGCAGCGCTCAGTGAGTCCATGCTCTTGGCTGGCCGCAGTGTCCCCTTATTGGATTTATCCTCTGAAAGACAAGGATGTGGATAGAGCCAAGGGCCTTGTACACCCTCAGCAGAGCTCCCCTCTTCTCCCTAGACTTACCCCTATCTTCAGCTCCCCGTAGAAGTTTTCGCTTTGTCTCATGGCCAGAGCGACCCAGATTGAAGATAGATCTCCACTTCCTGACTTTCAAAGACCCCTTCCTCCTGCAGGTGGTGGAGAAATAATTCAGGATTTGGGCCTGGTGATCAGCTCAGGGGAGAAGGGCACCCAGGAGGCCTTACTTGTGCTCTGCAATCTCAATGATAGTGTGGTAGGGCCGTATCTGAGGGGGTCCATCACCAGCTTGTAGGATGCTAGGCAGGTGGTAAGGTAGAGACCTGGGCATGAGATCATCAGGGCTGCCTGATGCCCGGGCCCCTGGCAGTGATCGCCATCCACCTTCCATCTCACCACCTGGGAAAAGAAAAGCAATTTGCAACAGAACAGAGCAAGAGAGCAACATCAGGTACCCAACCCTATGTCTCCCCTCACCAACTACCAGCTGAGGATATATTTGGAGGTCCCTGATGACATCCCTTCCATTTTCAGCTCCATAAGAACATGTCCTCGTGAACAAAAAGGGCCAGGAGATCCCAGGACATTATTCTGGCTGGGTGGAGGTGGGGTGAGCCTTCACTAGCTTGGGAAGCCAGGACAATGACTCAGAGGTCAAGCTCTGCCTTGGACTGGCAGCAAAAAGGGTCTGCTCAAGTTCAGACTGCACTGTTATCTCTCCAGGATCCTCTCCATGTGACTACCACCAACATTTCTGAAGACTCAGTTTTCTCATCCTCAAAATAGGGCAACTGAACTAGTTAACCTTTAAAGTTGTTTATAACTCTAACAGAGCTAGGCATGATGGTGCAGGCCTGTAATCCCAGCACTCTGGGAGACTGAAACAGGACGATCATAAATTGAAACCCAGCCTAGGAAATTTAGTAATTACTGAGACCCCATCTTAAAATAAAAATTTTTTAAAAAGGCTAGAGATGTATCTCAGTGTGAAGGCCTTGGATTCAATCCCCAACCCTGCAAAACCAAAATAAAACAATAAAACATTCTGATGTGACTTCCCAGACCAAGAGGGATGATGTGTGATGGGAGGGAGACAGACACTGACCAGAGAGGAGGGCAGCACCCCCGAAGAGCTGATCCACATGTGTGAGGATGAACTCCACAACAATGGACTGCACTCGCACCTCCATGAAGGCTGCTGTCCCATTGAAGCCTGAAGCCTCTATGTCCTTAGACCTGTAGAGGTGCAGAGTTACACCTGCATCCGTACCAGTTTCCCATTCAAACTCTCCCTGAAATATCTTGCACCAGTGATGCCGAACCTTTTAGAACTTTCAGTTATAACAGAGATCCAATGCCGCACACGTGCCACAGGTTCGCCATCACTGCCTTACACTGTCTGCCTTGCTTACCTGTGACCCCATCTTTAACTCTTATGCCATAAAACATGCACAAGTCTCAAATGCTACCTCCCCTAGGAAGCCTTACTTGGACACTTCCTCAGGATTAATCTCTACTTTCTTTGTGCATCTCCTCACACTGCATATAAGACAGACCATGAGAAGTACTGCATTTCACAAGGCCTTGTTCCATCATGATGGACATGCAGGCCAGCTCTCCAATGCGCTGAACAACATTTGTACCACAAACATTAGGCAACGGGCTGGGGATTTAGCTCAGCGGCATAAGCGCCTGCCTTGCAAGCGCGTGATCGTGAGTTTGATCCCTGGTACCGATAAAAAAAAAAAAAAGACAAAACAAGCATTAGGCAAGGACTTCTGGTATTCCTGTCTTACTGTCTTAGAGGTCAGTGGTGCAGTGTAGGAAAAAGCAAAGGCTTTACTCTTACAGACTTTACTTGATGCCAAAGAAGGGGCTCAAGTGGGTGGGCCCCATCCCACTTAACTCATTCACAAGATCCTACCCCCTTCTGCAGTGCACCCACATAGCCACACCCCATCCTGGGAACACTGTCCTAGAAGTCAATGTCTCCTAGGCTCTCCGAAAATTGTCCCCACATGCACCCACCTCAGCAGGTTGGGGGCCCATACGATGGCCAGGTTACGGGCGTGCATGTTGGTCTGGGCACTGAATGAGGCCATGTGCACTAAGTGTCGCATGAGAAACTCCAGGGTCCTATAGAAAGTGGGGCAGAGATCACACAGGGAACACCCCAGCTGGGCTTGGGAACTGGGAGGAACAAACCAAAACTGCAGTGGGGAGAGAGACTGGGCTAGAAGGGGGGAGGGGAGGGAGGGAAAGGAGGGCCCACCCACCTGGGGTGCAGGCAGGGAGCCTCACACACCTGTAGTTGGGGGCAGGGAGTTCTTGAAGCACCTCTAGAATCTTGACCAAGCGCTCAGGCTCTAATTGTACAGCAACAGCCTCCTGATAGGTGTAAGAGGCAGGAGTTGGTGATCTAGCAAGCCAAGCCCTCAGGACCCATCTGCTACATGTCACCCTGCTCCCACCCTGATCAGATCGCAAGAAAGATAACAGCTGAATCTTGATTGTGCTGCTTAGTAGTTCTGTAACCTCTAGTGACTCACTGCCACTCCCTGCCTCATCTCCTCGCTGGTAAAGCTCGGGCCCTAGTATATCAGGGATTACACAGTTGTCCCTCATCTGTCCAATCCATCCTATGTAGACTGAGTGCCATTGCTGTCCAGGGTCCCTCATTGTCTTGCACAATCAAGTGCAACTTATTCACATTGTTACTCAATCCAGGAACCAATTTTGTCATGTGTTTTCTCATTCAAAAGATGTTCAGCATCCAGGAAGATAGACCCAGGGGAGGGCACAGGGAGCAGGGCTAGATTTGAGAAGGAAGGATCTGTTCCCCAGAGTCCTTTGCTGTACCCCTGTCATTCAGGATCACGAGGACTATGGCTGGCCTGTGACACACCTGTCAAAACCAGAGTGGCCACCTCTGGGCCTTGTCTTCCAGCATGAACCCCCACCCTCCACTCACAGCAAACTTATCGTAGAGCCGGTAGGTCAGCAGGGGATCTGGCAGTTCTCTGAAATAGGCCTTGCACAGGGAGGAGACACAGTGAATGTCCTGCAGGTAAACATCCCGCCGCAGGTCAGGCTTCCGCTCTGTCTCAAACTCCTGCCTGGGGGAGGTGTAGAGCGCTCAGGAGTGATAGGATAAGGGGAAATGTGGGGAAAGGTTACCAGAGCTGTAGAGATGCTTCCAGCAGGCTTACAGGTTGCTACATGCAGCACAGGGAAGGAGAATCTTGGTATATGTATACATACATATGAGGCAGCGTGTGTGGCGCTGTGGATGTGGACATGTGAATGTGAGGATATAGATGTGGCTAGATAAGTGCACAAACAGGTTATGTCAGGGATGTCAAGGAAACTGAGAGTAACAAGGTAGGGGTTATGTCAGAGTCAGCAGAGGTGGGCGGTGGACTTCAATGTGCACCTTGGAGTAAGTGTAACAGTGGATGGATGTAACTTTTAGAAAGAGACCTAAGTAAACCTTCATGAACTTGGTTGGATTAGCCAACAGTTGCTCAGATGTAACATTGAAAGCACAAGCAGTTAAAGAAAAGAAATAATTGAAAATCAAAAATTGAAACTCCTGTGTATCAAAGGACACCATCAAGAAAGTAAACTCTACGGACCAGGGATGTAGTTCAGCGGCACAACGCCTGCCTGGCAAGTGCAAGGCCTTGAGTTCAATATCTGATACCAAAAAAAGAAGGTGAACTCTAGCCAGGTGTGGTAGGATTGCAGGTGGGATTGCACACCTGCAATCCCAGCTCTCCAGAGGTTGAGGCAAGAGAGTTGCTGCCAGTTTGAGGCTGCCCTGGGTTATGAAGTGAATTCATGGCCAGCCTGAACTACATAGTAAGACTTGTCTCAAAAAAACAACAAAGTGAACTCTATATTCAATTCCCAGCACCATGCCAAAAAGAAAACCTACAGGATGGGAAAAAATATTTGCATTTTTAATATATCAAGAACTCCTCTTATAACTCATTGAACCAACAAAACAGCACAAAGCAAAAGAAATCCCAAATAGCCTAATTTAAAAATGGACAGAACTGAGGATATAGCTCAGTAGTGGAGCACTTTAGCTTATGGGAGTCGCTGGGCACCATCCCCACATCCACAGGAAGAAAAAAAAGAATAAAGAACAAAGGAGTTGAATAAGCATTTCTCCAAAGAAGAAATAAAATGACCAATAAACACATGGACGGATGTTCAACATTATAAGCTACTAGGGAAATATAAATACAAATTGCAATAAAATATCAGTTCACACCCACCAGGATGGCTATAATAAAAACATACAGTAACAAATGTTGCCAGGGATGTCATGAAATTGGAATGTTATACAATGTTAGTGAGAAGGTAAAATGAGACAACAACTATGAAAAACAGTTTGGAGGTTACTTTAAAAGTTTAACATATAGTTATCATTTGGCTCAGCAATTCCACTTTTAGGTGCAATACTAAAAGAACTGAAAAAATGTATGCCCACAAAAACGCTTATACATGTTTTTAACAGCATTATTAATCACAGCCAACAGGTGGAAACAACCCAAGTAGCCATCAACTGAATAAACAAAATGCGATATACTTGTACAATGGAATATTATTCATCCACAGAAAGGACAGGTACATGCTGCAACATGCATAACCCTTGCAAATATTCTAAGTGAAGACAAATATGAACCACATAGACACATACAGCTCCATTTATATGAAGTGTTCAGACTAGGCAAATCCTTAGAGACAGAAAATATTAGTGGTTGCCAGGGACTTGATGGAGAGGAATGTCGAGAGACTACTAATGGGGACTGAGTTTCTTTGGGGCTGGTGGAATGTTCTGGACATTGACAGTGATGATAGTGGCCCAATGTTGTCAATATACAAAAACCCATTGAATTGTACCTTTTTAAAAGAAAATCTAGTACAAGGGATTGAACCCAGGAAGACTCTACCCCTGAACTACATCACCAGTTTTTTTGATTTTCTATCCGAAAACAAAGTCTGCTAAATTGCCCAGGTCAACCTCAAACTTGTGATCTTCCTGTCTCAGGCTCCCAAGTAGCTGGGTTTAGTGGTGTGTGCCACCATACCTGGCTTTGAATTATACATTTTTAAATAATGGATTTTATGGTATATGAGTCCTATCTAAATTTTTTTAAAGATAAGTGAATACGAGGCTGGGGATTTAGCTCAGCAGCATAAGCACCTGCCTTGCAAGCAGGCAGTCGTGAGTTCGATCCCTGGTACCGATAAAAAGGAAAAAGACAAAAAAAAAAAAAATAAGTGAATATATATATATGAGAATGATACATATGGGAAGAGAAATTGTGTGTGGGACTGTGGGGCGTGTGTGTGTGTTTGTGTGTGTGTGTGCATGTGTTGAGGGCCTCTGCCCATGGTCTCCACTTCACCCAAGCGCCTCTACAGGATGGCACCCCTCTCTGCTCTCCCCTCACCCTCCTCTCTGCCTTCCCCAGCAGCTCTTTCTACAGCCTTTTAGCTCCCTGGCTTCCTGGCCTCCTGACCCAGAGCCCTTCCACACCACCATGTGACTCACCGGAGCTTCTGGATGTTGGAGGAGACCCCTGAGAGGCGGTAGATCCCGTCCACCACACCATTCTGCTCCACAAACTCCGCACAGCTCCTCAGCACCTGGGGCACTGGGGACACAGATAATGAGAAATCAGAAACTCCATAGGGGTCTGAGAAATGGAAGCATCAGGAAAAGGAGCTGGGGACATTGAAGGCAAACTTCATGGCATAAGAGCTTTTCAGATGCTCAGCATGGTAGTACATGTCTGTAATGCCAGAACTCAGAGGCTGAGGCAGGAGGATCATGAGTTTGAGGCCTGCCTGGGCTACATACCAAAATCATGTCTCAAAACACTAAAATCAAACAAACAAAATTCCAAAACAACAAACTTGTCAGAAAGATTATCACAGGACATTCACTCCAACTTGCCAGCGTCTGCAGTATCTTTATCCACTAGCCCTAGCCCTTGGTATAAACCCTTGAGGCTAGTCTTAAACTCCTAGACACGTGTCATCCCCCTGCCTCAGCCTTCCTGGTAACTGGGGCTACGTGTCTTTTTCAGACAGGGTCTCACCGTGCAGTTCAGGCTGGCCTTGAACTCACTTTGTATCCTAAATTGGTATCAAACTCACAGTGATTCTCCTGCCTCAGCCTTCCGAGTACTGAGATTACAGGTGTGTGCCACTGCACCTGGCTATTAATAGGCATTATTTTGAAGAATTCCCTTTGATAAGAAAGCTCATGGTTATTAATTCTACTGTAGGAAAGTACATAAAAACAGTGTCTGACCTCCAAAGTGGGGAGCATTCTGTACTAGGCACTGTGCTAATTGCTCAGGTGAATGATGTCACTTAGTTTCCTAAATCACATCTACTTCCCATTTCACTGATTTAAAAAATAGAAGATCCAAGAAATAACCAGTGCCCAACAGCACTTTGCTAGAGCCTGGATTCAAATCTAACATGGTAAAACACTATATCTTGTATCCTTTAGCCAGTAGACTGTAAACTCTCAGGGATAAGATCATAAGATTTTGGGGTTTTGTTTGATTGGTTTTTTGTTTTTGTTTTTTGTTTTGGTTGTTTTGTTGCTGTTGCTTTTGAGACAGGGTCTCACTGAGTAGTACAGGTTGGTTTTGAACTCACTATGCAGTTCAGGATAGCCCTGGAACCCACAATCCTCCTGCCTCAGCTTCCTGAGGTAGGATTACAGACATGTGCCCTCCCACCCAACTCTTCAGTACAAAATTTAAGTATTATCTGTCTTTGTATTCCCCATATTATCTGACTTGATGTCAGATAGACACTGTGATAAATGGAAATGATAGGTCCTCAAAAACCATGTCGGGGGCTGGGAATTTAGCTCAGCGGCATAAGTACCTGCCTTGCAAGCAGGCGGTTGTGAGTTCGATCCCCGATATTGACAAAAATGAAAAAGACAAAAAAAAAAAAAATGTGTCGATGGGCGTGATGGTGCACTCCTGTAATCCCAGCACTCAAGAGGCTGAAGCAGGAGGATCCTTGTGAGTTTGAGACCAGCCTGGGCTACAAAGTGAGCCCAAGGCCAGCCTGAACTGCATAGCAAGACCCTGTCTCAAAAAGAAAAAAAAACAAACCAAAACAAAACAAAACAAATCAAAACCATGTGTCAAGTCCCCAGTTCATAAGGCTACATTGTTGGATATCTCAAGTTCTTCCTTTTTTTTTAAATCTTTTGCTACAGTGAACCCAGTCCCGACCCAGCCATCTGTCATTCTGACCTCTAGCCACTTCTGCGGCAAACCCTAAGACCCATCCCTTGGCAAATCTGAGAACAAATCCTGCTGTCATCACTCATCACCATTGTGTGTGTATCATTTGACCCTCAAAGACTTGCACTAGAAACTCTGGCCCCAGGATATCGATGTTGAGGTGGTGGCTCATTTAAGAAATGTGGCCTGGTGGATGGCAATTGAATCATGGGGAATCCACCCTATGAGCAGGTAGGGCCATTTCTTGGGAGTGGGTTGAGCCCTATGTGGATGCTTAGTTCTTGTGGGAGTAGGTTATTATAAGCAAGGCCACCCCAGGTGTTTGGTTCCTGCTGCCCACAGCTAGTTCCTTTTCTACTTCTCTGCCATATGGTGACACCACCAGGTGTCCCTTGCCAGAATGTTCCAGGATCGCTCCAGCCACCAGAACTGAGAGCCAAGTAAAAGTCTATGAGTTATTGTGGTCCAGGTACTCTGTTATAGCTATACAAAACAGACTGAGCCACTCGTGTTATTTTCTTGCCTGAAAATATCCTCCCCTCTGACTGGTGAACTCTTCTGCATTCCTCAACACACATCTCAAACGTCATCTCCTAGTGGCACAGTGACACATTGCCTGTGGTCTCAGTTACTGAGGAGGCTGGGGCCGGAGGATCATTTGAACCCAGAGTTCAGGGCAAACCTGAGCAACAGAACAAGACTCTCAGAAAACAAAATAGAGCTGTGCATGGTGGCACATGCTTGTAATCCCAGCATTTGAGAAACAGGAGGATTGTCATGAGTTCGAGGCCAGCTGGGGCTACATTAGTGATTTCAAGGCCAGCCTGAACTGAAACACTGTCTTAAAACAAAAACAAGAACACCAAAAAACAAAATAGATCCGGGGATGTAGCTCAGCGGTAGAGTACTTCCCTAGAAGTATGAGGTGCTGGGTTTGACCTTCAGCACCACAACACAAAACATCGTCCTGTTCCCCCCTCCCCCCAGGAGCTGGGGATGTAGCTCCTGGATGGAAAACATATGGACCATGATCAAGGACCTGGCTTCAGTCCTTTGTATAAAATAATAAACAGCCTCCAGTTCTGAGTCCTTTGCTTAGGTATATTTTAGATCCCACCGTCCTTTTGTATCCATATCACAGTATCTGTTGTACTGTTAGTATTTTTTTTGTATCTATATCTCCCAACATCCATAACATCTTGCCAGCATCTAGCATAGATGTAGTATTCAACAAATGTTTGTTGAACAGCTCAGGGGATTAAACCATCAGTTGTAAGAATCACTGATATCCCTTGGAGATTTCATTTAGAATACTCCTTATGATAAAATACTGGATCCTTCTCCCAGCACTCAGGAGGCTGAGGCAGGATCACCATCATCAGTTTAAGGCTAGCCTGAGCTACATAGCGTGACCCTATCTTAAAAAACAACAAAACAAAATATTGGATTTTAAAGGACTCACCAGAGAAATCTCTCTAATATGTCAGTGCCAAAAAGCTGTGTTTCTCTTCATCCACCTGTTCTTTCCTCTTATGGGCCTTACGAGTCTTGTATGATTGTGTTTACCTCTTTAACCACTAAGAAGCTCAAAGCCCACCCATAGGAACCAGATGCAACCGCCTGACATGTGTTTCTGGGACTGATCTTCCTGCTTTCCCTTCAATCCAAAACCTTCACTCATTTATTCTGCATGTGGAAGTCATGCCAAACTCTTTATGGGACAAATATAGTTATACAGAACAAAAGAAACCATCCATGAATCCATCAGTCAGTATCTTTCAATGACCTGTTTTTGAAACCCTTTGCTTTTCTGCTCACCCAACCAGGACTTGGGTGAGATAAGAGAGGCATCTAGAGTGTAAAATTTAAGAAAGAAAAGAAATCTCCACTCTCAGGACTGTGCAAATGCTAACAGTGAACATGCACAGTCCTGAGACTGAGACCATGTTTCAGAATGATCCACTTAGTCATAGCCAGGAGTGCAGGCCTATAAACCCAGCACTCAGAAGGCTGAGGCAGGAGAATCTCCATGAAATTAAGACCAGCTTGGGTTATACAGGGAGATCAAGGCTAACCTGAAGTACATAGCAACACCTTATCTAAAACAAAAAATAAACAAATAAGAATGAGCTACCTAGCCAGGCAGGAGGCAGGAGGCATGAGCCCAGCCCATGCAACTGTCTTAAAATAAAAGTGGACTGGACAATAGGGGGGCAGGGAAGAGCCATCTAACACTGGCTGAAACTGAAAGAGTACTTCTTCAAATATTGCACCCTTGGCCAGACTCACTGGCTCCTACCTGTAATTCCAGCACTCTGGAGGCTGATGCAGGAGGATCACTGCAAGTTCAAAGCCAGTCCGAACTACATAGTGAGTTTAAGGCCAGCCTGAACTAGCTGGTGAAACTCATAGTCTCGAAAATAAGTCAATAACTTAAACTGTACCCTCATCACCTCTCTTGCCTCAGCCTCATAGCCTCATGGTTCACTGTGTGTATTCTCAGGACCTGCTCCCATCTGCCAGGCTTCCCTGCTCCTGGGTTCTCAGCACTGAATGCAGAGCTGAGGAGGCCCTCCCTGTTGGAGCTGTGCTCTCCCTTGGGTCCCTGATGAGACACCATTTCTCTGGGCCATTGCATTACTCTTAACTCATAAATAAACCCCCAAGTCTTTCACACAGGAGCATCATACAAACCAGGTCTTCCCCATGTTTTCCTCACTTGATTTTGAAACTGCAGAGGAGGCCTTTAAAGAGCACTGCAAGAATATGAGGAGTCAGAACCAGAAAGGAAATGGGTCGAGAGATGAGGGAAGACATAACAGGTGAGAGAGATGGGGCGCTGGGGAGATAGATATCAGAGATGAAGTCAGAGAGGCAGTTAGAGGCAGGGCTGGAGCGATGGAGACCAGGGGGTGAAAATAGGAAGGAAATGGGAGTGGAATCAGGAGGACCCAAGGATTGAGGACCTGGTGAATTTGAAATCTGAGCAAGGCATCCAAGAAATAAAATTAGGCAAAAGAGGAGCTCATGCAGATAGGGCTT
The DNA here is from genome assembly GCF_034190915.1 of Cavia porcellus. Classification (NCBI taxonomy): domain Eukaryota; kingdom Metazoa; phylum Chordata; class Mammalia; order Rodentia; family Caviidae; genus Cavia; species Cavia porcellus. The sequence goes on from NW_026947490.1 coordinate 48,908,204, forward strand.
GGAGAAGAAAAAGCCACTGGGGCAAAGAGCAGCGGGAGATGGAGCCAGGCTATGAGGAGGGGAGAAATCAAGACTGTTAGGAAAGATCATTTAATCAGAAACACATCTCCCTGGCCTGGACTTTTATTTCATTTCCTACAGGGTCTCAGCTTAAAGACAGAAGGTGTCACCAGCCACCCTTTGTCTTTCTGCTTTCCACCTCTCTGTACCAGGAATAACAGAGGGGCAGGGAGGAGCTACCACTGCCACTCTGATACCCAAGATCCATGCCTCCATCCTTGGGCTCAGATGAGGTTCTGGGGATGCTTTTCACCTGCTCTGGGTTTCACCTGGGGTCAGAATCCAGCAAGGGAGGTGTATGCCCTCTGGACAGCACACCTTCACTGCTGGGAAGGTGGGTGGAGCCAGGAGGTTCCTGCAGTGAGGTCAGGGTTGTCTGGCCTCAGTTTCAAGGAAGGGTGGGCACTGGAACCACAGAAAAGAGCAACGCCAGAATGAAGAGATGCTGAACTAAGTTTGCAGAGAGCTGAGAGAAGAAAATCATCTCCAGTGAAGTGTGAGGTGCTGCAGCTAAGAAATCTCACTCTAGAGAGGAATCCTTGTTAAACCTAAGCCCTGCCCCATGGCCGGCCATGCCATGTTCACTCTGCCCAAATAACAGAAAGCCTCTGCCTGTCAGTTGTTCAAAAACTTCTTCCCCGGTCAGGGGGACTGGGGTTTTCCTTTGCTGCCTTGGGGCCCTTTAGGGGTGGAGAAAAGGGAAGGAGGTGCCTGGGGACAAAAGGGTGGGACTAAGAGCCGGAAATGATCTGGGAACCACCATCTCCCTCCCTCTACTGCAGCCACCACACAGAAAGGAGGGCAAAGAGGAAATGACAGATTGGGGTGGGGTGGACTAGAGCGAAGAATCGTGTCCTTCCTCTGTAAGGAGCTCAAAATGCCAAAAACAAGCTGGACTGGGCAGCCAGAGACATGGGTTCTATTTCAAACCAAATTTAGAAACAGTTTTGAGTGGCTACTTCATGCCAAACACCGTGGTGACGCCCAGAGTGGTCCCCGGTCCTGCTGATTCCCAGCCTGTTCTAAGGTAATGAAGGGAGGGAGCCAGGCGACCTCCACATCCATGGCCTGCACCTACTCTATTGTGCAACTTCCAGCTGGGCCTGAAGCCATTGCTTTCATCTCCCAGTGTTGTTCAGCAGCCTGTCCCTTTGCTAGCTGTCACACACCTGTGTCTCCTTCCCGTGGAAGAATCACAGAAACTGAAGAAAGAGTCCATCACTATCCCACACCCTCTGTGGCCCCTCAAGGTGACAGGGAGCTGGTCCTTGCCCCTGAATGCTTGTTCAGCTAGAATGCCACTCCTTCCCTAGATGCCACCCTCAGGACTTTGTGGTTGCAGCTGGAGGCTTCTTCTGTTGCCTTTCTTTCAAACCCAGCACCATCCACTGTGCCTTCAACTACTCCTCTCCTGATCCTGTCACCTGTCCCTCATCCCTCTACCCTCCCCGCTGTCTCAACACCTCTCCTGAGCTTCCAAACTCCCCATCTGCTCTCCACACTGCTCTCTGGTGTTCACCTTCCCATCGCCTCAACCACTCCATACCCAGAAAGTCACTTGGGGAACCATTTGCCTTTTTCTAAGTCACATTTCCTGTTGGACCTCCTCATGGGTCTCTTGGTGGTTACTCTGGACTACTGCCCCTTTCCCAGAAGCACCTAGATGCTGCTTCTGTCCCTCAGATCAGATGGAGCTGGAGAAGCTCAGTGGCTACCCACCTACCCACCCACCCTGAGATGGCCACTTACCCTCCTGGCCTGACTGCTGCAGGTGCTCTTGCAGGTCACACCCAAACACCCGCTCCTTCGAGCTGCCCTTCTTCTTCCCTTTCTGCCGAGACTTCATGGCCGGAGCCCCAGAGCCTGAGGTCTGACCACCTCCGTCCCCCAAGACCTTTGCCCTACCAGTCCCCCATGGGATCCCCGCCGGCCACTGGGCTTGGCCTGGACCCAGGGGGCAGGGCTCCGAACTGGGGGTGGAGGGTGGCCTGGGCAACGAGCAGCTCCTGCCTCTGGGGCCCCAGTCACACGGAAGTGGCTGTGGAAGAGGAAGCTGCCAGGACCCTAGCACAAAACTGAGTCTCGTGGCCCAGCCAGGCACTTGCCTTCTGGCCCTGCACAGCTCTAGGGGAGCAGGAAGCTGTGCAGCTCTTCAAACCCGCTTCCTGTTAGAGCATCTTTGTAACCACAGGGCCCAGGGTGGGGGAGGGAGTTGACACTCACATCCTCACCCATTTCTGGGACCTCAACCATTGGTCAAGGGGAGGTGATGTCTGAGCCCTGGGTGTGGTGATGGTTCCTGGGGTGAGAGCAGGTGACTGACATCTCTAGAGACCACAGTTCTCAGGTCGGACGTGGAGACCTGAGAGGTTTGCCTGGGAGTGGGTGGCCTCCAATGTGCCTGTCGCCTTGGTACAGCCACAGTATTTCAATGAGCCTCAGTTTCCACACACAAGCAAATAAAGAATGCAAACCAAATGATCTTTAAGTCCTTCCAGTTCTGACATTCTAGAACTCATCTGAGTTTCAGTTTCTTCATCTGTGAAAAGGGTACACTGCTGTCTACTTTACGTAGCTATTAGAAGTTGTCAGTACAATGAAAGATTTAAAACACTTTGTACAGCAAGGGATTGGTTCTTGGCCTGTGGAAAACAATTCTTTGCCCTTTCCCTCCTAGCTGCAGGACGCTGGCTCTACTCTGCTTGAGACCCACACAGAGCATGGCACTCCGGGCTTACATGGCAAAGGCAGCAAGAGAGGAAACAGACAGAACAGGTTTTATCTGTTTATTTAAAAACAGAATATCATTTTATATACAAATATGCACATATTTACACACAATGTACATACTAGGATCTCAGACCTTTGAGTTTCCCATTCAAAGTCCCAGGCTGGCTAGACAGCAGGAGACAAGAGCCTCTGCGTTAGTCTAGAAATCCAGCAGATTTCAGGCCATGCAGGATTTGGGTATTAAATCTCAATATTCTGGCTGAGTGTGTTTGGGTAGGCCAAATAAAAATAAACATCTAAGCCCTGTCTCTATCCAAAGAAACTGCCAGAAACTGAATCAAGGACCCAGAACCTGCTAAGGCAAGGTGACACCCAGCATCTCCTTCCCCCTCCAAACTCCCCCCTCCCGTGCTGCATAGTCAGCTTTCTCTTCCCTACACCACCACTGAACCAGGAGCACTTGTCACCAAGTCCCAGCAGCTCCTGCAGGGACCATAAGCAACAGTGGATACAACCAAAGAGAGAGGCAGAGAGAAAGAGAAACAGAGAGAGAGAGAAATGAGGCTACGGGAAGAGTTGAGGGGTTCAGTAGCAGAGAGCTCACCACACCCACAGTCCCAGGGCCCAACAGCTGTCAGGCCCCTGGAGGGGGTCTGCCTAAGATAAAGATGCCTTAGGAGCACCTCTCAGTACTACAGGGGTCAACCATGGGCTGGCATAAGGGTTTGAGCGAGGTCCAGCCCTGCTGAGTGCCTTTGTAGGCTGTCCTTGCTTAAGTAAGCCAAGGAACAAACAATGCAGATAAAACGTTTTGCAAGTTGTTGCTCTTAGGGAGTCAGAGTTTTCAAGCTCCCCAGGAAGGTTTTTTACACCAAGTATGTACATGCAGCAGGCTTACAGGCCACCAGAGGGCAGAGGGCTTCTTTGTAACTGTTCAAGTCCCTGCCGGACCCTTGGGTGGTGGCTTCACACTCCCCCAGTGGCTCTCAAGTGGTAGGAACCCGGCTCCCCCACTTAGGAGGCCAAATCCCAGCTCCAGCTATGCCCGCACACCTGGATGTGGCCCACAGTCTCCACCTCTCACCTCCAACCTCTGCATCACTAATACTGCTCTGGGGTCCGAGGAAATACCTGCCTTTGCAGGCAGAGGTCACATACAGCCACACAACACACAAACTGAACCCTGACAGCCATCTCCCCCACAATCACCAGAATCCAGTGACACACACCACCATTCACTCTAAAAGTGATGACAAGCCAGTGCAGCAGGACATGTACTATGGAAGTCACTCCATAGACTGGGGACATAGCTCAGCAGCACAGCGCCTGCCTGGCAAGTGTGAGGCCCCAAGTTTGAGTCCCAGTACCAAAAAAAAAAAAAGGAAGTCACTCTATACATGCACACATGATCAGTGAACACACAAACAAAAATGTGCATGCATTCAAGCACATGAACACATACACACACACACACACACACACACACACACACACACACAGTGACCTGTATTTATGGTGGGAGGGACTCAACTGTCAGACAGAGCCCTCCCGATGAACAGAGGGTTGGAGGAAAAGGTCAAGCAGTCAGTGGGGTAGGGAACATCTTCCTCAAAAATATGGGCATTTTAGGAGCCTCCCTCCAAGATGAGTGGAATCCCCCATATAGGCAGAAGAGCTAGGGGAGGAGGCAGGCCAGGGTCAGACCAGGTGCCCTCGCCCATTGATGTAGATGCCATTGCCTGTGGGCTTGGCTCGTAGGGTTCCATTCTCTTGAACAAAATGGTTCATGGCCTGTTTGATGCCTTCATCTTGGTCTTCCTCTTCCTCCCCCCGCCCAGATCCTGGAGACAGCAGTTCCGTCTGTGTTTCGATCTCCCTCACTGTGGTCAGCGTGGAGTAACTGCGCCCCTCAGGCTCTTCACTCTAAGACCAAAAGCAGAGGATAACTCAGGAAACAAAGCAGCCAGTTGGACAGCCGGGTTATCATCGCTGGGGTACGGTAGGGTCAGAGGTCAGGCTCCGGGTAATGGTTGTGCTGGTAGCACAGGGGCTCAGAGACCAGGGGCCTGAACCAGGGCACAGGGCCAGGGAGGTAGAGCAGGAAGCAGAGCAGAGATGTGGGGTTGGACCACTGAGCCAGGGCTGAGGTGCAAGGGGCTGGTGAGGGGGTTGCTGATGCACCACATCTGGGGCCAGGAGAGGGGCCTGAGGAGAGTGGTGGGGGTACCGGTGGGGCCGGGGGGCCTCACCATCACAGAGCTGTTGTCCTTGAGACTATCAGGGTGGCCCTCGGCTCTCAGCCCTACACTCTCCTCCGGCTGCAGGGCCCGGACATGGGGGGAGGAGTTAGAACACAGCAAGGCCTCCTCCCTTCGCCTCTTCACCTCTCTACCACCACCACCCTCATCCTAATCACCTTTCCCCCTACCCCACAGGTCCATCCTCTCCCTGATACAAACATCCTCACTCCCCTGCTGCCACCCCACACCCACCCTACAACCAGGCAGATGGCAGTAGATTCCCAAAGCAGCCCCCAAGCCAGGGCTGAAGGGAATACACAGTCCTAGCAGACCCCACCTGACCCCAGCCCAGTCTCGGCCACCCCTGGGGCAGGGCTGTGCTCCCAGTCAGTTGGCAGAGAGGTCCAGGCACAAGCAAACCCCCACAGGGCCACACACCCCGCAGGCACCCAGCCTTGAGACAAACCTGATTCCTGGTGTCCGATGGATGGGAATGCAGCCTGCGGATGGAGTTCTCCCTGGTCAGAGTCAGCTCCTCCTCACTGGGAAAGACAACTCCCTGTCAACTGAGGACAGCAGTCGCCTCCAAGTTCAGCCTAGCCTGGCTGAGCCTATGCAAAACAGGGCTGGGAGGGTGTGGGTGCCTGCTAGCCCTGCAAGTGGCAGTGTGTGCACAGCTGTGCTACCAGGCATATAGGTCTGATCTTCACTCAGGCAGTGTGGTTGCCCTCGTCCAGCTTTAGTCAAGGCCCCAAACCCCTGTCATCTCCCCCGCAAAACTCTGCCCACCTGTGGTCCGTAAGCTCCCCACTGTCACGTCACCCATCTCTCCTGTCTCCTCTCCCTCCTCCACCAGCCCACATTGCCCTCTTTGTGTTCCCAGCTCAGCTCTGCCCACCCAGGAGCAGCCAGTACTCACTATTTCTGGGTCATCTGCTGGGCTTTGCGCCGGTGGTATCTGGACATGAGCACTACCACCACCACCAGGAGGCAAAACAGGAGCGCAGCAATCACACCCACCACCACCACCGAGGCCGACACCAGGTCCACCTGCTTCCCTGGGTCCTCAGGGTCTGCTGCAGACAGGCCATGTCTGAGGTGTCTGCGCAGATCCCCGTCCTTCCCCAGACCCACTGCCTACCTCCACCATCATCATACAACACACCCACAACCACCCACTCGGCTGGCCCTTGCAAAACACACCACCGTCCAGCCTCCAGCAAATAAATACCTCCCCGGTTCCCACTCTCTGTCTTGTTCCTGTTGCCCCCTCCCCAGACCTGGCCCATGCTCATCGGCCCCCAACCCTGTGCTTACCAAGAACATCCACGGTGACTCGGAAATCCCTGGAGGAAAGCTCATTGCTGACGTGGCAGACATAGATGCCGCTGTGCTCAGTGGTCAGCGGAGGAAAGCCCAGCATGCCCCCTTCCACTCGTGCCCCAGTGGGCAGAGGCCCATCCAGCCTGGAGGACAGGGAAGCTGAAGGGTGCCGGCTGGAGCGGGCCGAGCTGCCACCACCCAACATGCCCAGGCAGCCCTCCACCCCTCTCGCCCATGACGTCACCCAGGGCCGCCGGCTGTTCCCACGGTGCCCCACCCTCCCCCAGGCAGGTCTAGGCAGGGGCCCCTTCTCTCTGCTGCCCAGCCTGACCTGGGCACCCCACACACATACTCGTGGAAGATCGACACGCGTGCCATCCCACAGGCTCCCACGGCATAACACCATCATCACTGGGTACCAGGTCCCCAAAACAGGACACTCTACTCCTAGCTGAGCTCAGAGGTTCTTGGAAAATATGGCTATGTGCTCTAATACCAATGATGGCCCATAGCACGGTATCTAAACTAGCCCCAGGCACAAGGCCACATGCATCGCTCATATGCTCACACATGAGAACATGCTTAGCATGGGCTTACACACATGTGCACCTTCCCCTCCTGATTCTCCAGAGGTCTCAGGCCCTGGAAAAAAGCCAAGGACTCTTAAGGTAACTGGCAGAAGTTGGTAGCTGTTTCTGAGGTCCTGGCAGCATTGAGGTGCTTATAGGAGTGCTGGTATAATAACAGTTACAGACAGCTGGCTTTCTGTCTCATTCACTTTATACATTCATTTCATACATATATACAGTGTTAATGTTTACCACTGTATGATATTTCACTTGTATTGGCACTGGGGATTGAACCTTTGCCTTTGCACTGAGCTACATCTCCAGTCTTTTTTTAAATTTTTCATTTTTAGACAGGGTCTTACTAAGTCACTAAGATGCCCATACTGAGTTTGAACTTGGAATCTTCCTGCCTCAGCCTTCTGGAGTGCTGGAATTACAGGTGTGCACTACCATGCATATTCTTGTATTGGCTGAAACATATGCCCTGACTTACGTAGTGTTCAGAATATATGGTCCCAGCCCAAAGGAGTACATCCTACCCCAGAGAGAGAAGGACCTTCGTCCAAAGTAGGTCTTCCCCAGGCCCAGGTCCTTACCGTGTCCAGTTGTATGAGGGAGGCGGCTGCCCCTCACTCAGGCACGTGAGCATAGCTCCCTCTCTGCCAACGTGCCACAGTTTTTGATCCTCCAGGCCACGCACAGAGGCCTCAGCCAGGACTGCAATGGGAAGTGAGAGAAGAAAGAATGAGAACAGGCCCTTAACCATGGGGGTCCCTGGAGGGCTCCCACCTTACCCCCTGCCCTTCACAGCCAACTCATCTGCTGCCAACCTAGCTGGGCCCCACCTCTCTGATGGCTTCTGGCCACATGGTTCCCTCTCCTCTCCAAGCTCAGTCTGTAGTGATTTACCTATGCCCGAGCCCAGAAGTTCCACGTCACACTTTTTGCTGGCTCTCCTGTGGTGCCTAGCACAGTACTACTCACAGAACAGACACTCCATCAGCACTGCTGGATTCTTTGAAGGCCTAGCAACCCTGCTAGTTCATTTGCCCCTGGCCTCTCCATGCTAGGGATGAAATCCAGGGCCTTCCCACTCAGTCTTTTTTAAGACAAGGTCTTGTGTTGGGGATGGTGGTGCACACCTGTAACCCTGCCACTGAGGAGGCTGAAGCAGGAGGATCGCTGTCAGTTCCAGACTAACCTGGGCTATACAGTGAGCTCAAGACCAGTTTGGACTACATAGAGAAACCCTGTCTCTGCAGGAAAACAACAACAACAAGATCTTACTTGGTTACCCATGAGGGGCTCCAACTTGTGATCCTCCTGCTTCAGCCTCCCAGAGTGCTAAGATTTACAGGGCTACAGCACCACATCTGGTTTAATTCATCCCCTTCATAAACACATACTGGAGAGCCCTGCTTTGTGCTCAACATTAGAGTAGTGTGAGCTGAAAATGCTCTTATTGTCCAGAGGTTTGAAGTCTAATGCTGGAAAAGCACAGTTCTATCATTTCCTGAATGCCTTCTATCCTTTAGCAGCGCATGAGATACTTTGCATTCTTGGTGGCTAATTCCCATCGAAATCTGGTAAAGCTGCCATAATTATACTCATTTTGCTGATGAAGAAAATGAAGCCTAACGATTAAATAGCAGCTGGTAAATAGCAGAATGAGGACTTGTCTCAAGTCTGCCTCCAAACCCTAAACTGTATATTTTGCAAAGTGTTTTCAATTCCATGTTTATATTTGATTTTCCCAACAACACTGTGAAGCAAGGCAATCTCGTTTGCAAAGATAGGGACAATGGCTGGCTGTGGTAGCACCGAATTGTAATTCCAGCACTCTGTGAGGCTGAGGCAGGAGACTAGCAATTGTGAGCCCTATGTGAGCAACTTAGTAACCTAACAAGACCTTGTCTCTAAATAAAAAAATAAAAAGGGGCTGGGTATGTAGCTCAGTGCAAAGGCCCTGGTTCAATCCTCAATACTGCAAAAAGAAAAGGACTCTGAGCTCAGGGAGAACTAAGCACTTTGCTGAGGCCCCCAGGGATTGGCCTGCAGGTTCTATACCCTCAGGCCAGCACCCTCAGGCTTATAGCCTGCAGAGTCAGCTGGCCATCCTGGCATGGTACAAGGCCTCGCAGTGCCTCCCTAACTTTTTTTTTTTTTCTGAAACCCACACAGCGTCCTACCAAGCATCTAAGAACTCACAGGCCACTTGAAGGGTGTGGGTGATCCTTTGGTCCTGGAGCAGGCCAGGGTGAGATACCACACAGGTAAGTGGCTGCCCATTCATGCTGCGACTAGGTACCAGATGGAACTCTGATGTGACAGCAGCCGAGCGCGAATGCTTGAAGGCGCGGTTGGATGTTGTGCCTTTGACCTCTGTGTCCCAGGTCACGCTAGGGGCCGGGCTGCCCTCAGCTGTGCAGGAGGCTGCCAATGTCAAGCCCTGGCCCTCTTCCAGGGGTGGGCCAGGGTTCAGTGAGGGCAGAGGAGGCACTGCAAATAGGGACACAGAGGTCAGTTTGTAGGTCCCCTTTCCTTTCTCTTATTTCACTAAAAAAGACATCAGGTAAATGGTAGAATTCCAGGTGCCTGCATTTCCTCCCATTATTTGAATTTTTTTTACAATGAGCATGGGGCATTTTTTAAAAAAATAAAAATAATAAAGCAATTAAAAAACTAACTAGATATTATCTATGTAATAATAATAGCACTGTTTACTTAGCACTTACTATGTCCCAGCTATTATGTTAAGCACTTTACAAATGTTATCTCATTTAATTCTGTCAACAAACCAGTGAGGTAGGCATTATTATCGCTGTTTTCAGGTGAAGAAATAAAAGCTCAGGGAAGTAAAAATGACTTGCTCTAGGTCATCAGCTCATAGGTGACAAAGCCTAGCATCTATCACACTTGAGGTTTTTCTACTTCAAAGCTAATGTTACTAATTTCCTTGCAGATAAAGGGAATCTATTTAGGCCTTTAATTTTAGCTTCAAAATATTAACAGCCAGACCACAGAATGGAAAGACTTCCCTTAACCCTAAGTCCATGTGGACCACAGGTGTCACAGTGCAAAAGAGAGGCTTCAAAGGCAACTGTGATCTCAGACAACATTCGCTGAAGGTCCAGGTTAAAGATTGTGTAAGCCCCACTGGTCATGTGTAGCCCCAGCTCGGCTGGGACTCGTGTCCACATCTGCACCCCACATTTTGCGGCTATAGAGTCCAGTATGGCAGAAGAGTATTTAAATCAGTGCCTTCAGTGGAAATGTGGCAGGAGACAACCCACGTAGCTTGGAGAAGAGCAGATTCAGATGGAATATGACAAAGGTCCTCAACTTTTTGAAAGGCACGTGCAAGATTTTTCCAGAGGGCAAAAGTAACACAGAGGGAGATTTCAGGTCAGCAGAAGGAAGAACTCCCTAGTAAATGGATTCCTCCCCAGCCGCGAGGGCCAGTCGGAGAAAATTCCTGGACTGCGAGGAACGATAGGTTGTGAGGTCCTCCCTGTCGCCTCCAGGACCCCACCTTTGGCTCCTGCTTTGCCCCCTGCCTCACTTATCTCTGCAGTCCCTGTCGCAGGTCCTCCTGCTTCCAGCTTCTCCCCTCCTCGATCTAATCCTGAGCCCCTGGTGCAGCAGCTGAGGCCATGACCAGCAGCCCCACTTACCCAGCACGCGCAGCCGCAGTCGTGCCTGGAAGCTGCCGGCGGGAAAGGTGCTCACGCGACACTCATACTCGCCCTCGTCCGCTTGCACGGCGTTGCGCAGGAGCACGGAGCCATCCAGTGGGTCCCGAGGGGGTGGAGGTTGTTCCACGCGGCCCTCGTAGGCCGAGCTCACGTGTAGCCCATACTTGGAGTGCAGCAGCGCCAGCTCTCCGGTTCCCTCGTTGGCGTCCACCCGAGCCCACGCCACCTGGGCCACCTGCTCGCCGGGGTCCCCTCTGTAGATGCAGGGGAGGTTTGCATCCTGGCCTAGGACCACTGTCACCAAGTCCGAGGTCTCCAGCTCACCTGCTCGGCATCGGCCTGCAGGGGGCAGACAGGAGCAGCCAGGATTAGGGGAGCTGGGGAGGGGGGGACCACATTCGTCATGATAATCACAGCAAAGCCAGCCGGAACTAGTGGAGCATTTTATGCTTGCAAAGCGCATTCAGTTCATTACCTCATTAGATCCACAAAACATTGGCAGGAGGTAGGCGTTATTATTGCCATTTAACAGATGAGGAAACTGAGATCCAGAGAGAGGAAGTGGCTTGCCTAAGGCCACACAGGCAGGATTTATAGAGGGTTCACACCCTCAGGCAGCCTAGGATTGACTCCGGAGTTATCTGCAAAATGGAAGACTATAACAGGACCAGAAACCAAGCTCTGCCCTCAGGCAGCTCACAGTCCTGAGGCAAATAGAACTGATGCCAGCAGAAACAGGAAAGCCAGGAAGAAACTTTCCTGGCAGGCCCAGTCTCCCAATGGGATGAAACTGAATGCTTGTAGGACATGTGGCCAGGAGCCTCAGCAAGTGTGCAGAGCCACTGGGGTCTGGGATTGGGTACAGGGGGAGAAAAGGGGCCATGCCAGTTGTCCCTTGGAACATTCTTCTCATGGCTTGTGGATGAGAGCACTGGATTCCCAGGGACAGGGAGGGAGTCCGTGTGGGAGGAATGGCATGAACTGAGGGTCAGAGGCAGGAATGAGCAAGCCACTGAAGACAGAAGGGCCCCTGGTCAGAGCTAAAGAGATGAGGTCGGCATAGGGTGCCAGGATCAGAGAACTGGGGAAGGAGGAGCAGCGTTCTGTGGTGCACACTGACAAACGGCTGCAGGAAGCCCTCAGGGATTGCAGAATCAGAGACACTGGTCATGTGACCTTATCTGCAAATAAGGATCTGGTCCCTGCCCTCCTGGGACCTGTGGTCTAAACAGGAGGAAGAGGTGCAGATGGAGGCAGACAGAGAAAAAACCTAATGGTGGGTACTGATTTAGTGCTTGGTGATGTTTGTTGCTGGCCATTGTGTGCTGACATCAGTAGAACTGGGTGGGGAGAGACCCAGAAAAGCACTCACAGAAAAGGATCAAGGTGAGCCAGTGGCTGGTTCAGGAAGTAGAAGAGGACGCAACCTAAGGCAGGGTATGTGAGCCTCTGTGTGTGTGTGTGTGTGTGTGTGTGTGTGTGTGTGTGTGTGTTGAGCAGAAATGGAAACTATGGCTGGGGCTGGGTGGGGCCAAATTATCTGGGACCATCCATGCCAGAATCAGAGATTGATTTGGTCAAGAGGAAACGGAGAGTCACTTCAGTTTCCTTAGGCACTGGGCGGTGTGAGCCAAGTGGAGACGCACAGTGGGGAGCAGAAAGTAGGCTGACTGAAGACGGGGCACTCCCCAGAAGCTGCAGCACCTGCCCAGGCTCAGTGGTGCTGGGGCAGAAAGGTGGGCACAGTTTCTGGGGGAGATCTGACAGGGATTTGGCCACTCGCTGACTATAGAAAGGGAGATGAGGAAAAGTGAAGACTCAAGGACAATTGCATTTCCAAGATGGGTAACTGATGAGGGAGCAGAGCTTGGGGCTGGAAAGAAAAGGCATCATGGAGTAAAATGTGAACTGTGGGGCCAGGGCCTGGGTCAGAGTGGAATGGTGGTCTAGAGAGACAAGAGTGTCTGCTTTGGGATCCATACTCCAGCAACCCCAGTGGGTTATAGTCCCTGCTCTGCCCAGCACCCCACACACCCCTTTGTTCCTGACCTTTGCTCATACTGTATGCTGCCTGGAATGCCCTCCTCCCTATGTCTGGTAGCTCCTACTCATCATTGTCTGGAGAACTCCTACTCACACCTTAAGACTTTGCTTAGGCATCACTTCCTTCTGGAAGCCTTCCCCCACCACACCCCCTGGCAGCCTTGGGTGCCCGTCCCTGGTACACCTACTTGTACTGCACCACAGAACTTTAGCCTATAGGTGGTCCTTGCTGTTTTCTTGTTTGCCCAGACAGAGCTCTGTAAGGAGGAAACAGGGTCACCTGTCACTTATGGAAACATGGTTTCTGATTTCATGCTCAGTGGAATGTGGTCTCCATACCTTCCATGTAATTGGTGTTGAATGTTTTTGAATGAATGAATGAATGATAAAGGAATGAGTGAGCAAGATGGGCAGAAGGAAAGGATGGATGGAGGAAGAATGAGCAGTTCTTGTTTAGGCCAGTGGGGAGGGCGGTGGCATGGCAACCTCAAGGTGGAGGCAGGATAGGGTGGCTTTTTGGGTTCACAGCCAAAGGGAGCACCTCTGAACCAGACAAGGGAAGAAAGCACAACAGAGGGAGGAAGGCCTGAAGAGAGGAAGTGAAGCACAGAGTGGACCAGAGGGTTCCATTCAAACAAAAGAAGGGTCCCATGCCCTGCTACCAGCAGGTGTGGAGGGAGGGAGGATGCTGCTGGGATCTGGGAGGGCCCAGACTGGACGGGACAGACTTGAAGGGCCAGATACCAGGGCCCTGACCTGCCTAAGCTAATGTTGGTCCCACCCTGCCCAGCCTGGGAGTCCAGCTAACCACCTGCACCCCTCCCAGGCACCTTCTCCTGGCACCGGAGGGGGCAGGGCTACCAAAGAAGGGTTGGGGTGGACTTGGGATTCCTCTGCTTCAAATAGTGATATCTGTTCAGCCCACAGCAGTCCCAGTCATGCCCACTAAGACACTCATTCTTCCAAAGATCACTTTGGAAACAATGTTAGATGGGGTATTCCACACATCTCTCTCTAGGTGTGGCAGTCACCTGTGCTGCTTTACCACAAATAACCCATAATTCTCCCCAAAAATACTTTCTTTAGGGCACAGCAGAAATTGGGTACCAAGCACGGTCTTACCCAACCCTCCTTGTTCCTATTTATAAAAGCTCAAGATCGCCACCTCCAAAGGACAAGCAGCCCAAGCTTTTCAGAATGAAGAACCAAGTAAAACTGGAAAGTCCCTCCTGGACGTCCCCTATAGCCCCTATTTCCCTAAATCCACTGTTTGGTAGGAACAACTCTTGTCTTGTCTTGTCTTGTCTTGTCTTGTCTTGTCCCTTTGGTAGGGACAAGACAATTCTCTTGTCTCAAGCCTTGTCTACTTGTCTCCAGTCCATCCACTGAGCTGCACGGTAAAGAGAATCTGGGCCCTGGAGTCTTCATCTTGGACTAAATGGACTCAGGAGCCCAGGAGCCCAGGCCAAGGCAGGCCAGGATTGCCTCCTCCTTCTCTCCCCCACCCAGAGCCTGCCTGGCGTCAGCATGATGATGTCACCAGACTGCAGGAGACACACTGCCTGCCTGATGAGGTCACCCTACGGGCGTGTGATGGCCAGGCGAGGCCAAACCCACGGACCCTTCTTCTGCAAGCCTTGTCGAGGCTGGTGGACTCCAACTTACTAGGCATTCCTCCTCCTGACCTTCCCCGCCCTCCTCCCAGGAGCACCAGGACGCTGGTCAGGAGCCTTGGTGACTCAGAAGCTGCCACACAGCAGCAGGCCTAGCCACAGCCGCCACCACCTTGCGCAAGGTAGAACAGGCCCAACTGGCCAGACGGGATCCCTGCCCTCAGCCTCCCCCACCCCTGGCCAGGCCCCCTCGGGCCTCTTTGGGGCCCTGCCCTTTGTGTACCCCACCCGCTCCCAGACAGGCCCTCCATTCCTGGAGCTGGCTGACTGGCTGCACCCCACCCTGGGTACCTGGGTCCCAACTTTCCTTTCTGTGTGAGGCCTGGCCTCTGGCCTCTGGCCTCAGAAGAGGAAACTGAGGCTGGCACCTGCAGATACCCAGCCATGGCAGCATTGTTGTGGAAGAAATCTTTTTTTTATGAGGGCTTTTATCCATCAGCATCCTCTGCTGGTACATATAGGGTGCACACAGGCATCCTCATGCTGGGCCTGGGAGAAGGAGGAAGGAGTAAGTTTGTGTCTTCTGGGTCTGAATGTGTGTGTATCTTTGGTCAAGGGCCTGCTGCTCATTCTAGCTCATGTGCATGTAAGCCTACCTTCTTCCATGAACTGAACAGTGTTTCACACATATATGTGTTCAAATCTGATCCTCAACGGAGTCCTTGTCCATGCTTTTCTATACCCAGAGGGAAGAGCCACACATTGGTGTGTGAACGTGTGCACACGCACTGTGACATGAGCGTTTCACACCCCTGTAAGCATGGCATGCGAGCCTCTCTTGAATAACTCTGCACACAGAGTAAATATTTTCACGTCATCTATCTTGGCTTCCGCATGTCTATCTGTCACAGCTGCCCTTGGTCAGTATGTGGCTCTGAGCCTTCGCCTATGTGGCCCCTGGCCACCCTCCTCGCCTTACCCTCACACTTCAGGGCAGATTCATCACAGGCTCCAGGTGGAGGTACCCAGAGATGAGGTCACAGGCCCTCAGGGGGATGGGAAATTGCCACCAAACCTCCGACAGAACAAAACCAAAGCACTCTCTCCCTTACTCCTCTGGTTCTCACTACAGGGACTCCCACCCTTCTCACCACCCCCAGCCACTCCCCTAGGCCCCCTAGTACCTCTGGCCCCCCAAGGAGGCCTCACCCTGGGAATCTGTCAGGGCTCTGTTGCCACCACCAGAAAAACCAGCTTCAGCTCCAGGCCTGGGGTAAAGGCTGTGTGGTGTGGGTTTAGTGGGAAGGGGGGGGGACACCTGCTTGGGGGTTAGGGGAGGGGTCCGAGTTGTCTAGGGTCTCATTCTCCTGTTTAACTCTTGTCTCGCCTTACCCCTGTGCTCCTGATCCACTGGACACAACTGTGAATGTAGGCGAGTTTGGGGTAAGAAAGATATAGAAAGAAAGCACCAAAGCCCCCCAACCAGGATAGGTGCCATAAACAACACAAAAAGCCTTTTTAGGTTCCCCCTCCCCCCTATAACCTTGGCCTTGGAGAACTAAAGAACTTGGAAAACCACAAGACTTTCCCTGGCTGCCTTTATCCACCTCCCTCGCTTACCCCCCATTGTCCTAAGCCCCCCAGCTTAGTGAGAGCTTCCCAACCCCGGGCAAAGCGCCCACTGCAGATTACTGTCTGGGGAGGGGGCACAGCAATCATAGAGTGAGAGGAGAACAATGCGGGAGGATGAGCCTGCAGGCAACCTGCTCGGGCCCAGACACAGCTCCCAGCATAGATAAGTCCCCTAAACCCCCCCGGAGCCAGAGTCTGAGCCCCGCTGAGTCACCACAACAGCCACACTGCGGGTGGGAGACCCAGAGTTGGGTTTCTCTCAAACTCCGAGATGTTCGCCTCCCCCCACCCATCACGCTGCTCCCACTCCCCTCCCCCACCTCTAAGGCCAGCTTGCACCACCCCAGCTCAACAGTCTCAACCCCAGTTCTCTGGACACATGGATGGGGGTGGGTACGAAACCATGGGAAAAGCTGCTGAGGCCCACAGTTCCCAGGTGTCTCTTGCTCAGTGAGAGGGAGTCCAGCACCCTGGCTACAGCCTACCGCTGGGAGGTGTAGGGATGATTCTCTGTTCTGAACTTCTCTTATTTTACATGCTGCTCCCAGATCTAGACCCCAAAGCACCTCTCCCCTCCCTCCTGATTCACTTGCCCCACTTCACCTTCCCCCTCTCTGCTTAGACTTTGTGGCCAGGGCAAGGGTATGGTTTGGTGGCCAAAAAAGATGGTCACCCACTACACACCCACTGGCCTTGCTCCTCGCTGTGCTTGGCCCCATTCATTTGTCTGGGGGAATCACTGATTCCGGGGCTGTGGTCCAGGACATACTATGCTCCTTACCATTATTTTTGTGGCTGGAGTCTTCTCAGCCAGGCCCCTTCAAACACTAGGGTGGAGCCAAGGGCACTGGGGCCAAGGGCTTCCCTGGGATTCTCCCAGTTCTTGCCACACAGGCAGGGAAGAAAGCTTCCCTGGGTTTGGGTAGGTCCTACAGGAAAGGGCCTGCTCCCTTCTGTAAACAAGAATAAAAAAGCAGGTATGGAGCCCCTCCCTTTCTAGGATGCTAACCTCAGTCAGAAAGCTGATGCTAAGGACAGAGCTCAGGATTCAGAGAACCACTCACTCTCTGGTCCTGCAGGGACCACTGGCACCAAACATAGACCTAAGGACTGAGACCCTAGCCCCTAGCAGGGGGTTTCGATAGATTTAAGGCCTTCAGCTCTAGAGCAGGAGATGAGGGAGGGAGAAGGGAGGGGACCTCACCCGGAAACTCATCCCATTAAGGAGAGACAAAGAGCTGTGGTGTTGGAGGCACCTCCCAAGCCTGGGCTTCTCTTTCTGTCAGGGGTGGGGCAGGGCCCTGGGGCTTAGAGCTCTAAAGGCCCACAGGTTGGGGGAGCAGGTTGCAGAAAGGCAAAGAAAGGAGCTGGGGATTTAGCTCAGCGGCATAAGTGCCTGCCTGGCAAGCTCGAGGTCATGAGTTCAATCCCCAGTATCACAAAGAAGAAAAAAAAAAAAAGCAGTATCCTGGGGAAAGATCTCCATTCCCATTAGAGCTAGGCCAGGAACCCTTTCCCCCTTCTGTCTCCACAGACACATTGCCCACTCTTCCAACACCCCAGCACGTCCTGTTAGCCAGGGGCTGGACAGTCAGAGTCTAAGGATTCAGAGATAGAAGATTGAGCCCTACTTCTTGGTCTATTGAAATTAAGTTTCTTAGTCACCCATGGTCACCTGGCAGTTCAATAGCAGACATGAGATCAGAACCCAAGAACTGACTCCTCAGTCCAAGGATTTTTTGAAAATGTAGAACATTTCAGGTTCCTGGGGTTCCCAAGAAGCATTCACAAGAGCCAGAGTGGAGGTGGTGGTAGAAGTGGGACCATCTGATCCTTGAGCTAGAAACGTGAGGTCTAACCTAGTTCCCAGCTCTAAAGGCAAGCTTTAACCCTGTGCATTACACAGTAGCTGCAGAGTGGTCTCTTCCTAGGTATCGGAATCCTGGGGCAAAGTAGGCTTCTTCCTGCAGGCACTGGGGGAGGTCAGAAGTAATTTCCTAATGATAAGGGGTCACCTTTCCCCTTCCCTGAGCTTCTCTTGGAAAGAACAGTTTTGCTTCATGGAGAAGAAAGATAGGAATGATGTCTTATTCACCAACCTCTAGTACCCTTGCTATACCCAATGTGCATACAGTGAGGAGTCAGGAGACAGGACACTAATCCTGGTTATGCTTCTAACATGTGTGACCTTTTTTTTTTTTTTTTTTTTTTAAATCAGTACCGGGGATCGAACTCATGACTGCCTGCTTGGAAGGCAGGCGCTTATGCCGCTGAGCTAAATCCCCAGCCCAACATGGGCGATCTTGCACATCTCACCTGCCTATCTGTTTTGCCATCTGTAAAACAAAGAAGTTGGAGTGATCTCTTTGATCCCTTCCAAGTCCTGAGACAAGACTCCATTCGGCAGGTGTGGGTAGACCCTACAGGAAGAGTGACTGCTGGGTTCTTTGGCCCCGGCAACAAGCCCCATCTTCTTGGCCCAAACTAGAGAGAAGGGTTGCTTGGAAGATGGAAATTAAGACATAGGGCAATGGCAAATAGATATGGCAGGGGATGGGTCTCCAGATCCTGAGATTGGAGGCTGGGTCAGTGATCTTCCCATTGTGAGACTAGAGTGAGCAGCCCTCAACCCTGCCAATGGGTACCCAGGCTTTGTTCTCTTCCTAACAGCTTCATTTGGGCTTGGGGGTGGGGGAGTCATGGTCAGGGCCCGCTGAACAACTGAAGCTCCTTCTCTCCTTCTTTGGAGACTGAGGATCCTGTCCACACAGGCCCCAGTTTTCCAATGACAAAGATTCTGTTATTCATTACTCTATGAATAGCATACAGCATCCCTCTATGGCCTCACCATGCACATTGACACAAACCCTCAGAGACCCCTACTCTGAAGGGTACACGTTCCTGTCATTTGTGTCTGCTCCACTTACATTAGACAAGCAGGAAGTACAGAGAAATACAGGCATCTAACTGAGGAAATGAGGGACAAGGGATGAACAAAAGGGACCACACCCTGTCCAGGAAGCCCCCTACCCCAGACCTTCAGCCCTCTATACAGCTGCCCTGGCACCTAACGGTGTATGTGCTCAGGGAAGGAGAAGGGCTACAAAAGTGTGTTCAACTTTCCCATAGTCATCAGCAGGCACCCCAGTCCTGATACCCTAGATAACCCTAAAATGAAGAGGAGAAACAAAAGCCCCATCAGCCAGAGATGTAGATCAGTAGCACAGAGGCTGCCTGGCAAGTGCAAGGTCCCACTACGGAAAAAGGTCCCAGTACATTCCTACTACAGAAAAAGAAATGCCCCATCTGCTCCCTGGACATCAAGCTTCCTGCCTCAATGACTATGGAGGCCAGCTCAGCCCTGAGTCAGCCCCTGCTCTCAACTGCAGTTTGCGAGCCCTGGCACAGGCCAAGGCACCTCTAGGGGGGTCTGGGGTGAACAGGGTCCTCACCAGTTCCACCCCCTTGCCCACTTACCCTGGGTCACCATATCTACATCTACTCCCACTTCCACCAGCTCAAGCTTTGGCAAAGGAGGTCAAGGACCCCAGACATGATAACCTGCTTGGGGGTCAAGAGGGGACCTGAAGGGGAAGAAATACAACCGGCTGCTCTGAGGGCACTGCTGGCACTTGGGATGAGAGACATTGGCTCTTCCATCCAGAATCCGGGAAAAAGAATGTTCTTTTGTGCGTGCGTGAGTGCGTGCATGTTTATGGATTTGTGTGTGCGTGTCTGTGCCAGGCTGAGCGCAGAAAGCTGGGGTCCTGATGGTTCAGGCACGTCCTACCTGTGAATGATGCCAGGAGCAGCAGCAACAGCAGCCAGGCTTCAGGCCCCCACATCTCGGCTCCCAGGGACAGGGCCATTGGCTGGAAGGAAACCTGCCCAGCGTTTCTGAAGTTCCACCGAGTTCTCCCTGGGAGCCGGTTCTAGAGCTGGATGAGGCACGACCCAGAAAACAGGAGGCCGTGGATTGCCTGGATGCTGACGTATCTGTCTATCCCACTTGGGTCTCTGCTAGGGGACCCAGCCCTATTCTACCCACCCAGCCGTGGCTACCCCCAGAAGCCGTGATCGGAGCTCCGAGCTCCCCCAGAGCTGCTTCCCACGCCGTGGCCAACAACGACGGCAGAAACCTGGGAACCTGCTCAGCAGGTCAGAACAGGTGCGTCTCTGGGGGCTGGGCCTGGCACTGAGACTCAGCAGCCACCGCCCCCACGGCCTGAGCTAGCTAATGGGCGCCAGAGAGGGAGGGCAGGCGGAAGGACCTGAGTGGGGGCAGTGGGATCCCATCCTCAGCTCTGGGCTTCACCTGCGAGTGTGTGGAAGGGGCTGTGAAGGGAGCGGCAAGGGCGGGGGCAGGAAGGGTCACGCTGTCTCAGAGAGGGAGGCACCAGGCCTGGCCAGGACAAATAGGGGCAAGGCCCTTGTGTGAAGCTTGGCTGGAGACCTTGCTGAGTTCCCTGAATTTCTGCAGGAACTCAGCTTTGGAGCCACGGGATCAACATTGGCCAGAACGAAGGAGGATCCTCCTGCCTGCTGGCCCATATATTGCATTCTTCAGAGGGGAAACGGATCTTGAGAGTGAAAGGGATTTTCCACAGGACACACAATTTTTGTTTTGTTTTGAGACAGGGTCTCACTATGCAGTTCAGACTGCCCTTGAACTTACTATGTAGTCAAGGCTGGCACTGAACTCGCGGTGACTCTACCTCAGCACCCCCCAAATGCTGGGATTATAGGCCTGCACTACCATGCCTGAGCAGAGGACACGCAAATCTTAAGATCATGGTTTGCTCAGACAGCTGTGTCCCTAAGGCAAGGAACTAGTTTAAAGACCCCTAAGAGAGGACCAGGGATTTAGCTCAGTGGCAATGTGCCTGCCTGGCAAGTATGAGGTCATAAGTTTGATTTCCCATACCTAAAAAAAAAAAAAAAAAAAAAGACCCCTGAGAGAGCCAGCAGTAGTGGTGCACACCTATAATCCCAGCACTAAAGATTTTTTTCCCCAGCACTAAAGATTCTTGCAAGTCTGAGACCAGCCTGGACAAAGTGAGCTCAAGACCGGCCTGAACTGCATAGCAAGACACTGTCCCAAAAAGACCAAAAAACAAACAAACAAAAAAACCCAAAAAAACTCCTAAAAAAGAACCTAAATGCTCGCTCCTGTCTGATCTCACCCTTACACTGTAGAGCAGAAGCCAGGGACCAAGCAAGGAATTCACCCTATACATAGATGCTTGTCTTCCCTCTGGATTTAGATGAGCAGCACAGCACCTGCCTGGTAAGCACAAGGCCCTAAGTTTGATTCCTGGTTTTAAAAAAAAAAGGGAGGGTAGGGTGGTGTGGTGTCGGGGGGAGAGCTGGGAATATAATTCAGCTCAAAGGCTCTGGTTTCAATCCCAAGTACAGTAATATACACACACACACTGTCAGTAAGGCAGAATCATTTCATTTACAGTATTTTCTTCTACTCCCCCACCAACCCTATGTGTCAAATCATTTTTGTTTATGGTGAGAGAATCAAAGGCCTTATTGCATGTAAGCACTCTACCACTCTACACCTCCAGCCACTTACCTGTCAAATTTTATTAATATCTCAAAAGTGACCTCAAATACCATCTCTCTCATGAAGCCTTCTCAGCTCCTCCCACCCCCAAATTAATCTTTCTCTGTTCTATTCGCCCTCAGCCTTTGCTCGTCCCTTTATTATAGCTTATGTACTCATAATTTGTGCACATCTTATCTCCTTAACTAAATTGTAAGCTTTAATTCAAGGAACAATGATTGAAGCCTGCTGAGTGCCAGGGCTTTGTAAATATGTTACACTAAGGGCCAGGAGGAAAGTTGCAGTCTGTGAACTCCTGGAAAGTCAGGCTTGTTTTACAATCACATCTCAGGCGTGGATGCTTGGGTAGTTTGTAGCACCTAATGGGCACTGAGTGCACTTTTGTCAATCGACTGCATTGCTGAATAAATGACCAGTAGTATGGAGAAGGTGGTGAAGGAACATGAGTTACTATCTCAAACTGGGTTGAGATCTGGATGTCAACCCTGCCTCTGGGCTGTGACACCATCTCTGGCTTTAGGTCACAACTCTCTGCAGTGGAAGTCCTGCAGTCCTCTCTTCTTTGAGGACTGTTTTCTGCAGGCTGAAAGCCAGTACTCCCCAGTTTCTCTCCACCTCCACCTTGGCAAACCCCTTCCCCTCTTCAGAACTCTGGTCTCCACCTATGCCAGGGGGACAACCCCACCCCGATGCTGCTTTGAGATCCAGTGCATCGGGGTAGGGTAGGGCCGGGAGGAAGGGGAGGATGAGCATCCTGCAGTATAATTATAATTATCACACCTTGGATCCTATCACCTGCTTTCAGAGGAGCTCTTTTCCTTCCCACGGATTCCCCCCTCCAGGTACAGGAAACTATAGGAGAAACTGAGGCATGGGGCTGGGAAAGCAGTTAGATCACAAGCTGGCTACACGGTCTCCTGCAGCCTTTCCATTCAGTGTGTCCCTTCTTCCAAAGTGCCACCAGTCTGGACATCTCTGAGCCCGCAGAGGGACCCCTCTGTCACTCACCCCAACCCCAGCCATATAGTGCACTGAAGGAAGAACTTCCCACAGGGAGAGTTAGGGTGAGACCCATACCCAGGTCCTCATCGGTAAACACCAGAGGCAGCTGTGAAATCAAGGCTAAGCAGGACACGGGAGTCTGGCTACCACCCAGGCCTTGAGTGAGCCCTCTCTCCTCTTCTCAGACATATGTCCCTGTCCCTCTATCCCCTTATACCCGCAAACCTGAACCAAGTCTCACAAGGGCCACACTCCTGGGGATTATGCCTCATACTTAGGCCTTTCTTACCCACTTCTGGGATAAAGCTTGGGGAAGTCCTGTTCCAGGACAGGGGCTGGGAGAAAATGCCTCCCTAAGATTTTCAAAATCAGTGCCTTGTGAGTTTCTCTTCCACACTGACTCTCCATTCCCTCATGCCACTCAACACTTACCCTCCTCCCACCCACATTCTGAGCCTGAAGAATTGGGGCAATTCAAGCCATGGTGGCATCTTTAGCACGTGTATGTGTCTGTGTGGCATTACTGCTTGTATGCCTGTGTGCATACATTCATTCAACAGATTTTGTTTTCTTTTGCTGTGCTGGGGATTAAACCCAGAGCTTCCTGCATGCTCAGGAAGCATTCTCTGTCTGAACCACACCACCAGCTTTCAACAGACATTGAGTACCTCTTAGTGTCAGGCTCAAAGAGGCGACAGAGACATACAACAGACAGTTGTGCACCCAGGGAGTCCCCAGCCAGAAGAAGACAGGCACATAAACATCTATAACACATTCTCTCCAACATCATGTGCCTTCTGTGTGTCTCTGTGGATGCATGTCATATGCATCCCCAGAGCTGGCTGTGTGTGTAACTGTGGATGTTCACTAACTGTGTATTGTATGTCCCAGCATCCGCTTGAACCTGCCTCTGTCCCCATGACAAGTTGTACACCTAAGCCAAACCGGTTGGAGTGGGTTGTGCAGAAATTTCTGTTTGTGTCAGTGGGACCTGAGGTGAGTCAGGGAGGGACAAGGATGGGTGGGGTGGGGTGTGGGTGAAGAGTGAGAGTGAGGGTCGGATTGAATGATCAGGGAGGGTGAGAGTGGGTCAAAGTGGAAGGGCTGGGGTGGGGTGTGAGGAGGATGAGGTAGACCAGAGAGCTCCTGGATGAGTGACATCCTGTTTGTCCAGGGAAATCCCAGTCAAGTAAGAGTCAGAGGCTGGTGGGGAGACCCTTGAGGTTTGGGAGGAAGAGTGAATAATAAATGAGAATGCACGTAGGTGGAAAATGAATGCGAATTCAATGTTTGCAGTCCATTTCTGCATGGCGTGGTCTCTTGACAGAGTAAACTATTCCTGATTTGCTCTTTGCCTTGGCTCCAAACAGTCTGTACAGAAAGACACTGAAGAGCTGATTGATGCGATGGAAGATTACTGACACAGGACTTGATTCCATCCCAGGACAGAAGTTACTGCAGGGAGCAGCAACAAATTCGTGCCTCCTGCTGCTCCAGGGGACACCTCCCGCCCTGGAGGCATGGTAAGAGACCTATGCAGGATGCAGGGACGCTGCTGCTTCTTCTCTGCTGACAATTACCTTCATTCCTCTCGAGGGCCAGCTTCACTGTGCAGTACTGAGATGGTAACATCATACTCTTCAGGATTTTTCATCTAAACATTGCCATGTGCTGTGTTGCTCTTATCTACTGGTTCCCTGATACCCAGCACCATCCTTTACCAAAGCCACATTTCTGGTTGCCTCACAGCATCTCCCCAACCTCAGGGGGCCTAAGCCAGAGTGAAAAGAAGTCACATGTGAGACAAGGTGCAGTTGGGCCCTGCTTCTCAATAGGTGCAAAGTCCCACCTCCTTGCTCTCACCTAGGTTCTGTGAACACATTCCCACAGAGGCAGGGAGCAAAGCAGTGCACTGAGAGACAAATGGTTCATTATTTCACTCTGTGTCTCTGGATGGGCTGGCACTTTTAGAAGGCTCTTGGAAGCCAAGTGTAGTGACGTATACTTGTCCCAGAACTCTAGGAAGCCGGAGGGTTGCAAGTTCAAGATCAGCCAGGGCAAGTTAGCAACTTAGCAATACTCTGTCTCAAAATTTAAAAAGTAAAAAAGGCTGGGTGTGTAGCTCAATATGAAGGCTCTGAGTTTAATCTTGTACTGCTGCAATGAGGAGGGGGCAGGAGAAAGATCCTAAGAATCTGGTAATAAAATGGATTTTGGAGAAGACCTGGATCATCCTCTTCATTGACCCCATCCCCACACCCAGTTACAGAAAGAGCAACGTTTTGGGGCCCTATGGAAGCGGCTCCCAGGGCCCAGCCTAGATGACACTAGTACTCTGGAGGTTCTCACACTCTAGTCTCCAAGCACCTAGCTTGCATGCTGATGACACAGCCACAAAGAACCAGGAGCCCTTCACCCCACATTCCCTTTCAACTTTCACATCAGCAGGTCATTATATACCACTGCAGATGCTGTCCTAGGATGTAAAGTATATGTCACACAAGGGCAGATTGGCTGATTTTCTCCCCTATCCCCACCTCTCCACATTCTGTTTTCTTTTCTGACTCCTCCAATATATATATGGCTTTGGTTCAAACTGGCCAGAGGAGGTAAAAGTTCTGGGTTGCTTTTCTCCCTGGGTCTAGCACTGGTGCAGCAATAGTCACCTGTCTCTACTACGTGGGCCTGGAAGAGACACAGAACTGGAGGGGGTACCCCCAAAGAATATAGGAGGTTCAGGCTCCATGTCCAAGTGATATGCCTACTGCCAAGGACTCTGAGTCACGGTGGAAGCTGGGAAGAAAAGGAAAACAAAACTGGGAGAGAAAAGCTAAAAAGCCCACTGGGGTAAAGAGTTCCTATTTCTCCCAAAAGGTAGGAAATAAGACTTGGGTAGAATAACCAAAGACAGGCAAAAGCAAAAGCCTAAAATGGGCACATAGGCCAATCAAGTTGAAGCCAAGTGACTTTCCCCCTTAGCTCCTTGCCTAACCTTTGGAGTGTGTTAGATCTGGCTCCAGCCATTGGGAGGCGAGCCAGTGAGGAGTCTTAGGAAGAAAATGGGCTTTCAGATTTTTTGGGTATGTATGGTGCTGGGGAATGAACCCAGGGCCTTATGTGTGCAAGGCAAGCACTTCAACACTGAGCCACATCCCCAGCCCTGACTTTCAGATTTCTGTCAAGGATATTAGAAGTTAGTTAATTTGCATCTTTAAGAGATTTTTATCGGGCTGGGGATTTAGCTCAGCGGCATAAGCGCCTGCCTTGCAAGCAGGCAGTCGTGAGTTCGATCCCTGGTACTGATAAAAAGGAAAAAGACAAAAAGAAAGAGAGAGATTTTGATCATAGCCTTGGAAAACCAAGGATCCCACCTGTCTAGGAAAAGTATAGCTGGGTAGGCAGAGTATCTCAAAGCAATGATGGCTCTCAGCTGTAAGATACAGGTGGGTACCAGTTTCTGGTAACCTTCTGGTTTAATTGTGCCTTCCTGCCTGTACCCTTCCCATACTGTGCTCTCTGACAACCAAAAGCTGGGGTCAGGAACAAAAAGCCTGCTAAGCTGCTGGCCCCCTGAATCACATGCCCACTTCCACTGAAGCCTTGGCCTTTCTCTTCAGCCTCAATTCTCAGGCATAATAGAGACCAAGTTGATGTATGGAAGCCAAAGGCAAAAGTGGCAGCCATCATTCCCAATAATCCAGCCAGACAGGGGCCACAAACCCTATTTCTGTGCCACCACTGCTGGGCCACGAGTAAATCTGCATTTCTTCCAGCGGTTTAATTGAGTCAGCTTGGATCTGGGCTTTGATACTCTTTACTGGGTCCTGGAGGGAGAGTTAAGTTCAGGGAGCTGGTTGAACAAAAGGCAGGTATCAGGGAGGGGCAGAGTCTGTTTTTCTCACTCCTCCCCCATTTCACCCCCACCCAGCTTCTAAGGTTGGGCAGCTTCTGCTGTGGATCTTATCAGGAAAAACTCCCTGTCGTTAATCCTAAATTCCAGGTGCCACGGTGCCTCAGTTTCCTTGTATTGTATGAGCCTGATGAAGCAAGATGAAATAATTCCTCTTACTAGGACACTGTAGAGAGAAGCTGACCAAGCCTCAAGTATTTTTCCTTCTGAATCCACTCAACGAAGCACACCAGCGGGCATGCACATATATTCTATTCCTACTTTCATCCTCTAACTCCATTCTGTGTGTGTGTGTATGTGTGTGTATATGTGTGTGTGTATGACTCTGAGAAACTGGGTTCTACTACCCTCTAGTGGCCAGAACTAATGAGAGGCCTCTCCCACGCTTTACAGCAGAAGGTGCTAGATACCTACTGGATAAACCAACAGTACATTTTATAAAGGAGAGCACTGAGGAGGCCTAGAGAGTCAGGGGAAATAGTTTGGACCTCAGCCCAAGTCTCCCGACTCCACTTTCACTTCTTCAGTCTCTGACTTCTTTCCTTTCTCCGCTCAGGAAAGCGAGTGCGAGTTAGAAATCCTGGCGCTGGGAGGATTCGGCTCCTGCCACGGAGCAACATCTGCCTCGCTAGTATCCTAATCCCAAATCAGTTCGCAGCTTCGGCTACAGGTGTTCTTCAAAAACTGTTTGCTCCCTGAATTTCTGAGGTTAACAGTCTTTCAGGATGCTCGCAGATCACGGGCTTATCCGGTCGTCAGGGCAACATCGTGGTCCCACCCCCTAGCGCCACTTTGCGACTTCGGTTTGCAGCAGTCGCGCTGCGGCTGCAGGGTTGCTGAGCAACGGTGGAGTGCGGGGCGGTGTCTGGATCTACCCTGGTGTGTCTAAGTGGGGGTGCCACCTGCCCTCGCTCCGCTCCCGGGCCTATGGCGGCTACGGCGCCTGGGGTTCGGGCTGGGGGCTCGGGCTGGACCTGGCGGCCAGTGGCACGCGATGCGCTTCTGGCTCGGGCCTTTCATTCATGCACCGAACTGGGCGGTCGGTTCTATCTGGTGGGGGGGCTCCTAGCAGGTGGAACGACAGTGCCCAGCAGTGACACGGTGCTCTTCGACCCGGCGGACGCCCAAGCCGTGCGCTTGGGCGCCCAGGGGAGTGCCCCGCGCAGTCACCACGACGCAACATCCTTGGGCGGCCGTTGGCTCTGCATCGTGGGTGGCTGGGACGGTTCGCGGCGCCTGGCTACCGTGGTCGTGCTGGACACGGAGCGTGGAGCGTGGGAAGAATGGAAAGCGGCCCCTGACAACTGCCCCCCAGCTGGTCTGAGCAGTCACACGTGCACTCGTCTCTCTGACCGAGAGCTGTGGGTAGCCGGCCGAGAGGGCGGGGTTCGCACTCAGCGACGCTACGGAAGCCTCTACAAGTTAAAGCTGGACCCTGGCGCCCGAACCTATTGGTATGGCACCCCTCCCACCAAACCTCAAACCCTCTCTATCCAAACTCTAAAGGGGCTGGGGATTTACCTCAGCGGCATAAGCGCCTGCCTTGAAAGTGAGTTCGATCCCTGGTACCCATAAAAACGAAAAAGACAAAAAAAAAAAAAAAAAAAAAAGGCTCAAGAAAAGCCTCGGGCAAGTTAAGTTAGCCACAAACTCACTTCCTCACTGGCTTTCCCAGATCTGCCATATCTAAAGCAGCAGAGCTCTCCAATATAACCTTCCCAGGGGTCCACTCCGGGCCTCCTTTCTATCCTTGACAAGAGGAATTGGGGGGAAAGCCCCATTCAGGCCTGCATTTCTGCATATCCACAGCTACAAGGAAGAAGGCTGCCACACGGCCTCTCGCTCAGGTCACTGTGCTGCCCTGCTGCAAACTCCCGGGCTCCACCCAGGTCATCAGCTTTTGCTCTTTGGGGGCTGCAATTCAGCTGAACTAGAAGTAGCTGGGCAGTGGACTCATGGGAAGATTAAGGTATTATCTATTCAAATCTTAAGATGAAAAGGGCTAAAATTGTGATGCCCAAGTTCCTTCAGACAGTCCCTTCTTTCTCCCCAAGGAGCAGCCACCTGTTGCCCCTCAGTTGACGGAACAGCTTGCAAGGCTTGTAAGCAGTAAACAGGGGTCCCGACAGGGGCCCCGGGGACTGCGGCATCACTCCTGTTCTGTGGTGGGGCCCTTTGCTGTGCTGTTTGGTGGAGAAAGTCTGACCAGAGCTAGAGACAAGATCTGCAATGACCTCTACATCTATGATACTCGTGAGAGCCGTGAGCATGGCAGGTGGCTTGTGGGGCTGGGGGTGGGGTGGCACAGAACCAAAAGACTTCAAAAAAAAGGATGCTGAATAACTGAGTGGTAGGAAGAACTAACAAGAGTTAAAGGAGTACATAAAATAATAAAACATTTCAAAATGCCCACAAACCAAGTGAAGAGAAATATAATGGGCAAGCATTTGGTTAAGTTTTCACGGGTTATTGCCTCAATAACCATCCTCTGCCCCTACTCAACAGGCAAATCTCCTTCCCTGTGGTTCCACTTCCCCTGTGCAGACCGTGGGCTGAAACGTGTGGGCCATCGCACCTGCCTCTGGAATGATCAGCTTTATCTGCTTGGGGGCTTTGGTGAAGATGGCAGGACAGCATGCCCACAGGTCTACACCCTGGATCTCTCTGTCTAGCAACAGTGCCACAAAGCACTACCATCAGAGCTGTCTGCCTCGCTTCAAAGGTTTATTAAATTCAATGTGAGAGTTAGTATTTGTCTCTGAATCCTTTTCTTTGGGGTGGGGACAATATATAGAAACATCTTTATCTGCAAGGGAAAGGACAAAGTATAGGTCCTTTGTGATACTCTAAACTACTGACCAGGGGCTGGGGATTTAGCTCAGCGGCATAAGCACCTGCCTTGCAAGAAGGTGGTCATGAGTTCAATCCCCGGTACTGGAAAAAAGGAAAAAAAAAAAAACTATTGACCTGATTGATGGTAACAAAAACCACAAATCATATGCTGTCCTTGCCCTTAAACTGGAATAAAGTTTCAGGCTACAGCTAAGCATTCTGACCAAAACATTTAATTAACAACAAAAAAATATTACAATAGCAGAGAAAATAATAATAATAATAATAAAGAGAAATCAGAAGTGGGAGTCAGGGTAGAAAAAATGCAGAGGCCTGATCCCTAAGAGACCAACACTCCAGCTGAGCTGGCCTTAGCCCCAGCCCCTTCCGAATTTTCCTTGGCTGCTGGCTTCTCATCTTCTCCCATGAGACGAATGTTGTGCTTTTCCCGGAATTCATTGAGTTCTTTTCCCTTTGCCTGAAGCTGCTGGGTCAGCGTCTCGATGATTTTCTGTATCTGCAGGGCAAATGAACTAGAAGTAGCTGGGCAGTGGAGCTGCCTCTCAGGCTTCTCCTCTCCCTTCTGGAATGTATGGTAAGGGAAAGTCAAAGAGATGACTCTTCTACACCTAGCTCAGACACAAAAATGATTCCTTTCTCAAACACAGTGGTTATACATTTTAATACAAGAACTTAAAATGTTACTTATAGCAGTCCCAAGGCTTTAATCAATGAGTCCAAGGAAACTCTATTATAAACTAATTCTTCAGGTGATTTTGACATAGATATATCTGGACCACACTGCTCTAACTCTGCTCAATTCAACTACATCAAAGAGCCAATGAGGAAGGGTACAGCTAGCAATTCCTCATCTAAGCAGCTGGATTTAGCAGAGTGCAAATAACACAGGCTACTACCTTCAATATGAGTTTCTTTTCTTTTTCTTTTTTTTTTTTTCTTTTTCTTTTTCTTTTTCTTATAGGTACTGGGGATCGAACTCACGACCGCACACTTGCAAGGCAGGTGCTTATGCCACTGAGCTAAATCCCCAGCCCCCAATATGCGTTTCTACCCAGACTCCCTGCCACATTCCCTAGGTCCCTGGGCTCCCCTTCATTATCCCTTGGTTGCCCAAAATTTCTACTTGGGATTCTTGCTCACTTACCTGCTCCTTGTTATTCTCCAAGGCAGGCAGCACCTCTTTGACAGTCCGCTCCACCAGCACACCTCCAACCATGCGGAAGCACTTGCGAGTCTCATCTACCTCCTTCAGTGTGTCAATCACTAGGCTGGAGTAGGGCAAGGCAGGACTTCAGATTTCACTCCCACTCTACTGCACCCCTGTTACTAAACAGCCTGCCCACCTCTTCTACTCTGATCTTCTCACCTGTGCTCATTCAATTCCATCTCCAGCTCAGCTGCTTTAGATGCTAGGCCCCGCTGTTCTTGCCGAAGGCGGTTAAAGCCAGCAATTACCTTAGGTATAAGAAAAGAGACAAGACAGTGGAAACGACAGGCAGTAAAGATAGTATGTAGGGTGGCAAGTTTCACAAAGATGCAACAAGGGATACCTACTTTGGAAATGGGGTTGGACACAAGTTTGCAACTTCTTAGGTCTGCATTACATAGTAGCCACTTACTGAAAGATCTGCTAGGCACCAGGAGATATAACTAGAGGATTTGGCCTCTGGCTAACTGTAGCTAATAATCTGATGAAGAAAACATTTCTGATGTAAGGCTGGGATGTAGCTCAGTTGCAGAGTCATTGCCTCGTATGCAAAAGGCCTGACATTCAAACTCCAGCAATGCAAAAAAAAAGAAACAAACTGATGGAATGGTGAGTTGTTGGGGAACCCTTTTTTTCCCCCCTCATTTTTGTTTTTCAGGCAAGGTCTCCCTATGTATACCAGGCTGGTCCTGTACTCATGATGATCCTCCTGCCTCAGCTTCCCGGGTGCTGAGAATACACGCATGTGCCACCATACCCAATTTAAATTTTGACATGCAGTTTCACTAAACCGCCAGGCTGCTCTCAATCTCTTTTTCCTCCTGCCTCAGACTTTCAAGTAGCAGTGATCACAGACATGTGTCGCTGTGCCTGGTCAGATGTCTTTGCTAAAGCTTGAAGGATAGAAGTTAGGGATAGTGGGAAGATGAGGCCAGAACAAACCTCTTAGTAACATTTGTAAAGGCAGAGAGGTGATTACTACCAGCTCCTAGTTCTCCAGAAACTGGGCAAAGAACAACAGATGAAAACCAGACCATGCACTAACACTACCACCACAACCCTCACATCCAGTACGAGGTTCTTATGACTCTCTAGAATGAAGTATGAAAAGTAGGAGATGCAATATGAGAAGAAAATGGGAGAAAGGGAGGTTTGTAGGATGGCAGAAAAATTTGAAATTCAGAAACAAAAGATCAGGTTTCAAGTTCTGCCTCTGTCACTTCCTGGCAGACATTTAATTGTATGGTTCTCAACCCTGGCTACCGGTTAGGATCACCTGGGGAGCATCTGAAAAAAAAAAATGAGCCTCTGAACAGCTACACAATTATTTATAGACAGGTATGGTGGCATACTCCTGTAATCCCAGCACTCGGGAGGCTGAAACAAATTCAAAACCAGTCTGTGTTAGAAAGTGAGCGCACTGCCAGCTTGAACTGTGTATCGAGACCCTGCCCCCAAAAGGTACGAAAGATGGATAGACAGACAGACAAACTGATAGATAACATTAGGCTGGTCTCAAATGTGCAATTTTCTTGTTTTAGCCTCAGGAGCAGCTGGGATTACAAGCATGCATCACCAGGCCTGGCTTCCCACATGTTTTTAATAGGCAGCCAGAACTAAAAACCACTGTGTAATACTCTCGAGCCTTACTTTTCTTATCTAGAAAATGTACATAATGATACTGGCAAGGCTGTTGTACCATGTGGACCAAATAGCATGAAACAGCTCTGTAAGAGATCTGCTCATGGTCTTCTCCATAAATCCAGAGGTGCCCCCTCAGACACTTCCATGCAAACCACTGCCAAATCTTTCGTTCTCATTTGTGGTATCTCCAATGTCACTGTCAGAAACACTGCCCTAGTACCAATGACCAACCACCTCCCAGCCATTCATTCATTCATGTAATTCAAAAGCAAGGCCAGGCATGTGGCCACACCTATAATACCAGCACTCAAAGGCCAGTTTGGGTTACACAGTAAGTTCAAGGCCAGCCTGAACTACATGACAAGACCCTGTCTCAAAATGAATAAATTAATTAAATAAAAAAAATAAAGCCAGGGACCCACAACGCAGTCCAGACTGGCCTCGAACTCATGTGATCCTCCTGCCTCAACTTCCCAAGTGCTGGGACTACAGGTGTATGTCACCATCCCAAACTCACCTCCCCTTCATTAGGGCTCTTTATCTCTAATTTGTTCTCTGCAAGGTTCATATTCAGCTAATATAGTCTAAATGGATGGCTGACTTATACCACTCTTACATTCTTTCTACTGCCCAATAAACCAACTAGTCATACCTGACTAAGAGCCAGGCATGGAGGCACATGTTTCTAGTCCCAGTGCTCAAAGAGGCTGAGAAAGGAGGATCCTCACAAGTTTAAGAGCGGCCTGGGCTGCATATTGAACGCAAGGTCAGCCCAAACTACACAATGAGACTCTGTTTCAAAAAACTAAATGGGAAGAAAAACACAAATAGTTGACTAAGAGCTTTCAGAAACTTGCTCCCTTCTCCTACCATCAGCTCTTCATTTTAATCTAATTTAATCAACGCACCTTCAACGAATACTCTGGAAATCAAATTTAGAGGCTGTTTTTCCTTTACCTTCATACCCTATATCAAAACTACTGCATTTATAGTTCATTTTTCTCTGTCAATGCTCCAGATAAAAATCATTTCATTTACTGAGAATGACAGCCCACTCACTCAAGACCAACCTGAATAATATTGTAAGACCCCCCTTCTCATGACCCCCCCAAATTAATTTCCATCTAAGAAAATTCCATGACTAACTCAGAGTCCAGATATTTTCTCTAATGGCCCATTCTGGATGTATACTGTTAAATGTATCAATTAACCAGCTGAAATGTCTACATTTTCTGAGACTGCCCAAATTAATTTTCTTTAGTAATTAGAAGGGCTTATTATTATTATTTTGGTTTTCTGAGACAGGGTTTTACTGTGTAGCCCATGCTGGGCTTGAACTTGTGGCAAATGTCACACTCAGCCTCCCCAGTACTGGTATTATAGGCATAATCCACCACATCAAGCAGGAATTCAAGAGATTTTGTTTTTTTCTCCCAAATGTCAATCTTTCTTCAACATGGGGTGGGGGCATGAGGATTTAAACCCAGGGCCTAATACATGCTAAATGTGTTCTCTTCCACTGAACCATGTCCCCATGTGATATGAATCCATTTCTTCTTAATTTATAAACTTTTAATCAAATACCAAATTAAGATCAGCTAACTACAACTTAACTCTAAATTAAATGCAAAGCAAGCACTTTAAAAAAAAAAAAATGGGGCCAGGGATATGGCTCAGTGGCACAGCACCTGCCTGACAAGCATGAGGTCCTGAGTTTGATTCCCAATACCAAAAAAATTATATTTGAGACAGAGCTCACTATCTAGCCCAGGCTGACCTCAAACTCATGATCCTTCTGCCTGAGTCTTCAGGTGCTGGGCATTACAGGTGTGTACTACCACACTCATCTAAAATAAGTGAATTTTAACCTGCCTGTTTCTGGGATCAGCTAGGTAGAGTCAAGACCATGCTTGGTCCCACATTCTTCCTCTAAAATACAACTTTTCTAATAGTCTTCTGCCCTATGACTAGATCTAATTCTCCTCCTCTTTCCTCTTCTATTCTTAAATTGCCTGGTTTGAGCAGAGGAGGTCAGGTCAGTGATGAGTGTCTGGAACCTATTAAATCACCATCTTATATAAGTATATGCCTACTGCAAAGTATCCAACTAAGTTAAATTACCAACTAGTCTAACTTCAGCTTTTCACATTCTCATAAATTACATGTATAAACAATTTTGTACAGGAAGTAAATTTCTTCTTTTTTAAAGGCTACAAAGAACTTATACCCTATTGATCTATTTTTAAACTGCTTAACTAGTCCTCTGGTTATGAAATTTAGGTTGCTTCCATTTTTTCTGTAATAAGTAACAGTAATGTTAAATATTTTTGTGCAGTAGTACAAAAACTTTATGGCCATTAAAAAAAATGTACAACCATTTTTGAGTCACAGTCCCCAAAGTGAAATTAGTCAAAAGACATCTGAATGCAGATGTCTTGTGCTCAGGGTGAATGATTTGGGGATGACAATATGCAATGTATGTACCTTTGTTTCCCCTGATTGATGTGTTTTGAAATTTTAATTTTTTTTCTCTTTGAAATAAAATGGATTTGAAAAACAAAACAATATTACAGCTTGTCCTGCCTGTAGATAGAGAAATCCATCATGCTACCAGCAATGCTTTGCTTATACTTGCTTCTCAAAGGCATCTGTGGTAGCTTTTATTATTCTTATTAACTTAATAATTCTAGATTTGAGACATTAACTCCAGAAACCATGGAGTCACCCTTGACTCACTAGCCACAGTCAATCTCTTAAACTGTATCCTCAAACTGTATCCTCAATCTCTTAAACTGCCTCAAACCCATCTACTTCCACCACAGCTCTGCCACTACAGCTTCCAGATTGCCTCCTCCAACCCACTCCCACGCTGTGGCACAAATGATCTAAATTACGTATGTATCTAATAATGTAGTTCCATTATTACTACACCAAAAACCTTTGACAGTGTTTGATGAAAGAATAAAACACAGACACCTCAAAACAGTAAACAAGTCCTACAAAGATCTGATCTCTACTGTAACTTCAGTTACTCTGAAGGCTAAGCCAAGAGTATCCCAACTTCAAAGCCAGCCAGGGCAATTTAGTAAGATCCTGTCTCAAAAAAAAAAAAAAAAAAAAAAAAAAAGCACTGTGTTGGCTAGGCATAGTGCCTGGAATCCCACCACTCAGGAGACTGAGGCAAGAGGATCTCTACAAGTTTGAGGCCTGCCTCGGCTACATAATGAGTTCAAGACCAGTCTAAACTACATAGTGAGACCTTGTCTCAAAAAATAAAAAAAGTCTAGAGGCTGTAGCTTACTGCAAGATCCTAGATTTGATACCCAGTAATAGGTGTGGGAGGGCCTGGGCCAGGTCCCTGCTTACTTCTTCCAATCAGTCTTACCCTTCAATCTTAACTCAGCATTCTTAGCATCTTAAGCCAGGGGTAACTTGCTTTTCTGGAATCTGTGTGGAATCTTCGCCCTACCAGGTACAATTTTCTAAACCTCTCTCATTTATTAGGCAGGAAAACTGCCATGATTTCAAGGTCATCTTAGGCCAGTGAGTTAAGATAGCCTGAACTACACAGAACCCTTTCTTAAAAAACAAGCAAACCGTTCAATCCCTGGAACCGCAAAAAAAAAAAAAAAAAAAAAAAAAGCAAACGGAAGTTAAAGCAAATGGCTGGGATATACCTCGTGTGAAGGCCCTCAATTCAGGCCCCCTTTCAAAGATGAGTACAGTACCTTCAATTAGAAATCAAGAGACCAAGGCTGGTGGAGTGTGGGGAGCTGGCTAAAGTAATAGTAAACTATAGAAATGGTACTTGTACTCAGGTGTACTCAGGTTTATCTTAAAAATCTATTTTGCCAGGCATGGTATGCATGCCCATAATTCCACTATTCAGGAGACTGAGGCAGGAGAAGCACAAACTGGAGTCCAACCTAGGCTACATAATGGGATCCCATCTAAAAAAAAAAAAAAACAGTGGGCATACCTATAGTGCATACCTATAACTCCAACTCAGGAGGCTGAGGCATGAAGACTGCTGCAAGTTAAGGCTAACATGGGCTACACAGTGAATTTAAGGACATCCTGAACTGCACAGTGAGACCCTCACTCAGAACAAAATAAAACAAAAACTGTAAGAAAAACAGTCGATTTTCTACTAATATCTTACTCCCAGTTTACCTTATATTAATCTCATATATATCAAATTATTTTCATTTGATTTATGTTTCTGTTTTGTTTTCTTTCTTTTGTATCAATATCATATAGTGTCAGTAACTTCAGGAAAAAATCTACAACCATTACTCCCCCCCCCATGTCTTTTGGTCTTGTCACGTAAGTTATTCGTGTTGAATTCAGTGAAAGAATAAATTGAGAATTATGATCCAATTCACTAGGGAATGCATTTCCTAAGACAATGCCCCACTAACTTACCTCCTTTTCAGTTCAGTGACCCCTCCTTTATTACATACTCAACTCTCTATCAAAGAAAATTTTTTGTTTGGGGGATTTTGTTTTTGAAGACAGGGTCTCATGTGGAGTTCAGGCAAGCACTGAACTTACCATGTAACCCAGGCTGGTCTGAAACATGATGATCCTCCTGCCTCAGCCTCCTGAGTGCTGGGATCACAAGTATACACCACCACTCCCAGTGTTACTTCCATTCAAAATCTCCTTATAATAAAATAGAGGTATCTGTCTCATTGCTATTATTATAGATCGATATCCACCCAAGTGCAGTATAGATGCCTTAAAATCAGGTTGTTCAATGCTGAACCGATCATTTTAAATTGTTTCTCTTGTGTTTTTGTTGTTGTTTCTCATTCCTCTCCCCTCCCTGCAGCCCCTTTCCTTCATTTACAAAACCTTTGTTTTCATTTTTAGCTTTTATTCTGCTTTCTTCTTGTCCTTTCTCTTCCCTCTCCACACTTTTCCCTTTCTCATTTGAACATTTTCTTCCTATTTCCAATATACATTTTGGTCCTTATTTATACTTATGGTTTCTCACGTCAGAGAAACCATGTAAAATTTGAGCATATGTGTTCAATTTATTTCAGTTAAGAGTATGGTCTCAAGGTGCATCCATTTACCTAGAAGTGTCTCTCCACATTGATTTCCAGTGGTTGCACCAGTCCATCCATACTCCCACAAACAGCAGGCAAGGGTTCCTTTTCCCCACAGCCCTGACAGCATTTATTTTGATTTGTTGATAACAGCCCTTCTTACTGGAATGAGACAGAATCTCAGTGTTGTTTTAATTTGTATCTCTCAAATGAACAGTGATGTTGAATTTTTTTTTTTTATTTACTTTCCATTTCTACCTCTTCATCAGATCTATTCATTTCAAATGCCTATTTTTGGACTGGGTCTTTAAATTTGGTGGGGGGTCTGATTTTTTTGAGTTCTTTATTCTATGTATTAGCCCTTTGAGGAACAGCTGGCAAATTTTTTTCTACACTATGGTTTGTCTCTTCACTCACTTGGTGGTTTATCTTGCTGTGCAAAACCTTTTTAATAAGATAAGGATCCCGTTTTTGATTCTTTGTGATAGTTCCTGTGTGATTAGAGTTTCGTTTATAAAATCTTTACGTATACCAATATCTTCAAGAGTTCTATCCATTCTCTATTCCAGCAGATTTAGTGTTTAATATTTAGATCTTTGATTCTTTTCAATTTTAGTTTAGTGCATGATAAAAGGTATGCGTCTAGTTCTAATCTTCGACATGTGGAAAGCACCACTTATTAAAGGGCTATCTTTCTTCCAAATAAAGTATTTGGCTCCTTTATCAAAGATAAAGTGGCTGAATATCTGGAATTGATCCTGTACTTCTAATTTATTTCACTGATCCTTGGGTCTGGTGTTCCCCTCTACCATCCCATGCCATTTTTATCACAGCCACTTTGCAGTATAATTTATTTTATTTATTTATTTATTTATTGTGGGGAGTACTGGCAATTGAACTCACAATCTCGTGCTTGTCAGGCAGGAGCTTAGGCCACTGAGCTAAATCCCTGGACCTGTAGTATAATTTAATATCAAGTAATTGTGCTATGCCTTTGTTGCACAGAATTGCTTTTGCTATTCTAGATTTCTTCTGGCTCCAAATGAATTTTAGTTGTCTTCCCTGTTTCTGCAAGAGCCAAGAGTCTCATTTTATCTCTGAACATACCCTTGTGCCATCAATTGCAAAACATATACTTGGCAATTTCTCTTAAGCTCTTTGATATCACCCTAGTTCAGGCCTTCGTTACCCTTTGGTCCAAACTACTACAACTATCTTCTAAATGATCTCCCCAGTTTTAGACTCCCCAAATTTGTCAACACACTGCTGCTAACTTGTTATAAAGTGAGTCTACCCCTCATTCTGCTCCCTTTTATAGGGCTCACTTGTCCTTGTCCTTCACTTTCTCCCATGCTATGATGGCCTTGCCAGATGCTGACACTGCTCATGGATTTCCCAAATTTTCAGAAGTTACAGTCATCCAGTCTCTGGTATCCTGTTATAGCAAAAGGAAATGAACCACGATAATTCCCTTTTTGTTCACACATATATGAATATACACAAAGGCAAAAAGGAAAGGGGAGACCCTTCAAAGGTATACTCCAAAATGGTAAGAATAGTTACCACCAGATAGTAGAATTATGCATGATTTATTTCCTAGTTTGTACTTTTTCCTGTGTTTTCTACATTTCCTAAACATGTAGTATGATTTTTCATAGTAGAAAAAATATTAATAGCACAACATATACTCTTCTTCCTCCATTTTTTGGTACCAGGAATTGAACTCATGACCTTGTATTTGCCAGACAGGTACTTGTGCCACTGAGCTAAATTTTGGCCTTTTTTAATCTTTTTTTTTTGGGGGGGGGTAGTGGGGCTCAAACTCACAACCTTGTGCTTGTCAGGCAGGCACTTATGCCACTGAGCTAAATCCCCAGCCCATTTTGTTCTGTTTTTTGAGACAGGTTCTCACAGTATAGTCCAGGGTAGCCTTTTATTTATTTATTTATTTTTGGTACGGGGGATCGAACTCATGACCCTGCACTCAGGTGCTTATGCCACTGAGCTAAACTCCTGGCCCTGTCCAGGCTAGTCCTGAACTCACACCAGGCTGGCCTTGAACTTCTGGCAATCATTCTGCCTCAGCCTGCTGAGTGCTGGGATTACAGGCATGTGCCACCACATGGGCTCTCCATTTCTTACTCTGAGTTGCTAAATTACCCACACTGGGCTTAAATTTGTGATGTTCCTGCCTCAGCCTTCCATAGTACTGGGATTACAGGCATTCAGTTCATGTTCAGATAGGAGTACATCCCTCTAACTTATACTCTACCTCATGACTTAGCTATAATAATCAGATACTAAAGTTTATGTCAATCTATGCTTTCCTCAACTCTCCTCTTCCAACCTTATCCCCTATTTTCTGTTTCACTGCCACCTGTTTATTGCAGGGCTCAGCTCAATTAGCTCTAATGTAATCATGGTATAAATGGAAAAACAGACTTATCTGATTCTCAGTTCTCTCATTTAAAAGGCCTGTTATTCCAGTTAATGACTTTGGCCAAGTTATCCAAAGCCTGTGAAATTTAGATCTCATTTCAAAAGGGAATAATTATGGTGGCACACTCCTGTAATCCCAGCACTCAGGAGACTGAAGCAGGAGGAATGTTTCAAGTTTGAGACCAGTCTGGGCTACAAAATGAGCCCAAGGCCCACCTGAACTACAGAGCCAGACCCTGTCTCAAAAAGACAAAAAAAAAAAAAAACAGGCAATAATTAAGTAACAGATGATAATACAAAGGGTCTAGTGCAAAGTGTTGCTCACTTCCATTTTATTTGTAAAGGACGCATGTGGTTCACATTCATAGCAGTGATTTAAAAAAAAAAAAAAGAAAAAACTTTGTTAATTTTTTTTTTTTCTTTTTTCCGGTACCGGGGATCGAACTCACGATTGCCTGCTTGCAAGGCAGGTGCTTATGCCGCTGAGCTAAATTCCTAGCCGCCCCCCTTTTTTTTTTATGAATTTTTTTTTTTTTTACTTTGTTAATTTTTTTTAAAAGTTTTTTTTTACTCAATGTTCTCTCTGGAACACAAACAAAGGCCAGAGAACATTAATCAACAAACAGCCTTAGCAACGCGTGGTAGCACCTGGAAGCTGAGGCAGGAGGATTGCTGTGAGTTTGAGGCAAGCCTGAATTACACAGCAAGACCATGTCTAAACAAAACAAAAACAGACTTACATTCATTTCAAAAAACTTTTTTCCAAACCCCTTGTTTCATTTCTTTTCTCACTTTCTGTACAAAATATGGAACATTATTATATTCATCTACAACCACGTTTT
The DNA here is from genome assembly GCF_034190915.1 of Cavia porcellus. Taxonomy (NCBI): domain Eukaryota; kingdom Metazoa; phylum Chordata; class Mammalia; order Rodentia; family Caviidae; genus Cavia; species Cavia porcellus. Next base: position 48,948,632 of record NW_026947490.1, read on the forward strand.
TTTCTACCACTCAAAAGTTCAAACCTCTAATTATATCTCTAACTTAAATCTGTTTATTACAATTTATAAACCAACCCAGGCATAGTGTCACATGTCTATAATCCTAGATACATGGGAGGGTGAGGCAAGAAGATCACAAGTTTAAAACCAGCCTGAACAAATTAGTGAGACACTGTCTCAAAATTTTTTAAAAAATTTTAAAAATTAAATATTTAGCCAGGCATGGTGGCCCACACCTGGAGGCTGAGGCAGGAGGACTGCCATGAGTTCCAGGCCAGTCTGGACTACATAGCAAGACCCTGTTTCAAAACCAAAAAAATATATTTTTTTTAATTTAACAAAAATCCTAAAATAAATTTATCTTTCTCCCCAAACATGCTGGCCTTCCAACATTCCCTATGGCACTACTACCTACCAAAGACAGAAATCTGAGGGACATCTATACTCTTCTTATATTGCTCTTCCTAACTGAAGTCTTGCAATCCACCTCAAATTTTAAATCCACCTGCACTACAAACTGCCAAGTAGTTTCACGCCTTAATGATTTTTAACAAATTATTACTCCCATCTAGACAATCTTTCACTTTTTTCTTTGCTTGAGTAACTTTTCTCGACCTTTAGAATTAAGCTGAAGAATGTTCTTGTCTAGAAGCAAAAGCTAACCAGAGCTTATTAATAATTATTTGGACGGGGGGGGGGGGCGGTAAGCAGGGATCGAACACATGACCTCATGCTTGCCAGGCAGGCACTTAAGCCACTGAGCTAAATCCCTGGCCCTTAATACTGTATTCAATCATACAGAAGTTGACATGAGTTGTCTTGCCTGATATCCTGAATACAGTAAGGAGATAGGTGCTATTACAGTTTTTACAGACAGGACGTCGGAGCAGTAACTCACTGGAGGTCATACATAAGTAAGAAATAATAGAATGAAGTCAAAGCTAGGTCTGAGCCCAGTACACAAGAATGTTCCTACCCAACCCACTACACCATAGTTTCCCTTTCCACCCACCTGCCAAATCCCATGGCCGCTTCATTAGGTAGGATTCTCTTTTCTACTGTCATAAAGAAGGGACACAAATCTTTCCTGTCTTTTCTGAAGGGAGTCTGTGAGCAACATGTAACTGTTTCAATTGCTTGTTTCCCTGTATCCAGCAGAATGCCTAGTTACAGTGGCAGAAAACTTCAGCAAGCATGCCCTGAAGCTGGTTGGTATCATCAAAGCTCTAAAAGGTTCCCCTCACTGACTAGGACACGGTATATCTACAAAAAATATTACGTTCTTTCACTTTACTATATCATAAATCAACTCATCCTCTCTTCTCTAAGTCCCACAGCACTTTATACTTTTCTTAGAAAACTTATCTTCTAGCTAGGGATATAGCTGAGTAGTAGGTAGCATACTTGCCTAACATGTTTGGGGACCTGGGTTAAATTCTATCTACCACAAAAACAAAAAAAGCTTCTACCTCATTTTATCTTTTTGCATATGGCACTTACCACCAGACTATGCTCTTGGATAGCAGAAGACAGTTTTGGATTTTTACTTGTACGTGTGTGCGCCTCTGTGCACATACACATGCACTGGATATGGAACCCAGGGCCTTCACACTACATTGCTAATGCTTTTTTTAATTTTAGGTTTCTTGAGACAGGGGTCTTGCTACGTAGTTCCAGCTAGTCTTAAACTCAGTGACCCTCCTGCCTCACCCTTCTGAGTGCTGTGATTACAGGTGTGTATCATCAAGCCCAGCAGGTTTATGTTTTGAGACATGATCTACCCAAATCAATAAATTACTCAGGCTAAGCTCCAACTTGTTTATGATCTTCTAGCCTTAGCCTACTTGAGTGTTGGGATTACAGCCATGGGCCACCATATACCCAACTATAGGACAATTTTTAAAATTCTTTACAAATACCGTTGCCTGTATTAACTGTTCAATAAATAATTGACTAGTGAACCTATGCTATGGTTAAAATACTGTACCTAAAAAAAATAAAATACTTTACCTAGTTGAGCATGGTAGCACATGCCTGTGATCTCAGTACTCGGGAGGCTGAGGCAGGCGCATCACTGAATTTAAGGCCAGCTCGGACTATACGAGTTCAAGGCCAGCCTAAACTACATAGCAGGACCCTGTCTCAAAAAATAAAACACTGTAACTTGCTTAACACATTCCCCTCGGCTTGAACTACCAGTGGTATATACGAGATTGTTTCATCAGCAGGCCAGGTGGTGCAGACAAGTTTAATCACTTTTATCGGTCTTTTTACTCACAAAAATAATTAAAAAGCCTCTCCATAGGACAGTAGTGAAAGTACCACCACGTCTCACTTGGCAGCGAGACACACACATTACAGACCTGATGTGAACGTGCTAACAGTTTTTATCTCTATCGTGCAGATTTTTTCCCATTCTAATTAAATGATAGCCCTACTATCAGCAACGCACCGAGGGCCTTCTGATTAATTTGTCTCGCCACAAGCTTCCCCATATCAGGAGACTGTTAGGATTGATGGTCCTAACAGAAAGTTAGTCCACGGAGTCCGGAGTCAAAATACTATAGAACCCTGAACTGTTGTAGTACGTAAATCACGCGGTTCTACAGAATGACAGAGACTGTCAATGTGGTTTCAGGCTCACTTAACATACTACACAACCGCGCCACTATCTAGTCCTCTGGGCTTCTTCACGCGCTGGCATGGCCAACCGTGTCGCGTTCAGAGCGCTGAAGAGTCACGGTGAGGAAAGCGATGATCCATCCACCTGGCCTCAGACCTGGGCATCTTCCCAGACGCTGCGAGTCAGGCTTTCTCCTCCCCCAGACTCCCCAGCACCTGGGGGGCGTGGCTCTCACCTACCCACCCGCCTACTCTCCCTCGAGGCTACTCCGGTTTCTCCAAAGACCCTCCCCTCGGGTAGCCACGCAACGTGGGGACGGAGTGAAGGCCAGCACAAGCTGCAGGCACCCCCTCGCCGCCTCGCATCGACCCCAGACCCATTCAGGTGCCCTCCGCACGTTCTCTGCGCCTCACCTGTTCGGCCGACACCGCCCCCTTCCCCGCACCGCTCCCGCTGCTCTTGCCGGCGCGACCGCTACTCTCCGCCATTTTCGCCGCCTGCCAGGCTTCCGGCCTGCGCAGCGCCTCTCCGTCCTACGTCACGTCCGGTCCGGGAGTTACCGCCCCCTCGCCTTGGTGCCGCTGGCTCCAGGCCGCTGTTCGGATCGGATCCTGTGAATGGTTTTGGCTGCGTTTTCATGTAGGACCTACTCCCTAGCCCGCCCATTGCGGTGAATTCCCTCTGCGGTGCAACAGAAATTCCTGCCCCAGAAAGAAGCGGGGAAGACGGCTATTCGGAGGGTGGAGACTCGGACTGGGGTCTGGTCTTGTGCCCTCTGTCCACCTTGGGTGATAGGGAGCGAGGGTATGCGAACTTCCCTGCAGAAGTTCTAGTTTAAGGGGGAAATATGTTTTGAGTCAATCAAATATGCTTTGCGCACAGTCGGGAGAGAGAGGCTTGGAAAAACCAAGGTTTCTCTGAGGTGACTTTTGGACTGCGTCTTTGGCAGAAGGGTTCCACTTTTGAGATCCCTGGAAATTGAGTCCGGATTGTAGTCCCCTTCTCCATGTTCTTACTTTAGGATCTCCTCTCATAGCCCGTACTTACAGTAAAAGATGTTTTTGAACAGTTAGGGGAGCCTTTACTGACAGGGCTCTGATTCAGACTCAGCATGAAAGGAGACATCGAAGAATCCTAGAAGTGTATTGCTTGAAGAGGAATTTGATGTCCTGATTTCTCACCTTCCTCAGGCTGGGCTTCATCACCAACCAGCTCCTGTCTCCTCTGTGTCCTGGACTCCGCATACGTGGACTCTCAATACTTTGTGCTCAATACAGGTAACATGTTTTGTTTTGTCCTTAGTTCCTGCCACATAGTAGATGGTCAGTGTTAACTGGATGGTGAGAGACGTCAGCCATCCACAGAACATTTGATAAATAAGCTCCACTGGCCTTGGGTTAGTATTCTAAGAGCATTGTCAGAAGGAAATCCAGTGTTTCTGCCTTCCAATTTAAACCCTTCGCTAAACTTGGGTTTCTCCATGCTAGGAAATCTGAGAATCCTGCCTATGCCATCCACAGGCCCAGAGCCATGGCTAGCTCCTCGTCCTCCTGGGAACTGCCCCTAGTGGCTGTGTGCCAGGTAACATCAACACCAGACAAGCAACAGAACTTTAAAACATGTGCTGAGCTGGTTCGAGAGGCTGCCCGACTGGGTGCTTGCCTAGCTTTCCTGCCTGAGGCATTTGACTTCATTGCTCGGGACCCTGCAGAGACACTCCGCCTGTCTGAGCCACTCGGTGGGAACCTTTTGGAAGATTATATCCAACTTGCCAGGTATCAGGGAATGGGGAGGAAATTGAATCTTTATTTGCCTGTATCCCTGGATTGTCAGATGAGGGTAGAGCCTGAAGAAGAGTTGTCAGTGTCCCCTCCCCCCCAGGGAATGTGGACTCTGGCTGTCCTTGGGTGGTTTCCATGAGCGTGGCCAAGACTGGGAGCAGACTCAGAAAATCTACAATTGTCATGTGCTTCTGAACAGCAAGGGTGAGATTTCATAACCATTTAGCCTGCTTCTTCCCAGGTTCTTGTACCTAAACTTAGATTCTTCAAAACTGTTTCATTCCTCTATTTCCTTGGCCCAAGGTTTTAGGAGTACTTGCACTTCTGTTCTTAGCCTATAAACTGTCTCCTCCTTAGGCAGAAAAGTAGCTAAACTCAGCTTCTAAAGCACCAGCAATGAGCATTTCTTTTTCCTCTTATCCTAGGATCAGTAGTGGCCACTTACAGGAAGACGCATTTATGTGACGTAGAACTTCCAGGGCAGGGACCTATGCGTGAAAGCAACTCTACCATAGCTGGGCCCAGTCTCGAGTCACCTGTCAGCACCCCAGCAGGCAAGGTAGGAGTTGTGAGAATGAAGGTGGGAGAGAATGAGGGAGGGGAATAGGAATACATCAAAGTGGTAACGGAAGTTGTGACAAATGGGACAGGGATGCCAAGTATGCTGCTTTTCATTTCAGATTGGTCTAGCTATCTGCTATGACATGCGGTTTCCTGAACTCTCTCTGGCATTGGCTCAAGCTGGAGCAGAAATACTTACCTACCCTTCAGCTTTTGGATCAGTTACAGGCCCAGCCCACTGGGAGGTAAGAGGACACCTCTTCAGAACATAAAGACTTTGTCAACTTCATTTGCTTCCCTTGGCTTTAAAAGTTGAAGGATTTTCTTCCTTTTCCCACCTAGTGGGAAAATTCCTTCCCCACAATTGTGGCTTGTGTGTTACAGAATGTAGCAAATCATTAAGTCATTCCAGGGCAGTTATCAGAATGGTGACAATGGATAATGTGTCCATTTCCTGACTTCCCTACTAGCTGCTCTATGTGCTTGAGTGTTTCTCATCTCCTCTTCAGGTGTTGCTGAGGGCCCGTGCCATTGAAACCCAGTGCTATGTAGTGGCAGCAGCACAGTGTGGAAGCCACCATGAAAAGAGAGCAAGTTATGGCCACAGCATGGTGGTGGACCCTTGGGGAACAGTCGTAGCACGCTGCTCTGATGGGCCAGGCCTCTGCCTTGCCCAGATCAACCTCAACTACCTACGACAGGTTCGCCAACATATGCCTGTATTTCAGCACCGCAGGCCTGACCTCTATGGCAACCTTGGTCACCCACTGTCTTAAGCTTTTTGATTCTGCCAGTTGAGACCCCCCCCATTGTGAGGTAGTACTGCTGTGATTTGTAGGCAGGACCCAAGCACAGCTCCCCTCACTTGGAAAACCTTGACTGTATTGATGTAACACAGGCTCAACTTCCTGGGAAAAGAGACGGCTTCCCCCTGAGCTCAGATTGCAGCTTCAGAAAAGTGGAATTTTATATAGTCACTGTTTATTTCATGAAAACTGAAGTTATGCTGAGGGCTGACCAGCACTAGCATTGAAAAAAATATATAATAATCATAAAGTCTGTGTCTGGACATCTCCTTTGGGAGCTGGATGGGAAGGTGGTAATTGTACCTGCTGGACTAGGCTCCAGTTCTAAGCCTCCTGGCTCATTCAACATGTCCCCTACCTAAAACAAAGTGCAACACTCAGTGCATATCCCAGCCCCATTCTCCCAGGCCTGGGAGTGGGAGGAGGGGTAGAAGAGAGGGAAAAAAGAAGGGCGAATCAATACTAAATTACTTCACTTTCTCTTATGGTGCCCTTTGCCCAAGCCAGAAGAAAGCAAAGGGGAGAAGGGCTGCAGGGTATGTTATTTATTTTCACTTGAACATGGAAGGAAAGTGTCACACTCCTCCTTCCCCTTTTTAGGGGGAGTGTATTTTAGTCAGGCGCCTCTTTCCCATCTACCCTGTGTGTGTTATACACAGCAAAGTTGGGAAGGGTAATGAGACTGACCAAGTTCTCTTATGTTACTCTCTTGAAGAGGGTCTGACAAAGGACAGAAAGGAAGAAGCCACACCAGGCAGCAGCTTCAAGCCTTGGAATGGAGAAAAGGTGGCAGAAAGGAGCAGCACCAGAGGCCAGGAGAGTGGAAAGGGCCACAGCTTCTGTTTCTTAAAAATTTTGTAATTTGGAAGAGGGGAGTGATTAATTTCCAAAATACACTTCAGAATCCCACCTTCCATACAGCTCCCTTACTCACAGCCCTTTGGTTTTTCAGACAAAATTTAAGAGCCCTCATAAAGCCGAAAGTATTGATAACCCCTCAATGCACCCAAAAGCAGTGTTCACTTCAATCCCCTACAAAGACTGACCTATAGACTTTGCATTTCCCTACACATTTGTCTTACGGCTCAGTGGTGAGGTGGCTGCAGACACACATTGGGGAAGGCAGGGATGGAGACCAGGGTAAGCCCAGGCACATGGGTGCGGAGAGGGCTGGGGACCACCACTTCCACGCTTTGTCTTTTTCTTTAAAAAAAAAAAAAAAAAAAGGCAGGGGTTTGATTGGTTGGAAGGGCAGAGAACAAACCCCAAAACAGTATGTGAGCTCCAGAGGCGGGTGGTGGGAACAGTCCCCAGAGAACTGAGAAGGGGAAAGGTTAGGGCAACGCTTGCAGCATCAAGTTCCTCAGGAGTTTCTGTCGGCCAAGCTCATAGTCCTCCTCATCTACATTGACCAGCAGCTTGATAGCTTCATGCCCCACAGCTTGCTTAAGCGAGTCTGTGATAAAGACACCTTTAAGTGCCTCTAGTAACGAGCCATTGATGTAGTCACGCCAGAATGCATCGAGGTAGGTGAGCTCAGAGAACTTGATATCACAGATGATGGAGCCCAGGTCCCGGGACTTGAGGATGGTGTTGGCCTGGCTAAAGCGCTCAAACTGGCGCTCAAGTGGGTCCTGCTTGTTAGAGAAGACGTTGCCTTGCAGAGCAGTGTCATGCTGGCAGTATTCAGCTCGAACCCGCAGTCTGATGTCTATGGGAGAGGGACGGAACGAAAGGTGGTACAGTGAGGAATAAGTTACAACCCAAGTCTGAAAGCTGAAAAGAATGATAGAATAGCAAAGTTGGGAACATGATCTGACAGCTTCTCTACCATTTCCCCAGGATTAGTTCTTTTCTACAGATCTCTGAAATCCTTGGCTAAATGCAGGAGGTTTCCTTAAATGGCACGTGCCCAGGTCAGCATTATTACTATCATTCAAAAACATCTTGCTTCTAGGAGATAGCTTCCTAATTACAGGCATCACGGTTCATTTTAATACTTGGTTTTTCCTGCACTGAAGATGTCATATTGGCATCCCTTTGTGTATTAACTCCATGTAGTTGAAATGTATCCTGCCACGAAGATGGAGAGTCCTAGAGCCTGAACCATTTAACCTCACTTTGCAGTAGCAATCAACATGAGCTTTGCCTCAGACAACAGGGAGCTAACCTCACTTTGCAGTAGCAGTCAACATGAGCTTTGCCTCAAATAACACGAGCTGCCCAGTACCCCAACAGTACTAAAGCCTACTCCACCTCTGGAATCCATGAACTTCCTCACCACATGTCTGCTTTTCCTTGGGATCTGGTGTCACTGACTTCCGGCGTTTTCGCTGGCTCCCAAGTGTGGCTCTCCCTCGGGCTGGCCGCTTGCTACACATCTGAGGACCCGAAGTGGGGCAGCATACCACAGGATAATGGGGAGGCACTAACCAAAAAGTAGAAGGGAAGAAAATACAGTAAGGAGGGGCTGGGGATTTAGCTCAGCGGCATAAGCGCCTGTCTTGCAAGCAGGCAGTTGTGAGTTCGATCCCTGGTACCGATAAAAACGAAAAAGACAAAAAAAAAAAAAAAAAAGAAAAGAAAATACAGTAAGATGACAGCAGAAATTCACACTCTCTTCTGGGAATGTAAAAGGAATTAGTTAGACTTAGCACTAAAAGCATTAGCAATACTGTGACCTGAAAGGACACAACATAAAAGCAAACATAGGGCATGGATGAAGCCTTCACAGCTCACCTGATTTTTTTATGCAGTTAGATGTTAGAAAACAGTATCCTTTCATATAAGCTGGCAAAACCAGGAATGTGATGGATCTGTGTCCTCTTGCTTAATTATGCATATTAGGAGTAATATCCTCTCACCTGTTTTAGGGGGCTGGGGAGGCCTCGGTTCTGGATCACTGAGGGTTCTTGGGGTCACATAGCGAATAGACGTCTCCTCTAGATACTTGTCTACAAGGTCAGGGCACACTGTAGAGGGGAGAAAAGTCATTCAGGGGAAAGTACACCTCTCACTTTTTTCAGTGCGCCTCCACATTTATCCTAGATACTCCCCAAGGTCAGGCCCTCTCCCCTCTAAATCCTATGCTGCTCACTCCAGGCCTCCCAGAACTCTTCCCTGAGTCCAGTGTTCGCAGCCACCCGAAAAACCTCACCAGCCCTTCTCCTCTTGAGGGTGACGTAGGGCAGCAGGTCATGGCGAGTTATGATGCGTAGCAGCTGCAGCACCTGGCGAAAGTTACTCTCATCACAGCGGCCCTGGCGCTCCAGAGCCAGTAAGAAGTCACGTCCATTTCTGATGAGTCCGCGCTCATGGTCATCAATGACGTCAACAAAGAGGAAGGAAAGCACACGCACATCTCTGTGTGTCAGATGGGTTCCCACGATGTCAAACATGCGGTGCAGGCTGTACAGCCCATGTTCCTGCTCACCATGCTCTTCCGGCCACACCTGGCCTGCCCGCCGCTTTAGCCCCGCCATGCTGGGGGCTCAGGAACACAACGCTTTCCAGAATCTCTGCTCAGCAGCTATAATCCCCAGTGCACTGTGAGAATAGGGCAACAACCTATGAGCTGCGCAATAGCAGGAACCAGTTTATTCATCCTAGTGCTTAACATGATGGCTGGTACAGTTTCCTGCTTGATACATGTTTATTAAATGTTTTTAAAGTGTTCGTTAAAAATAAAGCCGGGGACTGGGGATTTAGCTCAGCGGCATAAGCACCTGCCTTGTAAGCAGGCAGTCGTGAGTTTGATCCCTGGTACTGATAAAAATGAGAAAAATAAAATAAACAAAGCCTACAGCTCTCCATACCTGACAGATGATGCCCTCAGTCCAGATTCTACTGAAGTTATAATCACTTCTCCTGAACGAAAATATTCTATTAATTTTAGTACTACTTATTCAGCAAAAGTTGCTACACATAGTACTTTGATTATTCCTCTTACCCAAAACAATGTTTTTATGTCCTGAAAACTTAAAACTCTGCCTTCTCTCCTCCCCTGTGTACTTCATTTCTTTTTCTATTTTTGTTTTTAATATAGGGTACTGCTATGTGGTCAAGGCTGGCCTTGAACCTGTGATCCTCCTGCCTCAGCCTTCTAAATGCTGGGATTACAGGCTGTACCACCATACTAGGATTTCAGAATAGAGAATTCTCCTTTAGTTATATAGAAGGTGCATTAGATGTACTTAGAAATTAATGAGAAAGCTGAGAAATCTTCAGTTACAATTAGTTTAAATTCTGGCTATGTTATATCACTAACAAGTTATGTAGCAATGTGACACTTTCTTACCTGATACTGGAGATTAAACCTAGGGGCTTTATCCTGAGCTACATTCCCAGGCCTTTTTTTTTTTTAATTGGTACCGGGTATCGAACTCACGACCGCCTGCTTGCAAGGCAGGTGCTTATGCCGCTGAGCTAAATCCCCAGCCCCATTCCCAGGCCTTTTTAAGGTAGTGTATCTTTAAGTTGCTAAATTGACCAAGCTGGGCTCCAACTTGCAATCTTCCTGCTGAGATTACAGACATGCACTACCACACCTGACAGCTGTGTAATTTTAAGCAAGTCACTAACTTCAAAGCTTCTGCCCTCATCTACAAAACAGGGATGAGAAAAGCAGAATCCAATGAGAAAATGCATACACACATTACTATTTTTGCACTCAATTCTTAGTAAGTACCACACATGTGCACACACAAGCATCACTTTAGAAACCTTACATAAATGGTCATGAAAAAGACTTTAAAGATATAAGCCCTGGCCATAGCAGCACACACGTTATCCCAGCAGTCAGGAGAAAGAGGTAGGAGGATCACAGTGAGTTCGAGGCCAGCTTAGTTTACAAAATGAGTTTAAGGCCAGCCTGAACTGAAGAGCAAGATCCTATCTCAAAAAGACAAAAAAGAAGCAGATATATATGCATTCTTGACCTCTGTGTCTCAGATGCAATCCCTATAAAACTCTTCATTTTCTTACAATCTAACCAAGTTCAAATGCTTAACTGCTCAGGTAAGTAACTGACATTCACCAAAACTTCACATCTCATACACATTATATAATTTGGCATTTGATTTACAAAGTTCCTCTATCAAAATGGGTAGTGCCAATAACCCAGCCATTTTCAGCCTACAAATCTAACAACTTTAACCCCTACCCTAGTCATTTATTATTACTGCCCAGCCAGTATCACTAGTACTATTCCATCCTCTGATCACAGCTTCCAACAATCCAACAGATGCTAAATTCCTGCTGATGCTAGTTCTACTTCTTAAATCTACCCCCACTTTTTCACCTTTACTGCCCCTGCCATAGTTTCGATGCCAACAGTCTCTCACCTGGACTACTTCAACTGTCTATTTTAAGAGTTCTCCTTACCACCAATCTTAGTTCACCTAAATCTGTCCCCCCACATCTAGCTGAGTTAGCTATCTAACATGCACAAAAACCAAATCGCTTTACTGTTTTAAGAATCATTACCCTAAAATGGTTGTGGTTGGCATGCCTATAATCCCAGCACTTGGGAGGTGTAGGCAAGATCAATTTGAGTTAGAAGCCAGGCCTGTCCTGCCTTCATAGTGAGCTCAAAGCCAGCTTGAACTACATAGTGAGACCTTGTCTCAAAAATAAAAGTGTCCACTAAAGGTTGACATGTTTATGACTTTGTAACTAAAAAACAAGTAGATCCAAGGAAATCAAATATGCAAAAAAAAAAAAAAAAAAGAAAAGAAAAAGAATCAGTACCCTTCCTTAACTTGAACACTCCAAACTCATACACAGCATATCAGGCCTTCCAAGATCCAACCTCACATTCCACCACATCCCATATCCTATTCTTGAACATTTAACTTTTATTTTCTAACATTATCAGTTTGCTTAGCAGTTTACTTCTCTACCTTTCTTTAGGCTGTTGCCTTTGCTTGAATACCCCTCTTCTTTCCCTGTTCCACACCCCCATAACCACCCTTTTTCAGATGGCTAACTCCTACTCAGTTCTCGAAGTTGGCTCAGCTGCCATCTTCAAAATGCATTCACTACACCCCCAGGCTGGGCAAAGTAGTCTTCTTATGGAACAGTGTGCATATTTCCTTCATATCAATGTACTAAAATTATTTTTTTGATCCTATAAAATTCATGGAGGAACTAAATCAAATTCATCGTTATATCCCTAATGCCCAGTGGTGCAGACTGGTATTTGTTAAACAATCTGTTGTTGAGCTCAGTTTAATCTCCAAGAGATCACCACATGCAATACTAATTAAAAAGTGTAAGAATACAATATAAAAGTACAAGAATGAAAGAATTCAACTAAAGACAGATGCAGGTAACTTAGTTACCATTCACATATTCTGGATAGCCAGTGCTGCCTCTATACCACAGAGAACTACTTACACACCACCTTACTCAACAATAAGATCAGTTATAAAATGGGGATAGAGGATGTAGTTCAATGGTAGGAAAGCATGTTCAGGATATGCAAGGTCCTGGGTTGGATACTCAACAACAAGCAGGGGGGTGGATAAAATGAGACACTATTTCAGCAGAACCAAACTGATGAGGATTCAGAAAGATGAGGAGCAAGTAAGCCAAAGATGAACACACAGACATATTTATCCCCTTAAGTGATAACCCTAGTACATGAGTTCTGATACGTGGAAAGGAAATGTAACCCATATACATATACATATACAGTTTAGAGCCCAGATGCCCCCCACTCAAAGTACAAGAAACTGCTTTTCAACTAGACTGGTTTTCCTTGTCTCTTCCTCTCTCGTTTCACCTGCTTTGTCACTCGGTACAAATGGAGATGCTAAAGGAAAATAACATCTTGCTTATGAGAAAACTGAGCCTCCTCAGAGCCCTTACAACTTCTCTGTATTCCCTATCCCACCTGTTCCCTTTGGCCAGCTGCTGATTAGGAAGTTCCCAAAGAAAGCAGATGGGCAGGTTTCACATTCAACCAATCAGAACAGTAGGTGGCCCTACAGTTCCCTATTGAAATGTCAGTACATCCCAGAAAATGGAGAAATAGTGTCCACACATGCTTTGCCACTGGAAAATGAGATAAAATATGAAAAACTGTGGTTTCAAATATGCATCGATGAATGCAATTCTACAATGGGCCTCAGTCCCTGAAGGGTAGCTTTCTCTGAGTGATGAAGGGGGAAATAGCCATCTTTAAGTCCTAAATCCTATGCCAAATTATCCAATGTACTAGGAATCATCAGAGCTTCTATGTCTGTGGTTCTCAATCAAGGGCATTATTTGTGCCCCTGGGGATACTTGACAATGTCTTGAGAAATTTTTGATTGTCATGCCTAGAAGAAAGGGGTTGCTAACATCATATAAGGAGGCCAGGGTTGCTGCTAAACACACTATAATGCACAAGAGAATCCCTTATTACACAGAATTGTCTAGCTCACAGAATCAATAATGCTGATAAGAAGCCTTCTGAGTAAAGCAAAGGAAGACCTAAAAGAATGCACATTTTCCACACTAGATTTAAAGAAGGAAGATCCTAGCCCCCCTCCTAAACCGAATCCATCAAACAGTATTCCAGAGGAAAAAAGGGTAACAGAAGTAAGATCATTGAACTCATTTAACAAGTTCAACTAGGACAAAGGAGCTTCACCCTACTTCAGCCCTGGCTCCTCACCAGTTGTTGCCATTCACATGAAGAGCAGGTGGTAGGGCTACACTCTCTTCTGCCCAGTTCAGGAAGGTCTACTTTGACCTAGTTCAATCTGAAGTTGTGTGACAATCAGAGAAATGCCATCCTCTTCAAGACAGACGCAAAAGATCCTGCTCTTAAGCTTCAAGGCCATTTCTAAAGTACTAAAATTTGCCAGAAGCAAACCCCTCCTTGTTAGGTCACTGATCAGACTTACACTACCTCAGTCAATGAGGCAAAACACAGCAAAAGTAACTCTCCCAAGGCCATGTCCTTGGGAGAAATGTCAGGAGGCTAACACACAGGCTAATAGGCAGCTCTCCCACTTAATTATCATCTAGGATTGTGAGTTAACTCACTCAAACAACTAAGATGAGGGTGCTAAAAATCTATCTTCAGGATTAAAAGAGCATGACCAACCTCTTCATAAACCAAAATATACTCAGCTTTCTGTGACAGTGAAGTAAGGGGGTTCAGTCTAAAATATAGATATTCTAGTTGAAAGGCATCAGAGTGGTGAGGAGAATGTTCTATAAAAGGAGTGTTGTAAACATCTCTAACTGGGCATCTGAAACATGGTTACAGACTAAGAGTCAAACTCCAGTAAACAATGTCTTAACTACTGGCTTTTCTGGCTCTATTTGAGATACTAACATGATGCCCTCACTAGATTTGCCCAAGAATAATTTTAATTATATGAATTGTATTTCCACAAGTTTTACATTTGTTGTGTCGTTGTTTGTTTTTGAGATACTATCTCACTATGTAGTCCAGCATTGGCCCTGAGTAACCCAGACTGGCCTGGAACTTTTTTTTTTTTTTTGTCTTTTTCGTTTTTATCGGTACCAGGGATCAAACTCACGACTGCCTGCTTGCAAGGCAGGCACTTATGCTGCTGAGCTAAATCCCCAGCCCCTAGCCTGGAACTTTTGATCTTCCTGCTTCAGCCTTCTAAGTGCTGGAAGTACAGGCATGTGCCACCATGCCCGACTATTTGTTTTTCTTTTGGAAAGTCCAAGCCAGCCCAGGGTCAATTGACAATCTACATGTATTTACAGGACTCCCTCCTAATGGGCCAATCTCTATTGTTTCCATGGCCAATCAGTCTAGTTTCGGCCCATCCAGGGATGATACCTGAACTTTCTGAAGCACTCTTTCTCAGAAGCCCTGAGGAAAGACATGTGGAAGAAATAAAAAAGAGTACTGTCTTGAAATAAAAATGTCAATCAAGGGCTGGGGATTTAACTCAGTGGTATAAGCGCCTGCCTGGCAAGCACAAGGTCATGAGTCCGATCCCCAGTACCAAAAAGAAAATGGCAAACTAGTTTCTTCTCCAAAAGAATGGTATCTGTAGGTTTAGGAAAACTATAGATACTTGACTTAAGCAGAGGTTGTGAGAGGAAAGTCCTATTGAAGAAGTGAAAAAAGTAATCTCTTGAAACAAGTGAAAACTACACAGGAGGAAAAAAAGAGTAAGAGAAATTCCAGCCACAGTTAAGAGCAGATAAAGGTTTCTTGCTGATGAGACTAGGGAAATATAACCCAGTATCTGGAAGTCTGAGTTTACAAAGTATGTTTTCAAAAGAAGAATCCAGGAACTCTGAAGAGTTGGGAGAGAAAGCTAGTGGAAAGCCCTCTTGTGCTGAAAGTACCCCAGCAACACTGTAAGAGCAAGATTTAGCAGACAGTGCACTACCACAGCTTTCCATATGTTAAAGTGTTTCTTGCAGTGCAGACCAAAAATACAAGAACTAAAACTTGAGGTTTATCCTAAGCCACCCAGCTTCCCCTTTTTTCCCTCCTATCTATCTCCAGGTACCTGAGGAGTGAGTGCAACAGATCTTAATGCACTCAGGTGTGTGAAATCTCATTTTCCTTGTCATCTACCCCAATGCATAGCTCATGCCATTTTCATTCTGTTCCATTGTTATAAAAACAATAAAAAGTTCTAGACTTACCTCTGGAAGAAACTTAATTTCCCAGGTCTCTTCCTAGCACAAGTTTCAAAGCCAGCAGAAAAACAAAAACAAATGGGGTAGGGAGTCAAACTTGGAGTTTTATTCTGACAGTGTTAGTCAATTTCAGTCGCAAAAATTCAAAGAATTCTAAAGCTATTTCAATCAAAATGACCCCACTCCAAGATGAAGACTTGACTCACACCAAAACCTTCAAGCTTCTCTAACTCCCTATTAGTCAATTGGCAAAATAATACCAGCTCTAAGAATTTCCAGTCCCAGTGTCTCAGGGTGAGAAAGTTCTCAAATTTGACAGCTTCCAGGAAAACCCATTACCCTCTGGTAACTTTCTCACCTTCCTTCTCAATTCTTTTCTCCTTCTATTTTGTTACAATATTAGTGTTGACTTCCATCTTTAGCGAGAACTGCGAAGAAAGTGGTTACAGTTAAAGACAGCACTTTCTTCCCATCACTTATCACACTAGAACTATCCTTCAAACTGTCTTTGCCCTTTCTCCTCTAACTAGCACACAAGGAGAACAAAATACCCACTGGGGCTGCATCCACTCACACATCCACGTTTCAGCAGGAGACATTTTCTATATATGTATATTGACCCTCTCTCTCCTAGCACTTAAACAGGAAAAAAAAAAAATGTCTGAGAACAGTTCTCTGAATTAGCCTGCTCAGATGCCAATCTTGTCTTTTCTGTTTTCTTCTCAGACTTCTCAGCATGCAAGGGTCCAATACAGCTGCATCTGTTTCCCCAGTCTTGCACTGCTAATTACTAAAAGCTATAAAACTCTTTTACTTCTCCACACTCCACACCAGCTTCCCCATTTTCCCTTCTTTTTGTAACCAGGAAAACAAGGGAGCAGTAAGCTAGAGGGCCTTTTGGAAAGCAAATCCAGTTGAACCCTCATTCAACCCCAATTCTCCAAACCCACATGACCATTCCCTTCTGCCCTTCCCACCCTATTAAAAGCTAAGGGCCTGGCAATTAGAATTGGCTGCAAGTGATGCTGCTTAACTCGGCTCTCTCCCTTGCCACAGGGGGGAGGGAAACCCCCGAATCTCTTATCACCCGTGTAGCTCCACTGTCCTCTCAACCCATTCCCCTTCTTCCCAAACTTTCCTCCCCGTCTCTCACTTTCTCCATTGGCTCGTCACACCGACACTCTCTCCAGTCCCTAAACCTTCGTTCTCTTCTTTTCCACCCAAATTCTCGTCTAGGCCCTTCCCCCTCCTACTTGCAATTTAACACTTTCAAAACCTCCCTCCACAAAACGCCTTAAGTCCAGTTCTCACCTTCTCCTACCCCCTCACACAAGCTCTGAGTCCAGCCCTCCCTCCAACCACATGCCACAAGCCCCTTCCCCGGGAACCCTCGGTCTCTCCCTCCCGTTCCCAGCCGCTCCCATCCGGCCGGTTCCAACCCCACTCCCCACCTCCGCCTCTCTAATGTCCCAGGCCTGCTTCGGCCCGGCCCTTGTTGACGCCCCTCCCCACGCCCCCACCCAGCTCCGCGACCCCTGCCCTCTGCTACGGTTGCCACCGCCCCTGCACGCCCCCCTCGGCCGCGCCCCTCCCCCACCTCGCAGCGTCCCGTCACCTCCCTCTCCGGAGGTTCTCAGGCTGGACGTCGCCAACGCCTCCCCCTCTACTTTCCTTCCCCGAGCCCTTTGCGGCCCCACCCGGCCCCGCCCCGTCCCGCTCGACTCCCCCTCCCCACCCTAGCTGCCCCACCGCCCCACTGCCTCGCCGCCCCGCCGCCTCACTCTTGGCTCAGGCTCGGCGCCGCCATGTTGGATCCATCCGCGCCGCCTTCCCGTCCCGTCTCACGGCGCCGCATCCGGGCTCCGGCCGCCGCCACCGCCGCCGCGGGCGTGGGGGAGGGGAAGGGGGGCGGGGGTGGCTGCATCCTGCACAGCGCCTCCCGGAACCTGGCCGGTTAGCGGCGGCTTCGAGACCATAGCGAGGCGTGAGCCAGAGTAGCCATACTAAGTCAGGGCAGCCTGGCAGCGGCATTAAACGGAGAATGGATGGCTTCATATTGGGAGGAGAGAATGGAGATTGGCAGCCATCTTGCTTTGGGGCAAGCTGGCAACGCAGGTTTGTCCGGAGGAAGTCTTCGGGGCAGTAGGGATAGGACAGTGTAACATTTTTCAGTGTAGAAATATAGGTGGCGCTACAGTTACCTGGTGTGGACTTCGCGACCCATTGAAACTCTGGGATTGGTAGCCATGACGCATAAAGGCGGAATTAGCACCGGGGTTGGACTGTCGTGTGAACGTGGGTGAAGGTTCAAGATCTGGATTTGACCTTTGTTCCTGGTCACCCGGATGTTCGGTAAACCCGACATGGAGCAGGGAGCACTATTGGGATTCTTTCGCGGAATTCAGTCTTTGAGCGCTTGCCTTTTGAGCGTCCACTTCCTGTAGGAAGTGTCGCCAGAGCTGAGTCGTGAAGGATTTGGGAACTCTACTGGGGCGGGGAGCTGGGGCGCAGGTACGCTCCGGAGCTGCTGACAGCCCAGCAAGGCCAAGGAGAGAGGTAATGCACAAGGCATGGAGATGAGGATGAGGGACCAGATTACGCCAGGCCTTGTAAATTAACTTTATCCTAAGGGCAATAAAGAGGCTTTGAAGGGTCTAAGCAGAAGTGTGAACAATTAGATTTGATCACTGCTTGCCGGGGGGCGGGTGTGGTGGCTGGCGCCTTATAATCCCAGCATTTTAGGACACCGAGGTCAGAGGATCCCTGGAGCTTTGGAGGGCAGCCTGGGTTTGGAAGGGGCAGGAGGTGTGGTTCAGTGGTAGAGTGTGTGCTTACCATGTGAAAAACTTTGGGTTAAATCTGTAGCGGGAGGGGAAAAATAATCACTACTTTCAGTGTGGAGGATGGATTGGAGAACCCAAAGTTAGACAGCAGAACACCCGTGAAGCTTTCAAACTGGGAGGAAATAGGAATGTGACTCAGCAAAAGAGCTGCTTTGAGACCCTGGATTAGGTCTCCAGTCCGGCAAAAACTAAATTTTAAAAAAGCGTCGGGAGCATGGGAGACATAGATTGTGATAAACGTTCTAACTTGAGTGATTTTTTTTTTTTTTTTTTGGACAGGGCCTCGCTATGTAGTTAAAGCTGAATTTAAATTCACTATGTCGCCTGCGCTGGCTAGACCTCACAGGGATCCTCCTATCTCAGCCTTCTTAGTGCTGTGGTTACAGACATGCACCATGTCTGGTTGATTTTTGTGTTTGTTTTTGGAGGAGAAAATAAATTTTAGGTCCCTATGTGATATTTGTTAGACAAATATTAGGCAATGTCGGTTGGGAATCTCAAAGGTTTGAGGTGTTTGTGTGTATAAAGGTGGTTGTAAAATGGCCTGGATGAAGGATGCCATACATTCAGAGAATGAGATGAGGAAAGTAGGCTGAAAAAGAAAACACTGAGAAAAGGCAAACAGAAAGGAAAGAAAAACCTGAAAGTATCAAAGAACTGGTCCAGTACTAAATGTAACAGAACGTGCAGGTGAGGATGTGGACTATAATGTGTCCATTGGATTTTGCGACAAAGTCATTTAGTAAATTTAGAGTAAACCATTTCATAAAGTTGTGGGATAGAAACCAGATTGAACTGGAAGGCACAAAGTATAAAAGGTGTTGACTAAAGAGAGGGTTAGCTGCAGAGTTTTGCATGAGGGAGAATTCTAAAATAGTTTTAGGTAACATGTGAGACCACTAGATGGATACGTCCAAGTAGCAGTTGAATGTACTTGCACAGATCTAAAACTTGAGAAAAGTATAGTAAGTTGGAAAAAGCAACTGCAGGAGAATATAGCACAATTATACTTAGGTTTTGTTTTGTGTTTGAGACAGGGTCTCACTCTGCAGCTGAGGTTGGTTTTGAACTCATGGTGATTCTCCTGCGTCAGCCTCCTGAGTGCTGAGATTACAGGCATTTACCACACACCCTGCTCTCATTTACACTTACATTAAAAAATTAACCATGAGGCTGCGGATTAATTCAGTGGTAGAGAATTTGCATAGGGTGTGCAAGGCCTTGGTTTTTTCCGCTCCAGAGTTGGAGAAAATTAACCATGAAAAGTTGGCCTGGCGGGGCTGGGGATTTAACTCAGCGGCATAAGCACCTACCTTGCAAGCAGGCGGTCGTGAGTTCGATCCCCAGTACCAGAAAAAAGAAAAAAAAAAAAAAAAAGAAGAAAAGAAAAGTAGGCCTGGGAGGGATGACACACTTTTTACTTTAAACCCATCTTTACTTACCAGGAACCCCCAAGGTCCCCAACTCCCTGTATGAAGGATATGGTGGAAGGATGAAATAAGAAACAGAGACAAAGTTAGTAATGCATGATGGGGGCTGGGAGTTCAAAGCATCAAGAGGAGTAAAAAGACACTCCAAGCTAGCTAACCACTATTCATTAGGTATATCCAATATCAGAGATTATCAGAAGATGCAGAGGGCAGTGGTGACATTACGCTGATGAGGCTGTTTATGTTGATGGTGGGGAGAGATGTCAGGTTGAGAAGGAGTTTGCTCCTTCGTAAGGTGAAACTACTGGTTTCTCAAGGAATCAGGATGTCTTCATCTGGTGCAGTCTTGCTCTGGGGTGTACAGCATCACGAGACCATCAAGGTACATGGAATTATGTTCCCAAATACCATAGCTGACCTGCATGGCAAGGCATCAGGCCTTGGACAAGCTCTAATCATACTTTAATTATGAAATGATTTTTCAACTACAATTATGTAAAATGGTCCTTGACACATCTCCCTTTCTTTTTATTTGCTTGTAGAAAGTGAGTCATCGTGACCTGTGGCTGCAATGCCTTTAGACATTGTTTGGCTTGAGCTTCTTTGTAGCAGACTAAGATGAGAACAAGCAGACATAATCCAGTTACAGTTAGCACAGCAGTATAAACCAAATGTGAATCTTGAGATAATTAGAGGGATTAAGCTGAGCAAGTACATCAGAATATTTATCCCAGTTTTCAATCTGATCATCAAAAGTAGCAGTTTATTCAGTCCCCAGTACCAAAAAAAAAAAAAAAATAGCAATCTGTTAGGATATAGATAAAACTTCCTTTTGGATGGCATCAAGATCCATAGTTACATTTTTATGCACTGCTATAAATATATATATGTATATATATATATATATATATATATATTTTTTTTTTTTTTTTTTTTTTTTTTTTTTTTTTTTTTCCTAAAGACAGGATCTCACTATGTAATCCAGACTGGCCTTGAGCTCACTTATGCAACCCAGGCTAGCCTATACTCACAGCAGTCCTTCTCTCAGCCTCCTGAGTCTTAAGATTACAGGTGTGCACCACCATGCCTGGCATGCAAGTTATTTCCGATCACTGTGCTCAAAAATTAGGAGTCAAGTGGTATACTGAAAATTTAGATTCTATAGGGCCACATTTCCTTTAGAGGAGCTGTCTGTGAAAAAAGTAGGTGCATTAGAAATGGGCTATAACTGGGTTATTCTAGGTAAAATATCAAGACAGAATTGGAGAGGGGGATCGTTAGGAAAGTGACTGTCAACCTGTCTAGTGAAGTCTGCAAAATCCACCTGCCAGTAGATAGCTTGTTACAATAAGATAGCATTTGAGTCAAATTTATGGGTAGAATCTTTATAGAGGGATTAGTAGTGAAAAACTGAATGGAACAGTTCTTCCTTTTGTTATAATTTTAGTAATTTGTTCAGTATATAATTGTAAAGTTTTCACCAGTTAATTAGGAATATAAAGCCATTCTCTGGGAAATAATCATAGAATTGACTTAACAATCCTATAGGACATTGTGGAATATCGAATACATGCAAGATAAAAGGATATTAATTGTTAACAGGATACACCTAGTGTTGGTGCAGCATTGAATCTACTATCTTTAACTCCTGAGAGGCCTTCCATACTCAAGGTATGTGAAAAGTCAGTCTGGGGTTCACCTTGCAGAGTTTCATAAAGATGTTTTGATTGATAAGTGGCTATGCCTAATTTAGGGCAGACCCAATTAGTATCTCCTAGCAACTTTTGGAAATCATTCAAAGTCAGAAGAGATCTTGTCTTACTTTGGTTTTTAAAGGTCTTACTACCTATTCTGTTAATAAAGTTCCTAAATAATAACAAGGGCTGGAAGTCTGTACCTTATTAGGGGCTATGCAAAGGCCAAAAGCCTTTTCAGCAAGGCAAACAAGTCATATAGCTGAGATTTAGAATAAATTACTAATAAAATATCATCCATGTAATAGATGATACTTGCTTGAGGAAATTGTTTTCTGGCATTTTTGCAGGACTTGTCCTACAAAATGTTGACATAAGGTAGGACTGTTTCTCCTCCCTTGTGGGAAAGATATCCATATCTTTTCATAGGTTCCTTAAAGTTTACACTAGGTGCAGAAAAAACAAACTTGTGATGATCAGAAAGATGTAAGGGAATAAGGGGCTGGGGATTTAGCTCAACGGCATAAGTACCTGCCTTGCAAGCAGGCAGTCATGAGTTCTATCCCCGGTACTGATAAAAATGAAAAAAAAAAAAGAGATGTAAAGGAATTGTCAAAAAGCAATCCTTGAGACCTAGGACAACAAGGGCCACTCCCTAGGCACAGCAGCAGGGGATGGAACCCTGGCTGCAAAGCTTAGCCATAAAGAAGTGTTAACTGCTCTCAAATCTTGCAACACTTTCCATTTGCCATAATTTTTAGGAATAACAGGAATGTTCCAAGTACTAACTAACAGCTCAAAGTGACCCAGTTGAACTTGTTTCTGTATTAACTCATAGATGTAGAAGCTTCTCTCTCTCTCTCTCTCTTTTTTTTTTTTAGGACAGGATCTCAATACACAGTTTAGGCTGGGCTTGGGCTCACTGTGTAGCACAAGCTGGTCTCAAATTTGCAATAGTCCTTTGCCTCAGCCTCTTGAGTGCTGGGATTACAAATATGTGCCACCACTCCTAGCTCAAGCTTCTCCTTTCTGAGGGGCCATTGATCTACTCAAACAGGTGTTCCATTGTAAGGGTAAAGCCATTTTTGGGAGAAGTATCGATGGCCACCACTTTGAAAAAGGTTTTGATACCTAATTCCAGAATGGTCTAATTAATTTTAATATCTGAGGGTTAGGGGTTTCCTTGAATTATTTTTTCTCAGCCCTTACCTTGTATATATTATATCTTATAACTTTTTGAGCAACTGAAGGAGACTGAGTAGTCAATTTCATTTTCTATTCTTATAAGTCCTTTTTTTTTTTTTTTTTTTTTTTTTTGTGCCAGGGATCAAACTCAGGACCTCATGTTTGCCAAGCAGACACTTGTGCCACTGAGTCAACCCCCGGCCCCCCATTTTCTATTCTTTTAATAAATCTCTTTTTAGTTTCTTGCAGCAGAAGCTACATAGGGAAGAAACAAGCCGATTGAGTTTCAGGCCCATGATATGTTAAGGGACACTCATTTCGTAAAACTTGGGTTGACCTGAGTTCTACCAGTGATGTAGAAGCTGACTTAGCAGGCCAGGGGACCATTGATGAAATTATAGAAACACTGACACCTATATCTAATAGCCCTTCATAAGTTCTTCTGTTAATTTTAATGGAATACATGGGTCGCTTCTCCATCAGCTCTTGTGTAAAATAAATTTCTCTTTTTGAAGTTTCTCCCATTTTTTTATCCTAATTGAGGACCCTGTCTAAAATAGATGTCACCAGGGGCTGGAGATTTAGCTCAGCGGCATAAGCACCTGCCTTGCAAGCAGGCAGTTGTGAGTTTGATCCCCGGTACCGATAAAAAGGAAAAAGACCAAAAAAATAGATGTCACCAGATGGAGATGCTGGTAATAATATCAATTGAGCAATATATTCTTTAGGCTTTCCCAAATGTCCATTGTCTTTACAAAGACTTGAAACTCATTTTTATAATTTTTATCAACAATACTTTTAAATTTAAAGAGATTTTTCTCACAATTAATCCAGTAGTATTTTTAGGTGGAGACCCACAAATTCCACTGGGAACAGCAACTAGCTTGTTGCCCCCGATAAGATTTACCTTTTGGGCAGTAGCTCTGTTCCTGTGCTCCCCGAGTTCCTTGAGTGAGAGAAGCAGTATCCCTCTGAGAATCTAAACTTGCTCTTGGGTCTGGACTGCGTAAGTCTGACTGAGGTTTTGACTGGAAATCCGATTAAAAGCTTGATTTTCCATTGGCATCATCCCTAATCTTTGAGGGAACAAGAGTTGAGCCCCCTTTCTGTTCCCCAACCAGCAATGTCTAAACTTTTTTTTTAGGACAGGATCTCATTACATAGTTTAGGCTGTGTAAAGGCAATGATTACCCGTTTTACATTGTGGTCAAAGACCAGGTTCAGCTTCCTTACTTCTCAGACTAGAGTTCGTGGAAGTTCCAGAGGTGTTAGACTTACTACCTTGGCTTGTAGACATGTATCGTTGGCAAAGATACCCCATTTTTACCACAACTAAAACATATAACACTTTTAGCATTATTTTTACCTTGTATTGTAAGAACTAGCATAGCTTGAGCTAACATAGATGCCCTATGAGTTTCTGAACTGATACCGACAAGCCCTAATGTAACTGTTTACATCTTCAGAGGCTCACATGAGCTTGTTCTTCTTCTTCTTTTTTTTTTTTTTTAACTTTTTAAACTTTTTATGGGTATCAGGGATCAAACTCACGACCGCCTGCTTGCAAGGCAGGTGCTTATGCCGCTGAGCTAAATCCCCAACCCCTCTCATGAGCTTGTTTACATTCTTGGTTGGCATTGTCATAAATGAATTGAAGAATAAGTATATCAGTTCCTTGAGCATGAGGAATTTGTCTGTGCACGACTTCTTGTAGTTGGGCGACAAGCTGTGTGTAAGGTTCTCTTGGCCCTTGTAAGATATTAAGAAAGGGCTGGGGATTTAGCCCAGCAGCATAAGCATCTGCCTGGCAAGCATGAGATGTTGAATTCAATCCCGGTACCTCCCCCCAAATTACTAGATATTAAGGAAAAAACTGAACAGGAGCTCTGTCCTCAGGCACTACAGTAAGGCGAGATGTTTTCATTATATGTTTTATTTGTTCAAAAGCCTCATTGGGTCACATCTGCAAACTGCCCTGTTTCCAAAGTTACATTAGCCCTGTCATCCTGTCTGTTTCAGTCAATCTGGTCCACAGCTTGCTCTTGTAATGGAACACTAAAACATAAATACTGACGAGATAGGAGCAGATAAGACATCTCACATCATGAGATTAATAAGTCTCCACAACAGAATCTAAAATCCCCAAAGTAAATGGAGCTCCCCTTGAGCTCCATTATTGGTTATACTCCGTTTGATTCCTTTAACAACTTAAAGTCAAAAAGCTTGATGTTCTGCCAGCAGCTAATTCTTACCAGCTGGGTCAGATCTATAGAAAAACTGGAAAGCAAGGTCCAAGAATTTCTTCCTGCTTGGCTGCTTCTCTTTCTGCAGCCTGATAACTAGACATGTGAAACACCAGGCAGCCCTGACCTAGATAGCCTAAAGACTCTGGCCTGGAATTTCTCCATCTGCTGTTTCTACCATTAGTTCTTCCCCAATTATAGGGGGAACTCCTGGAGATTTCACCATCCCATGTATCGACCCTTCTTCCTGTTGTAATTTTCAGCTCTTTTTTCCATCTGATTTTTCTTCTCTATTGTCATCTTTCACAATTTGCTCTAGCATTGACACTTTATTTTTTTTAATTTTAAAGAGGATAAAACAATCTAACAGAACAAAGCAGATCAGAACAAAACAATGCAAGTGACACAGGATTTCAAAGCAAGACAACAGGAGATTAACAGTGGCTAATGTGTGTCTTGATTTTTTTGAAATAATTGTCCATATCTTCACACGCAATGAATTGAAAAAAACAAGAGTATAAACTGATCAAAACAGGATGAAAGCATTACAGACCTTCAAAACCAGACAATAGGCAAATCAACAATGGCTACCATGTATTTTATTCTCTTCAAAATAGCTGTCCAACACGACATAATCCACCTAGCTGTGCAGGAGCCTAAGTAAATCCCTCCGAACCTGGCAGGCCCCGCCCAGCATCCTCCACGCCGAGGAGTTTTGGAATATTGCTTGGCTCCTGGTTGGGCCCGGCCAAGAGACTCCAAACAGCCCGGGAACCTCTGCATTACAAGCTGCAAGCCGAGCGGCGAGAGCTGAAGGCCTGCACAGCGAACGCCACCTAGCTGTGCTGCCTTTCTACTCTCTGAACCAGTGGCCATGAATGCTGCCATGCCATGCCATCCAGCCTTGGAGCCAGCTGAGTATGGATTGAAATCTCAAAGAACTGTAAGAAATAAACCTTCCCTTGCTTTAAAAAAAAAAAAAAAATAGCTGTCCAGCTGGGAATTTAGCTCAACGGCATAAGCGCCTGCCTTGCAAGCAGGCAGTCGTGAGTTTGATCCCTGGTACTGATAAAAACGAAAAAGAACAAAAAAATAAATAAAAATAGCTGTCCATACCTTCATATATATTGAAATTAAATAATACAAAACAGGCTAAAACCAGCTGAAACAAAGAATAAAAGCAGTATTGTTCTTCACAAGAAGATGATAGGAAGTCAGCAATGGCTACCATAATATAGCATTAGCACTTTAGACTGCATAGTGTTTTAAGGATCCTAAAACAGATCTTACTAATCCGTAAAAGAATGTTTTTGGTGACTCGGTTTCACCCTTGCTATGAGTTCTTTTTAAACTGTCTCTGATTCTATCCCTATCTTCTAAATCTAAAGTTGCCACCTGTGGGAAAAAAGAATTGAATTTAACAATCTCATGCACCATTTTAATTAAGGTGCCAGTACTCAGAGTTCCTGCTAGTTTTAAGTAGCTTACACAAGAATTAGACGTAGGGGCTAGGGATTTAGCTCAGCGGCATAAGCACCTGCCTTGCAAGCAGGCAGTTGTGAGTTCAATCTCCGGTACCAATAAAAATGAAAAAGACAAAAAAAAAGAATTAGATGTAATTTTGCTGCTCCTTAGATTGCTTGTACCCCATTTTCCTAGCTACAGAAACTTTCATTGGCACCAAGTGCTTTACTTTTCATTTTCTATTTGGACTTTCCCAAATTCATCCCACAGTCTTATATCCTCTACTTTCCAGTTGGGTGGATCTTCCCTGTCAGGCTTAATCAGGGGATCCTTGTTTAGGGTGCCAAATGATGGGAGGGATTATCTGAAGACTCTGGGCTGCACAGACTCAGAGGGTGGCCAATGAGCATATGCTGATGAGGACATGGAGCAAATTGGCAGATGATGAAGTTTGTCCTTTTCCCAACGTTAAGTTCTATTTTTTTACTACCGGGTTCTCAAGGAATCAGGAGGTCCTCAGTTGATGTAATCTTGCACTGGGGCATCACAGAACCATTAAGGTCTCAACTGTGACCCGAGGCATGGGAATTCTGTTCCTGCCTACCACAGCTGGCTCACATGGAAAGACACTAGGCCTTTTACAACCTTTAATCACAACTTAATTATCAATAATCCCCCCCCCCAGAATTTATATAGAATGGTCCTCAACAGATTGCCATCAGTTTGAGGCCAGTTTGGGCAATATAGTAAATTCAAATCCAGCCTGAACTATATAGGGAGACTGACTCCAAAAAAAAAAGAGAGAGAAAAAAAAACTAGACATAGTGCAAACCTGTAATCCCAGCACTCAGGAGGCAGAGGCAAAGAAAATTACCATAAATTCAAGGCCAGCCTGGACTACATAGTTCAAGATTTGCCTGAACTGCATAGAAAGACACTGCCCCCCCCCCAAAAAAAGCCCCTTTTTTTCTTTTATACTTACAAAAATCTGTCTCTATAACTTACTCATTGGGCTGGGTATACTGGTGTACACCTGTCATCCCAGCACTCAGGAACTGACACAGGAGAATCACACGGAGTTTGAGGTCAGTCTGGGCTCTATAAGTGAGTTCAAGGCCATCCTGCACTACATAGCAAGACCCTGTCTCAAAAAACAAAAACAAAATTCTTTTACTCATTTGTCCTAGTCTTCCCTCTCAGAGTCAGCAAGCCATGTGCACATGACATTTGTTCAGAAAACTACCATATTCCCACCAAATACTTTGGGGGAGGGGTTCTGGGAATTGAACCTAAGGCCTTGCTACATTAGTCCTAGCCCATGCTGCTGCTCAGCTTTGAGAGGACTGATGTTTTGTTTTGCTTTGCTTTGCTTTGTTTTAAAGAGTATAAGACAGAATGAAACCAATCAAAATAAAGCAGTGTAAAAGATACAGGACTTCAAAACATTACAATATCAACAGCTACCATAATACCTTTTAATGTCTTCAAAATAACTGCAGATAACTTCTGACAGTAGAAATCAAACAGAATAAGCCAGGCGTGGTGGCTCACGCTTGTAATTCCAGCACTCAGGAGGCTGAAGCAGGAGGATTCTTGCAAGTTCGAGACCAGCCTATGCTACAAAGTGAGCTCAAGGCCAGCCTGAACTGCATAGAGACCCTGTCTTAAAGAGACAAAAAAAAAAAAAAAAATCAGAATAGAATAGAAACAATAAAAACAAAATAATGAATGCAATAAAAGACTTCAAAACAAGCCAATAGTAAATCCAAAATTTGCTACCATAATATTTCTTACTATTTTTGAAATAGCTGCTCTTGCTGGGGATATGGCTCAGTGGCACAAGCACCTGCCTGGCAAGTGTGAGATCCTGAGTTCGATCCCTGGAACCAAAAAAAAAAAAAAAATAGGTGTGGTGTGGTGGTGCACTCCTGCAATTCCAGCTCTGGATAGGTTGAGGCAGGGGATCGTTGTAAGTTCAAGACCAACCTGGGCTACAACGTGAGTTCAAGGCCAGACTGAACTACATAGCAAGACCTGTCTCAAAAAAAAAAAAAAATGCTCCTGCCATTGGATTTGACGTTCTCAAAAGAAAATAAAATCCAACCCAGCAAAACAATGGAAAAGATATAGGGCTTCCAAAACAAAATCACAGGAAATCAACAAAGGCTGCAACCCTCAGGAGATCCCTCCTAGATGTCACACTGCCTGCCACTATCCTCTGAACCTACGATCAGACCACTGGCCCTAGACCTGCAGTGTTAGTGAAACATCAAAGCACCACAGCCATCCAGTTACATTTCACCTCCATAGCTATCATCACAGCCTGTGTTTCTCCAGATAAGCTGGTCAGTTATGGCAGTGCAGGGGTAAGAGGGTATTTCTTGTTTGCCAGCACCCATACCAGAAGGAGCTGGGGTCTGGCTGTTCCAGCCTGGCAGCAACCCAACACATAACGCTAGTTCCCAGACTGGGCTTGCTTCCTGATACGGCCTTCCTTCTACCCCTTGTCCACAAATGGCCAGGGTTACTGTTTTCTCATCAAAAATTTGCTCCAAAAAGTTTCTATCCCATTGTAGACCCATTTTCACAAATATTCCCATGATTCTTCTACTTCTCCCTTCCTCTAGTGCTGAGCATCAAACCCAGAGCCTCCTTCATGCATTACCAGCAGACTATACCCCAACACTGGATTGAACTTTATTCTACAAGAACGTAACCCGATAGTCTATTCTAGTTTTTGATTCTCCAGTAACTCTAAGCTATACCAGTTATTCATTTTAATTCATGATCACACTGACTCCCAGTCTCAGGTCTTAATTTCAAACCAGCTGTAAGCCCTCTGGTGTCTCCATTACTGAGCAGAGGCATAGAGGCCACACTGATTTTCTGGATCTTAATAATCTGTTGTCCAATTGTCTCCCCAACCTGTCCCCTTTTCTTCATTCTGAAGCTGTGCACTTATATGACTGGTCAAGTTCCTTAACCTCTCTAATCTTGCCTTCTCATCTATAAAAGAGGAAACTAACATTCACGACATCTATCATTGTTGTAATGGTCATGTTAATAATGTAGAAGTGTTAGCACAGGGCCTAGTGCTTGGTAAATACCATATTTCATCCAAAATAGATCTGGGCCTTATATTCATTTTTGCTCCAAAAGATGCAATCAGGCTTATTTTTAGGGAATGTCTAATTCATGCACAACAATTTATATTTATCCATTTATTCATGCATGAAAATCTTCATTATTCAAATACAGCCACCTTTAGAACATCATCCTAACTCTCCAAAGCCCAAACTCTACCCTTTAAACTCACTTTTTAGCTCAGGCTGACCTCAAACTTACAGTGAGGTCACTTCTGCCTCAGCTGAGTGTTTTAATACAGGTGTGTGCTGCCATGCCAGGCTCTTCACTCACAGTCTTAACTAGGGCTTATTTTGGGGGGTATGGTTTGTATTACCAGCATCCTGAAAAATCACAGTAAGGCTTATTTTTTAGTTCATTTTTTTTTTTTCAGGGAAATGTGGTATTATAAATTTTAGCTGGATGTAGTGGTGTATGTCTGCAATTCCAGCACCAGGGAGGCTCACGCAGGAGGATTACTGCAAGTTTAAGGCCAAACTGGGCTACAAAGTGAGTTTAAGGTCAGCCTGCACTGCATGGTGAGACTCTGTCTCAAAATGACAAAGCAAAAGAAAACCAGTAGTAGTATTACAAGTTTCACTGGGTCAGTAATTCAGCAGGCTCTTTATGCAAGACTCTGCTGCCCCCATGAGGTTGACTTTTTCCAAGTTCCTTGTTATTTTACAGCCATGACCAAAAAAAAAAATTGCAGTCTCTTCAACTCCAGTAGCTGATTAAGAGTTAATCAATTTTTCTTTTGATCTGTTGTTAAGATGCTGAGGGGCTGGGGATTTAGCTCAGCGGCATAAGTGCCTGCCTTGCAAGCAGGTGGTCGTGAGTTCGATCCCTGGTACCGATAAAAATGAAAAAGACAAAAAAAAAAAGATGCTGAGGCAAGGGAATCTTGAGTTCAAAGCCTGCCTGGGCTATATAGGACCTTGTTTCCATAAATGAATAAGTGAATGAATGAATAAACAAATGCTACATACATATACACACAGTAGCAAAAAACATCAGCCCTAGTGGCACAGGCCTGTTAATTACAGCACCCTGGATGGGTGAGGGAGGATTGAAACTTTGAGCCCAGCCTGAACAATTTAGTGAAACTGTTTCAAAAAAATAAAAAGCCAGGCATAGTAACACACACATGTTATCTTAGTACTGGGGAGGCTGAGTCAGGATGGCAGTGAGTTCAAGCCCAGCCTGAACTGCATAGTGAAACCCTGTCTCTAAACAGACAAGCAAACAAAACGAAACCCCCAAAATCTAAAAAACTAGCCAGATCTGTCTTACTCATAGAGTGCTTATCTATCATGCAAAAGCCGAAGGAAAAAAGTTACAAACTGGTTAGATTATACTACAAAGCAAGTTTCAACACATTTCAAAGAATTCAAATTCCATGAAGTACGTTTGTTGCCTGCATGGCAGTGAAACAGGATATCAGTAACAAGGGAACTGAAAAAATCCTATCTTTAGAAATGAAGAACCCAGGGGCTGGGGATTTAGCTCAGTGGCATAAGTGCCTGCGTTGCAAGCAGGTAGTCATGAGTTCGATCCCTGGTACCGATGAAAAGAAAAAAAGACAAAAAAAAAAAAAAGAAATGAAGAACCCATGTGGTGGCACACTTCTGTAATCCTAGATAGCTCTGGGGAGGCTGAGGCAGGAGGATCACCATGAGTTTGAGGCCAGCTTGAACTACATAGTAATACCCTGTCTCCCCCCTGCCCCCACCAAAAAAAAAAAAAAAAAAAAAAGCAAAAGTAAACTAAGGAATAAGCTTGGCATGGTAGCACTTGCCTGTAATACCAGCACTCAGAAACTCAAAAGGTTCAGGCAGGAGGATTGTCACAAGTTTAAGGCCAGCCTGGGCTACAAAGTGAGTTCAAGGCAAGCCTCAACTAAATAAGACCCTGTCTCAAAAGCAAAATTAAAATTTAAAAATAAAAAGAACAAGGATGTAGCTCAGTGCTAGAGCACCTCTGAATTCAGTCTGCCATACTGGGGGCAGGGATGAAATGTGGAGGGTTTTATACAAGATCTACAATATTAGACCCAAAAGAAGTAAAAGAGGGGCTGGGGATTTAGCTCAGCGGCGTAAGCGCCTGCCTTGCAAGCAGGCAGTCATGAGTTCGATCCCCGATACCGATAAAAACGGAAAAAGAAAAAAAAAGTAAAAGAAAGGGAATGTACACAGAATATGCCTGTAAGTAGGCAGCGGAGGTAGCTCAGTTTAGTGGGAGGGCGCTTGCCTAGCATGTGTGAGGTCCTACCTCAGTCTCTACCACTTAAAATAAATATTCAGAAATCTTGAGGCAAGAGTTCCATATGAAGGACTGGGAAAGCAATCTCAAGTGAAGTTTTACAAAACTTTTCCTTAGCTTTATCCAGTATCCAATATTCTCATGAAAGATATGTACAGCATGTCAGTAAAACAAAAACCACACTTAGAAAAAAAGTCTTTAGCCGGGTGTGGTGGCTCACACCTGTAATCCCAGCACTCCAGAGGCTGAGGCAGGAAGATCGTTGCGAGTTTGAGACCAGCCTGGGATACAAAGTGAGCTCAAGGCCAGCCTGAACTTCATAAAGAGACCCTGTCTCAAAAAGACCAAAAAAAAAAATCTTTAAAATATACACAATATCCACATGATTAAAAAAAAAACAGGAAGACTAGAAAGGAACTCCCTCAACCTGATAAAGGGCATCTATGAAAAATTTAAGGCTAACATCATACTCAGTGGAGAAAGACTGATCAGAAACAAGACCAAGGCAGGTGAGTAGTGCACACCTGTAATCCCAATACTCTGGAGGCCGAGACAGGAGGATTGGCAGGAGTTTGAGATCAACCTGGGTTACACAGTGAGTCCACAGTGAGACCTGAACTATGGAGCAAGACCCTGTCTCAAAAAAGAAAATAAACAAAACTATTTTCAACTCTTATTCAACACTGTATTGAAGTTTCAGCCAGGGAAATTAGACATAAGATGCATATCGATTTTGTAGATGGGCCATGAAATGTGATGATTGACAGAACTGGATCCAAAATTACTGCCATAGGCTGGAAGGTAGAAATTTCTACAAAGAAAGCCAGGCTTGGGGGGCATGCCTGAA
Organism: Cavia porcellus; assembly: GCF_034190915.1. Classification (NCBI taxonomy): domain Eukaryota; kingdom Metazoa; phylum Chordata; class Mammalia; order Rodentia; family Caviidae; genus Cavia; species Cavia porcellus. Next base: position 48,981,121 of record NW_026947490.1, read on the forward strand.
TTAGTATCGTGTATCACTGGTTATAAAACACAATTCCTTCTTGGATGAATTCAATCCAAAGACTGGCTGGTTTAGCCAATTGAATGCCAATATTGGGCTAATCTAAGACAAGCTTTCTTGTAACTTATAACCTTCTTTGGCACTATTAAGAATTCTCTAATTCGGTTGTGTTAAATCTTCAGGACAATTTTGTTTTCTATTTTGTTAGCTATCAGCTCAACACTTTTCCATAACTGCTTTAGCTTCTGTTATCCCAGCTGCATTATATATGTAAGCTAAGGAAGTCTTCTTGAAGCAGAAACAGGTGAACGTGCGTCTCAGGGAGGCAGCGCCTGGAACGGTGCCGAGAAGAGTCAAAAATGTTATCTGACTCCCCAAGTGTGGGAAGATGTCAGAGGGTTTTCTGAGATTGCGTCTCTGAGCATGAACGGAAGTCTCTCTGAGTCCTCTCTGGAGGTTTATTGATACGTGCCATCTTCAAGATAGGATGATGCTCTTCCATTCCGGTTTTCCCAACATACCGACAAGCGGGTGACCAGGTGGCAAATTTGTCTTCGTTGCGGCAAGATAAAGATGATATTCACAGATGTCCTTACCCGACTCATCTTCCCACAGTAAAGATGGCGACACCCTTACCGTACATTACAGGCAACACCACTTCCGTACTTCTCTTGTGCCCTGTTCCAAGATGGCGGATGAGGCTACGCGCCGAGTGGTGTCTGAGATCCCAGTACTGAAGACAAACGCCGGACCCCGAGATCGGGAATTGTGGGTGCAGCGACTGAAGGAGGAATATCAGTCTCTTATCCGGGTCAGTTGGGCACTTGTAGACGACTGCGTCGCAAATGGGTTGCGGGTAAATCAGGTGTCCTCAGAAATAGGCTCCGTGTGGAAGCCCTTTCCGGTTTTAAAATTTAATTTATAAATTCATAGAAATGAAATGACTGTGGATCTGGGAGGCTAAGGATGGGTACTGAGGAAGAAGCAAAAACTCAGGTTGGGAGCACGTTTAAGTGAGGCTAGACCTTGTAGTTTAAAACAGGAGTGACACCTCCCCAGAAGGTGACGTGTCTCTACCGCTCCAGGTATACACTCTAGTGGATGCCGGAGAGGTGGTCAACAGTACGACTTATGGCCCTAAGCCCCAGCACACATTTTGCTCCCTCCTTCACTTTTAGTGAGGGAGAAACGCGCACTAGGTTTGAAAACTCAAAAGAGGTGTTAGTTGTTGAATCGGGGAGTAAAGTTCATGGATAGAAACTGCCAACTTCTCAACTATTCTTGCTATTGGAAGAGAAGCACATTTATCTTCTTTGTAGTGTGGTCTCTGTCCACACTACAGCAGTTCGACCTTAAGTATTGTTAAAAAGATTTTTAAACTGTGCTGCAAGACACTAGGGAGAGGCTATAAAGCTGGATAAAGTGGTGCGGGGGTAGACAAAAAACAGTAGAGAGAGAGAGAAACAAATGGTTGATATACTCTGAGAGTATAAGAAATAACTTACCCAGTTTAAATGGTCAGGAAAGGTTTCCTAAAAGTGGTAATACTTGGGCTGAGACTTAAAAGACAAGCATGTTAGCTTGCTAAAAGAGAGGAGAAGAACGCTCAGGGCACAAGAACATATAAAAATAGAAGCTAGAGATGGCATGAATACAAAGAAGTAGTTCACAGTTGCTAGAGCACCAAATACGAGGCAGGGAGTGGTGAACCAAGCTAAGGAGATGGGTTTGAGTACTTGAGTTTTATTTTTATAGGCTTGAGATGCCTTCAAAGAATTTTATGAGGAGGAGTAACATGATCAGATTGAGAGAAAAATACAGTCAACAGGAGTAAAATTGAAGGTGGGAGGCGAATTAGTTAGTCCTTAATTCAAGTGAAAGACCATAATCTAAACTAGACAGATGTGGTGGGGCAGATTTAAAGGATATTCAGAATGCAAAATCAGTAGGACATCATGAAGAATTTGGTGGGGTGAAGAAGTGGGAAAATCAAGGGTGATTCCCAGGTATTTAGCTTGAGTGACTATGTGAATGCTAACACTGCCACCTAATATTGGGAATGCAGGAAGAGAAATAGATCTGAAGAAATAGTAAATTCAAAATGGAAGTTCTGAGCTTCAAGTATCTATGAAATGATATTTAGTTGGATATTGGAATCTGACAGTCTGAGGAAAGGTCTGGATAAAAGATTAAAATTTGGAGCCAGGTGTGGTGGTACAGGCCTGTAATCCCTGTATGAGGGAGCCTGAGGCAGGAAGATTACTGTGGGTTCAAGGCCACTCTGTGCTGCATAATGAGTTCAAGACCAGCCTGAATTACATTGCAAGACCTTATCTCAAACAAACATAATTTGGGAGTCATCAGCACATGGATGAAAGTAAAAACTTGGATATATGAGGTCATCAAGGGACAGAGTATATATGAGGTATCAAGGGCATAGAGGTGTGAACTGAGGGTATACTTTATCAAAAGTGTGAAAAGATGATAGATGGTAACTCCAAATCATTTGTGACTGCTAAATAGGATGAGACCGGAAACATTCTCTTCTCTGGGCAAGCCCCCAGTTCATCAGTATAACCTTGTCTTTATTTTTTCTTGCATCAGAAAAGTTGGTTATTCATACTGAAGGAGAAAATAATTATACTTTTCTTTTGAGGGGAAAGGTGCTGCCTAACACCCTGTCAAAAGTTTCCTCTTCTACTTTTAGTATGTGGAGAATAACAAGAATGCAGATAATGATTGGTTCCGTCTGGAGTCCAACAAGGAAGGGACCCGGTAAGGGACCCTCTTGGGAGGTATAGGGTGGGACTCTTACTTGGTTTTAGCAGTTTGGCATCCCAAAGCCCACTCTCCAAACTGCCAATATACCATTTTAGGAGTCTTTAGTTCTACACTGCAGAGTTCCCAAGTTTCTATCCCAGGAATCTCCTAGGTAGGTGGTCTAAATCACTGAATGTGAGAGGAATGGACAATTGGACGAAGGCTTGGTCTTCATTACAGGTGGTTTGGGAAATGCTGGTACATCCATGACCTCCTCAAATATGAGTTCGACATCGAATTTGACGTGAGTGTGTTGGAGTGGGAAACATGAAGGTTAGTAGAAGAGAAGAGATTAGGTGATTGTTACAAGCCAACTGATTGGTTGTTTTTTTGCTTTGTCTTTTTGTATCAGGAATTTAACTCAGGACCTTGCACTTGGCCAGGCAGGCACTTATACTGTTGAGCTATATCCCTGGCCCAAGCTAACTGCTTTTGTGTGTGTCACGATGAGCTACCTCCTCGGTCCTTTTTATTTTTTATTTTGAGACAGGGTTTTGCTAAATTGCTCAGTTTGGGTTTTAAGTAGCAATTGTGCCTCAACCTTCCAGAATGCTGGGATTATAGGCATCAGCCAACTGCACCTGATTGACCTAACCTTTCTTAAAAGGACCAAATAAGCTGGGCATGGTGGCACATGCCTTTAATCCCAGCACTTGGGAGGCTGAAGCAGAAGAATAATCACAAATTTGAGGCCAGCCTGGCTACATAATTCAAGACAAACCTGAACTACATAACAAGACCCTGTCTCAGAAAACAAAAGCAAAACAAAACACCAAAAAAAAAAAAAAAACCTTTTAAAATAGGAGGAGGAAGTTGAGGTTTGAAACAAATAATAGTTACTAATTTTCATATCCAGAATCCTGGTATGTTCATACTACTTGAGGATTTTGCTGAACATTTTCAACCAATTATGTTTGATTAGATTAGTTCCTATCTCAATCTCTGTTTCATTAAGTCTTTATAATTCTTCCAGATTCCTATCACATATCCTACTACTGCTCCAGAAATTGCAGTCCCCGAGCTGGATGGAAAGACAGCAAAGATGTACAGGTAACACTACACAGGAGATGAGCCAAAGAAGCCCTAAGAGCAGAACTCAAGAGGCAGATTTTCCCAGAATCTGCTGGCCTAGAGGGGCTCCAGACCTCCCTCCTCCAAGATTGGGCGAAGTACTTACTGACTTTGTTCTCTATTCTGAGTGGTAGTAGTGGTCTGTGATCCCAGAGATTGCGATGCCGCGTGGTAAACATTTTGTGTCAACACCTCTTATCCCTCTTACAGGGGTGGCAAAATATGCCTGACAGATCACTTCAAACCTCTGTGGGCCAGGAATGTGCCCAAGTTTGGACTAGCTCATCTCATGGCCCTGGGGGTAAGTTTAGTATAATTGGTAAATTGGCTGGGCAAGGGGCTGAGCAGTATAAGAAAAGTACATGAGAGTGATCAAGGAATACAGTAATGATGTTGTCCCTTTGGCACCATTCCCTTATAATCTTTTCTGCAGAATTAGAACCAATGGACAAGGGCATTGACTCCATGATAGTAATCTCATGTGATCTCCCTTGCATTACAGCTGGGTCCATGGCTGGCAGTGGAAATTCCTGATCTGATTCAGAAGGGTGTGATCCAGCACAAAGAGAAATGCAAACAATGAAGGCTCAAACCACTGAGAAAGCTTCCAGGGACCTTTGATAGACCATGTTCTCATTTTCTTGTGGATGCTCTTGTTACTTACTGACAGCTTCCTCTTATACCTCCACTTCTGGTTGTTACTAAGTAGCTGCTGTGGGCATCCCTGGGGGGGAAAAGCAGCAACATGCTAATATCAGAGTTTCTAAATTAGGCTGTACAGACAGAGACTTGGGCTTTGGGAAACCAAGAGGCAATTTATATCCTTTCCCCAGATAGACCAATGGAGGCCTTGATTCTGGAGAGATAGGGGGAAACTGAAAATGAGTTCATTGCCCTTTTGATTTGTGGAGATAATCCATCAATAAAAGCTGCTTCCTGTGGTAGCGTGTGGTTTTCATTGATGGCTTTTGTTATGTTTAGTTTAGTTTTTGTTTTTTGAGACAAGTCTCTATGTAGTTCAGGCTGGCCTTGAACTCACTATGTAACCCTGTGCTGGCCTCAGTCTCGCAAGTGATAGGATTACAGGAGTGGGCCCCTACTCTTCACTACATTGGTGGCTTTTAACAGGATGAGCAGGCTAAAAAGTGGAGGCACTAGAGAGGGGGAAACAGAAGATGACCTCCAGAGCTAGGGAACGAAAGATTTGTTCTCCCTGCTGCCAAGATCTGCCTTCAGCAGTGAACCATGTTTTACTCTGTTGCTTGAGCCTGCAAGAAACTTGAGGAATGGTTTACAGGTCCAGCATCCCTGCCTCCTAGGATCTTCTTGTCCGAGCGCAGAGTGCTAGATGCTTCTTCACTGATGTGCAGGTTTGACCCAGGCCTGCAGCTTGCCACAATGCCACTCTGCTTGACGAAAGAATCCGGGCTGCAAGCCTCCTGACCATTTTTCGACTGTCAGGTCTACAATCCCGTGTGCCACAGCATGGGTGACTGCAAGCTAGACTCGCTTTGGTGCAACTTGCTTTGGAGCGACAGTTTAAAGACCACTCTGGCCCAGGCTGGAAACTAGCGGTTCTAAAGTTGGCTTCGTTTCCATGGTGTCTGCCATGGAGCCGTGGGGGCGGGCTCACGCAAGCGCCGAGGAGGCGGGTGGAGGCAGCTGGATGTGGGTGCGCAGGCGCATTGAGAGACGGTGAAGCCGGTGGCCGGTGGCCGGGCGGGACCAACAAAGATGGCGGCGGCCCTTGCGGCGGGAGTGACCTGGGCAACAACTGCGGTTAAAGCTGCAGCCTGGCCCGCAGTGGGGCTGCACGGGCGTAGGAGGGGGTGGCCTTGAACTGGAGCCTGGTCCCGCCTGGCCTCCCCCGCTGCCTCAACGGGGGACAGGTATGAGCCGGGGCATCATGATGGGGTTGGGGGCGGGGAGCCGAGGAAGACAGTTCTGGACCCCAGAAGACGTTCTCCCTAAAAGGCAGAGGCTCGTAGGGACCCAGTGTGGCCTAAGAGAACTGAGCTACAGGGACAGCATGCCAGGACTGCGGGGAATACGCTGCCGGACCCTGTAGCCAATCAGCTGCCTCGGCCTTTCTGCCCTCGAGGGGGGCGGGCCCGGTAAAGCCCTGCCGTGGTGGGATGGGTGCAGAGATTAGTGGTCTAGGAGCTGTGTATCTTCCAGTCTGTTGCCCTCTGAGCCTCAGTCCATGTCGTAGCTTGGAGGTGGGGGAGGGAATGGGTTGCAAATCACCCATTCAATCTGCTTATCTGCAACCTGATGGGTTTGAAAATGGAGTGCTGTCTTTTGGGATGTTATCCTAGTATCCACACTCCTATTTGACCACATGTTCAGGGCACATCTTACTTGACTATCTACGAATGAGGAGGGCTCTTGTTACCAGTTTATAGAATGTAAAGACAGTTGAAAGTGAGATTGAGAAAGGCTTTCCAGTAGAGCTGTATCCTGTAGGGGAGAGGTGGGATATAGAAAGGGTCAAAGTCATGAGCTGCTTAGTCATTTAGTCATTTGTTTACTTGAGTGATACTAAGTGTTTGCTTTGTGCCAGACACTATGGTAGGTTCTGGGGTTACAGTTACTGATATAGACCTGATTCTTTCCCTCAGCGAACAGAGAAGGCAGTATGGAAGTCTAAATTCTCATATTCCTCCAAAACTCAAATATTGACTCTCTCTTCTCTCAGGTCCAGCCTGCGGTGTCTACAATGCCCCAGGCTTCGGAGCACCGCCTAGGCCGGACTCGAGAGCCACCTGTTAATGTCCAGCCCCGAGTAGGATCCAAGTTACCATTTGCCCCCCGAGCTCGCAGCAGGGAGCGCCGCAACCCAGCTCCTGGGCCAAACCCCATGTTACGACCTCTACCTCCCCGGCCAGGTCCCCCCGATGAACGACTCAAGAAACTGGAGCTTGCAAGGGGACGGACCTCAAGCTGTCGTTCAAGAGGCCCCCTTCGGGCAGATCATGGGGTTCCTCTACCTGGCTCACCACCACCAGCTGTGGCTCTGCCTCTCCCATCCCGGACCAACTTAACCCGTTCCAAATCTGTGAGCAGTGGGGACTTGCGTCCAATGGGGATTGCCTTGGGAGGGCACCATGGTGCCGGAGAGCTGGGGGCTGCACTGAGCCGCTTGGCACTCCGGCCTGAGCCACCTACTTTGAGACGAAGCACTTCTCTCCGCCGACTTGGGGGTTTTCCTGGACCCCCCACTCTGCTCAGCATACGGACAGAGCCCCCTACTTCCCATAGTTCCTTCCACGTGATATCTGCCCGGCCCTCCGAGCCTTTCTACTCTGATGATAAGATGGTAAGGACTTGCCAGCACACATGACCTTTGCAGCCTTATGCTGTATATCTCCAGCTTTCTTGCCATCCATTGGCACTTTTGTCTCCCTTTTCCCAAAATTCCTTTTTCAGCCCCTGATTACAACAGTAGACTTTCATCTCCCTTATTTCCAGGGCCTTTTAGACCTTTTCCTGGGTTGTCTGTGACTCCAAAGCATGGTGTGCTATTTCAGTCCGCAGGGAATTAACCCAACTATTTAGAATTCTTTTGAGTCCCCAGGCCTTTTCTTTCCCTTACTGCACCTTGTCTCCTAGGACTCTCTCTAGGCCTAATTAATCTCTGGAGTTGAAGAGGGGCGGGATCAGCACATCTGAGCTAATGTGGTTGCCCATTTCCCGAGCTAAGTGAGCTAGCCTGACTGCAGTTAGAGCCAGCAGGAGAGGGTGCAGGAAAGGACCACGGGGGCAGGAGGGGGCTTTGGGCGCAGCAAGGTGGGAGTGGGGAGCAGCTGGGCAACCATGCCAGTGCTTGGGGAGTTGCCCCAGGAGCTGCAACGCCGCCTAGCTGGGCAGAGGAGTAAGTGGGGAATAGGTGGGGCAGCCATGGCTGAGTCCGTGGTGCACTCAGCTGTGATGGGCTTACTGCTCATGACCAGTGAGGTAGGGAGACCAGAAAGGGAAAGAGGGTAGAGGTTGAGCATGAATGGGCCGTGGGCAGCATGCTGTTGAAAGATTTCAGTGTCAGCTAGGATGTAGGGGGACCTACTGACTGTACTCTGACCTTCCAGGCTCATCATCACACATTGCTTCTGGGCTCTGGTCATGTTGGCCTCCGAAATCTGGGAAATACAGTAAGAGCCATTCTGTCTTTCCTCTCTAAATGGATGTGAAATGATGCTTGGGAGGGTGGAGATGGGGGAGAAACCTGTGGATTTGGGAAAGGTATGGGAAGAGCACTGAAGCTCTCTCTAAGGCTGCTGGGCGTCAGTCTAGAGATAACAGCAGTGTCCCTGCTGCTCCCCAGTGCTTCCTGAATGCTGTGCTACAGTGTTTGAGCAGCACTCGGCCTCTTCGGGACTTCTGTCTTCGAAGGGACTTCCGGCAAGAGGTGCCTGGAGGGGGCCGAGCCCAAGAACTCACTGAAGGTCGGGTAACAACTACTGTTCCCTTTTCCCCGAAGCCTCTTGTAGGTCTGTCTGCCAATGCTTCTGGTCCCCAGCCCTTTAATCTGACAGTTGTACCCACCTTCCCAGTGCCTGATTCCCGAGGGGTTGTTTTTTTACCCTCTGAGCTTCCTCCTGCTTGCTTCCTTGAGACATTAATTTTTGTTCCCCTTCCTCACCCCCATCCTAACAGCTTTTGCAGATGTGATTGGTGCCCTGTGGCACCCTGACTCCTGTGAAGCTGTGAATCCTACTCGATTCCGGGCTGTCTTCCAGAAATATGTTCCCTCCTTCTCTGGATACAGGTGGGAGAGCTGGAGGGTATAAAATTTCTCACTGGCCATATCTGGGGTTAGGCCAAGCTGGGACTTCAGCAGCACTGTTCTGAGCCATGACATGCTCTCAATCTAGGAAGCACGAATCCCTGTCTGAGCAGAGGCTTGAAAGGGGGTCAGCTGCTCATATTCTCTGTCTGGCTGTAGTCAACAGGATGCCCAAGAGTTCCTGAAGCTCCTCATGGAGCGGCTCCATCTTGAAATCAATCGACGAGGCCGCAGAGCTCCACCTATTCTAGCCAATGGTCCAGTTCCCTCTCTGCCCCGCCGAGGAGGGGCTCTGCTAGAAGAACCTGAATTAAGGTAAGGGTCCCCCCCTTCTGTGGGGTAATCAGTGTCTACATTCATCTTTCATGGAACTGAGCTAGTTAAAATGAGAGGAAATCCATTAGCATAAAAAATTGGTTTGAGAACCAGTGTGGAAGTAAAAGGAAGGAAGGAGGAGGAGGAGGGAGGCTGGTACATACAGATGGAGACAGAAGAGAGTGCTAGATATGTTAGCAAATTGAGGGAGGAGGGGATAATTTACAGCACAGTGCATAAAAGGCTTGACGCCAAGTAGAGGAAGATAGCACATTCTTCTCTTGTGTACATCCCTTTCTTTTCCTTTTCCTTTGAATTCTCTCTAAAGTTCCCTGAAACATTACTCCTTTAACTAGAAATTTAGGGAGCATGTTGGGCATGGTGGCGCATTCCTGTAATCTCAGCACTCAGGAGGCAGAGACAGGAGGATCCCAGCAAGTTCTAGGCCAGTGTGGGCTACACAGTCAATTCAAGGCCAGCCTGGACTATGTAGCAAGACCCTGTTTCAAAAATAGAATTAAAAAAAAAAAAAAAAAAGCAAACACACAAAATAAAATTGAAATGTAGGAAAGGAGCTGGTGTGTACAGCACTCTGTGGATCACTTCAAGTGTTGGAGATACCCAGTATTCCTGCTGTCTCATGGGTACCCTCCCCCACTTCCCTTGATCTGTGGTAGTGATGATGACCGAGCCAACCTAATGTGGAAGCGTTACCTGGAGAGAGAAGACAGCAAGATTGTGGGTATGGAATGGGACAAAGCAAGGGGAAAAATCTGGAGGGAGGGGGTTTGAGAGAAAAAAAACTGATGTTGTCAAGGGGTCTTGGGAACCAGACTGGCTGATGATGTGAGATGGTGTCACATTGTTAGGAGCATTAGTAAGGGGTGGGAAGAGAGAAGAGTCCAAGAAAGGGTCTCAGGCACCTAGCAGTGACTTCTGCTGCCCTTTTGCTTCTGTCTAGATCTGTTTGTGGGCCAGTTGAAAAGCTGTCTCAAGTGCCAGGCCTGTGGGTATCGCTCCACGACCTTCGAGGTTTTTTGTGACCTGTCCCTGCCCATCCCCAAGGTGGGATTCCAGAGGATTCCTGGGGTGGATGGAACACACATTCTATGACCCAAACCTACCTACTCCCAGAGAGTGGGTGGGAACCTTGTGGGTCTCTAGAGCAGAATTGAAGCCTGAATTGACTATGAAGAATTGGAGAAGGAAATTCAGAACTTGCTGACCCTTACTTCCTCTTTCCCCCCAGAAAGGATTTGCAGGGGGCAAGGTATCTCTGCGTGATTGTTTCAGCCTTTTCACCAAGGAAGAAGAGCTGGAATCAGAGAATGCCCCAGTATGTAGAGGTTCACAATGAATAATAAGGGTGGGAGGTGGGGATATATACATAAAAGGGGATGCATGTTGCCTTTGAATGTGGAATATATTATTTCTCTGGGTTGTATCAGGTATATCCTATTACTCATAGGGCCAAAGGGTTGTGGTCTAGAGGATACAGAAATAATAGCAAGTATACTAAATTTGAATGTGGACTGCAGTGTCTGAAAAGCCAGCTGAGGTGACAGCACATTAACCTAACACTGTTTGCCATTTGTTCAGGTATGTGATCGATGTCGGCAGAAAACACGAAGTACTAAAAAGTTGACAGTACAGAGATTCCCTCGAATCCTTGTGCTCCATATCCTAATCGTTAAATTCTTATTTATCTTAGGCCATCTCCCATGCATTCTTTTTCCTCAGCCTCCATGTTTGTAGATGTTTGAGAGTTTAGTTTTCCTTTGGAAAAGCCTATCAGCGCACCTTTCCCCAATATGTGTTGGGGGACATCATTTAGAACGGCAATCCCTCTTAGACACTCTCCGCTCATAAATGCTCCTTAACTGGGATTCAGATCTGAATCGATTTTCCACCTCTCGAGGCTCCATCAAAAAAAGTTCAGTAGGTGTAGACTTCCCATTGCAGCGACTGAGCCTAGGGGATTTTGCCAGTGACAAAGCCGGTGGGTATGGCAGGGAGGGTCCTAAAGTACCTCAGGACGAGCCACAGTTCTGTCGCAGAACTTGATCATCTCTAACCCCACAGGAAGCCCCATATACCAGCTGTATGCCCTTTGCAACCACTCGGGCAGTGTTCACTATGGCCACTACACAGCACTGTGCCGGTGCCAGACTGGTTGGCATGTCTACAATGACTCTCGGTGAGAACAGCCTCCTATTCAACTCCTTTCCTATTCCCACTGCAGCCCTAAAACATTCCCTTTCTATGAAACCCCAGGAGGCAAAGTGCTTGCTGAAAGGTGGGTGGTCACTCCTTATCTCTTCCTGAACACTGTGACCTTGTCTTGTGGGGAGGGAATATACAGTAAATGACTACAACTCCTCCATCTCCCTTCTTCCTAGTGTCTCCCCCGTCAGTGAAAATCAGGTGGCATCCAGTGAGGGCTACGTGCTGTTCTACCAACTAATGCAGGAGTCATCCCGGTGCCTGTGACATCCCCTTTAAGCCCTGGCACCTGAAAACCCCTTCTAACACCCTTAAACTCCCAGCCTCCCCATTTACCTCAGAGACGTCTATTTTTGTGTCTTTTTAATCGGGGAGGGGGGAGGGGGTGGTTGTAGCTCCCATTATTTTTTTTAATAAAGATTACACTTCTACCTGGAGGCTCCCTTCTCTCCCAGCCCCGTGTATAGAGCTCACCAGTCCCTTAACCATGTACAGTCCCCAGAACCTCTACAATCTCACTTTTTGTGAATAAATTTAATAAGAAAAAGTGATGCTCTTATTTGTGTTGGCACTTAGGGGTGGAGATAACAAAACAGTTCAGTGCGAGTCACCCTGGGACCCAGTTCCGCCTCTGAACAGCTAGGGGCGCTCTCGGGACCCGGCGGGAAGGGTCAGGAGTGGAGCGGGACGGACGGGTGCGCCAGGCAGTGAAGGGTTTAGTATTGGAAGGCAAATCTTTAGACCGGAGGCCTTGCTGGGAAGCCTGAAAGTAGACCGCAGGCTCTGAAGCGAGAAGTTTTGCCAAACTTGGGGGCTGCCCCTCGAGAGCGACACGTCCGAAACCCCTGTTGACAAACAACAGTTACGTTGCCGGGCGGCCTTAGCTCCCGTAGGCCCCGTCTGTTGCTAACAGCAAGGAGCTGTTTATGGAGCCGCCTCCCCGCGGACTGGCCCCTAGTGTCCCTATCTACCTTTCCTAACACCAATGCTCATGGGGCCCTCCCTCCAGGGTTCTTACCCTAACTGGGCCTGGGAAGCTTGAGCTGGGGAATGCTAACTCCCGGACTCGCCTCTCGCCGTCTTACCCCCGAGGAGGACGGAGACGGTACTCACTACAAGACAGCACCTAACAGGTTAACCTCCGGGCACTCTGATCTGACTTGGAAGATTGCCGTCGCCCCGCCTCATGGCGTCATTGCCAATTCAGTGCTCTCATTGGTGAATGTGAGCCAGGACTCACCAATCCAGAAGCAGAAAAGAGAAACTGACTAGTGTCGCCAATAGAGTAGACGGATCGCCGGAGGGACCGAAAAGGTTGGGGGCGGGGGCAGCCGACTGAAAGTACTATACTTAACTGGGTGGGATGCGGAAAGCAAAAGGCCCTCAAGACTTAGATGCTGCTACAGAGGCCTGCGAGAACAGATAACGCGGGTGTGGTCCTTATCTGAACCAGCCGAAGAGAGACTTTGGACTCTACCTCCTGGATCCCTCATTTTCTTGTGCTTCTCGCTATTTGGTGGATGAGTCTTGTCCCCAGGTGAAAACCTCGTTGTTCCACCCGCCCAAGCACTCAGGTGCGGTCACTTTCCTCTAATTACTAAGTGGCCTAGGGTGGAACGCGGAACCGCGAGGCCTCTGGAGTGCAGGGCGCCCCGCAGTTTGCCTGTCAGTATCGCCCGCTTTCCCCAGGCTTTCTGATGGGCCGTACCGTGGTCGTACTGGGCGGAGGCATCAGTGGCTTGGCCGCCAGTTATTATCTGAGCCGAGGCTCCTGCCCGCCAAAGGTGAGTACCCCACCTACGCTGGAAGCCACCAAGTGTTAATACTCTTATATTTCCAACAAAAATTAGATGAATCCTGGCCCTGGGACGCGGCCCACCCCTGTCTCCAATCCCAGCTACAGATACTGCTACAGTATCACCCACTTGTTGCCAGGTGGTCCTGGTGGAGGGCAGTAAACGTCTGGGAGGCTGGATCCGCTCGATTCGGGGGCCGGATGGTGCAATCTTTGAACTTGGACCTAGGGGAATTCGCACGGCTGGAGTGCTGGGAGCCCAGACTTTACTCCTGGTAAGAGGCTTGTGGAATGTGGAAGAGAGATAGATGGCAGAATGGGCTTTCACTGAAGGGTATAGAGCAGAGGGGAGGAAGTATACTTGGTGAGCCAGACCTTTCCTTAATTTCTACTCTCTTTTGGGGCGGGGGGTGGAGAGCAGGTGTCTGAGCTTGGCTTGGATTCAGAAGTGTTGCCTGTCCGGGGAGACCATCCTGCTGCCCAGAAAAGGTTTCTGTATGTGGGTGGTGCGCTGCATCTCCTACCCACTGGCCTCAGGTAACAATCATTCCCTTACTGCACATCGTTCCGTTTTAGCCTCATCCTCACATCCTTGAAGTTAGTTACCTCCACCCCCACCTCTTCACCCTCTCCCACCCCCACTCTCCCTCCTCACCTCTTACCCAATTGAATGGAAATGACCCCATGGAGCTTAGAGGGTAAATCAGACGGTCCCTCTTCACTGTACCTTCTTTTATGCAGGGGGCTCCTCCGCCCTTCACCCCCCTTCTCCAAACCTCTATTTTGGGCTGGACTGAGAGACTTGACCAAACCTCGGGGCAAAGAGTCTGATGAAACCGTGCACAGTTTTGCCCAGCGCCGCCTTGGACCTGAGGTGACACTGATCAGAGGCCTCAGACCTCTCCCATACCAAACCAGCTGCAGAGCCCCCTGCTCAGGACTATCCGCAGCGACTCTTTGTATCACTTAGGGATGCCCTCTTCTCTTCCTATTCTGGATATCTCCAGTGTCTGGAGTGAATGCCTTCCTTTCCTTCCCATCCTTCTGTTACGGTGGGAATATTGCCCAACTCACCCTCTCCCCACCCCATTCATCACCAAGCAGGGGTGTTAGAAACCAGTGCAGCTTATTCCCTGGCCTCTCATTCCCAGTCTTACCCTCAAGGTGGCATCTCTAGCCATGGACAGCCTCTGCCGTGGGGTGTTTGCAGGCAACAGCCGGGAGCTCAGCGTCAGGTCTTGCTTTCCCAGTCTTTTCCAAGCTGAGCAAAGCCATCGTTCTGTAATCCTGGGGCTGCTGCTCGGGACAGGTGAGGGGAGCTTGGTTCAAAGGGTGAAGATGTTTAAGAATTGCTAAAGTAAGGGTCTGGTGCAAGAAATGCTGGTTTGATAATTATTTTTTTTTGCTTCTTTTGCTGCAGGGCGGAGGCCACAGCCAGACTCAGCACTTATTCGCCAGGCCCGGGCTGAGCGCTGGACCCAGTGGTCACTCAGAGGAGGACTGGAGATGTTGCCCCAGGCCCTTGACAGCCACCTGACTAGTAGGGGGGTCCATGTTCTCAGAGGCCAGCCAGTCTGTGGGCTCAGCCTCCATGCAGAAGGGCACTGGAAGGTAGGGGAACCCTCTGGAGTATAATGAACCTGTGTCAGTGTTTTTATCTTTGTCAAGAGGATTAACCAGGCCAGGGGTAATAGAACTGGAGTTACACATTGTTTGCCTTAGAAGCTATGCAGAAAAAGTTACGCCAGGTTGCTAGGCCTTCTTGTGAATCTTCCTCAAAGACTCCTTTGATGTAAGTCTGTGGATAGAAGTAGCTTGTGAGTGACTTGGGGATGGAGAAAGGACAATCTAGCTTCACTGAACACTTCAGAGTGGCTACACTGACATCTGGCCCACTTCCCAGTGCATACAGAGCAGTGATCTTTGTGAGGATGACAGTCATTCAGTGTCTTCATCCTGGGTCAGCACCCAGTCCTTCCTGACACTTGAGTGCCTGGAATACTTGAAAATGAGGCAACAAAAGTCTTATCCTACTCCTGAAATTCATTATCCCTGTGTGTCTCAAATATTTTCATCTTTTCAGGTCTCTCTAGGGGATAGCAGTCTGGAGGCTGACCACATTATTAGTGCCATTCCAGCTTCAGGTAAGGGGTTGGCCCCTCCATTTGCCCAGCAAGCTGTACCTTTCTGGGCCAGCAGGACCACACCCTACCCAGCCCCTAACCCAACCAGTGCTTCGGGAGGCTAATCCCAAAGACAGCTGATATAATTGTGGTGCGAATGCTTCCTGAATCAGGCCTCTTCATCTCCAGAGCTCAGTAAGCTGCTCCCTGCTGAGGCTGCGCCTCTGGCTCATGTCCTTAGTACAATCACTGCCGTGTCTGTAGCTGTTGTAAATCTGCAGTACCGGGGAACCCATTTGCCTATCCAGGTATGACAAAGAGAGGAAGGGGGAACATGGACTCAGGAGCCCTTTCTCTCCTAATCTATCAGTTTCTTCCTCACCAGGGATTTGGACATTTGGTGCCATCCTCTGAAGACCCAGTTGTTCTGGGAATCGTGTATGACTCCATTGCTTTCCCCGAGCAGGACGGGAATTCCCCTGGCCTCAGAGTAACTGTGAGAGAGGACAGCTTGGTTTAGTGGGCTTTGGTTTTAGGGGCTCCTGTGTTCCACCATAGGCAAGGCCCGGCTGGTCAGTGCTGTATTCTCTCCCTAGGTGATGTTGGGAGGTTCCTGGTTACACACATTGGAAGCTAGAGGCCATGCCCTATCTCAGGAGCTGTTCCTACAGCAGGCACAGGAAGCAGTTGCCACACAATTAGGATTGAAGGAGCAACCAAGTCACTTCTTGGTCCATCTACACAAGGTGAGTTGGGGCCAAACCCATCAGCTCCCCATTACAATGGGGAAGCTGAAGGCAGCAACTGATATATTTGACCTTATGTCAGCTGTAACTTAGAAAATAGATAATAAAATTTTTCCTGTCTCCTTCTCTCTCCCCAGAACTGCATCCCCCAGTACACACTAGGTCACTGGCAAAAAATGGGTAAGCTTGGAATGCAGCTGGGCTGAGGAAGGCTGAGCAAGGGAGAGCCCAGCAGTAATACGTCTTTCCTCATTTCCTTCCAGAGTCGGCTATGCAGTTCCTGGCTGCTCAAAGGTTGCCTCTGACTTTGGCTGGCGCCTCGTATGATGGGGTTGCTGTCAATGACTGTATAGAGAGTGGGCGCCAGGCAGCAGTCAGTGTCCTGGGCACAGGACCTAACAGCTAATCCCCAACTCCTACCCATGAAAATAAAAGTTGATTAGGGGCTGGGGACTTAGCTCAGCGGCATAAAGCGCCTGCCTTGCAAGCAGGCAGTCATGAGTTCGATCTTTGGTACCAATTAAAAAGGAAAAAGACAAAAAAAAAAAGAAAAAGAAAATAAAAGTTGATGGTGCTTAACTTGGAGTAGCTATTCTGTCACCTGTAGGCATGTTGGGAGAGGGGGACAAATTGTGCCTATGATGCAAAAAAAGCAGAAGCAAAGACAAGACAAAGTCCTTTATTAGAAAATATATCAAAATCCCAGCCCTCTGAGCCTGGACCAGAAAAGGAAGCTACTCCAGCACTGGCAGAAAGTACCCAGGGAAGGGTTTCCTTCACCGAACAGCTTCCCAGGAACCATAAATAGAATAAATATTCACAGAGGTCCCAAGAGAAGCCAGATTATTCTTGAAAGACAATGATCTCCATGGAAGAGGAAGGGGCTTGGGGTCCAGCCCTGCTCCTACCCCAGGGGCAGGGGACTCCCAGGAGTCATCACATAAAATCATGACATCAAAGATTCACATTCATAAGGCCTAGCAAGTGACCCTAGAAAGAGTGAGTCCCCAGATCTAGAGGAGCCCAGCTCCAGTCCAACAGTGCGAAGAGGCTCCTGTCCCCCAGCACAGCACTGAAGTTCAGTTCCCTCACATCCCTCTAAGAACATGAGGAGCTCTGAGGGTGGGGAGTATACAACCCTCTTTTCAGTTTCATGATTAAGGTGGGCAAGACGGAGTCAGTGTGAACCACGGTGGGCTGTGTGGTTGGCAGTAGGCAAAGGGCCAGGCCTAGCTGGAGGCCGGCGCTGTAGCATCTCTTGACGGAAGGCCTGGGAAGAACCAGGTGGGTAACGGGGACCAGAGGGAACCCGGGGACCCCGAGGGTCAGTCCCAATATCTGCTGTGACGTTGGTATAGAGAGGACCCAGCTCTCGAGCCAGCAATCGGTATGTCAGTGAGTTCATCCCATCTTGTGTCCAGGAATTCTGGGTACGAACCAGGAGGTCAAACCTGAGGGTGAAAAGTTGGATACTGAGATGCAGAAGCAACAATGAGGACACTAGGGACCCTTGGGAGTTTCCTGGCTAGGGATACAGAGCCCTGAGAATCCAGTAATAATTTCCAAGCAGTTCTCCTTCCTACCTGTGGGGATTTTCCTCGTTACCCTTGTCGCCTCGGTGCTTTACCATCTTATAGTGCCCCACAGATGTAGGGGGCCGAGAGATCTTCATCCCAGCCAGGCGCACCCTAAGGGAAAAGAGAGGATTGTGGAGAATGCAGAGTGGAGGAAGGCTGCTGGCAATGAACAAGAATAAAGGCCAGCAAGGAAGGGGCTGCATGTTTCTGTATACAAAGGACAATTCTTACCTGTTAGGTAGAAAAAGCACTAAGTTCAAGGGAGAAAGTCAAATGGAAAGAAGGAAATGACTGAAGGGAAGGTAAAATCTGGATGTATCCAAATCTACAGGACCCAGGGACTAGGGATTTAGCTCAGTGGCATAAGTGCCTGCCTGGCAAGTGCAAGGTCATGAGTTTGATCCCCGGTATCAAAAAAACAAATCCACAGGGCCCAGTGCCAGGCAGTACCTTGGGTCTTTAAGCAATTAGCAAAGGTGGATTTGCACCTCCTACCTTTGCTTCCTAAATGCACCCCTGCCCCAGGAGCTGCCCCTGCAGTGAGTGTCGGAGGGACAACGAGAGAGGCCATTTTGTCAAAATTATACAAGGAACTTAAACAGCCGTGTGTGTGTGTGTGTGTGTGTGTGTGTGTGTGTGTGTGTACACGTGCACGCTAGAGATCAAACACAGGACTTTGTACATGCTAAATGTATGCTCTACCACCAAGCTACCCTAGCCCAGAAATCTGTTTTCATGTTTGTGTGTTTGAGGCAAGGTCTTACTGTGTAGTTCAGCTGGCCTTGAACTGTGCGGCCCAGGCTGGCCTCAAACTCTCAGCAGTCCCTTTACCTCAGCAATCCCTTTACCTCAGCCTCCCAAGTGCTAGGATCACAGGCAAGTGGCCCTAGCCTAGCAACTGTCATTTGGAGTAATAGCTACACTACACCGACTGTTCTCCCTTGCTTCTGTATTATGAAAGGAACAGAAACAGGTCACTGAATCTCATTCTTCTCACACAGAAGCAAATAGTGATGGCCTAGCAAGGAGCTAAAATAATATATAAATTTTGAATTTTCTGGGTGCTTTGCACACATGCATTGGATGAGAATTCACATGAATGTCACCCCAGAGGACACAAGGGGAAGGGGAAGAATGGGTCCAGCATACCGAGCCAAAATAGTCATACAAGACATTAAACTGGGTCAGCTGAGGCTGGAGGTCAGAAAGTTTCACATGCTGAAAAATGAGTTGACATCAATGCAAACAGCACAGGCCTTTTCCCTTACTAAGCAATTCTAGGCCCCATGGAGCAGAACCCCTCTCCTCCTATCTTCACAGGATGTGGTCTGGATGCAAGCCCAGCAAAAGGCTGAACTAAACTGTCTGTAGGCCCCTTTCCAGCTGGAATCCTATGACAGTATTTCCTATTGATCTTATCTGCTCTCCTAGGAATATAACTAACCACATATAGAAAACAGGAGGATAGAATGGGCAGCAGTGTGCAAAAACTGACGGGTGGAAAACACTAAAGGAAAGGAACACACTCAGTACAGGATCAGAGAGCTAAAGGTTAGCACTGGAAGGCTATGGCCAGGGGTGGTCTTAAAGTTTGGGGTGGGGAGGGAGGAGGTGGCAGGAAGTCTAACCTGGCAGCAATGTCGTCATCCTCACCACCCCAGCCCCAGTATTCGTTGGGGAAGCCATTCATCTTCAGGTACTGGTCAGGAGTGAGCGCCGAGACTCCCCCAAAGTACTGGGGATATGGGAGGCTAGGAAGAGAAAGATCCTTGTATTCCAAGTCTTTTGGAGAGACATCCCTACCCACAATCCCACTGGCTGCCCTTCCACAACATGGTTAATTTCTCTGCTTCCCAACACTCTTCAGTGCCCTGTACCTGTATCCAAACTTGTTCATGGCAACAGCAACATGGCGGGGTCCCCGGGGGTCGCACACATAGAGATTGTGGTCATTTTCTGGCAGGAGGTCCACATCATGTAAGAACAGGCAGTCCCACTCTTCATCCCGCAGGGCCTCCCGCACCCCAACATTCAGTAGCTTTGCCCTGTTAAATGTTCCATTTCCAGCCTGAAAGATAATGGAGGGAGACCAGATTATGTGATAGGCAGCATAAAGGAGGGTGAAGTACAAAAGTGTTAAGAGGGAAATCTAAGCAGAATGTGTAGTGAGAGAATGAAGGGAAAGAGAAGGTATCTTTTTCATTTACTCATTTTGTGTGTGTGTGTGTGTGTGTGTGTGTGTGTGTATGTGTCTTTTTGAGTCAGGGTCACACTACACAGTTTGGACTGGCCTTGAACTCACTTTGTAGCCCAGGCTGATCTCAAACTTGCAATGATTCACCTGCCTCAGCCTCCTGAGGGCTGGGACTACAGGAGTGCACCACCATGCCCAGCTAATCATTCTAATTTTTGCACAGCAGTATGTGCTTAACATTTAAGTGCTACTATTTAGCATTTCATCCTGACAACTGTGTGAAATGCATGATATATTAATCTATTGCTCTTTGTCTCTTTCTCTGGTGTTCTATTTTTTTTATTGTTGCTGTTCATTTTTTGAAATCATCTCACTATGTAGTTCAGGCTTGCTTTAAACTCTCTGTGTAGCCTAATATGGCACTTAGCTGAGTGATCTTCCTGCCTCAGCCTCCTGAGTGCTGGGATTACATGCATGCACTACCATGCCTGACTTGTTTGTCTCATTTTAGAGTGTTAAGCATCTTGCTCAAAGTCATGCATGTCACAAGTTGCAGAGCTAGAACTTCAGCCCCCATCTTCCCAATTCAAAATAAAGCCACTTTACAAAACGAAAAACCAAGGGATACTATAGGACAGAGGGAGTACCCCACAGAATAATGAGAAGTATAGGACTAACAAGTTAGGAAGAACAAGGCCAGGTGCTTCTCCACATTCCGTAGCCAGGCACCTTACAATTATCCCAGGGACTCATTAGATGAGAGGAGAACAGCATTTACTTGAAGCTTCTTAACACAAAACACAGTCAGAGTGGGGTAGGTAGCGGGGTACCTGGTGGATGACATAGATGCCATAAGCAAGCTGCTGGCGCTGCAGGAAGGGGTGCAGGTGGTAGAGCA
The DNA here is from genome assembly GCF_034190915.1 of Cavia porcellus. Taxonomy (NCBI): domain Eukaryota; kingdom Metazoa; phylum Chordata; class Mammalia; order Rodentia; family Caviidae; genus Cavia; species Cavia porcellus. The sequence continues at coordinate 49,001,666 of NW_026947490.1, forward strand.
GCAGGCGCAGGTGGTGCTCCCGGGCACGATGGGGCACAATGATGGCTGTTCGCGAGCGGGGCTCACACCCTGCAGGACGGTACCGGCCCCCAGGTTCTACCCGGGGATTCCGCTCCACAATCTCTGCTAGTGATGGCACCGGGCTAAAGGACACCGACACAGGACCCACTGTTGGGCGGGAATGATAGTTCAAGAGTTGGAGGGGCAAGAAGAAAAGAATGAGGACCAGGGCCTGGGAATAGCTCTGGCCCTGGCAGTTTGAGCCCAGGCTCAGTTTCCCCAGGCCTCACCTAAACCTTGGGTTTCCTTGCATTGCTGCTGTAAAAGCCTGGAAGGTACAGGTTCCTGCCTAGCCTGCCTTCCTTAGTGGGGATCAAACCTCTGACCTCGCACTTGCCAGGCAGGTGCTTAACCAATGAGCTAAATTCCCAGCCCCTTGCCTTCCTTTTTTAGGGCTCCGTAACTTTGTCCTACCTTACAGGATATAATGGTGCAGTGGGGGTAGAAAAGAACAAGGCTACCAGCTAATTAAACCAGGGCTCATCAACTGGGGAAATAATTCCAAGCCTGGGGCAGACAGAGCCTATAAAAGGGCAGACAGTGGAAAGCTTGGTTCAACAGGACAACCTCGTGTAAACTGAATTCAGAGTCCCCTCTGTTTCCACCTCAGCCCATTCCTGCCACTCCGTGCCTGCCCAAGGCTCCTCACCCTGACACTTGTCCTTTCCTTCTCCTTCCTTTTGCACTCACCTAGGAGAGGAGATCGCTCTGGACAGTAGGGCAGACCTTGAGGAGCTGGAGGACCTCCTGGGGCTCCAGGGGCCCCAGGCAGATGGCTGAGGTTACTGTAGACATCTCGAGGGTGAGAATAATCAAATGTTGGCCCCTGTTCCCGGCCAAATAGGGCACTAAGGCTTCGGAATCCCCCTAGTGACAGGTACATCATGACGGCCAGCTGGGAGCCCACAAGCAGGGCCAGTGTGCAGGGCCGCTCCAGCAGCCTCCGCAACATCTTGAGGTGAGGTCTGAGGAAGGAGAGAGGGGAGTTCTGGGAGCAGGTAGGAGGAGAGCAAACCAGCAGGAAGACAAGTGGATGGGGTAAAGGTGGTGCCAGGGGCAAAGAAGAAAAACAGGTATAGAACAGAGTCACAGAAAGGAGCACACAGGTGTACAATCTCGCAAGGAAAAGAAACAGAATATAAGTACCAACAGCCCTACCACCTGTCACTTCCAGCCCAAGTTTCACTCTCCCCCACCACCCCAACCACTCCCACCATCTACTCTCAGTCTCATTCCCCAGGATGCTTACATCATTCAAGTCCCTGTCACAAGTCTCTGGAGAGCACTCCCCTCCTCCAGTTTTAGAGAAAAAGAGACTCACCTAGATTCAGGCTGTCTTCTTCCTGTTCATGGGGTTTCCAGGGGGCCCCGGGGGCGCAGAGATGTGAGGCATTATCTAAAATTGGAAATGCCACAGAGGACAGAAAAAGGCTCCATCCAGCTCTCCACCAGTGAATCTGGGACCGGCTGCCGCAGAAGTGGTCGCAGATAACCAGCCGCCTGCATGGGCAGAGATCAGGAGCAGGGTTAAGTCGGTTTCCCAGAGGAAGTGAGGGAAAGTGGTTGGAAAGAAGAGGTGCAGAAGATGCCAGGTCATTGGCCTTTCTCCCAGGCTACCTGGAGTGATCCTACCGACGCTGTCAGGTATGGACTCAATCTCTTGCTCCCACTCCAACAGGACGCACTTGACTGGGGATCGGGAACCCAGCAACTACTGGAGACACTGCGTCCTCACACCAAAAATCAGTTCAAGAAGCAACACGGTTTTGTCAGGACCACTGAGTGGCCTCAGGAGCACCCAGGGAAGCAGGAAACGTGCTCTTTGCTTTCTTCACGCTCCGCAGGTGCAGGGAGCTGTGCACCGGGGAGCTGCAAAGAGCAGGGTGGGGGTGGCGTCCTCTACCTTCTCCACTCTTCCCTTCTGGCTGATGAAGGGTCGCTGATGGACAGAAGGGCTGGGGCAGAGGCCGCAGGGGTACCTGGGCGAGCTCACCTGGAGGGGCGTGGTCAGCACTCGGCCTGGGGTTAGAATCCTGGTCTCTCGGAGCACGCCCATCTCACCTCTCTCCTCTCGCGTTTGCCCTCCCGTGCTACGTGAGCCCACTCGGCCCCCGTCTTCACTTCCCTCTGAGTTACCAGGTCTGCTCAAGCTTGTCTCCAGCCTTCTCCCCAAACTCACTCTTCAGACCGTCCAGACCTTTCTCTGAGGCCTCTCTGTTTTGCTCCACGATCCCCAGCTTACGTACCTGGCCTCCAGCTTCCCGGCATCACCGCCACCCCGACAGCCGGGCATGTTTCGCCGCCGCCATCTTGGAAGCGGGCGCCTCGGAGCGGAGCCTGGCGTCACGGGGCGGGGCCGCCAGGCCGCACAGCCCTGACTGCCCGGCCGGGTGGCTGTGCACTGCTCCCGGGGTGGGTGCGTCCTAACGCGACTGCATTTCTCACCCCTTAAGTGTGTCAAGACCGTGGCTCACGCACTTCATTTTCCACGGGGCTGAGGGAACAGTTTCTGGTGCAGCCGACGACCTCACTATCATCAGGGGCAGGCTGGGCCTTTCTCCAGCTTGTCGGCAGCGCCCCCTGCAGCCTAGTGCTACTTCGTATCAAAATTGTTTCTTGCTGGGGCTACATCATTGCAGACTGCTCTAGCGCTTTTTTGTATCTCCATAGTATCCGGCAGGCCTTGAAAAAGAAAGAGTTAATAAAGTAATGAAACATTGAGCGTGGAGGGAAAGGCAGCGTCTGCTTTAATGCAAAACTGTATTTCCCTAGGTGTTAAGAGTAACATGCACACTACATTGCTGAGAAATATGTTTATCTACTCACGCCTAACATATTGTGTTTCTCAGAAGCAAATGTGCCCACTGAGGAAACAATAAGAGACTTGAATTAGTCATTGTGTCAGCCTCAAAAAAGTTCCTGGCCTCTTGTGTGTGTATGAGGGGAAGAACGGATATAAACAGTAGCGTGATGAATATGATAACGCAGAAATGCCGCCTCATTCACACGGAGGGATTCCGGAAAGGCTTTCCAGAAATAGTGCCGGCTAATGGGAAACCACAAAAGATTTAGCTTTATAGCACATGCTTTTGTACGATTCTGTTTTTTATGTTTTCGTTGGAGTTATTTTACAATTCAATATAGGTAAATGATCCGAATGCAAATTCTGTCTCGTCTAATAGTTCAATTAAACTTTTACTCCCCACTTGTGGAAAAGAAGCAGATTTTGCCTCCATTTTCTTATTAAAGTGTTGTATGTCCGACCTGTAAATGTGTGTGTCCTCTAGATTTTCTCCTGTTCTGAAACTGCCATTTTCTTCGTGAGTTTAATGTAATAAATGTGTTCATTTTCATGTGGGTATTGAAGGAGACTGACTCCTTAACCAAATTTTGGACAGGCACTTCTGGGTCCTCTTCTTAATTAGGTCTGATTCTTCTGCTCTATCTTGTGCCAGCCTAGTTAGTTTTAGCAAGAATCCTGCTAAACCAGAAAAGTGAGAGGTACATATACACACACACTTGATAACTATCACTCTCACCTATATTCAGAAAAACTTGCTAAGTCAGTTTACTAGGAATCCCCCCCCCCCCCGTCCCTTGTTGTAATTTTTCTTTCCATGCACTCCCTTATTCTGCCTATAAATTCCCAATTGTCGTTGTTGTATTAGGGTTTTTTGTTTTGTTTTTTGAGACAAGCTTTCAACTGTGCAGTTCAGGTTGACTTGGAACTCAATATATAGTCCAGGCTGGCCTGATCCTCCTGCCTCAACTTCCCAAGTGCTAGAATTACAGCCTATGCCATGTCCAGTTGTCTTTACTGTCTTAACAACTGTCAGATTAGTTTTTCTTTAGCAGAACGCGGCAGTCATATGTTTTACCTATTTCTGAAAATGAGCAATGTTCCAGGTAGAAAAACAAAAACTAAAATAAAGAAACCACATAAGCACAAAAACCTGAAAGGAGGAGGAGATTAGGGGACTTGGGAAATTGAAATCAGATCAGTAAGGCTAGACAATAAAAGATAGGGGAGGTTGAGACTTGAGATGAGATGAGCAGGTACAAGACGATGAAAGACTCAGCACACCATTTTAAAAGAGATTGGAGCCAGGGATGCAACAGAGTGGTATAATCAATAAGTTAAAAAGAGGGCTTTTGAAAAGTAAAATAAAAAATAAATAAAAAGGGGGTTTTCCTCCAGGGACAAGAAGACATTGAAATATTTTAAACAGAGAGAGGGATGGTCTGAATATTGGTGAAAGGAGAGCACTGTCAAAGGAGTCAAGATCAGAGGCAGGAAAGCTATTTAGGTTTTACAACAAAAGTTCCCAACTGAGCTCCTTGCCTGAAGTGATCTCCCTGGGCCTTGTGAGGACCCTGGGCCCAGAGGCTGGTGGGAGGGAGGAGGAGCTGGCCATCCATGGAGGGACTGATTGTTCCCAAATTCCTTCCTTGTTTCTTAGGTTATGGTTGCCAAGTCTTGAAAACTTCATCTTGGAATAAGGATGTAGCTCAGTGGCACAGGGCATGCCTAGCAAGTATGAGGTTATGAGTTTGATTCCAGGTACAAAAAAAGAAAGAAAGACCAAAAAAAAGGAAAGAAAGAAATAAAACTTCATCTTTGGAAGGACTGAAAGGACAGTAAGTTGAAGAGGAGGCAAGACATTTCTAAATATTCCAACCACAAATGTATTGTTATTTTTTATTAGTTTACATGATGTCTTTGCTATAAAAGAAGTGTGTGTTGATTGACTATCTGGTAAATGGAGAAAAGGAGAAAAGAAATTATGGTACGAAGACAAGCAAAACCACTGTGGATATTTGGGTTTATTTCCGGGCAGTTCTTTTCTGCCCCTCCTCTGCAGAGTCATTTAAATATAATTTCATCATGTGGCTTTGAAGCCCTTGGCTGTGTGGCAGTGTAAAACATCCTCTGAGTTTCCTGGGTGAACTGAACCCACTATTATGATGCTTTGTGATAGTGGAAAGAACTACAGGAGGGGGCCGGGGATTTAGCTCAGTGGCATAAGCACCTGCCTGGCAAGCATGACATTGCGAGTTTTATTTGGTGCCAAAAAATTTTTTTAAAAAAGAACTACAGGAAAGTGCTAGCAAACAGCTGACACTTACTACATCTGGATTTTGGGCACAAAACAGTCAAGTAAAAGCCCCTTTGCTGCTGCTGTTTGTTTTTTAATTTTGTTATTGTTGCCGTACTAAGGATTGACGCAATGCCCCACACACGTTAGATAAGTGTACCACTCAGCTATACCTCCAGCCTGTTTTAAATTTTTATTTTTGAGATGGGAGCTCACTAACTTGTGCAATCTGGCCTCAAATTTGTGATCCTTCTGCCTCAGTCTCCTGAGTATCTGGGATTGCAGGCAGTGCTACCATGCCCAGCAAAGCTCTGGGGTTTTGTTTGCTTTGGTTTTAGTTTTTGGCTGTGCTGAAGATTTAACCCAGGGCCTTTGCACGGGACAGGCAACTGCTAGGTCTCTGGGCTACATTCTCATTTCTTTTCCTTTTGTCTTTTGTTTGTTTTGTTTTAAAAGCTTACTGGAGCTGGGCATAGTGGTGCATGCCTGTAATCCTAGCACTCAGGAGGTTGAGGCAGGAGGATTGCCATGAGTTGAAGACCAGCCTCAGCTGCATAGTGAGTTCAAGGTCAGTCTGAACTATGTAGCAAGACCCTGTTTCAAAAAACAAAACAAATGGACCAGGGAATATAGCTCAGTTGCATAAGTGCCTGCCTACCAAGCTCAAGGTCCTGAGTTCTATTCCTGGTACAAAAAAAAAAAAAAAAAAAAAAAGACACAGAGAGAGAAAAAAGCCTACTGCAGTAAAAACCAACTTCTACCGATATGGTATTCGGCTCTTGCAGACCTAATGTTCAGTTTCTACCTCCTCCCTATCTACCGTCTCCTGACCATTCCCTTCCATCTCTTCACACGCTCTCTTTTCAAGAAGCTTCACCCTGGACACACACACCCTGAACTTATCTTCACTTATATTTGCTACATTTCTGAAAGCTCAAAATCTAATCTGCTGTTTTCTACCACCGCATCCTGTCTTTCTATATTCTAAGTAAATCCTAGAGCCCTAGTATTCGTGACATACAACACAATAGAAGAAGCAGTCTAGTAACCACAACTAGTTTCAAATAATTTAAACCTATGCTTTGTTTCCCAAAGAAACATTGGAGGCAGGGGTAGGAAGACAGAGCAGAAGCACACTGTAATGTCTTTAAAGTCTTCTCTCTCATTTAACATTTTCCACCTGCATGGTAATGTCTCTCCAAAAATACCCACTAGAAGCTGGGCATGGTTGTGCGTACCTGTAACCCCAGCACTCTGGAGGCTGAGGCGGGAGGATCTTAATGAATTTGAGGCTGACTTGGGCTACAGAGTGAGTTCAAGGCCATCCTGAACTGCATAGTGGATCTTGTTTCAAACAAAACAAGACAAAACGAAACCGTCCCTCAGCCCCTACTTGCAGCCCAAGTTTGTCCAGCTCTTGCCCTGCTCTGTTTCTTGCCTCATCTACCATCCTCCAGCTTCATATCTGCTCCATTTACTTCACTCAGATTTTGCATAACATAGAAGGACTCTGGAGTTGACCTAGTAGGCAGAAATCCTTCCCCAGGGGAACAAGAAAGGAGGACAAGGATGGAGGAGGAGGAAAAAAAGAAGGGACAAGAAAAAAGAGAGAGCGACCAGAAGGAAACAATGGAAACAAAGCTTTTGTAAACAGGGAGAGGAAGGTGCTGCCCAGCAAGTGCAAGGTCCTGAGTTTGATCCCCAGTACCCCCAAAAAGTTGCTAAACAAGGAGGAGAAGAGGGGCTGAAGAGAGGGGAAGGAAATGGGGGGAAAGAAGCAGCAAGATATATTATATACAAATCCCCTATGATGAATTTATTATTATGTATATCTAAAAGGTACCAATAAAATTAAAAAGAAAGAGATAACCTTCTTTCTACCTGCACCCCTATGTGGGACTCCATAGAGTCCCTGGATCTTACAGCTTACTTCTAGAAAGGACTCCTCCAGGACCATTTCTGTGACCTCATATTCTGGGAAAGCTGCTCCCACTCTGTCATGGCATCTGTAGCACAGTCTGGTCCTCCCTGACTCTGTCAGCCACAGAGTATAAACTCTCTGAGGACAGAGATCATGCTTTCCTTTTATCATCCCCTAAAGGTAAACAACTTTTGGCACGAATTCTATAGAAAAGCTAGGCACTGGGGCTGGGGATTTAGCTCAGCGGCATAAGCGCCTGCCTTGGAAGCAGGCAGTCGTGAGTTCGATCCCTGGTACCGATAAAAATGAGAAAGACAAAAAAAAAAAAAAAAAAAGAAAAGCTAGGCACTGTGGTGCATTCAGGAAATCTCAGTACTCTAGAAGCTGAGGCAGGTCTGTTTGAAACCAGGCTGGGCTACATAGTGAGATTCTATGTCAAAAAAAGAAAAAGAAAAAAACAGCACAAAAATCTCATCTTAGATCTGAGTAGATAGTTCCTTGGTTTTATGTGAGTCAGAAAGCAAAGCAAGCAAAGGAAGTGATTCAAGAAACAGACAACAGTATCGGTCACTTGCAAACAGACACACAGTGCTAAGCATTTGCATTGCATATGCTAAAGTTTTGATGACCTCTCTATAAGACAGGGAGTAGGAACTCATTTTACAGGCGAGGAAAGTGAGGCTTGCAGAAAGCAAGTGGATTTATGTACCAACATAAACAAAAATAATTTATGTAATAACATAAAACAACATAAAACGTTGTTTTATGTAAGTAAGTAGTGAAGCTTGGATTCAGTTTGACTGCAAAGGTCCATGTTCTTTTCATATGCTCCAAGAACAGGATGACCACAGTTTATAACCCAACAGTTTATTTATTGAACAAATAAGTGGCATAAAGCCAGTCATTTTCAACAGGGGAGATCAAGTCAATTAATATATTTTGTTCTTTGATCCAGACTCATTTTCAGGACAACTTTTTAAAGCAATATTTTTGGCTCTGTAATGCCTATTTGCACAGACATTATGAGAAGAGAGTGCTAGTGCATGTTATGAAGCTGGATGTATGTGTGCAACACGTGTGTCACTGTTTGTTTGGCTTTCTGGGATGTACAGTCAGCTTTCTGCTGACTGTAAGGGATGCCTAAGCTACTTCCTCCCCTCCCTTTCCTTCCTAAGGCTACTTAAGTACTCTGCGGCCATCCCCATATAAGGTCCTGTCTGGGGAAGTTGTTCAGTATTGTTGCTCCCGCACTCTCCGCACCCCCTCTTTCGGAGCATTTTTAGAACTGGTGGTTTCCTGCAGCTGCCTGCTGGTTACTCTTGCTGCCAGTGATGTTGACTTCTCCCCAGTGACAGTCAGTGGGAAAGGTATTCGATTGGCTCAGAAGCATCTTCTTAACCAATCAAATGTTAATATATTGAAATTCACTTCCTTGCCCCTCCCTCCCTCCAACCAGCCCCAACCAATGAGAGGCTGGTTTTGTCCCTTCCTGTCAATGTGAGTATTTGAGAAAACAAAATATTGTAGTACTGAATAGAGATTCAATAAGTGAGGGAATAAAAGTGTAACTGTCCATTGCATTGCAGTCTCCAGAAATCCTGGCTCTCCACTTCCAGCACAAAAATAGTGTTGTATAAATGCTCAGATTTCCTCCGTTCTAACCGTAGAAGCAGAGAATCTCTGGGGCTGGAGGAACTTTAAGAAATTAGCCCGTTTCCATTGTTGCTGCAGTCTTCTTCCCCACCTCCAGCGTGTACTCATGCACAACGCTTGGCATCTCATGATTGTCCAAACTCTGCTTGAACTTGGCTGGGTGATGAGGCATTTACTTCCTCTGCACTCAGCCTCCTTGTTCCCTTTAGATACTTCAGTGGTTTCAGGGCCACCTTTCTTGCTGTTATTCCTGTTTCTGATCCTGCTGTATACCCACACCCTCCTAGCTCAGGCCCTCGGTGGCAGTAAGTAGGGAGGCGGGGTGGGGTTGTGGGACAGAGGTCTCCTGGGCTCTTACAACACGGTAAGAAATTCTTGGACTCCTGACTTTAGAGTATTAGCTGGAGCCAATAACCTGCATCAGGGAGGGGCGGTACAGAAATGATCATTCTAGAAAGTGATCAGGATTTGCCTGAGATTGAGCACTGGGTGCCCAGCATTTCTTTTCTTTTCTTTGGTTCGGGGGATCGAACTCGTGACCTCGAGTTTCCTGAGCAGGCACTTACGCTGCCGAGCTAAACTCCCAGCCCAGCATTTCTTTTTATATTTTTTTGACTGGAAATTGAACTCAGGCCTCATACTTGCCTGGCAGGTGCTTGTGCTGCTGAGCTATATGGCCAGCCCCATCTTTTCTTTTCTTTTTCTTTTATCTTTTTCCTTTTTATTGGTACCAGGGATCGAACTCACGACCACACACTTGCAAGGCAGATGCTTATGCTGCTGAGTTAAATCCCCAGCCCCATCTTTTTTTTTTTTTTTTTTTTTTTTTTTTTTGTATCAAGGATCAAACTCATGATCTCACGCTTGCCAGACAGGTGCTTGTGCCGCTGAGTTAAATCTCTGGCCCCATCATTTCTTTTTGAAGAGCTCTGTCTCTCTCTACCCTCTTTTCTCTTATTTTCCCATCCACCTATCTACCCATGCAATCATAGAGGTAGCCACTGCGATCTAAAACAAAACAAAATGATAAAAAAAAAAACACTTTTATATGTCAGTAAAAGCCCTACCCACCAAGCAAAGGATTTCTCCTTAAAATAGCACATATAAAAGTGATTTACAAAGGGCAAATCACTGAAAGCTCCTAAGAAAGTGAGAAGGGCTATCCTGATTACCTGTCCCAAGGACACAACCCAAGGCACACCCGCCTTCGCCCTGCAGAGCCTGTTCAGGCATTTGGCCCTTTTCTTCCAGTTCCTTGTATTGCCCCATCATTTTTTCTTCTCCTCCCTAGAATGCAATGTGAGCTCCTTCAGGATGTGGGCATTTATTTTGTTTGTGCCTCCTGTTAACTCCACACAGACCTCTGCTCTCTGTACATGAGCTCATAGCACCAAGGTCCTTGAATGTATTCTTGGTGGTCCCCTTCGGCTAATTAGATGGAACAATTGACAATAGCTTGGCCTCGACCCACTGTCCTGTTGCCACTTCCTTCTTCCTGATCGGGAGAAGACCAGGGCATGGAGCCCAGCAGTCGCGCCAGGTTTACTTAGGCCTGTGGGTGGCCCTTTTCTCACTGTCACAGAGGGAGCAGGCGTGGTGCTGGGTGGTGTAAAGTACGGGGCATGATGTAAGGCTCTGCCTGGCACAGACCTTGATTGGCACAGCTCGGCCCCAATGAATGGAACCCACTGTACCCCGAGCCGCGCAACAGCCCAGCAGGGGCTGCGATGGAAGAGTGCAACTCCTCCAGTCCCTCCATTCTGCCCTCTCAGCTCACAGTGTTCTTTTCCTCTGGTTCCTCTCTCTCCTCTACCTTTGGTCCATTCCCTGATTCCCAGCAGTCCTACTTCTGCCACTCAAAACTCCAAATTCCTACAGGGTCCGCCCACTGCCTTTTCCTACCCTATCCCATCCACAACTCACACAGGACTGCCAGATTCTTGCTGCAGTGAAGTCACCGGTGCAGACAGACGGACAGCACTCCACTGTTCCTCTTGTATTCAGCCACCACTGGACACTCAGCCCTCCTCCACTCTGGTCCTGCTTCATCCTATTCTCTTTTGCCTTGTCACCTGTCCCCAAGCAGGCCAAATCCATTCCCTCCGGTTGAATTCCATTCTATCCCCACATCTTCAAAGATGTCTGCTGGGTTTACTTGGTTGATTCTGGAGACCCTGTCCCCGTCATTCAGTAATCATTAGTGTAACCTCTCATATTGCCAAAGCCTTTACTATTTGAAAATATGGAAACCTTTGCTCCCAGAATAACGCTGTGGCAACAGGTAGTTTTAGTGCCATTCCGCATGTGAGTAGCCTGAGGATCAGCATCAGTGACCCAGCACCACCCAGCTAATTCGATGCTGGCCCCCAGCTCAAATTCAGACCTGTGGGCTTCTGCTCCGGGGCTCTTCCTATGTCAACAGCCCTGCTCCGCTCAGTCCCATCACTGCACACCTGTCTCTGGCTTGATGCTGTCCTGTTTATTTTTGCACTTTCAGGTCCCCATCCACTGTACTTGCCAAGTGTTTATTGTGTTGCCTTCATGCGTCGGGGTGCTTACACAGATGAGGATCAGAGAGCTCTTTTTGACAGTCCCTTGGAACTTGGGACAGGGTTCCACCAACCAAAGGTGCTGAGGCTGGGGGTCAAAGGGGCACCGTTGACATGGCTCTTTGCCACTTTCAAGTGCCCGGTAGACTCTGCGGTGGGCAGTCATGGACAGAAGTGTGATGGTAATGACTAATACCAGCTGTTATTTGTTGAGCACCTACCAAGTGCTGTGCATTGTGCTAGTTCTTTATTTACATTACCCACACAACAATGAATCTCTAAGGAGGTATTATTATTGGAAAATTAGAAAACTAATGCTCAGAGTCACGGAGCCAAGATGCAATCCACACCTGTCTGACTCAAATGGAGCACATAAATAGAAGAATTCAACATACATCTTACAAATATGATAACCTGTCACTCCCTGAAGGCTTCTCCTGTCCTTGGCTTTTCCCTCCCCCAGAAATTAAATTCAGAGAGAGGAAAGCAGGGCAGGTTGTACCTCATACATAAGTGCACACACACATTTTTACGCATACACACCCCCACACACACCACTTACACTTATCACTGTCACCCTGGATTTCCGAGCCAGGGCAAGTACTATGAGGGGTGGAGGTCAGTTTCCTAGGACCATAGTCCTTGTCCCCTTCCCTGGTGCTAAGTAAAAGTGAATAAATACCTAATAAATATAACTGGGGTCCAGGACCCTCCCTGCCTTCCCCCTGCCACCTGTGGCCTGCAGGGAAGAGGGGACAGTGTAGGTAGGAGACTGTCTCCTAGCCCCTTTTGTGCACCAACCCATCCCTGCCCTCTTGGGAGATAAGCGCAGGGCCAGCCTGCACAGCAGGCCAGAGAGCAGGGGTAGGCTGCACCCCACAACCCCTCCCCGCTGTGTCTTAACATGAGGAAGCGGCAGAAGCCCCCTCATTTTCCCAGCTGAGTCTGAGGCCCCGGCGCCCAGAAAGGGTAGCCGGGATGGTGAGGTTATTTCCTGCCCGCCCAGGGGCGACGCCGGAGGATCTCCAGGATCTGTGCCCGACGGTGCAGCCAGTCCTGTGGAGGCGGCCGTGGTGTGGAAGGGACTGGCCGGGGCACGAAGAAGCTGTACCGAAGCCGAGCATTCTGTGGGTTGCCAGCCACCAGGACTTGTAGTATCAAGGGCTGGGCCAGTGGCCCATGGCCCGACAGTGTCTCTGAGGCTGAAGTGGCCCCACTGTAGTGCAAGCTAACTGCCCCAGGCAGTGCCACATCTGTGGAGGAGGGCATCAGTGTGTATTCACCATTCAGGGCATAGGAGCCATCTTCGAGCTTCAAAGCCAAGTAAATGTTCCGAGGGCCAGGGGGTCCTTGTTGCCGAACAAGGATATGGGTGGCCCCTGCAGGGATAGTGACCACGGTGTTGTACCCGTACCTGTGTGGAAGGAGCAGACGGGAAGCTCAGTATCTCCTGAGGGCCCTCAGCCTCTGAACTGGTGTCTGATGGTGTGCGTATGTGTGTGCAGAGGGTCGTCCCCTCTCCAATGTGAGCCATGCAGCCTACATCAGAGCTACCTGGACACATACCCTTTCCCCTCCTCTCTGTGGACAGTGACACTAGCTATCCTGTGCCCTTCTTTCTCCCACTCCCTCCGTGCCTGTCCAGTGCCTATCTCCTTCCTAGACTCAACTCAGTGATCACTTCTTGCCCAAGGACATCTTCCTGGTGCTCTGCTGAACACAGGGACACTACACGGTAGCCCCCTGCTCCTCCATCTCCTCAGGATGGAAACACGGTTAGTTCATGTCCCTATCCTCAGAGCCCAGAACAGCATCTAGGAAAGGAAAAGAAATGATGAGGGAACCTGAATTTTCTGAAGGAGCCGGATTGCTTGCTGCAGCTGGAGCCGTCTCCGCCACACACCATGCACTTGTCAAACTTCTTTTTGGAGCCAATAATGCGGTCACAGCCAGCGTGGATGCAGCGGCCCTGGACACAGACTGAGGAGCTGTCCGGGGAACAGGGGGTCCCATCCACTACCTGAACAGGAGAGATGGAACAGTGAAATGGTTCTTCCTAAATTGGGAGGAACGGGTAAGCCAAATAAGACTCAGGTCCCACAGGGCATTGGAAAAGCTAAAGTGTGGGGATGTGGATGGTGTGTAGAGTGAGACCCAGCCACTGTGCAAGATGGTAATCAGAATTACAATTATAAAAGCCATCATTTTCACCAGGCACAGTGGTGTACATCTGTAATCTCAGCACTCTTGGACCCTGAGACAGGAGGATCACAAGTCTGAGCCCAGCCTGAGCAATTTAGCAACTTGGTGAGACCTTGTTTTTTTGTTTTTTAGTTTTTTTGAGACAGAGTCTCACTATGCTAACTTACTTTGTAGCCCAGGTTGGTCTTGAACTTGCAATGATCCTCTGGCCTCAGCCTCTCAAGTGCTGAGACCTTGTCTCAAAAGTTTAAAACAAAAAAAGTGCTGGGATATAGCTTAGTACAAAGGCCCTGGGTTCAATTCCTAGTACTGGAAAAATAAAAAGCATAACATTTTTTAAACATGTTATGAACCAGGCAGTATGACAAAGCATTCATAAACATCAACACGAAACCCTCCCAACTATTATTTGAGGTTTCTAGAGATAAACACTAAGGTGAGAAAGGTTGAGGAACCAAAGGTTGAGCCTACACAAAAGACAGGCCAAGGTGCTAAAGTGGAAATTTTAGGTCTCAGTCCTGAAACCAAACCCTAAACGTGATGCTGTGCCCACATGGACGCTAGAGGGCGCCAACCAACAGGAATTCTCTGCAGATAGGAGAAGGGAAGGAGTTAAAGGCTGCTAGGGCTGGTTTTTCTTCTCCAGGAAGCCTGCCACTGAGGAACTGTCTGTCCATGAGCTGAATGCTGCCACCACCATAGTTTGACAGGGAAGCCCATAAAGAGAGTAAAGAACTTGCTCAAAAGGCCACAACCTTCCATTCTCACCAAACACAGAGCAAGGAGCTTGGGGAAGAGAGAGAGAAAAGAAGGGAAATGTGACAGGCCAGAGCAGGCTCACTGGCCCTGTATCCAGCCCAGGGCTTATTTCCCTAACACACATGGATAGATAGGTCTGAGCAGACTCCTGGGCTGAACTGGTTGGTATGGCTGTGGGAAAGCCAGCATGGTTCTGTTTTGAAAGATCTTGGCTGTTAGAAGCCAAGGGACAATTGAGGAGTATCTGAGCATAGACACGGCCCTTACCCGTGGTTCCAGCACATAGTAGTAGCCCAGTGCCTGGGCCTGGCAGGTGAGTTTGCACTGGTCCCGAGGGGCCACACCAGCGTAGCGAGGAACCCAGTCCATGGGCCCTGGGAAGCCCTTGAAGAGGTCAGTGCGATGGTTGTAGGCAGCACACTGCTCCTCACGGAAGGTCAATGCTAGAGGGTGAAATGGATAGTTAGAACTCCCTCCTCAGACTGTCCCACTACCCCCAGACCTCTTCACCTAGCCCCTCAGAACCTTTAGACAGCATACACAGACTGCCAGGGACAGGTTCAGAAAGGTGAAGTCATTCCACACCAGCAGCAGGGTCAATCAACAAGCGTTCTTTTTTAACCCAGGCTGGCCTCAAACTCACTAAAATTCCCCTGCCTCAGCCTCTCAAGTACTGGGATTTTTACAAGAGTGCACCACCATGCTCGGCTGACACCTCCTTGGTCCTATTCTCCGGACTGTCCTCCCTGTTCTACCCTCCTTTCCCAAGGAGACCCACCTGAGCCAGTTGGGCAATTCTGGGTGTTGCAGGAGCGGAAACGAGTGCGACGGCCTTCACAGTACTTGCCACCATTCCGGGGCACAGGCTTTGTACAGTCCCGGGAGGAGAACTGGACACCACCCCCACAGGTCCGAGAGCAGTCGCCCCATGGTCCCCAAGGACCCCAGCCACCAGCCTGTGGAACCTGCAGAGGCACAAAGTGGACAGGTGGGATGAAGGTACTTACTCTCTCTGGGCTTAGGGAGTCCCGACTCCCCAGACCCTCACCCACCCTGCCCTGTGACCTCACATTGAAGTCCTTGAGCTGGTCCACGTGGAGGCAGCGACCACCCATGCAGGCCTGTGTGGGCCCACAGGGGGTGCCATCAGCCCAAGGTGAGTGCTTGGTTTGGCACATGGCATGACCATTGAGGTGGCCAGAGCACCAGAGAGCAGCACAGGGTGGTGGCAGCTGTGGACAGTGGTGTGAATCAGGCCCAAAGGTCAGCTGGCACTGGCGGTCAGCATCGTAGTCCTTTCCAGGAAAAGTCACAGGAAGATTCAGGGGAGCCTCTGGCTTGTCTAAGAGACAGTGTCCTGGGAGGAAGTAGAGGTACAAAGTCAGCAAGGAGCGGAGGGGAGCATTTAGGATTCCCAATGAAAGCTTAGGCTTGCCAGGGCCTGGGGAATCCCTGAAAAATAAATCCTAGGGCTATGTGAGGCTTTATTGGATGCTTACTATGTGGTGAGCACAGGCTAAGTGATATTTAACTGTGGCAAATTCCTAGGAGGTAGCTATTATCATTTTACCTAGTTTACACATCAGCTACAAGCAGCAAGAGGTGAAATGACTGACCGTTACCCATCTGCGTACACCTAAGGGACAGACTCAGGATAGGAACCTGGAACGCCAAGTCTTCCTGCTTTACCTGCCAGAGTCTGTTTCTCATCAGCAGCTCTGCCTAGAACAGCTATGCTGCTGTTCTTGCACAGCTCAGTGGGTGACACCGTAGCCACCTCCTTCACATTTACCTCATTCCAATGTCGGACCTAAGAAGACCAGTTCTAATTCTCTTGAGCCAAAACTTTGCTCCTCTCACTGAGCAATTTATTTTGCTAGGAAGTGGTATGCATACAAAGACAGCAGTTTCTCAGCCTTCCACATGCAAAGGAAGCAAGTGGCGGAGTCTGTGTGATGCAACTGAGTCCCATCCAGGGAAGGGTGAGGGCTGTCTGCTTACCGTAGCCATTGTCCAGGAATTCAGTGATGAAGTGGGCACTGCAGGGAGACCAGGGCTCCTCGGGGTCCACGTGAGCCATCACAGGAGCCATGACGTGGTGGGAGCTGCTTCCCTGCCCATTCGAACTGATGCACTGCTTGGAGTTATCGTGAAGCATGTTGAACACATGGCCTGGGAGAGCAGAGGTCTTGCTAGTGTTCAGGGTCCCATCCCTGAACCCATGGGGGGCTCCCTCATGAACCCGGTTGTGGCTGGAATGCCATTTGCCATTCTACCTTGCCCCAATCTCTGTCTGATGCTAACAGCTCCTAAGGTAGACCCCATGCTGCCCTGATTTCCCTTTCCCAAAGGAAGGTGTCATTGGAGACCACACTCCCAGTCCTGAACCCCCATTCCCTCACTGTCTCTTCCTCCAAATACACACACACACACACACACACACACACACACACACTTCATGGTAGGTTTCCACATCCTATTTTATTTAACAGGAAAATTTAAGAATTGGATCTAGGCCCGGGGATGGGGACAGGAAGAAATACCTTTGGGTCCCCATTTGTACCTTGGTAAGCTCACGATCCCCTCATTTATGTACCCCAGTTGCTCCCTGACCCCAACCTCCCCTTACCCAGTTCATGAGCAGCAGTGAAGGCTGACTGGAGCCCGTCGTCCTCTACCACAGCACAACTTCGAGCCGGGTCGCACACAGTGCCCACATCAGCCATACCCAGAGTGTCACAAGTGGAGACCCCACATAAGTCCTATAGGGAGGGATTGTAGAAGCTGCATTGAAAGAGCCAGCACCCATGGGCTCACAGTGGTAGAATCTGAGTTGGTGGCGGGGCCTGGGCTGTGAGGACCCAGCACTGTTAGGGCCCAGAGGATCCCACATGGCAGTGTGGCTGGAGCCAGGCACCATTTCCATTACAGTTCAAGGAGTGGTGCCTCTTGGTTGTGCCCAACCTGTACTGACGGGTCTCACCTGACGGGTAAACAGAATGGCTGTGTCGAAGTGGTCAGGGTCCGAGTCCTCTGGTGTATTGAGGCCCCGTTGCCAGGCACAGAAGCTGCGTAGTGTCTGGGCAGCACTGGGCCCCACCTGAGGCCCCTCTTGGCCTGACCCCAGAATCACTAGTCGAGTCACCACCAAGCTGACAGGATTGCGGATGCTTGGGTGCTTGAAGGCCTTGGCTGCTGCTGCCATAACTGTCAGCAGATAACGCTTTAGGCCTGCACCATGGAATGCTGCCATCTTGTCATCGGCCACCACCAGGGTCTCCACGAATCTACTCAGTGAAGCAAAGCGCTGGGGAGAAAGAGGGAGAGGAGGATCTTGAAGTAGCTTCTGGGACCCATGGATGGCTTTCCCCCTCCCTCACTTCCTGGGTCTGGAAATAAGCAGAGACAGCTGGGCCCTGCATACCCCTGAGATTCCTGACAGTCTGGGTTGGGCCCTCCCCTCAACCCCAAATCCCAGGGCTTTTGTGGTAAAGCTGAGGAATCAGCTGTTGATTCTGAAGAGGAGGAAAGACAAATGCCACGTCACAGGGCTGTGAGGGCCCCCCAGGTTAAAAGCCACTGGGTTGCCTCTGGGAGTGGCTTTGGGGGTCCCCCAGGCCTGAGTATGTATGGCTGGGGCCTGTGGGACTAGGGCTGGAGGGCTGGGCTGCAACGTGTCTGCCCTGTGCGGTTGGAGGAACAATTCAGTCAGCAGCTAGGGCTGGGGCCAGATCTCAGCGTGGCGGGTGTGGAGGGAGGTCTGGTCTGGATTAAAGCTTAAAGCAAGGGAGGGAGAGGGGAGTGGTGGTCTAGGGGTGGGAAGAAGGAAAGGATGGAGCCCCAGGCAGCCTCACAGTCACTCCTCAGGGTGGGGCTGACCAAGAGGTATGGGGATCCTTTCTTACACTGCCCACTCCTGTCCTAGTTTGCAGTTTGCCAGAACAATTTCGAAGGCAGCATCAGAAACCAGAGTCCAATTCCTTTGGCCTGGCCTCAAACCTCACTCCTTTAGTTGGGTGTGGGAGTGAAAATCATTGGGGCAGGGAAAAAAGCCAATGCCGAGGGGCTGTTAGAGCTTTATTGCTGGGGAGAGTGCCAGCAGGGGACGCCATGGGCAGGCAGGGAGGAAGGAAAGGGGAGCGACTGTTTCCAGCCTAGCATATGTGACCCACCTCTAGGAACCCTCAGAGTGGATCTGTTAGAGGGGCTGGGCAGAGAGGCCAGAGTCTTTCCTAGACAGGAGGCCAGTGGAGAGAAAGGAGAGGCAGACAGAAGAGAGAGGAGTGGAATGGCCAGAAGTGGAAGTGGGTGGGGAGAGGGTGAATAGGGGTTAGTGGGACAGACATGGCCGGAGGACAGTGCAGGACACACTCTATAGAGTTGCTTACCTTGGCTCTTCGGGGGCCGGGATGGGGACTCCTAGGAGGAGCCTTGACATTGCACATGGGACCCTGGCCGCTGGCAGGACTTTTCCGGCGAAGGATGTGGGCCCCTGGGCCCCCAGCTGAGTTAAGAGTGCCTCCTTCCAGGGGTTGGAGGTGGAGCTCAGCCCCTCGGTACTGCAACACCCCTAAGAGGGCTCCTCCGTCCCAGTGCAGAGATGCCACCGACTCTGGATCTCCATTGATGGTGCCAGTTAGGTAGGTGCCTGGCTCCACTCCACCCAGCAGTTCAGGTGCCTGGCCCAGGTACTGCACAGTCAGCCCCTCAACCCGCACACCAGGATCCTGCTCCAGCTCTAGCAGCAGCATCTCCCCAAAGGCCGGCAAACGGTACAAGAGTCTAGCGGGGGCATCCGAACCTGGCAGAAAGCTGCCGTTGAGCTTCTCTGGAAACACGATCTCCTCCTCCCGGGGAAGGGGGCTAGCCGGCCTGGCTGAGGGCAGGAGAGAGACCAGCAGTAGCAGCAGCAGCAGCCACACCAGTCCTTCAAGAGGTGCTGCAGGGGGCAGCAGGCGAGGATGGACTCTCCACAGCCAGAGCCCAGCCAGGCCCCTCCCGGGATGTGAGCCTGTAAGGGACATGGCACAGGGGCTGCTGCTGGCAGGGACAGAGGCCATCTGGAGTCACCAGGTCCTCTACACCTTAGCTGTAGAAAGCTCCTGTCTAAAGCTTAGGGCTTCCTCGTGGCAAGGCCACAGGCAGTTTTCAGAGGGGATGAGAACCTTCACAGATGAGAAAAGTTAATCCTTGTACTTAAGAGAGCTGCTCAGGGGTCGCTTCTCCAAACTGTCTTCCTGCACCCTCCTGTCTCTCCTGCTCACAGCTTCTCTAGCCTCTCCCTTTGCAGGACTCTGTCTGGCTGCGCCTCTGTGCTTGCCCTGCCTTTGCGTCCTGTCCTCTCGCTGTGCTTTGTCTCAGCTTCTCTCCTCTGTCTCTCCGTATTTATGTGTCTGCGGGTCTCCCTGTGGGCTCTCCCCAGCCTCTCTCCGCGCCAGCTCTTTTAAGCAACCCAAACTCTCGACTGATTGGCTGACCAGTAAGCCACTCAGTCGGGAGTTCTGTGAGTCTGCATGGGTGTCTCATAGCTTTCAAAAATCCTCGGTTTTTGTTTTCCTTAATTTAAAAAAAAAAAAAAAAAAGGACTTGCCGGGGCGGGGGAGGGGAACTCCAGCAGCTGGATGAATTTTGGACACTGAGCCAGCTGATGACATAGCCTTTCTCCCCCTAAACCCCACAAGGAATCCTCAGCTGTCTATTTTCCTTTTTGGTGGGACAAAGCCCCAGGGGAGGCAGGGAGTCAGGGAAAGGGTCTGGCCAACACAGATCATGTCCTGGGAGAATTTCTGCTCCTACTGTCTAATCCTTCGTGGCCTCTCCATTCTCAAGGCTCCTCCACACTGCCCTCTGCCCCCAGAGGCTGATTTTCAGGACCAAGTGGGGAACAGGTAAGGAAGAACTGAGCAGGTAGCTTGACATACTCAGGATGGGACCAAGCAGACAGCCAGAGAAGGCAGAGAGACAAGTTCAGGAGGCAAGAGACAAGTTCAGGTGATCAGGGAGTTAGTTCACTGCCCAAAGTTAGGATGATTCTTCTGGAATAGATATGCAGACAATCAGCAGGGATTAATGACTTTCTTTATAGGAGACTCCAGGGTGGCCTCTCAGGCTTCCTAAATTACCCACTCCCAGCCCTTTTGCACCCTCCATAGCCCCAACAGCCATTCCAGCCTCCATTTCCCATTGCCAGGGCTCCTCCTTCCCACTTCCTGACTCCCCATTTTCCCTGGCCCAGCTCCCAGCAGATTTCCCCAGGCTCTTGGCCCTGCTCCTACCCATTCCCAATAGTCCTAAGCCCTCCCCCAGCCTCAAGTCAGCCAACCTAGCACAGGCAAGGACTTGCTCTCAGGAACCAAGAATTACCCTATGTCATTCTGAGGGAATCCCCTCTCTGTCCCTGTCAAGTCCTGAAAACCTGATAGTTCCTGGAATATCTAGTAATCTTTGATTTCTCATTCTCCTTGGGGTGGAGAAAGTACCTGGGGAACAGAGTTGCCGTTAGAGAAGCAAATTATTGCACTGGCTTCAGATTGGAGGAGACTCAGAACAGAGGTCTTGGAGTAGATTCTCAAGACAAAGAAGTCAAAGGTTCAGAAGTCTGGGGCAATTTCTGCTCACACCATTACATGGCTACTATTTCCCCAGGAAATCCCCAGGAAGAAGAGTATAATCAGCAGTCCCTTCCCTTTCCCAGAGGGGGACCACCTCCCCCTGACTCCATCCCCTTATTCACTCTCTGCCTGGTCACCTCCTGTTTCCCACATCATATCCGCAAGAATACTTCCTCTCCTCCTCCCTTCCTGACCAGGTCACTAAGGCCTGTTCTGGTGCCCATCACTTCCCGTATTACCTACCGACTGTGATTGCTATACCCACTTTTGACCTGCTACAGGCCTAACCCTCTCTGGTCCTAAGTAGAGGCTGAGACTGGGGCTGTAGGATCATGCAAGGGAGGGGGCGCCAGAGGAGCAGGGGCAAGAGGAGCTATCACCAGAGAGCTCTTACTAACCCCTTTCCATCCCCCATCTGAGAGGAGGACAAAGGGAGTGACTAAGCAGAGAAAGACAAAGGGCCTTAGAGTGGTAGCAGCAGCTTGTGTATGTGTATGTGTGTGGTGGGGGTCAGTGGCAGGGAGAAGACACAAAAGATGCAGTGTCCTAGGCAACCCCCCAGGAGCCCTCACCCCAGGCCCAGCTGAAGTTGCTACATGGCCCAGAGTCTACCCTGATTTCTAGGCTAGATTAAGCCAAATAAATACAGCCCCCCTAATCCCATCATCACATTTACTGTGTTTCAACTGTAAGAGTAAAAGATAAGGAAAGGGTGAGGAATGTAGAGGATAAAGGACAAGCCTCTGTCCTGGCTCTGTGAGGTCCGCCTGTCTATGCCAGGTCCTGGTCAGTTCCCATAGCCAGGGATCTGGCCCCACCCTTTGGTATGGTTCCCATTAGGTCAATTCTCAGGGTAGAAGTCTGGCTTTCTGCTCTTTCTCGGCAGCAAGGAATTCTCTGTCTTTGCCACTCCCTGGTCTGTCTGTCTGTTCTAGCCTGCTACACTGCTGGTGGGCTGGATCGCAGGGACCTTGTTTAGGGTTTAGGGTTAACTCTCCCTTAAACAGTCCAGGGTGGGAAAGTTGTATAAACTTCACGGGTGAGTGGGCCAGCTGGAGCTGGGTTTGGAAGCAGAGGGAGAGACAGGAATTGGCCTTGGAAGCAATAGTCTTGTCGGTACCAATTGAGATCAGAGTCCTGGTGCTCTTATACTTTTATGCTGTTGGTCACTACTGGGAAGAACTGCGACAGGATGAGAAAGACGTGGGAAAATACACTGGACAGAGTGGACTGCAGGCATGAGGCACCTCTGAGGCCACTGACCAAGTCTGTGATTCAGGAAGCCCTGAGGATGTCAGGGTCACCCACAGAGGACCTTCCCTCTCCCATCTGGGTTGAAGTAGCTCCTTCACACTGGGCGGGGGTGGGAGGGGGAGAGCCTCCACCAATGCTGGTGGCCTTGGCTTCCTTCTCTTTCTTTGTTTTGGTTTGGCGGGAGCTGTCAGGCCCGCCTAGCCACAACTGGGCCCCTTTTCCTTATCCCTTTTCGGGGCATCTGGAAATCAGCTGGCTTAGCTGTTCCAGATCTTTTGGATTTCCTCATGGGGAGGTAATTGGCAAGGGTAAGGCTCAAACACTCTCTTCGCTGAGCATGACTACCAAGGGAAGCGGCCAAAGCAGAAGGGAGTAGGAAGGATCCGCGTGAGTGCGCGTCTGGGAAAGGGAGGAGAGCTCAGGAACAGCAGCAAGTCTCCCTCGCTTACAGTAGTTTAGAACAGCCCTGAGACGGCCCGCCCCCAGTAAGGATGACAGCAGTCACTGTTATTTAAGTGAAGCCAAGGAGCAGAACCCGGAAATGGTCAGGTTCCTGATTGACAGTTTTGCCCTCTTCCAAAATGGCGTTCCAGTGATGCTAATATAGGGGAAGCCCACATGGAGGCGCGCAGGAGTCACTTCCGCCCGGTTCTCCTTCCCACAGGCTGCAGTTGCGGTAAGATGGCGGCGCTGAGGGCTCTTTGCACCCTACGTGGTGTTGGGGCCCAAGTGCTGCGGCCCTGGCCCGGGGTCCGACTGCTTATTCAGCCCAACAGGTGAGACCGATGGCAGCCCTCGAAGCGTTTTTCCTAAGGGTAGAGTTTGTCGAATCCGAGGTCACTCTTTGGGCCCAGCGACCCTCCGAAAAGAATGACCCAGGTCTGTGACCCTCTCACCTGCTCTGATTTCTCAGGTTCCAAAATGTCGTGGCACCCATTGCAACCGAGAAAGGGAAGAGGGTTTTGAACCCGTTTTACCAGGGGTAAAATTAGTGGAGTGGTAGTCTTTGCCCTTCAACTTTAGTTAATTACGTGCATCTCTCTTCCAGAGCTCAGCAGAGGAGCCAGGATTCACCCATTCATTCTCTTCATAGTCTTAGGTGATCTTTAAACACCTTTCTCGCATTCATATCCACATGAATGAGAATGAGAATGTAATGAAAATACGAAGGAGTTAGGATGCCCAGTCTTACATGCACAAGAGTGCTAGGGGAAGTAAGTCCAGGAATGACTTATTAATAGAAATGGACTCTCTAGAATTCAACGTATTTTGACTCAGTAATGTGGCGTTGAAAAATCCAAGACATCCGTCCTTGGAACCTTTTTAGAGTGAATGGAAACTGAGGAACTAAGCATTGTTCAGGCCCTTCTCTAGGATCTGTCTTTTAACTCCTAGAGGTGCTCGGCAGTGGCAGCCAGATGTGGAATGGGCACAGCAGTTTTCGGGTCCTGTCATGTACCCTACTAAGGAAACAGCCCACTGGAAGCCTCCACCTTGGAATGGTGAGTGTCCAGAGCTGCTGTCGCAAACCTATTCCTGTTCCAAGCTGATTTGTAATTGTGTTCTAATCCTTTGTGTTAAGCAAATTTTAGCCCCTGTCCTGCTCGCTTTTCCTTTTTGTTCTTTTTGAGACAGGGTCTCAGAATGCAGTTCAGGCTGGCCTTGGGCTCACTTGTAACCAAGGCTGGTCTCAAACTGGCAATGGTCCTTCTACCTCAGCCTCCCGAGTGAGTGCTAGGATTACAGGAGTGTGCCACTACACCCAGCGATGCTTGCTTCTTTTACTATTGAACAAATGATACTTGTTATTATAGCTTTTACTGTAGTAGGACAGAAAAGAGATTCAGCCAATAGCCAAAAATCCCTAATAGATTTAAATATTCATCTTCTTTCAAGTTTAGTCCATTTTAATTAATTAATTTATTTTTGAGGTAATTTATTTTAATTAATTAATTTATTTTGAGGACCTCACTGCAGTTCAGGCTGGCCTTGAACTCACTATGTAGCCCAGGCTGGCACCAAGCTCAAGTGATCCTCCTGCTGGGATTACAGGTGTGTGCCTCAGTGACCAGCCTTAGCCTATTTTAATTTGCCTGTATGGACAATGTGATTTTCCTATTGGCACTCAAGTGACACTTACTTGAAAACTGTTCTTTCCTCTCACCAAAATTAGTGCTTCTGGGCAATCCACTCAGGAACCCTTCTGTCTCTTTCCCAGACAGAAGCTTTATTTCTTCTCAATAAATATATTCAGCTCTAAAAAGAAAAAAAAAAATAGCGCTTCCTCTTGACTTTGATTTTGATGTGTGATATCCTCATAAGTCAACCATGTGGCTTTTTTCACGTTTCATATCTGGTCTTTTTTTTTTTTTTTTTTTTTTTTAAGGACAGGGTCTCCCTAAGCAAAGGCTGGAGTCTTGAGCTCACTTTATAACCCAGACTAGTCTCAAACTCACAATGATCACTCACAATGTTTCAGCCTCCCAAGTGCTAGAATTACAGGTACCCCCATGCCTGGGCCAGCTCAGATGCTATCTATATGAAGTCTTCACTGTGCTCTTTGCGTCCATTAAATACGTAATACCTGAGGTGATTGCTTGGTAACTTACAAATTTGACCTGTGTTACCATTTTTCACATGCATTTATTTTCCCAACTTAAAGTATAAACTCCTTGAGGGTAAAAACTGCCATTTAGAGCCCAAGCATGGTGGTGCACTCCTGTAATCCCAGCATTCAGGAGGCAGGAGGATCACTGAATTTGAGGCCAGCCTGTGCTACATAGTGAGTTCAAGGCCGGTCTGAACTATATAGTGAGACCTGTCTCAAAACCAAACCAAACCAAATCAAAACAAAATGTCACTTAGTAGCATTATGCATTAAGCAAATGTTTCCTGATTGGCATTTACCAGATACATTCAGAAGGCATTATATTCCCCCCCCCCATTATATTCTAATAGTTAAGAGTGCATAATTAGGCAGGATGGCACATACAATGGAGGCAGGAGGGTTACAAATTTTAGGCCAGCCTGGCAATTTAGGAAGACCATGTCTCAAAACTAAGGCTCAGCAGTGAAGCACCCCTGGGTCCCATCCCCAATACCCTTTCCCTCCCACAAACACACACAAAGTATACATAGACTCAAGAGCAGAACAGACTTAGTTCAGATCCTGGCTCTGCCGCTTAATTTGTTTTGTGATCCTGGAGAAGTCATTTGAGCTCTCTCACCTCAATCTCTCCAGTAAAATGGGGACAGTACTATGATCGACGTGAGAATTAATTCAAAATAAGTGAAGTGCATAGTAGAGTAGTAACTGTTGCATACTAAGGTGATATAAATGTTACCTGTAATTATTAAAAAGATATTTGTAAGAGAGAGTAAGATAGTCCCGCTCATTAGGAAATGTAGGTCTCTCTCTTGCCTTTTTGCTACCTAATGGTTTTCTTCCTAGTTATACCAGCAATGAGGAAATTAACAAGGAATGGAATGGTGAGATGAAAGATCCGCAGGGAGAGACTAACTCCTTGCTGTCTCTCGGGGGTTTGCACGGGAATTACTATTTGGCTTTCACCTATTTCCCATTTCTCAGATGTGGACCCTCCAAAGGAAAACATAGTTTCCAACCTAACCCTGAACTTTGGGCCCCAGCACCCAGCAGCCCATGGAGTCCTGCGGCTGGTGATGGATCTGAGTGGGGAGATGGTGCGGAAGTGCGACCCTCACATTGGGCTCCTGCACCGAGGCACTGAGAAGCTCATTGAGTACAAGACTTACCTACAGGTGTGGGGGAGCCTGTTGATGGGATCTGGGCTTTTGCCTGGGGAGAGGAGGGTGTTATGGGTAATAGCGCACAGAGGTTATTGGAGCAGGCCTGGTAGGGAGGATGGAGGGAGGTGCTTGAGTTTAGATTTGGTTTATCCCTCAGCAGTGCTTTGAGATGAGCTATAATCCCCCACTTCTCTCCGGCTGACTTTTGGCTGCCCCCTTTACCATGACTCTAGTGCCTCAGTTTTCCCTCTCATACTAGTACGTCAAATCCAGTGTCCTTAAAATTAGAGGAGAGGAGAGACGTCAGCTTTTAAATTTGCAGCTGATTCTTGTATCTCCCAGCTAAGTTTGTTTGTGAAACTGTGAGTCAGAGTGACCAGCTCTGGATTTGTGACAGTTTGCTGTTATCAGGAAAGCCGTAAAACTCCCCAATAGACTCAGATTGGAAGGAATTGGATAGTG
This sequence comes from Cavia porcellus, assembly GCF_034190915.1. Lineage (NCBI taxonomy): Eukaryota > Metazoa > Chordata > Mammalia > Rodentia > Caviidae > Cavia > Cavia porcellus. The sequence goes on from NW_026947490.1 coordinate 49,028,001, forward strand.
GCGTCTGGATTTAGACGTATCCCAAGGTCAGAGGTGCACAGTGACTGGGATGCAATTCCCCAGAGTCTCGCTGTTATGGATTCTGGGCCCAGCATCCATGGGTGTCAGTGATGTCAGGACAAGAACAGGCTGTCCCAAGGATCGGTCTTAGCCCCGCCTCCTTCCTGGAAGCTGACGCTGGCTCAGCAGACAGCTAGGACTAGGCCGTAGTGGGCACTCTGGAAGAAGGCCATGTTTACCTGGTGCTCTGTCTTCCTCAAATCCCTTACTCCTAGATACCGCTGTAACTCATTACCTTTTAATAGCTCAGTTTTAAGAGACTCAAGAGAAAAAAGAGAATTAGAAGTCCAAGACACTCTGACACTCTGACAGAGGTGATATTGAGACCACAGTTCTGTTTATTGTGATGTGCTAGAGCCAGCACATACTGGCTTACCGAAACCTAAATGTTAAGTTTTTAGAAACTTTGGGAACCTGTTACTGATGGTTGAGGCAGGAGTATCACATGTTCGAGCCCCACTTGGGCTACATACAGAAACCCTGTCTCAAAAGAAAAAACAAGGGGGCTGGGGATTTAGCTCAGCGGCATAAGCGCCTGCCTTGCAAGCAGGCAGTCGTGAGTTCGATCGCCGGTACCAATAAAAAGACCAAAAAAAAAAAAAAGACAAAACAAAACAAACTGAATTCTATAGAGTTATGATTTTTTTAAGTTTATGACTTAATGTATTAAAAACAAAAATAAATACTCAAAACTTTACATATATTGAAACATCCCAGGTACCGCATTAATATGTACAATTGTTAGGTTTTTGTCTGTTGCTTAAAAAATAAAGCCAGGCATAGTGTGCAGACCAGTAATCCCAGCACTCTTGAGGCTGAGACAGGATGATCATTACAAGTTCAAGGCCAACCTGGGCTGCAAAGTGAGATCCTGGGTTTTTGTTGTTGTTGTTGTTTTTCGTACCAGGGGTCAAAGTCATGACTTTGTGCATGCCAGGAAGTTGCTTGTGCTGCTGAGCTAAATCCCCAGCCCCAAGATCCTATCTGAAAAAAAAAATTTAAATACGCAAAACTCATTTCCTTGTTGGCATATTTTCCTATGCAGTGCCTTTGAAGCATTTGATTTCCTCACACATGTGCAGTAGAAAGACTGTATAATAGCCTGCTGCTTTTCCCAGTGCTGCACTCAGTCATGTAATGTTGGTTGGTGGGAGTATTTTTAGCATGGAAATTGACAGATCAGGATTTTCCCCTTACTGTGGAGACCCAGGTTTTATTTTACTTTATTTTTTTGGTACCAGGGATCGAACTCAGGACCTCGCGCTTGCCAAGCAGATGCTTGTGCCACTGAGCTAAACCCCACCCCTAGGGAGGCAGGTTTTAAATGTTTGCCAGCATGTTGTTGGTTCCCGGGCAGTCTATCCTGCCTTGGTGGGGCTGCTGAGAGAAGGGGGGCTCATGCAGCACCATCTTCCAATGTCAGGCTTCTGGCAAGAATCTCTGGGCTCATGAGCCTCTTAGCTGTGACCTGGATTTTCCCTTTCCCAGGCCCTTCCATACTTTGACCGCTTAGACTACGTGTCCATGATGTGTAACGAGCAGGCATATTCACTAGCGGTGGAGAAGCTGCTAAACATCCAGCCTCCTCCCCGGGCACAGTGGATCCGAGGTATGTGCTGCCCCTTACCCCTGCTGCCCACTGCAAGCACAGCACAGTGCCTTCACCACCCCTTCCCCATCATAGGAGCGTTTTGGAACCCAAGCTTAGTGTCCAGCCTCCAAGCTCTGCCTGGACTGCTCTCCAAGCCGGATCTGTGGCTTTAATATGCATCTCTTCTTGTCTTCCTTCACCACAGTGCTGTTTGGAGAAATCACACGACTTTTGAACCACATCATGGCCGTGACCACACATGCCCTGGACATTGGGGCCATGACCCCTTTCTTCTGGATGTTTGAGGAACGGGAAAAGGTAGGAGAGGGAAGCTTGGGAATTGGATTAGGGAAGTAAGTACAGGAAATAGGGAAAATATGAAGGCAACAAGATTAAAAGAAGAGGAGACCATTTTGGGGAGCAAGGTAATTCAGTGAGGGACTCTTACGAGAGATCTGTTGGCACAAAAAGGCAAAAGGCAGGGTAGTCGGCCACCGTGTTATTGGACGTATGGGCCCAGTACTTTGTGACTAATTCCCAGTGTGTCTTATTAAGATGTTTGAGTTCTATGAGCGGGTGTCTGGAGCCCGAATGCATGCTGCTTACATCCGACCCGGAGGAGTACACCAGGTAAGGGGCTCCTTTGCCTGGGGATTTCCAGCCTTGTCTGCTTCCCTGTGTGGCCACTGGAGGGCAGCACCGGCTGATGGGGACTCACCCTGTTCCCTGGAAAAGGGGTGTGAACTGGCTGTCCTTAGAGGAGACTCAGCTGTGTTCACTGTCTCCGGGGCTTGACACCTTCTAGGACCTACCCCTTGGCCTCCTGGATGACATCTATCAGTTTTCTAAGAACTTCTCTCTTCGGATTGATGAAGTGGAGGAGGTAAGGTAGAAGTGGGTAGGAAACCCCCCTCCAAAGGGCTTTTGAGGTTTAGTTCCTGCCTACAAAGAAATACAGAGGTATTTGGGGATTGTTATGAAGAGTATCACCACACTAGTTTTCTTGGTTGATAGATGCTGACTAACAATAGGATCTGGCGAAATCGAACAGTCGACATTGGGGTTGTAAAAGCAGAAGATGCACTTAACTATGGTTTTAGGTGAGAGAGTACAACTTCTCTCCCTGGAGATGGGGTTGGGAGTGGGGAGTTCCTGCCCAGTGTCTTGGCTTTCAAGGATGTTTCATGCCCTACTTGTCATGCCCTGACTTTGTGTCTCACACCAGGAGTGTGGGGAAAGGGGAGACAAAGGAAAAATGGGCCTCCTTTCTTGCTTTGTGGTGTGCAGCCTGTGATGCCCTTTGTACCCTACAGTGGAGTGATGCTCCGGGGCTCAGGTATCCAGTGGGATCTGCGGAAGACCCAGCCCTATGATGTTTATGACCAGGTGGAGTTTGATGTCCCTATTGGTTCTCGAGGAGACTGCTATGATAGGTAAGGCCCAGATCCTTTCCCAGTTCATTGTCCAGCTCCTTGCCCCTGCCTAAATTTTCTCCTCGCTACTTTCCTGTCTACTCTCCTTGCAAGCTTCCAAGTATCTATGGGAACTTGTGTATACATGACCTGGGGATATAACTCAGTGGCAGAGCACATGTTTAGTATTTGTAAGGCCCTGGGTTCTATCCCCAGTACTGAAAGAAAAGACTAGGTTGCACATGTATGGCAGCTTATTTATGATAATCTCTGTTTTACAAAGAACTAGTTTAGGCTACATTTTGTTAACTGATGTCTGGGGCATAAAAATTACAGATTAACCTGGGATTGTGCTGTTAATGGTTAAGACTATACTCTTCCTAATTGAGTGTTCTCTCCACGAAATTCTTAAGTTTAAAATTCCATTCCTGTTTGTTGACCCTAAACTTTGCTATGAGGGTTTTGTTTGTTTTTCCATCTGACCCTGCATTCTGCAGTTCAAAAAGTATTTAAGAGGATAAGGAGGAAAACACTCTAGGCCATGGTCTGAGAAAATAAGGAGAGGGTTTGGGGAAGGACTTGATACAGGATCAGAATACTATAAGGCTCATGAGCAGTCACGCTATGCAGAGGTGTCGTTCTAACAGAACAGTGAAGAATGTTTTCCTAACTCGAGGTCAGCCAGTGGGCGTCTTCCCAGCCCCAGAGCTGCCTCTCTGCACACTCTACTCTTGCTCTGAGTCTGTCCCACCTGCTCTAGGTACCTGTGTCGGGTAGAGGAGATGCGCCAGTCCCTTCGAATCATTGAACAGTGTCTGAACAAGATGCCTCCTGGAGAGATCAAGGTTGATGATGCCAAAGTGTCTCCACCTAAGCGTGCAGAGATGAAGGTCGGCTTCAGGAAGAGGGACAGTGCAGTATTGGAAGGGACCAGTGGTCAGGGAGGAGAATCCTTGGATTAAATTCTACTTTTCAGTTTTAATTTTTTGTTGTTGTTTATTTGGGTTTTTTTTTTTTTTTTTTTTTTTTTTTGCCGGGGATCAAACTCACAACCTCACATTTGCCAAGCAGGCACTTAGGCCACTGAGCTAAACCCCAGATCCCCAGTTTTACTTCTTTACTGTGTAAGATTCTGAACCTCTCCTAGCTCTCCTTTTTATTCTGTGTCTTCTCTGCTTACTGACTTCCATGGAATTTTTAATCGGTAGGGGCTGGAGATTCTGTTGCTGAGGGAAGGCCTAGGAGGCAGCTAGGTCTGCTTCAGCGATGCTGCCTTTGTCCGTCTTCAGACTTCCATGGAGTCGCTGATCCATCACTTCAAGTTGTATACTGAGGGCTACCAAGTTCCTCCGGGAGCCACGTACACAGCCATTGAGGCTCCCAAGGTGAGAAGAGGGGAAGGAAAAGCTGTGTGAAGTGTGGGTGGCAGAGGACACCATTCAACAGAATGCTTGCCTGGCAGGGAGGGAGAGGAGAACAGAAGGGCTGTTGGGCAAAGCCAAGTGTCCTGCCTATTGACAAGGCTCCTACCTTCCTCTTTGGACAGGGAGAGTTTGGGGTGTACCTAGTGTCTGATGGTAGCAGCCGCCCTTACCGTTGCAAGATCAAGGCTCCTGGTTTTGCCCACCTGGTAAGAAGTAATCCCAGTGATTCTAATTTCAGTAAATCCCATAGTTTATTCTCCTTAGTTAAGGTTTTTGTGAAGTCTTCTCTCTGTGCAAATCTGGGCTAACCCTGTTGCTGTCTGCATCCCCCAGGCTGGCTTGGACATGATGTCTCAGGGACACATGTTGGCAGACGTCGTTGCCATCATAGGTATGAGACTTCTTATGCAGTGGAAATGTCCTGAACAAGGAATTGGGGGCTCCAGTGGGAGCAGAAACCAAATAGCCCTGTTCAGCACAGATTATGGCACAGGCTCAAGATCTCCTTCTCCCGGACACAGCAGTGGGTTCTGGATCGTTGGTAACAGCACTTCTCTCTGTGCTCTGACCTTCTAGGTACCCAAGATATTGTGTTTGGAGAAATAGATCGGTAAGGAGGGAACAGCATCGGATCTCCCTGACTAGCAGCTGCCTCTGCAGAGCCTGTTCCTCACTGGACATGAGGCTGTGTGCATGTGTACATGTGCATTTAGCTGTGTGGACTTCCTGTGCATGTACTAGAAAAGGAGAAATAATAAATTAGCCGCCTTGTGGCCCCTAAATACAAATACCTGGTATGTCTTTTTTTTGTTTTGTTTTGTTTTGTTTTTTGAGACAGTGTCTCACTGAGTAGTTCAAGCTGACCTTGAATTCACTAAGTAGCTAAGGCTGGCCTCAACCTTGTGATCGTTGTGCCTCAGCCTTCTGAGTGCTAGGATTACAGTTCAAAAAATATTTAAGAGGATAAGGAGGGAAACACTCTAGGCCATGGTCTGAGAAAGTAAGGAGAGGATTTGGGGAAGCATTCGATACAGGATCAGAATACTATAGGGTTCAAGAGCCCCACAACACCTGGCTTGGTATGTTTTTGTTTTTTTTGTCTTTTTCCTTTTTATCGGTACCGGGGATCGAACTCACGACTGCCTGCTTGCAAGGCTGGCACTTATGCCGCTGAGCTAAATCCCCAGCCCCTAGTATTTTTTTGTTGGTGTCTTGGGTTTTACTTTGCATTTCTGTTACATTTAGCTCCCCGCAGCTCTTCTTGTGTACCCTCCTTCTCTGTCTCTCATCCTTTTCTATTTTTATATTCCCCATTTCCCCTTTTCCCCTCACTTCCTCCTGCCCAAACCTCGGTATCCACACAAATTGGTAAACTCCTCAAATCAAGCTGGGTGTGATGTTCCTGGTGGGAAGGAAAGGTCTGTAGCAGGATTCAGGGGAATCTTGAGAGCACTATCTTGCCCATGTAGCTCACCAGGGAGGAGGGAAAGAGTGAAAACTGCCTTTCGCAAGCGGGAGACTCCTCATTGGTTGCAAGGGTAGATAGGGTGGTCATTGAAGGGCAGAGGCTGAGCCCAGATCTCCCAGCTTCTCTAGTTGGCCCTTCCGGGCACCGCCCGGCCTCTGGTGCAGGAAGGGGAAGGGGCCAAAGTGTTGGGGAAGGCGGGGCAGGAAGGGGGGAACTCTGTGGTCAGGGACCTGCTAGCGGAGCACAGCTGCACGGCGCTGTCAGAGATCTGATTGGCAGCTCACAGCCCCTCAGCCCCCTGCCCGTGATGTATCCAGCAGTGGTCTTGCTCTTACTCCTTTTGGTTGAACAAGCAGGTGAGAAGGTTTAGTGAGGGCCAGTGAGTTGGCCCCAGGGTGGGCGTTAAGGCTGGATCAAGAAAAGGAGGAAGAAGGCTGATGGTGAGCACAGGGCTCAGACAGACACAAACGCTGAAGCTGATGCTATGCAGACCCCTGGAGGGGGTGGTGCTAGTCCTGGATCCCTTCTTTTTAGTCCCTACCTCATTCCAGGCTTTCTTCAGGATTGATGTGAAGGGTCTGTCTGGCAGGGGAAGAGCATTTTTGTATGGCATGAAGAGCTGGTCTGGGAAGAGAACTTGATTCCCCTGCTCAGCATTCCCTCTGGGGTGCCTCCAATCCTCTGCTCAGAGCCTTTTGCTAGCTACTTAAATGTACACAACCCCCTCTGGCTGGTGGGGCGGCTGTCCTCGGGCTTTGTGGGGAGGCAAGGGGTCTCGAGGTAAACCCAGTTGTAGGCCTTTTAGGGCACACTTCTGTTGACAAGCAAGAGGAAGAGGGGTGCCATGAAATGCTCAGGCCTGGAGACCTGAACAGCGAGAAATAGAGGCAGATGAGGGCAGGCCCCACCACCTCTGTAAGAGCTTTTGCTTGCCTTGGGTTGTCTAGCAGGGAAAGTGATCGGGTGTGTATTTTGGAACGGGTTGGTGGCAGAATTTTGGGAAGAGTTTGGTAAACTCTTCTCCAGTGAAACTAGAGAAACTGAAATCGTTTGTCTGGGGAGGAGTTCCACTATCTGGCCTGAGAAGGTAGAGGAAAAAAATTAAGTGAACCACTAGGCAGCTTCCTGGCAATGACGGAGGCTGGGACGCCAGTACATAAAGGAAAGTACAGACTCTGGAGACAGACAACCTGGATTTGAGTTCTGGCTGTGTCACTCAACTTGAGCCCTGAATGAGTTACTTAGTTTTTCCGAGCGCCTGGGTTTTATTATCCATAAAACGGTGAAGATGATGTTTCCCTCACAGGGTAGTTTTGAGATTTGTGCAATAGCTTGTGTGAGAGTGTTGTAGAAAAGTACTTGACCGGTGTCAGTACTTGACCCATGTTAGTGACACGTACTCTGTCGGCCCTGATCAGAGTTAGGAACAGTCTCCAGAGCCCAGGCTCTATGTGATTTTTTAAAATTACGCAAAACTTCCCCTCTCAGAGGCCCAGGGTGAGTGAAAGAGCAGAGTAGACGGAAGAGGAATCTACATTTTGGATTTAGTTTGTGGTCATTCCCTTGGGCCTCTTGTCATTCTCCCAGCCTTGTATGCAGGGCCAGTGGTGTCTACACAGCCAAGGAAAGTGGACACATTTTTTTGCCTACTGAAATGTCTTGTGGGTCAGAAAGCATGAGGCTCATGCTAGATGACCAATAATAGAGTAATTGCCTTCCCTCCCTTCCCCAGCTCACATCCTTCCTGTCCAGCCCTCAGCCACAGGTCACAGGACTGAATAGAGACACTCCTGTGGTTTCTTCGCTGAAATTGACACTGCCTCTAGCCCCTTCCCTTCTGAGCTGAGGTTTTAGTCTTAGCCCGTGAACTTAGATGAGTCCTTGAGGTGAATGAAGTGCTCAGTGCTGCCTGGGAGTCACAGGACTAAAAAGAGGATTGGGCTGAGACGGAAGTCTTCAGCTTAGTCCTTGTAAGTCCTGCAGTAGAATCCATGCCGCCCGTTCTATCTCTGCCCTACTGAGGGAATGGGAAAAGAAGGAGAAACGGGAATCCATAGAGGAAGATAGTTACTTCCCACAGAGGGCTCCTTTCCAGGCTCTGACCCCCTTTCTAGAGCCCTGTCATCTCCTGCAAGCACCAGATCCCCACTGAGGTCCCTGACCCCATGGGCATCCTCTTTCCCCTCAGCGGCCCTGGGCGAGCCTCAGCTCTGCTATATCCTGGATGCCATCTTGTTCTTGTATGGTATAATCCTGACTCTGCTCTATTGTCGACTCAAGGTAAGGCAGGGTGGGGTGGGATTTGGAGAAGTGGGAGGGTGGCAGTAGCATGCATTGGAGGGGAATCAAAGAGATTCTCCCCCAAAGTCTGGGGTTAAGGGAGATGAGCCTTTAACTTCTCCTTTACTGATTAACTTTTCTTCACTCCAGATCCAAGTGCGAAAGGCAACTGTAGCCAGCTATGAGGTATGGATCCTCCTGCAGTTTTCCAGGCCCTCAGCTAGCCTGGGGTTCTGGCCTTTCGTGGGAGGGTGTGTGTCTGGCACTGCTGCTTCCTATGCAGCTCAGAGGTGCCTCTTTCACCTCAGTCTATGAACCCTGCCACCTAGCTGAGCCACAAGTGAAATACCCACCAGACAATGGGATAGAAAAAGCAGGGGGACCGGTGAATACATGAGAGTTGTGTGCCATGGTGTGGATGTGTGTTTGTAGCCACATGAACAAAAAGCATGTTTGAGTCTGGGAGCACCCTTGTGAGCCCCCTCCAGCCTTAAGGCAGCTGGCCAGAGTCCTCACACAGATGCCTCCTGGGATGGGAAAGGAGAGCCAAGGGCTCCTCCATGACACATGGATCTCTAATGCCTTTTCTCTTCCATCTCTGCAGAAACCAGATGGCATTTACACGGTGAGTGACTTTTGAAAAGAAGGGGGTTAGGGGGACCTGCATTGGGCTCAAGCTTCTCATCCTTGATTTCCACCTTTAGGGTCTGAGCACTCGGAACCAGGAGACTTATGAAACACTGAAGCATGAGAAACCGCCCCAGTAACTTTAGACCACATGTCCTTGTTACCTCCTTCTTCAGCTTCCAGTTCTCCTCGCAGCCCTCATGGTTGGCATCACCTAGGCCCTCCCTCGGTTAATGCCAGCTGGCCCCATCCCAATAATCATGCTAAACCCCTGATTAGTGTCTACCAGTCCTCCTCCCTGTTAAAGACTTGTGCTAAGATGCTATTCATTGATGGTTCTTTTCTGGTCCCATTCCCTTCTCCTGTCCTTCTTGCCTTCCCCATTCCCAGCTCCTACTAAATAATGGCCAGGGAGTACTGCCAATAAAGCTGCCACAGACTGGACTCCACTGAGTCATTAATTTATCATCTATTTATTTAGCCTCCACTGAGCACTAGACAGAGTATTGGAGATACAATTTTTAAAAAGGTAAACTCAGTTCCCAACCTCACAGAACTCACAGTCTAATGGATTTCAGGGCTGTTTGCTCAATATATGAATAAGTGCTGAGTGGCTGGGGGAAGGATGGCACCTTGATCCTAGGTGCCTTGGGGGTATACTGTCACTCTGTTGGAAGGACATGCACTTTTGGAGACATGAGGGCAGAGGAAAAACTTATGCACCCAACATGGACTTCAGCATTTGCAAGGTTATGTGGTGGGGGAGCCTATGTTTAATCCCAATAGTCACCAACCCAGATAAGGCCAATCCAGTGCATGTGCCTGAGAAATTCCTAGTGGACAGTTTTATGGAAATCCATGACTTTTCAGGGGATTCGGACAAGAGGGACCTTAGAGACAGGATCAGATAAGGGTTGGAAGTGGGTAAGGCAAAGGGGAACAAGTTGGTCCAAGTGGAAAATCATTTCACCCAGCACATGGGTGGATGGCCAAAGAGTCCCCTCAGTGCTACCCAAAACAGCTCCCTTCCCAACAAGTCTAGAGCTAACTACTGGCAATACCATGTATTGAGCAGTACTTTGCCCTGCATAGTGACTTACACTTTCCAAACTAGTTTCTAGCTACTTACACCAGTTGATATGCTCACCAGCCCCTAGGAGAAATTCAGGCTCTTAAATGAAATAACCATTCAAGGTCTACTTGATACAAGTGACTGACTGAGATATCTGTGTCCTTGCACATTTGCCACATGAGAAAGTGTGGATGTTTTGAAAGAGTCTTGAAGGCCAAACTAAGGAGGTTGTCACTACCTATAAGAAATCGGAGCCATCTCTACTCTCTGAAAGAAAAGTGATTTCAAATGAGATGCAAGAAATGAGCCTGGGTAGAGAAGCAACTGTTTTAAAATAGGGAACCGGGAGTATAGCTCAGTGGTAGAGCCCTTGCCTAATATGAAAGGGCCTGGCTTTAATCCCCAGCATTGCAGTAAATAACGTGATGACACATCTTTATTGGAAAATGCCTCATTTTCCTTTGTCCTACATTTTTTATTTATTTTTCTCCTCCCATTGACTGATCTTCAGTCTCTTTTGATGCAATTCAGATACTACAGCTCCTAAATTTTCCCTAGCCCCATGTGTTCACTAAGTTACACACCCGTCAGGCCTTTAAATGACTTTCATGGCTACCCACATCCAGGCTCTGAGACAGCTGCCCATCCTGTTCCATGGACAGCTCCTGGACAATGGTAGGCAAAGGGCTGAGAATGGGCCTTCCCCACACAGGGTCCAAATCAGAATGGAGGACTAGAGCACTTTTGGGCAGTGGAGTATTCCCAGCTTTTCCTTTCCTTATAAGATGGGAGAAACACAGGGTCCCCTCAGCTCAGACAGTGTCTTGGAACACTGGGTTAATTTGGGGGAGCTTTTTTCTCTTCCTAGTATAACTAGGAAGACATTCTGAGGGATGTCTGTAAGGAAAAGTCCAAAGGACATCTTCCCATGAGTTTTGACCCTTTCCCACATTGTTTTAGCATTGTAAAAATATCAATACCCCTAATTAAGTCCTCTTTATAGAACAGACCATGCCAAAGCAAAAGGCCCTCGGCTCTTCAAGAATAGTGAATCTTAAAAAAAAAAAAAAAAAAAAGTGAACCTTATTATAAACATGAAATGGATCACTGATCACAGATTAAGATAGATGATCTAGCTGGGAATATAGCTAAGTGGCACAACAATTGCCTGGCAAGTACAAGATCCTGACTTTAATTCCCAGGACAAAAAAAAAGATAGATGACCTGATCCTAGAATAGTTTCCAGCTTCCTCATTCTCTACTACTCAGCTCCCCTAAATATAAACCCCTTACTCTGTAAAAGAGTTGCTCTGGTATTTTGGAGCCAGCAGCCTCTCTCAAGTTTTTTGTCTCAAATAAAATATGTCTCTGCTGCAAGTCTGACTGTCTGTCTGTCTCTCTGTCTGTCTGTCTCTCTCTCTCTCTCCTTTATTTATTATAGTGCCTTCGTTTTCTGTAGTATCCAGAATTTATGGACTTTTTTTTTTTTTTTTGTCTTTTTCATTTTTATCGGCACCAGGGAGTTTATGGACTTTCAATCTTTTCCTAGATCCATGACTTACAGGGAGGCTCTTCCCAGGCCTCTGGAAAACTCTTTCAGTTTGAGGAAGAAAAACATCGGTTTGCCAGGCAGGTATTGTGCCACTAAGCTGTATCTGTAGCCCCTGCTCTGACCATTTTTTTTTTTTTTTTTTTTTTTTTTTTTTTTGTCTTTTTCCTTTTATTGGTACCGGGGATCAAACTCACAATTGCCTGCTTGCAAGGCATGCGCTTATGGCGCTGAGCTAAATCTCCAGCCCCTGCTCTGACATTTCTATCATTTATCTCAACACTTTCTCCACACTCCATACCAAAGCCTTTTGTTTTGTTTTGTTTTGTTTTTTTGTTTTTGAGACAGGGCAGGTTCTCATTATGTAGTTCAGGCTGACCTTGAACTCACTATGTATCCCAGGCTTTTTGGAAGTCATTGAAGCCGGAAATTGACCACACACACAAGGCTGGAGCATGACCATCCCAACAACAAAGAGTGCCTGGGGCTAGCATGTGAAGAAGCTGCTTCAGCCGGGAGAACACCTGGCTGAAGACAATCTGAACAGTGGCTGCTAGGACAACAGGGTGTCATGTGACATTTAGTTGCTAAAAGGTATAAATTAAGGCCCTTGCAGTGAGGGGTCAATACCTTTCCTCCCATCAGGAGGATAAGAGCTCCACCTGACCCCAGCTTTGTCTGTTCTTTATTTTCTCTTCCTCTTGAGGTCCAAGGTCCTTCACCCATAAACCTCAAAGGGCCACATGGGTCACGGCACATGTTGGCCCTGAACTTGCAGCAATCTGCCTGTCTCAGCCTCATGAGTGGTGAGATTATAGACATGCACCACCTTGCCTGGCATCCTTCTTTCTGAAGCAGATTTGTCTTTTTCTTTCCTCCGATTCCTCCCCTACTCTGGTGTTCTTGTTACCCAAACACACAAGGCTCAGAGTTTGACTCCTGCATTTATTGTAGAAAATGGAAAGTAAGTAGAGATAAGGGCTCTAGATCTAGCCCGTGGGTGTTCCAGGGGCCAGCAGGAGCTGTAGGGCAATGATCTAGACACCTCACTGGGCAGGAGGCTGTGTTTTTTTGAAGTCCACGAAATTGCTCAAGATGTTAAACAGATCATTTCCAGCCTTCTTGACCAGAGGTACCAACTCCTCCTGCGTCTTTGTGAAGTAAGCCCTGGATAGAGAGGGGTTAGAGGTCAATGTGAAGGACTTTAGTCTCTGGCAAAGGTTAGGACAAATTGACTTAGGTCCCCAAACTATATACCGGGTACATTTGGCCATGGTAAGATTCCTAAGAGGAGAAGCAGGCCCTGTACTGGCCAGAGGAATACACCCTGGATGCTGACGTTCAAGACTGATTTCTGTGCTGTCTCCATCTGTCTAACAGGTGCATGGGATCCTTGGGTGACACATAAGTTTTTCTTTCCAATTTAAGTTGAATCCATCCTTACCCCAATCCCAAGCTCAGTCTCCTGTGAGACCTCCCACCTTCCCTTCCTTCTCACCACGGTCCCACAGCCCCTGAACCCCTCTCCTTAAGACTTACTGAGCTTGAGTCTGAAGCTCCTGGGCCTTCACCTTTTCCAACAGGTCCTTGCCATAGCTGGTCATGGTCTGGAAGTACTGAGAGAACAGTCTCTGCAGATTTGACTCCTCTGTCTGCCTCCGAACCAAAGCTCCTGCGCAGACACACGTACTCTTCTCAGCTGGGTCTCCAGTAAGGAGGCCTGGTCTCCTGCTACACCTCTCCCAGTATCCACCCCCATTCTCTGCGCTTTCCACCAAAAGTACCCGGTAGTGTCTTTGAATGGGCCTTCCAGATTTTAGAGAGGGAATGCTATTGATTTAGTTTTTGAGCCCTCTGGTCACCAGATTTGAAGAAAGGAGCACACATAGATGAGTGTCCAGGACCTCCAGCCCTGTCTATCTTTGGGCCCCTTCTCCATATGACACTCACCTTCTAGGCTGCAGATGGTAAGCAGCAGCACAGTCATTGCAAGGAGCTTCATGGTGAAAAGGTGACAGAGGAACAGTGTTTTCGTGTGCTGGTGGTGGGAAGGGATACTCTAGTCAAATGGGCTTCAGTCCCTGCCCTCCCCTGCCCTCCACTCCGGTTCCCTCCTTTTGCATGCTGCCCACACCTCTTGCTTGCTCACCATACCTTGTCAGCGTCTCTGTCCTTGGCTGGCTGTTCCTGGACTAGTTGCAGAGGCACAGCTATATATTGGTCTACTTCTCCACCCACTGTCAGGTGATAGACTCGTGTGTGTGTGTGTGTGTGTGTGTGTGTGTGTGTGTGTGTGTGTGTGTGTTGAACCTTGTGGAGAAAAACTGGAGAAATGGGGGAGGTGAGGACAAGTAAGGGGGACTCAACGCAATGGGGAAGGTACTGGGGGTAAGGCCTTGGGAGAGGGCAAGAGGGTACACTTCAGGTCTGCTTAAGGTGTATTCTTTTGGGACCTGCGATTATCAGTTCTTAGATTTTTATACAATGGGAAAGCAAGATTTCTAGTTCTGACATCCAATCTTTGGTAACCAATTATGGGTAGATTTCATCACCTGAACCTACCTCTCATCACTGCAGTTTAGCACAGAGGTATTGGGGAACAGAAGAAAGGAGAAATCAGGGGCAGTATGAAAGAATTGGAGGGAGGGGAATGAGGTCAGGGTCAGAGGGCAGGTGCTATCAAGTCTGTCCTGTTTGAGTTAATGTGTAATGAGATGGGGGAGAAAAAAGTGAGTACTCAGAATGACCCTCCTGCTCACTGATCAATGAGCATACCCTACCTCCAGGAAAACAAATTTAAGAAACAGGTTTTACCCTCCCACTCCCAACCAGAGAGCTCTCATAGGAAAAAAGGTGAAAGACTTTTGCCTGGATAAAGATTGAAGGTGCCTGGTCACTTATTCACCTTATCTGTTTGAGGTGGTGGTCAACCAATATTGAATCAGAGGGGCAAATAGCATTCCTGATGGCAAGGCCCTGGCCCTTGCCCCAGTCCTAGTTGTGAGAGAAGGAGGCAGAGGTACATTGTTCAGACCCAGAGTGTTCAGTGGAATCAGCTAAACATATATCAGGAACATTTGTATTTTTCACTCTTTTGCCCCCAAAGCTTACCTCCTATGCAGATAGAACATTCCTGAGAGTTGGGAGTGGAGATGTGGGAGTTAGTAAGCGGGGGTAGTGACCGAAAACCAAGAAATCATCTATTTTTCCTGTGGAATACATAGTGCTTGAGGGTTACTCTATTGTTTGCCTCTGGCCCTGGGGTGAAGCATATTCACAGGCTGCAGTCCTGTTCCTAGATTTGATTTCCTTACTGTGACTTGAGACTGGGAGAGGGGAGGGTTGGCTCTAGAAGGCAGCTGTTATAGGGAACCATTCTACCAGAACCTGCTCCTCTAACCCTAACTCTTATGTCGGTTCCCAGTTCACCAAAAGGACAAATAGGAGAGCTGTAGACCCCACTCTTGTAGGAATAGGAACAATAATAGTGTGATGTGAAATATGTTCGCATACCAACATCTGTTCCTACTGGGATGGGTTCATATGATGAAGGAATCCAACTGATAGTACAGCCCAAACTCTTCCTATGAGGCTGAAGGACTCTTTCCCCCAGGTCTGTTTTCTTGTGAGAGGTAGTCATTCGGAGATGTACTGTGAAAGGCCCTAGAGCCTCTGTGGGAAGGATGTATTAGTGGTGGTAAGGTGACATGAACCAAGGTTCAAAACAAGTCTTCAGCCTGATGTGATATGGCACACACCTGTAATCCCAGACCCTGAAAGGTTGAGGTGGGAGGATCTCAAAACTGGAACCCAGATTGCACAATGTAAGGAATTCAGCGAGACCCTGTCTCAAAATCTGAAATAGAAAAAAGCGCTGGGGAAATAGCTCGGTGCGAAGGCCCTGGGTTCAATGCCCAGGACAAAAAGAAGTCTTCATAGTTGTTCCCTCCGTCACTCTTCACAAAACTCGTGTCAAGGCTGGAATTTTTTTTTTTTTTTTTTTTTTTTTTTGCGTCACGGGAGATGGAAGGAGCTTCATTGGCCTAAGCGACGGCATGCTCCCTCTAGTGTCTTGCACGCTCATAGGTTTATCCCAATTTTGGAAAGGCCGGGAGATCTGAGCTGCTACAAAGACGCCACCAATTAAATTTCACCCGCCTCTGCAGTGCCGGGGTTGAAACTTTCAGGTCATCAGGCCTGTCACTCTTTTACTTCCATCTCTTTCATTGGCTACTGGGAGATCGCGACTCCTTTTTTTCATGGATTGGGAGGAGCTCACAGGAGAGGGTTGGGTCTTTGATTGATTTCTTTGCCCGCTTCCAAGATGGCGCTCAAGACCGCGCTAAGAATGTAGCGTGAAGCTTCAATTCTGCCATCACTCAAGATGGCTGCCCCCATCAAGATGACCGGGGTGTGCCTAGGGGAAAGGGGCAGCAGGATGGTCTGAGATGGTAAGGACTACTGCTCCAGTGAGGGTCTGTTTGGGGGACGCAGGAATGAAAAGTAGGGAGACTAGCAAGATAGATGAGGTCCGTGGTAAGAGGGATGATTAAAGAATGAGCGAAAGGACAGGGGTGACAGGTGGGGGTGAGGGATCAAAGATGGGGCGGGAGTGTGCCTGAGGTTCAGGCTCCTCATCGATGCTCTCTCCTCCAGCTCTTTCTGTTCCAGGGCTAGCATTGGACCATGTGGAAGTTTCTGGGACTGGGGGGGCTGGATGATGGGGGGTGGGACTCATGGCTGGTAGAGGGAGCAACAGCGTCTTTTCCCAGGCTAATCCTGGTCCCTCCTTGTCCTCTGGATTAAAATGGGGAACACACTGGGCCTGGCACCGATGGGGACTTTGCCCCGCCGGAGCCCCCGCCGAGAAGAACCTCTGCCCAATCCTGGGAGCTTCGATGAGTTGCACCGACTCTGCAAAGGTGAGAACTTGGTATCCGGCTGTCTCAAGTTGAAGGGGCAGAGGACGGGAGGGAATACTGGGTATCCTTCCAGTGATAGGAGCAGGACTGGGGAGAACACAGGGGCATCCAGCCTCAAGGAGGTTCAGATGCCCAAATGAAGTGGAGCATTTTGTTGCAGGATCTAAAAGGAGGTCAATTCCTCCCGTGCTTCCTTTGGGATTGGAAGGGGAGAGTACCTCTTTGGGTAGAGGTTCCTGGTCTGTGCTTATTCCTTCCCTTCCCCTCACCCCCTTCAGATGTATTCCCAGCACAGATGGAGGGAGTGAAGCTCGTTGTCAACAAGGTTCTGAGCAGCCATTTCCAGGTGCTCCCACTCCTCTGGCCCTTTCTTACAGTTCCTCTCTACCCGTTCCTAGATCCTTTTTTCCTCTGTAGTCCAACCTTAATCAGGCTATCTGGGACAAGTGAGGGAGGATGTGGGGGTTCTCTGTACTTCCCTTGCCTGTGGGACTTGTTGCTTTAAGTTTGGTGACCCTCTGCCTATGCTGGAATATTGGGGATTCTTGAGAGTCCCTCCAAATGGGGAGAACATGAAGGGTGGAACAAGGGATTGAAATAAAGCAGGAATGCTCTTTCTTCCATTGCCTCTTCTTTCTTTAGGTGTCTCACACTGTGCATTTGAGTGCCCTGGGCCTGCCGGGCTATCACCTCCATGCCGCTTATGCAGGGGACTGGCAGCTTAGCCCTACTGAGGTGAGGGCATCACACCCCTAAGTCAACTCCCTAAAAGCTCACCTGGGATTTAGAGCTGAAGGAGAAGGAAATGTACATGTTATGGGGAAGAATGGGAAGTAACTGGATTTTTTGAGTTTCCTTTGAATGGGAAGGGGCAGAGAAACATTCCTGTGTGAGGATATCAGAGTTTGTCTTTGTGCCACCACCAGGGGGCGCGGGATAATGTTAATGAAATCCTACAGTAGTGAGTTGGGTTTAGTTTGAGTGATGCTCCCCAGCTCAGCCTTACTGTCTACCCTCCTCAACAGGTGTTCCCCACTGTGGTGGGGGATATGGACAGCAGTGGCAGCCTCAACGCCCAGGTCTTGCTTCTGTTGGCAGAGCGGCTCCGAGCTAAGGCTGTCTTCCAGGTGACCCCCAGTTCCCGCCTCCATCCACTGAGGCACTTCTTTTTCTCCTCCATGGGTATCCTGCCCTGGGGGACCCAGGGGTGGAGCAGAGGCAGAAGAAATCATAGAAAGAAGGAGGGCAATTTGACTTCTTGTCTCCCTGCTCAGACACAGCAGGCTAAGTTCCTGACATGGCAGTTTGATGGCGAGTATCGGGGAGATGATTACACAGCCACTCTGACCCTAGGAAATCCTGACCTGATTGGGGAATCAGGTGAGAAATTGGGACAGGGTTCTTTTTGTCTTGGTTGCCCATTTGCTAATGTTGGTTCTGCTTCTTTGTTTACTGTATAATTTAGGACAGTAATGGTGAAACTCTTAGACCAAGTGCCCAAACTGTAACCCCAAACCCACTTATTTATTGCAAAATGCCAACACTGCAATTACACCTGAATATTGAAGTTTTAGTTTAGAAAAAACAACTTATGCACTTGGCTTGCATACTGACACAGAGGGCTCTGTATGCCTGCTCCAGCACATGTGCCACAGGTTTGCCATGTCTGGGTTAGGAGTTAGAGAAGGAACTTCTTGGGTAGTGAGCAGGAATGGGGGTAACTGGGGATGGGGGTGCAGGCCCGACCTGGTCTCTGTGACTGATTCCATGCCTTTCCATTCCTCCACAGTGATCATGGTTGCTCACTTCCTGCAGAGCCTCACTCATCGGCTGGTGCTTGGAGGAGAGCTAGTTTATCACCGGCGGCCAGGCGAAGAAGGGGCCATCCTGACCCTGGCTGGGAAGTACTCGGGTATGGGGTAAAGCAGGGTAGTGACAGGGAGGGGCAGTTGTAACTTTGTTGGTGTTCTTGCCTGTGTCCTCCTGTAACGCTCCTTTTCCCATCCTTTGGTTCTTACAGCTGTACACTGGGTAGCTACATTGAATGTGGGATCAGGTGGGGCCCATGCAAGTTATTACCACAGGGCAAATGAACAGGTAAGGCTTCCGATGTCATTTCCTACCCTAACAAGTCAGTTGTCAACTTTTGCCACTCTAGACCTCCACAAATTCTGCTGGCCAATTTTTTTTCCCTCTCACTGTCATTTTAAAAAATGAGTGCATATTAGTCACACAGAATAGTAAGTTTCATTTTTGCATATTTGTACATGTGTATAACATGATTTGATCATCTCTGGCCTAGTGTTTTTCCTCCTCACACTGGGTATGACTCACACTGTCACATTGCCTTCATTCTGCTGGTCCCCTATGAGGACCCTCTGGTCTTCAGTGACATGGATCCCCCTCTCCTTGCCTATGTTTCTCAGGTTCAGGTTGGAGTGGAATTTGAGGCAAACACAAGGCTACAGGACACAACCTTCTCCTTTGGTTACCACCTGACTCTGCCCCAGGCCAACATGGTGTTTAGAGGTGAGTGTCACTGTGATGACATTTGGAAGTGCTGAGGGATCAGGGGATACAGAGGGAGGGAGGCCCTCCCTTACTTCCGCAGTCTCCTTTCTCCAAGGCCGGTTAAATAACCTTGCTGATACTCATTTCCCTTGCAGGCTTGGTGGATAGTAACTGGTGTGTAGGTGCTGTGCTGGAGAAGAAGATGCCTCCCCTGCCCGTCACCCTAGCTCTTGGAGCTTTCCTCAACCACTGGCGCAACAGGTTCCACTGTGGCTTCAGCATCACTGTGGGCTGAGGTTGTCCCAGAGCTGGGCCCACAGCAGCTTGAACCTCTGAGTCAGGTGCCATGGGGCCAAACACTAGGTTCCTCTCCAGAGCCCATCTTGCTAGGTGACCCTTAGGTCTCAGGAGCAGAGTGGGGGACAGGACCATGCCCTCCTCAGAACTGGAGTTGCCACAGGGTCAGCTGATGAGGCGGTGGTTTGAGGCTCCTACTTCTGCCACCAGACCCACTCTCCCCTTCCCCAGGCTTGTGGCTCTGGACAAAGGGAGAAGATTAAGAGGTGTGTCTGGCTGAATTTTCTTCCTCTCGTCCTCGTTTTCCTTTGGACTAAAGCACCTGGCCCATTCCTCTTCAGAGCGGAAAAGTCTGCATGAGACTTGCTCGCCATTCTGTTGTCCTATCCCACAGCCTCCTGAGGCTGAGAAAGTAGGGCTGAGAGGCTAAATCTTTAGCCTCAGAAAGTGGGGGTCTCCCATTCCCAGAAGGAGCATTACCTCTTTTCCCTGAGGGTGCTTCCTTCTTCACATTCTGTGCTTCCAGAGAACAACTTGACCCCCACAACCGCATGAAGAGGCAGTTATTACTTTTGTGTTTCACTGTAATCACTGAGCTCCCTTCCTCCTGTTCCCAATATGTTGTCCCAACAATTTCCCTTTCCCGTCCAGCATGGCCCAGGAGGGCTGGGGAGGTGATGAGCCCGGCCTCAGCTGCAGAGTTCCTGGAGCAGGGGCATCATGGCGGGCAGTCCCTGGATGAGCTGGATTTGGTGCCAGTATATGCTGTTAATGCTCCGGAGCTCCACCAACAGGCCCAGCAGTTTTGCATACAGAAACCTGTGGAGGAAGTATCAGGAAGACCAGAGAGAGAGAAGGGAAATAAGGCAGATGGGTATTCTGTTCTGAGGCCCTGATCTCCTGAACTGTCCCTGAGTAATCCTGTCTGAATGTTAGAGAAAGTCACACTCTGATATGACAAATTTATCAAAAATTCCAAAGATCCCCAAGGAGGCCTCTGACACTGTCTTCTCTCACCATGCTTAGTTTTTCCTGAACCCAGATCTCTGGGGGCCAAGTGTAAAGAAAGCCTCAACTTTGGCCAGAACTTCATCTGTACGGAATGTGAGAATCTGGCCTTCTAGAGCAAGTTCTAGAAGGTAGGTTTGTAATTATGTGGTATAAAGCATCCCCTTTCTGGCAAGTTGACTCATTCACTAAGCAGTGAGCAAGACAGAAGTGGTGCTTACTTCAGAACCTATGTAGATTGTAGACTACTGAACCAGGGATTGGCTTTGGCCATGGGACTGCAAATGACCATAACTTCAAAGGATATGAAAACTCCAAGGACTTGGCCCCCTAGAGAGGAGAAAAAGGGCCTGGGAAAAAGAGTGAGCAAAACTCTTCAGGGGCTACTTTGGTCTAGAGATGTTGGAGTGACAAAGTGATGGATGTCATCAATCTCAGGAATGCTGTTATACTGAGCCTGTGAGCTACTACTTTGCATCTCTACTGAATAAAAAAAAAAAATCTGGAAAAAGTGAGATGAAGCTGCAGTAAATGCAATTTGATGATGGAACTGTTTGAAACAGGATGGTCCACAGGAAGGACCAGAACCACAAGAGACCTGTTTTCCCAAAGAAAAAGCATAAAAATCTTTATTTATCCTAAGTTCTATGCTTCCCTAAGCTTCCTTTCGTAGGTGCAGTCTCTAAGCCCACGTACCGATTTCGAGACCTCAGCTGCTGGCCTTTGATGTAACTGTCTAGAGTCAGTGCCATGCACTGCTGTAGCTGATCAACCTCTTCCCTCTGGGTAACTCCAGGCCGATCTGTAAGATAAGGAGCTGGGAAGGTCAAGGTAAGGGGAGGCCTACACGCTGCCCACAGAGCTGCAGATGGTACTGACCCTCTAGGTTTGGAGGCTGAATGGCTGGAGGTGGGTGCATTCAAGGAGTCCAACATTTGGACACAGGTGGCAGGATCACAGTTTCTGGGTTGTGGGAAATGCTCACCAGGAGAGAAGAGGGACATGGCAGCCATGAGCACATATTCGGGCTCCTGGAGCTTTAGTCGTCTCAGTGTCCCATGGAAGTGAAAGAGCAACTCCAAAAAGTCTCTCTGGAATCCCACTGTGAGAGACACTGGATTTAGGACTCCAAGTCACCTTACCATATTCCGTGGCACAAGGACCCATGCCTTCAACGGTTCTGCCACCATCGTACCATGAATTCCATCTTCTATAGTGTAGTGAAGAGGCCCACAGAGGAAGTTTTGAGTTTGGAGACAGAAAGTGGTATTCAGTGCAATCTGAATCATTTCTATCGCTGCCCCCTTGAGAAGGGAGATTTGGTCCTCCATGGGCAGGGACCTGTGGATTGTCAGAAATAAGGGCACTTGAGACCAAACCTTGGACTCTAGAGATGGAGAGGGACTCCCCTCAAACAAAGTTAGATCTGGGTATGGTGGAACAATCTTATGTCTCAGCTACCTGGGAGGCTGAAGCAGATTTAAATTCAAGCCATAGCAAGGCCCTGTTTCAAAACGGGCTGCAGATGTAGCTTAGTGGTATGGTGCTTGCTTAATGTGCATAAGACCCCTCAGTTCATCCTCCAGTACCATTTAAAAGTGAAAAACTGAAAATTTGTGAACTGACGTTTAGACAGAAATGTTAACTTGATCAGTGGCTTTTGAGGGGAAAGAAGGTGGAAATTTATGAAATATTTGTTACCTAGAAGTTGAGGGCGGGCCACTCACCGGAAAAGGGGCAGTTCCTTGGTGAACTTGATAATTTGCTCTATCATGAAGGTGTTGATATCTGCGAAGTGCATGAGCAGAGGCAGCTCAGGGACCATGATGGGTGGGCGCTGGTGTCGGATGAACAGGTAAGCTGGAGGCTGCAGAGATCTAATGTGAGTGAGACGCCCTGGGGCCAAGGCTGTCCTGTAGGCCTTGGCTGCCTTGTCTTAGAAGAGTTATTTGCTGAGGATCCTTACCAGCCTGGGGTTACAGAAGACTTGTCATCTCTTGGTACAGGGAACACAGTCCTTTCCCTTGGGCTACCTTTTTGGGTTCCCTTTTGGTCACTTCCCAGCCCAAATTCTGCAAAGTGCTCACCCTGAACTGAACAAACTGGTCAAACATGGTCCTCACATGGCGAGTATGGGCATCCAGAAGGATCTGGACCATCACTTTTTGCTCCTTACTCAGCTGCAGAGCTGTTTGCTGGGCCCGCCGCTGGGCCTGCTTGGCTCGCCGCAATGCCAGGGCTTCTGCTGACAGTATCACTGTGCCAAGTGAGAGATACGACAAGACCACTGAGACCAGCAGACAGCACCTGTCTAACAGTCCCAGATCTGGGCCTCCAGGTGCCCTGCGCAACAATGGGGGAGGGAAGAGAGTTTCTAACACTTCCTTGATCTTGGCTGAACTCTTAGAACTTCCCTGAGCTTGACTGCTCCAGTTGGCTGGGGACTCCTACACGGTCTCAGCAACCTCCTAAGTGCCTGTGGAGCACTACAGTAGAAAACTGCACCATGAGAGATGAAGGGTGGAAAGCAAAGTGGAAAGCTATGAGATGTTTGGCGTCCGGAGAAACAATGAAGATCTTAGTACCTAACGTATAGCATTATATTTTATATGTGGTACTGGTGATTAAGCCTAGGGCTTTCACCACTGAGCTATACTCACTAGCTCTTCTTTTTATTTTGAGACACAGTCAGTCCAAAGTTGCCCAGGCTGAGCACAAACTTATCCTCCTGCCTCGGGCTCCTCGATTGTGGTAGTATAGGTAGGCACTTCTCATTACACTGGCATTATAATTTCAAAGGTTGGGCTGGGGATTTAGCTCAGTGGCATAAGCGCCTGCCTTGCAAAGTGTGGTCGTGAGTTCAATCCCTGGTACCCACAAAAAAAAAAAAAAAAAAAAAAATTCAAAGGTTCTGAGGTCAGATTTCACTGGATGAAACAACTCTGTGGTAGAGAGGGCAAGTAGTATTCATCTGTTTCAGAAATGTAAACAAGCTTAGTTTCCAGTGACAGGTCCAAGGTCATAAAATGAGTGATACAGACTGAATTCAAACCAAGATGTTTGGCTTCTATGGTTTCCTTTCTGTTGCTCCCTATTATGAAGTAGTTGATATCATGGAACAGGTGAGCCTGGGAGTCCCACAGACTTTGTATACTGACTATAACTTTTACGCTGAATGAACCTGAGCAACTTAATGTCTATGAGCCTGTTATGTCATTTCGGGAAACAAAACTGGTTACTGGCATAGAGAAACATTGTTTAATTCAACCATTACGAAGTACTGACTAGGTGACAGGTATTATACTCAAGAGGCAGAAGAGAGAGAAAGCAAGCCATACAATATCCAGGGGAGGGCATGTCAGATAGAATGCAAGCCCTGGGGAGGAGAGTGCTTGCTGTATTTGAGGAAGTCTGTGGCTGGAATGAATGGAGCAAGGGGGAAAGAGTTCGAAAGTAAAGCTCAGGGGCTGGGGGTTTAGCTCAGCGGCATAAGCGCCTGCCTTGTAAGCAGGCGGTCGTGAGTTCGATCCCCGGTACCGATAAAAATGAAAAAGACAAAAAAAAAAAAAAAAAAAGAAAGTAAAGCTCAAAAGGTGGGGTGCAGGAACTCGGCCATGAACTCACACACTTTCCGAACAATGAGGAGCCACTGCAGGTTTTGAGCATAATAGTGACATAATCCACCTAGCTTCAAAAGGCTTCTTTGGCACGCTATGTGGGAAAAGTGCTATTCAGAACAAAGACCAAGTGTAGAGATACAGGGAATAGATTCTTGGGATGGTGGGATGCCAACTCACTGTCTTTCCTCATGCCAGCGTCTAGACACTTCTGCAACCTGCAGGCAGGGCAGTGCCGCCTCTGGGCCTTGCTGATTTCACAACTTCCAGCAAAGGGACAGGTGGGACCAGTGCTTTTGCTGACTGCTCGTCTATAAGTGACAGAGATGATATAGATTCTGGGTGGGAGTAGAAAACCAGTAGACAGGCATATGAGGAGTTGAGAGGATATGGTCTAAAAGACTTGGGAAGTTTCCAGCAAGCTAATCTGAGTTGTGTCCAGAGGTCCTCAAGGGTGTATAGGGTATGACAGATCTCAAGTATTTTTATGAGGACACAGGGTCATTTAGGTAAGCCTGGCTGCTTTGCAGATAGTAGGCACATAAGTACTCTGGGCTATGTGCATGACACAGATGGTTGGCCTCTCTTATTCCACCAGTTTACACAGTGCTGTGGTAACCAGAATATAGGGTACTACCCACAGAATCGACTCAGATACAGCAAGTAATGTACCTGAACAAGCCCAAGCATGCGCGAGGGACCAAAGGAGTCTGGCTGGGGAGGGTTGACTGTCTGCAGCAGAGGAGGGTCTCACCTGAAGAAGCCCTTGCAGCCCTCACAGGTCAGGGCATGGAAATGATAACCTGTAGCTCGGTCCCCACATACCACACAGTTTCTGGGCTCATCTTCCCCACTGCACATGGATTCAGGTGTTGGGGTAGCCATCACAGACTCCTGAATGTGGGAGGAGTTAGCAGTTAGCTCTGGAAAACACTTGACCTTCTCTCTGTTCTGCAGAGCCTCTTCCCAAACCTGGACCTGATTCCTAACATTACCCATTCTAGAAACAAGAAGGCTCCTTTTCATCACTGGCCCCCAACAGACTTCCTACCTGTTCCTTGTTAGCAATGTACAGCATGCAGGCCACAGACTCTGCTGTGGGATGCCTTTCCCAAGCTCCCACACTGACCCAGCTTTCCATGGTCTCCAGAGCAGTACACAGTTGGAGATTGTGGCCTTCGGTGGCTGGAAAACAAGAGGCATGTGTCGCATATGTTGTATGTGGCACGGACTCAGGACCCAGGGCAAAGGCCTGGGTGGGAGGTTCTTCCAGCATGACCAAGGTCCTGGTTGGTGGCACATGAGCAATTGTGTTGAGCAAGGACCTCTGGACTTATTAGAAGCTGTTCCTTATTAAATTTATAGATGCTTTCCTCATTGCTGAGTTTCAAGGCTACCTTTGTGGCCTTTTATGTATACGGGTCCTGGATAGCTGGGAAGAGAGCAAGTGAGTATTTTCACAGCTGTATGCCAGTAGTGAAAGAAAAGGTATAACAACTGCCTCAGACTCCTAGAAGGAAGTTATTTATTTATTTATTTATTTATTTTTGAGACAGGGTGTCTATGCAGTTCGGGCAAGCCTTGAGCTCATTTTGTAGCCCAGGCTGATCTCGAACTTGCAATGATCCCCCTGCCTCAGCCTCCCAAGTGCTGGGATTACAGGCGTGAGCCACCACACCCAGCTCGAAGGAAGTTATTTTAAGAGTGTAAGGGCCAGGGATTTAGCTCAGTGGCATAAATGCTTGTCTGGCAAGTGTGAGGTATGAGTTCAATCCCCAGTACTGCAAAAAAAAAAAAAAAAAAAAAAAAAAAAGAGAGTTTAAGCCAGATGGGCACATGTATGCCTGTAATTCTAGCAGTTGAGAGGCTGAGGCAGGAGAATCATGAGTTTGAAGCCCTGGCTGAGTTATAAACAAACAAACAATTGTAAATTGAAGGGTCTAACTAAGGGCCTGAGCATAGAGCTAGAAGGAGTCCCATTTCCTTATTAGTGATGGCTGAGAATGAAAACAGAGTGACTGCTAATAAGTCACAGGGAATTGTGGTTAAGAACTCTGCCATCACTGGCTTTACAAGTGTGTGATCTGTGCAGCCACACAAAGACCACACATTCAGAGGAGTCCCAGCTAGTTGCAACGCTGAGCTTTGAAATAAAGATTTATGTTGTTGCTTTGTTTTTGGAATAAGGTCCTACTCTGTAATTCAAACTGCCCTTGAACTCATGGCCATCGTCCTGCTTCAGCCTCCAGAGTGCTGGAATTACAGGCATGCACTACCATACCTGGTTTGAAATAATGATTCTTTCTTTATTTATTTAGTTAGTTACCAGGATTGAACTCATGACCTTGTGCTTGCCAGGTAGGCACTTCTCCTGCTGAGTTAAACTCCTGGTCCCAAAATATGATTTTTTAAGAAGGGGCCTTACATCTTTCTATCTTTCCTTTCTTTTTGTACTGAGAATTGAACCCAGGACCTTTGCTCTGAGCTACATCCCCAGCTGTTTGGAAGATGCTTTTGAGAAGACTAGTTTAAAAGCTCTTACCATAATGAAGGTGTGAGAAAATGAAGTCTCATCTAGGGTAATGGTAGGATGCAGAAGAGAGGAGGGTTTGAAGATACACAGGTGAAGTGAAATCACTGGAATCAGGTGGCTACTAGAAAGTGCGTGCTGAGATAGAGGAAGCAGAGGTACAGATGACTCTGGGCTTGTAGCACAGATGATTGAGTGCAAGATGGTACCATCGATTCCCAAAGATGCTGCTGGAGGAGACAGAGGGTCCTCCGTGCTTGAGCCCTGATCCCCTCCCATAGTTGACAACTTGCAGCAGCAACTGGTCATCAAGCCCCAATTCTGTAGTTAGAGACCATGCAGGAGGGGCACAAGAGAGATTCCTATTATAAAGACACTTATACTCATTTATAGAGATCAATAAGGGAGGAGGGTTTTAAGATACACAGGTGAGATATCTTAAAATAAGGGAATTGAACTAATAGACCTTAAAAGAAAGCAATAATCAAGTTCTAAACTGTGTGGTGAAGAATATATGTATTTTGGGGGTTTTTTGGAGACAGGGTCTGACTATATAGCTTGGATAACATATGCTGAACTCACTATGTAACCCAGAATGACCTCGAATTTATGGTGATCCTCCCACCTCACCCTCCCAAGCACTTGAATTACAGGCATGTGCCACCATCCCCCAAAATAATGTATACAATATTATAGGTATTAGTTTCTTCATTCATTTATTCTTATTGAGTGCTTGATGGAAGCAGAGTATTATGTGAGAATCTGTCTGAGTTAACTCCTTATGATAGGTAATATCACCATTTTACAGATTAAAAATGGAGGCCAAGGGACTTTAAATAACTTGTACAAGGACAGATATATAATACCCAATGGTTCATTAGATGACTTCACTTGAATATCACAAGGGCATCTCAGATTCAATATGTCTCAAATGAATTTCATTATCAGTCCTCTACAAACTAACTCCTCCTGTGTGATCTAACTGGTGGAAAGTGGAAAGAGCATAAGCCTTAGAGTCACACAGACTTAGATTCAAATTCTGTCTGTCTATCATTTATCATCTATCCATCTATCATCTATATATTTATTAATTGGTACTGAGGATTAAATTCAGTGGTACTCTACCACTGAGCTACATCCGATCCTTTGTTTTTTGGTACCGGGGATTGAACTCACGACTGCGCGGTTGCAAGGCAGGTGCTTGTGCCACTGAGATAAATCTCCAGCCCCATCCCATCCTTTTCTTAATTTTGAGAACTTTTTTTATTCTTGAGATAAAGTCTTGTTACACAGTTTAGGATGATCCTGACCCCACTATATAGCCCCGGGTTCCCTCAAACTTATAGCAGTTCTGCCTTAGTCTTCTGAGTGCTGTGATTACAGGTGTGCATCACCAAGTCCAGAATTTTTATTTTATCTTATTATTTTTAATTTTTTATTTATTTTCATCTTTTTGAGACAGGGTTTCACTATGTAGTTCAGACTGGCCTTGAGCTCATTTTGTAGCCCAAGCTGGTCTTGAATTTGCAGTGATCCTCCTGCTTCAGCCTCCTAAGTGCTGGGGTTACAGGCGTACACTACTGTGCCCAGCTAGCATTTTTATTTTAAATTTTTTTTTACATTTTCGTTTTATTGGCACATTTTAGATATATATAAAGATAACATTTATCATAGAAAATTTGCATCTGTACATGATTTGTCTTGCTTCTTTATTTGTCATCCCCGTCCCTCTCCTCAACCCTTCTCCCCCACCTCCTTATTCACAAAAGCTTTGCTTTCATTTAAAAACCTTTTTTATTTTATTGGTACATTTAGATGTACATAATGATGACATTCATCATAGAGAGTCTGTATCTTACATGATATATTTTGATTCCACTTTTTCCTCATTCCCCTTCCCCCTTTCAGTCCCCCTTTTCCTCCTTATTTACAAAAACTTTGTTCCATTTTTTCTTCTATTTTTTCTTATCTCTCCTTTAATTTAGCCTTTCCCCCTCACTTGTTCCCTTTCTCACTTGAACATTTTCTTTCCCTTTCTTAATATCTATTATATATTTTGGTCCTTATTTACACTTTCCATTTCCTACACCAGAGAAATCATGCCATATTTGAAAATGTGGCCGGGCATGGTGGCTCACGCCTGTAATCCCAGCACTCAGGAGGCTGAGGTGGGAGGATCGTTGCAAGTTGGAGACCAGCCTGGGCTACAAAGTGAGCTCAAGCCTGAACTGCATAGTGAGACCCTGTCTCAAAAAAAGACAAAAAAAAAAAAAGAAAAGAAAAGAAAAGAAAATGTGTGTCTGATTTTTTGGGGTGGTCTTTTTGAGATAGTGTCTTACTGTGCAATTCAGGCTGGTCTTGAGCTCACTTTGTAGCCTAGGCTGGTCTCAAATTTGCAATGATCTTCCTGCCTCAGCCTCCTGGGTGCTGGGATTTCAGGCATGTGCCACCACACCCAGATTATGTGTGTAATTTATTTTACCTAGGAGAATGATCTCAAGTATGGTCTCTAGCTCATTTAGCTAGAAATGTCTTAAAAAATTCCACCTATTCTACTTTCCAGGAGATTTAGTGTTTCTGGTTAATTATTTAGATCTTATATCCATTGCAATTTTAGATTAGTGCATGGTGCAATATATGGATCAGGTTTTAATCTTCAGCATGTAGAAAGTGAGCTTTATCAGCACCATTTTTCTTTTTCTTTCTTTTTTTTTTTTTTTGTTTTTTTTTCATTTTTATCGGTACCAGGGATCAAACTCACGACCACACACTTGCAAGGCAGGCGCTTATACCGCTGAGCTAAATCCCCAACCCTATCAGCACCATTTTTAAAGAAGTTATCTTTCATCTAGTGAAGATGTTTGTCTCCTTTGTCAAAGAGAAGGTGGCTGAGTGAGTGTGTCTGGAGTTGTTTCTGTGTCTTGTAATCTTTCCATTTATCCTCAGGTCTGGTTTTTTTTTTTTTTTTTTTTTTTGCCATTTTTTTAAAAAAATCACAATAGCTCTGTAGTGTGATTTTAAGTCAAGGATTGTGATGCTCCCTGCCTTAATTTTGTTGCCCAAAATTGCTTTTTCTATGTCTCTTTTGGTTCCAAATGAGTTTTAGAATTGTTTTTATCTAACTCTGTGTGATATGCCACTGGAATTTTGATCAAGACTGCATTAAATCTGTATAACAATTTTGCAAAGATAACCATTTTCACTATGTTGATTCTTCCTACCCAAGAATAAGGAATATTTTTCCATTTTCTGATATCCTCTTCAGTATCTTTTTTTCAGAGTACTGTAATTTTCAATGTTAAGATCTGTCTTGGTTACTTTTCTCTCATTGCTGACACAAAATACCGATGCCCAAAATGAAGGAAGGAAAGCTTTATTTAGCTTAGAGTTTTTTGGACGTTTCAGTCCATAATCAGCTCGTTCCAGGAGAGGGTGGTGTCGCTGAGGGACAGCCAATGACTGGAGCAGCAGATTCCAAAAGCCACAGAGTGAAAAGGCAAAAAGGGAGAGAGAGAAGCACAGCCTCATTCTCTCCTCTGTATTATATGCTGGTTACCCGCCCCTGGATGGGTGCAGCACTCATACCCCGAATCCCAGAACTAGACAATAAACCATTCATAAACTAGTGATTTAGTAGCCTTGGAAAGGACCGCCCCACCATGACCACATGAGGCTTTGTGAGGACATCTAAACACAAACCATAACAAGGTCATTTACTTCCTTTGTTAAACTGATTCCTAGATACTTTTTTTTTTTTTTTGATGCTATTGTAAAAGCTGTTGCTTCCCTAATTTCTCTCTGTTTCTTTCTTTGTTTTCTTTTTCCTTTTTTTTTTTTTTTTTTTTTTTTTTTACTAGGGATTGAACTCATGACCTCACACTTGCCAGGCAGGCACTGTGCTGCTGAGCTATGTCCTTAGTCCTAGTGCCTTATTTGTATGCACGATGGTTATTGATTTTTGTGTTGGCTTTTTTTGGAGGGAGGGTCGGTTTGGTTTGGTCTGCTTTTTTTTTTGAAACAGGGTCTCACTATGTAGTTGAGTCTGGCCTTGAATTCACAGTGATCTCCTGGCTCAGCTTCCAAGTACTGGGACTTTAGGGATGTGCCATCATGCCCAGATGAGTGTTTGTATCCAGCTATGCTTCTGAATTTGGTTATTAAATCTAGAATTATTTGGCGGGGCTTTTGGGGTCTTCTATCTAGAGTATCATGTCATCTGTAAATGATAATTTAACTTCTTCCTTTCCTATATTTTTCTTTTTATTTTTCTTGTCTAACTGCTCTAGTTAATATTTTCAGAGCTACACTGAATAAGAGTGGTGACAGTGACATGCTTATATTGTTCCTGACCTTACTTTATTTTAATTTATTTATTTTTAAGTGTAGGCAAATTTATTGGAGAAAAAGACTGAGTAGTAGAAATGAAGAAATAGGGAATAGGAATAGCTTCTAAGAGACAGGAGGGGTTTGGATGGCTTGCTATGTTCCTGATTTTAGAGTGAAAGTTTTCAGTTTTTGTCCATTTAGTATGATGTTGGTTGTTGGCTTGTTTTAGCTGGATTTTATCAGATTGAGATAAAGATCATTATTCTAATTTTCTGTAGGTTTTTATCATGAACTAATGTTGGACTTTGTCAAATGCTTTCTCTGCATCTATTGAGATAGTCATATATTTTTGTCCTTGGCTTTGTTTGATATTGCATTTATTGGTTTGCATATGTTGAACCATTTGAACCATATTTGAACCATGATATTGTATTTATTGGTTTGCATATGTTGAACCATTCCTGCATATCTGGCATGAATCCTACTTAGTTATAGTGATGGTGTATAATATTCTTGATGATTTGCTGTGTTGTGTTTGCCAGTATCTTACTGAGGATTTTTTTTTTTTTTTGGTACCAGGAATCAGGACTCAAACTCATGACCTCACGCTTGCTAGGCAGTCACCATGCTGCTGAGCTATATCCTTGGCCCCTTATTTTTAATTTTTTTGTCTTTTTGAGACAGGGTCTCACTATGAAGTTTAGGCTGGCTTTGAGTTCATTTTGTGGCCCAGGCTGGTCTAGAATTTGCTATGATCCTCCATTCCTAGCCTCTGGAGTGCTAGGATTATAGGCGTGTGCCACCCCACCCTGCTCCCCTAGCCCCTTATTGAGGATTTTTGTGTATGCGTTCATTAGGGAGATTGGTCTGTAGTTATCTTTTCTTGGATGTATCCTTCTCTGGCTTTGTTATCAGGATAATGCTTCCAGGACTGACTTTGGGAGTATTACTTCCCTTTCAATTTCATTAAAGAATTTGAGAAATAGTGGCATAATTTTTTCTCTAAAATTCTTGTAGAATTCAGCAGGGAATCCATCAGGACTTGGGCTTTATTTTGTTGGTAGATTTTTAATTACATCTTGAATTTCATTGACTAATACTGTGTAATTTAGAATTTTTATGTCTTCTTGGTTTAGTTTTCTTTAATTCATATGTATTTAGGAATCTGTCCATTTCTTCTGGTTTTCCATTATATTTAGAATAATGGTTCTCAAAGTAGGTTTGATCTTATGGATTCCTGTGATTTCACCATTTTCATTATTAACCGCACAGATTGGAGTCTTTTCTTTCCTTTTTTTGATAAAAAAGGAAAAGGGTTGGCTAAGGGTTCATTACTTTTGTTTAATCTTTTGAAGAACCAACTCTTTGATTCATTGATTCTTTGTATTGTTTTCTTAGTATCCATTGCACTAATTTCTGCTTTGATTTTTAAAATTTCCTCCCTCATATGAGCTTTGGATTTGATTTGGTCTTGTTTTTCTAGAAGTTTGAAGTTCAACATGAGGTTATTTATTTGAGCTCACTCTGTTTTTCTGATGTGAGAATTCACTACTATAAATTTCCCTCATAGGTATTTTCATTGCACCCTGTAAATTCTGGTATATTGTATTGGTGTTATTATTTAATTGTAGAAACTGTCTAATTTCTTTTTAATTTCATCTGTGACTCACTTGTTCAGCAGGGTGTTCTTTAATTTCCATATGCTTATGAAATTCTTGTGGTTTCTTTTGCCATTGATTTCCAATTTCATTGCACTGTGGTCTGATAATACACATCAATTCATTTGTGTTTACTTAAGCATGTTTTACAAGCTAGTATATTGTCTATTTTGGAGAATATCCCATGTGCAGTTGAAAAGAATGTGTATTCTGCTGTTATGAGGTGGAACACTTTGTAGACATCCACTAAGTACATTTGTTCAAAAGTTTGGTTCAGTTCTGATATTTCACTGTTGATATTTGGTCCACTTTCCTATTTGTAACAGTGCAGTGGAGTGTTGAGGGCTCCCATTACAAATGTATTAGTGCTCTTTTTCTGTCATTAGTTGTCAGTTTGTCTTCTTCATTTTGCTTTCTGCTCCATTCATTGTGGCCTCTCTGCCATTGTTTCTGGAATCTTGGTATTTTTCTTTTTTAGAAATATCCTGCAGTATTCTCTGTAGAGTTGAATTGGTGGTTGCAAATTTCCCTAGTTCCTTTTTTCCTGGAAGCACCTTGTTTTTCCATCAATTTCTAGGGACAGTTGTGCAGGACATATCAATCTTGGCTGGAGGTTATTGTCTTTCAAAGCTTGAATTATTTCACCCCACACTCTTCGTGATTTGATGGTTTGTGGCGAGAAGTCTGCTGTAATTCGATGGGTGTTCCCTTGTAAGTGATCTGTTTCTTGTCTCTGACAGCTTTTAATATTCTGTTCTTATATTGGATTTCTGGAATTTTGATTATTATATGCCTGGGTGTAGCTCTGTTTGGGTTGTAGGTAGCTGGGGTCCTGTATGCCTCATATATCTAAGTATCTTTACCTTTTGTTAAATTAGGGAAATTCTCCTGGATTATTTCTGTGAATAGCTTTTGTAGTTCATTTGTTTGTGTCCCTATTTCTTCTTTTATATTCTTAATTCTTAAGTTATAGATCCTCTTATCGTTTTCTAGCCTTTGTATTATTGCTGTTTGTTTTCTTGTTATTTTTAAGAAGTTTTTTGTTTCATGCTCCCACATTGCAAATCTGCCCTCCAGTTCAGATAATCTATCCTTAGTTTCTTTCAAGCTGTTATGCCAGCTTTCAATAGAATTTTTAGTTTCCTGGTAATCTCTTTGAACCTGCTTCATGTTTTCTATGTTTTCTCCATCTAGCAGTTCTAGCATCTATTTTCTCCATCAAGCAATTCTCCCCTTTTTTTCTGTTCTTCATTCCACCATCTGTTTTTTCTTGAGTGGTGCTTAGCATTTCTCTAACTATTCTGCTTATATCTTGCTTTATTTCATTAAATACTTCACTTTTGAACTTGTCTGTGAGGCTCCAGAGATATTGCTTTATGTCTATTGGTGCCATGTCTGATATTGCATGTTTTCTGTCCTCATTCTCCTTTGCATTTACCTTTCCTGGATCAGTGTTCTCAGGATTGGGGACTGAGGACCCTTTCTTGTTGCTCCCTCTTCCCATACTTTTTGTTCCTTCCATGCAAGCATATATAGGAGGTCCAGTTTTTTTCTTTGTTGGTTACAGTTTGTTTGAATTGTGCGGGCTAGGTGTTCCTGCCCACTGCAGTGTACTAAGGAGACACAGACCTGGGCAGCCTCTGCTGGGCCTGCCCTTCCAGGTCAACCTAGTGAAGGCTCTACTGCTAGAGTGCACCGCCAGGTGCTGAGACCTGATTTGGGCTAGCCTACTGGGTCTTAGTCAGCAGCGTCACCCAGGCCAAGCGCTCCGCACCAATCCTGCTTGAGAGGGGAAGATGCAACTAAAGTCACTGCAGCGTCCTATTCCAGCTAGTCTGCCCAGTCCCAGAATGTCCTCTTTTGGAGCCTCCTAGTCTATGGAAAGATCCCCGTTCCTCTCACTCACCACATGTTGATGCAGGGCTCCTCGCTAGTCCAGCTCTCAACTCCGGTCACTGCTTCCCACTCTCAGAGCTTTCACTGTCTCTCCCTGCTGTGCTGATTGGGATGTGGCGGCGGCGGCAGTGGCAGGAAATTCAAATTGCAATTTCCAGAGGCGCAGGTTCCAGCTTCCACGCTGAGATTTTATCTGTTCCTGTTATAGCACCCAGATTGCATTTCCAGTTGGTTTCTCTCAGTTTAGTTTGTTCCTGGGTTGGCAGGGTATATCTCCCCTTGCTTAGGACTCCTCACACCACACCATTCCTGGACTCTAAGCTGGCTATCTCAGAGAGCCTCCGTAGCTGTTGTTATCTATCTGCCATGTTCTCCCAGAAGTCGACCTATAGTTTTTTTTTGGTCTTTTTCCTTTTTATTGGTACCAGGGATCGAACTCACAACTGCCTGCTTGCAAGGCAGGCGCTTATGCTGCTGAGCTAAATCCCCAGCCCTGACCTATAGTATTTTTATGACCCGATCCTTAGGTCATCTCAGTCTTGACATACCAAGAGCAAATAATTCAGAACAATAAATCACCTTGGCTAAAGTGATACTATCAGTAGTAATGATAGAATTAAACACAGCCTAGAAAATGACAAACTGGTAACTTTAATTTACCAGCTCTAACCTTATGAACTAAATTTGTGATTATATAACAAAATCTAAAACAAACCATAAAATTGTGCACAGTAAATAAGCCCTCAATATGTGGTTTTCTCCCAGTAGAGAAAATTTGAAAGCGATTAGGGGAAACAGAAAAATAGAAGAAGAAGAAGAAAAAGAGGAAGAAGGGGAAAAGGAAGGAGAAAGAGAAGAGGTTGAAAGCAAGGCTGGAGGAAAAAGGAAGATCATGCAAACTTTGGGAAACTGGTGAAAAAGACAAGAGGGAAAGAGAGATAGGAGACATGGAAATAAGATCAGACCAGAACTGCAACAACAATAAACTTTAAACAATGTTCACACTCATAAAAACAAGAGCAATAAAGAAAAAAAATAAAGTAAAAAAAGTCTACTTCAAGGCATGTATCTGCTGTCATAGTAGATAAAGTGAGAAGACAGAGTGAAGATCTATGTTAATTAGTCCAAGCAAGCCAGCTATAGTTCGATGGTGGGGTAGTGGATAATATCAGCAATCCTGCATTTTTAGTTCCATTAAGTTTTGGCTAGTTGCTGGTTGTAGGGCTCAAACCCGATTTGTTTAACCTGCAACACTCCATATGCTTCCTGTCAGCTTGAACTCATCTCCTTCACTTCTGCCAACTTGAACCTGGAAGCCTAACCCTGACACAGGCAGCTGCTAGATTGAGACAGCCAACCTCTGTTGTGAGTTCTGAGCTCAGTTGGCCCTTTTCCAAGATGGCTACTAGTCTCTCCTGAGGTGGAGGGATTTCCGAATGCAAATAATTCACCAGCCACTGCAGTCCACTGCATCCAGTGCTCTACTCCATTGATGCATTTTCCTTGCAGTCCTCCAGGGTCACCAGTAGTTACCCTTTCATGCAGTGAATCAGGCTCAGGGAAATCTATCACCTGCCATCCCCTTCTTCATTGAAGTCTCTCTCTTTGTTCTACCTGTGGACTTCAATTCTTACTTCAGATTCTTTCTGTGTTCCTCCTTCTTCCTCAAGTTGCTATATTCCAACATCTGGACACCAAATGTTGGAGATACTCTTTTCTTTGCGGTTCATCACTCTGCCATCTTCAATTTTTAAAATTTTTGAGACAGGGTCTAAGTTGCCCAAACTGGCCTCAAACTTGCAATCTTCCTGCCTTAGCTCCTGAGTCACTAGGTTTAGAGGTGAGTGCCGTGGTACCCAAGTTGATTCTCATTCTGGATAGATGAATTAATTCTTTGCACCTTCTTTAGTAATTTGATGCAACTGAGACACAGTTGCATAGTTCCACAGAGCATGAGAATCATATATCATCATAATAGGCCAACATAAGACCAGAGAAGGGAGGCACACCTCTTCTTCCTAGGGCAGGATTAAATACTTAGGGACAGTCATACAAGGAAGAAAAATATTCTAGCCCAGGACTGTCCCTTCAGTGGGGGCAAAGGATTACCCTGAGACTCGTTCTTTGGCTTGTTACTTCCTCATTGCTGGGACAAAATACTCAGTACCTACAAGTTAAAGGAGGTATTTATTTTAGCATATTGTTTGTAGAGGTTTCAGTCTTTAGTCAGCTGGCTCCAAGGCAGGGTGGCATGGCAGAAGGACAGGGAAGAAGAGAAACAGTCCATGATGAGGTGGGCAGAAAGCAGCAAGCCTGCCTTCTCTCTTTCCCTTATAGTCCATCCAGGCTACAAACCTACTGATCGATGCTACTTATACCCAGGGTACGGCTCCCCTCTTTGGCAATTCCATCACCCAAAATCATGATAAAAGAATCATTAAACTAATCCAATTATACATCTATAATCCAGTATCACACATCCTAATCCAGCCACCTCCCAAAAGCCCCACCAATGAGTATGTAAGGCTTTGGGGGGACATCTAGATACATGCCCTCATATTCCTCTTGGAGAAGTCCACCTGACAGGTCTTTGAGAGACAGTTTCTGAGGGCACAGACTTCTCTGAGCTGGATTTTCTATACAAAGAAATGCTTTCTGAGCATTAGGGTCCCTTGGGTGGAGCAGGACCACAGCTGGAATCAGTTCCAGGAGGCCTCTTGCATCTATGGTGGCAGGCTTTCAGAGGGAACTGATGTTCTCACCTTCCAATACACCTGGCCTGGGCCAGAATCTGAAGCACACCTTTTATTGTGGCATGTGAGTAATCTCTTGGAATTCTAATTTTTAATCTGACAAAAAGGGATAATAACAATCATTATCCAGGTTTGTAGTAAAAACAAAGTAATATCTGTAAAGTTCCTCATACATTGATTAAATCATGGAAGGAAAGTGATGTATGTTCAGTCTATTCTCCTCTTGCTTTCCTTCCTTTCTATTGTTTCCTCTCCCAGATTCCAACCCAGAAAATGGGGATCACTTAGCTTTCTATCCCTCACACCCTAAAAATGACCAAAAGCTGTGACTTGTCATTCTTTGTATTGCCCCCTAAATGCCTGTTATCCCTTAGCTGAGTTCAGGCCCTCACCATTTTTGACTTATCACTGCAGTAACCTACTAAATTATTCTCCCTAATTTCAGCCTCCTCTTCCAACCCATCCTCCACACTGTTGCTATTTCTAAAATGCAAATTTGATCATGTCTTTCCCCTGCTTAAAATTCTCCAGTTGCTTTCCATCACCTTCAGACGGAAAAAAAAATCCAATTTCTTTTCTTTTTTTTTTCCAATTTCTTTAGCATGTCACACAAAGTCCTTTATGATCTGACCCCTACTTACTACTCTGGCCTCTTTTATTTCATCCTTGATTCTCTTCCCTGACCTAGCACATCCCATTTTGGCTCTTGGTGTACTTAAACATTTAGAGTTCCCATAACAAATTGTTCATACCTCTGAACATCTGCCCTTGTTGTTTGTCTGGTTGGAACCACTGTACCCCTCATGCCCATCTACTTCCAAGCTCTCCTGCCAGGTCCTTCTGATCCCTTTGGCCCTTCAGATCTATGTGCATATCACTTCTGGGAGCTTCTGGGTTAGTTATTCTTCTATGCACAAATTTGTCATAGTACTTGTCACATTGCAGAACAGCTACTTGTTTCTGTCATTCAATCGTGAGTTGCTGAAGTTAAGGGGAGAATCTGGTTCCTTAGGGTCTCATATATTCCAGGTACATATAATAAACATTTTCTTGATTAAATAAGTAGGGTAGGGTATGAACTAAGGACTGATTCTCAATATAAGCTATTATTGTGGCATTCATTCATTTAACTAAACATCAAAGGAACACATTCATTCACTCAATAAATATTTATTTAATGGATATCTATTTTGTGCCAGGCACTTTGCTAATACTGCAGGTTCCAATGTGTCATCTGGATACGTTCCTATTTTCCTTCAGCTGCCGTCTGTCATAGCTGATTGTCCTCTGCTGCCCTGACTCTTTGGAAGGATTCCATTAGTCTTTCAGCCTGATTCCTGATTCCCTGTGACTTCTGAACTGTTGCTACACACTGTTCCTATCTTACACATTTGCATTTGATACCTGGCTGACTTCACTTTGTTGTCCACTAAGCCAAATTTCCAGTGTGGGCCTGTTCCATATTGTTTGGCCACTCCCACCCTCACCCTATGCTGGTACAAACACTTCCTTGAAGATGAAAGATTCCCATCATTTGAGCCTTATTATTTGGTTTTCATTTTTTTCTTTAAATTTAGGGGCTGGGGATTTAGCTCAGCGGCATAAGCGCCTGCCTTGCAAGCAGGCAGTCGTGAGTTCGATCCCTGATACCGATAAAAACGAAAAAGACAACAAAAAAAAATTATCAATGATCAGCCTAGCGTGGTAGTGCACACCTGGAATGCCAACACTCAGTGGGCTGAGGCAGGAGGACTGTTGTGAGTTCAAGACCTGCCTGAACTGCAGAGGGAGATCCTGTCTCAAAAAAGACCCGCCAAAAAAAAAAAAAAAAAAATTACCAGTGATCTTCCATGGTTTGTTGAATTTAGTGGGCTTTTTCTTATATTTCTCCCAAATAAGCTCCCTGTTGCTTTTGAAGTCCTGATGTCTTCTTTTTGTTTGTTTGTTTTGTTTTCTGTCTTCTTTTTCTTCCTTTTCTTCTTCTCCCCCCCGCCCTTCTTCTCTTCTCTTCTCTTCTCCTTTCTCTCTCTCTCTCTTTTTCTTCCTTCTGGGATTACAGGTATGTGGCACCATGCCTGGCTTGTATTCTTTTCTAATATTTCATCTTCTTGTAAGGTTCCAGTAAAATGTAAAAATAGCTAGCATTTTAATATCACAGCTTATGGAATACCTTTATATGCTTTATTTCATTTTTCATCATCTTAGAATGTGAATCTTTTCAAAACCTATAACTTTAGTTGCATGGAATCGTGCTAGTCTTTTTTTTTTTTTTTTTTTTTTTTTGCCTTTTTCGTTTTTATTGGTACCAGGGATCGAACTCACGACTGCCTGCTTGCAAGGCAGGCGCTTATCCCACTGAGCTAAATCCCCAGCCCCTGAATCATGCTATTCTTACTAGTCATTTCTGATGCCTCCTCAAGTTAATTTTTATTATATTCTTTTCTCTGAACTTCCACTGCATTTTCCAAAACTTCTATCACAGGTCTTATAAAAATATCATGCCTTTGTGTTTGCATGACTGTCTGTCCTGTACTAGACCATAAGGTCTATATTGCATGGGTTTTTCTTTTTCTTTCTTTCTTTCTTTTTTTTTTTTTAATCGGTACCGGGGATTGAACTCACGACCATGTAATTGCAAAGCAGGCACTTATGGTGCTGAGCTAAATCCCCAGTCCCTGCATGGGTTTTTTTTATCCCAATACCCAATGTGTGGCCATAATGTGAGCTTAACATTCAGTGTAGGGGGCCATGGGTTTAGCTCAGTGGCACAAGGCCTGCCTGGCAAGCATGAGGTCATGAGTTCAATCTCTGGTACCAAAGGTACAGGAAGAAGAAAAAAAATTGGACAATGAAGGATTAGATGATTTCTAGGATTTTATAACTTTGAACCCTTCTCTAAGTCCTTTTAGTCATCAAGTGTCACTATTATTATTAGTAGTAGTTGTAGTGAAGATTGAATCCAGAGCCTCACACATGCCAGTGAGGTAGGAGATTAGGATGTGGCAAGCCAGCTGGGCAAGTGAATGTGACCAACCTGTCAATCATGAAGAACCATGAGACATGCCCAGCCTTGCCCCTGAACCAATCAGAAAGCCCTATCTTCGGGGTGTGGACTTCCGGTGTCATGGCTGCCCTGACCACAACGTAGTGCTGAGAATTTCTGTCCCGGCTAGACTGCTTACTGAGACTTCTACGGCCTACAGGCCTTATGGAAGGACTCTTGGAGACCGGAAAGACACACAGTGGTGATATTGTGGGACGGGAGCCGGGGAAGGGATGGGGTCGGGCTGAGGTCTGAGAGGAGGCGGCAGAACGAGCTCTGGGAGCTGCAGCCTCCCGCCCAGCTCCAGACCCCGAGGTCCTCATGGCTTTTCCCTCGGCGGGGTCAGGTCACCTGTTAATGTTACCGCGGGTGCCTCAGGGTCTTAGGTCTCCAGACGCGCCCACATTGGGCTTGTCTATCTCTAACGTAGAAAAGAGGAAGACCAGCACTAAGAAACACTGTATTGCAGATCTTTTAATATATTATGGAGGATGTCAAAGATGTAAGATCTAGCCAATTGCTCAGTACACACAATTAAGTTGCCATTTGACTCTTCCGGGAGAACATGGCGGACAGATAACAGCAACTACCGGCGGCTCTCTGAAAGACTCGGCTCAGAAGCCAGGAATGGTGCGGACTAAGGAGACATAAGCAGGTGGAGATATGCTGTGCTGACTCAGGAACGAACTGGGCTGAGAGAAGCCAACTTGGAATGCAGTCCTGGTGCTAAAACAGGAACAGAAAAGACTCGGTGTGGAGGCTGGAACCGCGCCATTGTAAGCCGCGATTTGGGTTTCCCGCCGCGCAGCGGCTGGCTGCCTCTACAGCGGCTCGGCAAGGGGAGAGACGTGCAGAAGCTCTGAGAACGGCAATCTGCGAACGGCAGGGAGGCGTGCACTGACTTATGGTGAGGTGAGTGAGAGAAACTGACACTCTACCACAGTTTGACTCCAGCAGAGGACTTTCTGGGCCCGAGCAGTCCTGCGGGAGCAGGGCGCGGTGGCGACTCCAGCCACACATCCCCCTCTCGGGCGGGATTGGTGAAAAGTGCCTGGCCTGCGTGACGCTGCCGGCGGACCTGGTAGACTGTCCCAACCCAGATCCCAGAGCCTGACGGTGGCCGGGAGGGGAGACGCGTAGGCTGCCTGGTCCGTAACTCCCTGGTGCGCAGCGGTGAGCGGGAACACCTAACTGGCGCAATTCGATCAGGCTGTGGCTGACTGGGAGAGAAGCTGGGCCTCTTATATAAGCTTGCATATATAAGGAACAGAGAAGAAGAGGCAGCATGGGAAGAGGCAGCAACAAGAAAGTCTCCTCGGCCCCCAATTCTGAGAAACAGGCAATAGCAGACACCGCACCAATACACATAAGGCACCATATAGAGAGCCTCATAGACCAATTCAGGAATGAAGTTATCAACGACCTGAAGCTAGAAGTATGCAGAATAGTTAGAGAAATGCTAAGCACCACCCAAGAAAAAACAGGTGATGGAATGGAAGAACAGAAAAAAAGGGGAGAATTGTTTGATGGAGAAAACAGAGAAAGCATAGAATACGTGAAGCAGGTTCAAAGGGACTACCAAGATACTAAGAAGTCTATCGAAGACTGGCATAACAGCTTGAAAGAAACTAAGGACAGACTATCTGAACTGGAGGGCAGATTTGTAATATGGGAGAATGAAATGAAAAACTTCTTAAAAATAACAAAGAAACAAACAGCAATAATACAAAGACAAGAAGATGATAAGAGGATCCATAACTTAAGGATTAAGAACATAAAAGAAGAAGTAGGGATGCAAACAAGTGAACTACAAAAGCTACTCACAGAAATAATCCAGGAGAATTTTCCTAATTTAGCAAAAGGTAAAGATACTCAGATGTATGAGGCATACAGGACCCCAGCTACCTACAACCCAAACAGAGCAACACCCAGGCATATAATAATAAAAATTCCAGAAATTCAATACAAGAACAGAATATTAAAAGCTGTAAGAGACAAGAAACAGACCACTTACAAGGGAACACCCATCAGAATTACAGCAGATTTCTCTGCACAAACCATCAAATCACAAAGAGCGTGGGGGGAAATAATTCAAGCATTGAAAGATAATAATCTCCAGCCAAGATTGAGATATCCTGCACAACTGTCCCTGGAAATTGATGGAAAAACAAGGTGCTTCCAGGATAAAGAGGAACTGGGGGAATTTGCAACCACCAATTCAACTCTACAGAAAGTATTGCAGGATATTCTAAAAAAAGAAAAATACAAAGAACCCAGAAATAGTGGCGGGGAGGCCACAACAAATGGAGCAGAGAACAAAATGAAGAAGACAAACTGACAGCTACTGACAGAAAAAGAGCTTAACAGAAATGAGGCAGAGAAGATTGGATGATAGGAACAGCTATTTTGGAGAAAATGACATCTTAATAGGTAATACTGATTTAGTATCATCTTGTTTTGAAGTCTCATCTAGCTTTTGTCCTTCTGTCTCCAATGGTCTAAATAGGCTGTATCTTATTGGATTTTATTATGTACGATAGTATAAGCAAAAACCTTTTAAAGACAAGGAGATTATACAGAAACCATTGTTCATTTTCTGTTAGTCGATTCTAAATACTCTGTAATGCTGTCATTCTCTTGAATGGTTTTACATTGTTTTGATATACTTAATGCTACAGTATACGAAGTTGTACTCAAGGATTTCAAAGAAAGAAACAATATGGTAACTACTTTTAGGTTAGGATTATCTGGTGGTGAAACACTATTCTGCTTAAATGGTTATGTTTTGATCTGCGCTGTTTGGTTGTTATGCCCTCTTTTATCTCAATCTCCACTCCATTATTTACTTTTTTATCTTTATCCTTTTAATTAAAGGAAAAAAATAGCAGGATATATTATAGTAACCCATTTTGACTTTTCATTACCTTGATTTAAAGCCCTGTATTACTCTCACCATCTGGTTTTTAACTGATGTTCCCCTATTCTGTTTTGCTGGATAGTATCAGGTTCGAAAGTTTAGGCATCAGCTGTGAAGATAATGAGATTCATTATGACGCCCATTCTTGTTGACTTTTAGCTACTTTTGAAGACCTACAATGTCTCCAATGTTTTGGTTTTGTCGGTTTTATTCTTTACTGTTTTGTTCAATTGTATTATAACTAATGATATAGGCAATTCTATTAGAGATAGCGGGAGACATTATGGTAACCATTGTTGATCACCTGTATTATGTTTTTACATTATCTATTATGTCCACCCTTTTGACTTGACCGATTCTGTTCTGTTATGTCACATTTGGTTTTACTCTCTTCCAAAAAAGTATTAAGAACCGTGGGAGCAATGAAACCCAAAATGTGTAATAGTCATGGTACAAAAGAGAGGAAAAGAAAGTACTCTAAACTATATAACTGCATGTATATTTAAGTGTATAAGATAGAAAATGATATCACAGAGTTTTATTGGATCAATGAACAGAACTGTTTGCAGTATCATTGATGGAATGTCCACTTTACAAGCT
This sequence comes from Cavia porcellus, assembly GCF_034190915.1. Classification (NCBI taxonomy): domain Eukaryota; kingdom Metazoa; phylum Chordata; class Mammalia; order Rodentia; family Caviidae; genus Cavia; species Cavia porcellus. The sequence goes on from NW_026947490.1 coordinate 49,071,562, forward strand.
TTAATTTTGTGACTTGAACAATTATTTCTAAGATGACAATATGTAATCCATTAACTAGTGATTTCCTACTGTTCATTTTTTTTCTGTAAATCTGTATAACTTGTACCCTTTCCCTGCTTTTTTTTTTCTTTTCTCCTTAAATAAAATTAAAAAAAAAAAAAAAAAAGAAAGCCCTATCTTCAGTTCTTCTCATGAGAACTAAAGTAGGTTTTTGATAGAGGCCTACACCTGACCTTAGCCTGAAGAAGGGGAGATAAAAAGATGGCTGCCATTCAGATTGGCCGCTGGGTTCTCTCCTCACAACGGACTACTCTCACACTTCTTTTTTTTACTTTTAATTGACCTGCACTCACTCTGCACAGCATGTTTTTTTCCCTACCTTTAATAAATGTAAAACCTCACTAACTTTTTGCTTGTTTTGCCCAATTTTTTACTAAAAACAAGAAGAACCTAGAAAAGATCTCTAGAAAGAGTCCCCAGCACCCTGGCTGGTAACGCTTACAGGTACTATACCATTGAACTACAGCTCCAGGTCTCCATCTTTTTTTTTAAACAGGGTCTTTCTTGGGAGACAAGGTCTTGCCAAATTGCCCAAGCTAGCTTTACAATTACAGTACTCCCACCAGAACCTCCTAAGTAACTGGGATTACAGGCTTCTACCACCATGCCCACTAAAATTTTTTTTTTTTTTTTTTTTTTTGTCTTTTTCGGTTTTTACCGGTACCGGGGGATCGAACTCAAGACTGCCTGCTTGCAAGGCAGGCACTGAGCTAAATCCCAGCCCCTCATGCCCACTAAATTTAAGCTCTTTATTCTGATATCAAGGCCCTTCCATATGTTCCAAAACTTCTTAATCATAACCCTGAGTCTTCTTTCATTACATTTCTCTTGTAATCACCCAGAAGCCAGAGAAAGACATCTATTTTCTTTCCTGTCTATATTCGATCTTACCTTTTATTTTTTATTTATTTATTTTTGTCTTTTCGAGACAGGGTCTCTCTGCAGTTCAGCTTGGCCTTGAGCTCACTTTGTAGCCTACGCTGGCCTCGAACTTGCAATGATCCTCCTGCCTCAGCCTCCCAAGTGCTGGGATTATAGGTGTGAGCCACCATGCCTGGCTGTTACCTTTTATTTTTAAAAAACAAAATTAATTAAGTTTCTACCTTCCCTTTAAAGTGCAACCTAAATCTTGTTTTCCCCTGGAAGCTTTTGACTTTTGGTCCTAGCTGATGTCCTTCTTCTTTGACCTACTACTATTTACTATCATATAATTTATTATTTTTTTATCCTTGGATGTTTAATCATCTATGACAGGAGCTTGCAATTTATGACCTATGAATCAAATTTGGCCAGCTGCCTGTGAGCTAAGAATGGTTTTATATTAAAAATTTAAAAGATGAATATTTAGTAACAGATGAAATGATGTGAAATTCAAACTTCAGTGCCCACAAGTAAAGTGTTATTAGAACACAGACACACCTATATATTCACAAGCTGTCCACAGCTACTTTCAAGTTACAAATGGGAGGTCTGAGTCTTAACAGATTGCAGATATGGTTCAAATTCTAAAATATTTTGTTTTTTGGTTGTTTATAGGAAAAACTTGATCTCTGATCTAGGATCTTGAATTCTCTTTATAATCTTTTCACAGATGTTTAAGAACTATGGGAAGTAGGGGGCTGGGGATTTAGCTCAGCGGCATAAGCGCCTGCCTTGCAAGCAGGCAGTCGTGAGTTCGATCCCTGGTACCGATAAAAACGAAAAAGACAAAAAAAAAAAAAAAAAAGAACTATGGGAAGTCTATTTCACTAAAGACATCTTTTTAAAGTTAATTAGCTGTTCATTAGAAAGGTGGGAGAAGTCTGAGTAGGGAGGCTGCACTGAGTGAGTGGAATCTAGCCTGGTTGGAAATTTATTAACTCAGGCAACTAGATCCCATTGGAAAGTGAGAGCCAGAAGATCTCAGGTGGATGAAAAAAAGAGGTGATCTTTTTTTCCATCTTCTCTCTTTCCAACCTAGCAAAGGAAATGCACTGAACAGAGGATCTAGCTTGAGCAAAAGCTATTTGAAGTCTTACCTAAATCTGATTGTTGGGAAGCCATCAGTGACTGCTGCGGGAGACAAACTCAGCTATTAATGACTGTTTTAACAGGCCATGAAAAATACCGTCAAAAGCGCGTAATTGCTAAAGCTAAAAATATTCAGCTTTGGCTGGCTGAAGCTGTAAGTAAAATTACAATGTCCAGAAGTAGTAGGGATATGAGAATTTAAAAGATTTTCTTAAAGCAGAAATGAAAGTTACTGGACTACTAACTGAATTTACCAGGAAGTTCATGAAGTTTATTTACCTAGGTATTCTCTTTGCTTTCTACTTCCCTTATCACACCTTTTTTCTTAAAAATTATAAGCATAGTAACTTCTGCCTTATTGGAGAATAATCCATATAGATTGGCTTGGATTGTGGGTTTTTACCTTTGCTACCTACACCAGGGAGACTCAAACATAGCCCATCAAAGGATATATTGTTCCCTGGTTGCAGGAAGGTGCAAGCTAGCCTCTGGGAGATTGGATTTGCATATTTCAGTGGTAACAATAGGTGAAAATTGTGTCTTTTTTTTTTAATCTTCAAGGCAGTGGCACAATGGAGGGCACACTATTGGACTGAATTTGAATGAAAACACAGTTGTAAATTAGCTTTAGGGAAGCTCATTATCTATTCAAATGGACCCTGGAGGACCACCATTGGAGAGTTTACCTTTTATTTTGTCTCGGGTGGGGAAAAGCATTTGATGAATCCAAGTGTCTACCAGCTCCTAAACTCCACAATCTTCCAAATCAAATAGGCAGTTCAAAATTTACCTATTATTTGCGACCAAGCGCTGGCTTTTGCTCCAGTCTCTCTTTCTCCTCCCCCTCCCTCTCCACGAGGTTCGCCATTCAATCTTAATTTGCCACATTTTGGTTTAACTCCTTTCTTTCACCGGTTCCTGCTTTCCACGTACCTCTCCACGTCCAGTTTTTCTTCTTTCTCAAACTCATACGCTCTTTCCTTCCCTCTCGCTCCTTGCCTTTCTCGCGTACCACTTCTTGGCCCCTCTTCATCGCTCTCCCTACTTCATTTTCTGTCCTCTCATCCCCCGACGACAGGGTCCCCCTCCTTCCCGCTCTCTGTCTTACCCTAGTTTGGAAATGCAGCAGGCCTCCGAACTTGCCACCATTGGATCCGAGGGGCTGTCACTCTGCGGTAGGAGGCGCTCCGGTTGGCCGGGTTTGAGCGGTGAGGTGGGTACCGCACTGGTTATAAAAGGTGGAGCCCCCCAGAGGTGCGAGGGCCAGGACTGGGTCGCAGGGTTCCCAGGCTGGGAGCAGGGCGCTGGGCGCTGGGCGCTGAGCGCCGCAGGTGCTGGCAGCCAAGCGGCAGCTCTGCGCACCAACTTGCTACTTCTGCTCAGCCGAGGTCCTACCTTCGGAGCCCGCGACTCCCGACTGCTGTCCACGCGCCCCCGGGGACCCCGCGCCTCACCTGTGCTCGGGTCCCGCAGCCGCGATGAGCGAGGTGAGCGGCGCGGCCCCGCACACCGGGTGGGTGAGGGCTGCGGCGGGAGGAGGCTGAGGCTCGGCTGAGGCTCGGGCCCCTCGGAGACTCCGGGATGCCCGTTGGCCCTCCCGGGAAGCTCCCATCTCCGGGTGTTGTGAAGCTGTTAAAAGGAGGAGTGTTTTAAGCATCCCAAATGGGGTGGTTTTAGAGGGAGGGAATGAGCTCCAAGACAGAAACCATCTCGGCGTGCTGCCCTTGCCTGTCTTACTGCTCTGGGCTGATGCTGGTTTCCTTCATTCCCCTCTTGGCATTCAGCTACCCTCTCCTAGAGTTGTGTTGCTTTTGCATTGCTCAGGTAGAACCAGCAAGAGCTCCAGCCATGGTGCCCGGGGATGACCACTTTTCCCCTGTTGGGAAGGTGGCATCTTCTACGCATTCAGTCGGGAACATTGGAGGGACCATTTCTGGTACTAGAAGCCCTGCTGTGGAGGCATGTCTAGCGCCACAGGAGATGTCTCCCCTCTGCAGCGCTTCTTACCTCTAAGTCTTCAGGCAGGCTCTTTGGGGTGCTAGGAGCCAGACTTGATTCTTCAGCTGATTTACTCATTCCAAAGAACACTGTCCATGGTGGTGGTCAACGCAGAGACTTTGGAAAGCTGACTATGCCTGCAATCTCGTGGATTGTTCTTTCCAAGTGAAGTTGGTCCAGATAATGGAATCACAAACTTGTCCTCTAAAGTTCTTCTCTGGTACTCAGGCCCTTGTGTTCAGCCTAGCTTCTCAGCTGCACACCAGGCACAAGTTCAACTATTGACTAGCTATGTGACCTTAGGCAAATTATAAAACTTTTATATGGTTCATCTTTTTAATCTATAAAATGGGTTGTTTTAATGAGTAAATGAGATTAAATCATATATGCAAAATACTTTGAAAAGTACTTAGTACAGAGCAGGCACTCAGTCTGTATTAGCTATTATCCCACTCTGTGTGTGTGTATGTGTGTGTGTGTTTTACTGTTACAGTATTACCAAAAACTAGCATAAGAATTCCAAGGACATCAGGTTAGTGGAGGACCTGGGAGGCTGGGTCTGAGTTCAGACACTAAAGTGAAGATTGTCAGTAGGAGTTCTGTTGGCTCCCACCAAGAGCCATTATCTAGGGAGCCAATTAGTGCCAACTGCTATGTTGTCTTGGTTGCCATGTCCTCTAAATTTATCCTGGAAAATTCAGCTAGTCTTGGGGGCTGCAGAAGAAACAAAGTGGTTTCCCGTTCCTCAAACTGGTTGTGACTGTGACCATGGTAGTCTCAGGCAGAAAAAGAAAAATGAAGCAGCCTTCTCTGCTCTTGCTTTTTTTCAGCTCCAGTATGAGAAGGGAGGTTTTCTTTCCCCTCTTTTAACTGAGGGTTTGGACCACTCCTCCTCACCCTGCTGTTTCTAAAGCTGGAAATTTTAATCCAAGTCATCCCTTGAGAGTTTATCCAATTGTTATTCCAGCATAAAGGTTTGTGGTTAGCATGTGGTTTGAGGGGAGAAGTCTGTGGCCGTTGTGCAGGGCACAGTATGGGAGCTGGTCCTTATAGTGGTATGAGGTGGAGTGACAAAGCTGATTCGTGGCCAGGGACACAATTGGGTACTTGCTGGGGGAAGTCAGGTCTTGGGCGCCTTCTGACAGCAGTTGAACTTGGCGTGCCTCAGTTAGGGTCTCAGCAGGGTGGTGAGAGTAGATCCTTGGATGTGGATACATGTAACTGGGTGTGCAGAATTGCTTGGCAGCCTAGGCTGTCAAAGCAAATGGGTTCTAACTAGCAATTTAGCCTACAGAGCTGCCTCCTACTGAGCGGAGCCTGATTTCAGGGATGAGTATTCATACCATCCAGAAGCAGCCACCTGGGTTACATGGAGACCAGCTGTCTCTGAACTAGATCCCCTGGGGAATCTCTGCTTCCTTGGAGGCCAACTGCAGCTTGTTTTCTTCCTCTTTTAAAAACTATGATGAAAAGTGGAAGTGTCGCCTAGAGCCCTGTAGCTCTAGGGAGACTCCGAACTGCTCCATTCTCTCAGCCCAGCCCCATGGGTCTCCTCTTTCAGGCTGAGTTGCCCGGGCCAGGAAAGCCTTGGGTACTCTGCGCGTACATAAGTTTCATCTCCCCAATGCACTTATTTCCTTGCTTCAGAGAAGCTACAAGAAATGAGAGGATTTGGCATGTCTTTAAGAGGCTTCTAATTCAAGTAAAGAGTAAAAACTAGGAAGGAGCCTCCAGACCTAGCACAGCTAACATTACAGGGGTTCTGGTGGGGGCTGCTGGGGAGTTTTATCTCTCTCTGTTTTGCTTTGGTGGCCCTTTGCTGTCACTCAGTACTGCAGCAGAGCATTGAGAGTGTGTGCTGGCGCATAGAGGAGCTGTAGAGACAATCTCCAGCTTGTCTGCATTCACAGCTGCAGGCAGGTCTTGATTGCTGTGAATCACAGTCTGTCTCCTCTAGTTTAATAACTTTCCCTGCTTTCAGTGAAGACAGGAACCAGGGATGCAGTCAGTGCCTGAGCGCTCTTTTCTGTAATTCCTCCCATGCAGTATAGCTGGCTGCTTAATGCAGAACTGTAATTCTTCTGGGAGGAATTTCTCATCTGTGAGGAATGTAGCTGGAGGAATCCCAGGATCCAGCAGTCATTCTGCTGAAGTGGGATCATGGATTACTGTGACTGTCCTCATGATACCTTCCTGTTCTTTGGCTGGTAGGGGCTAGAGTGAGGGATAGATCAACTAGATCATTAAAACTGGTGCTCTCTCCTTACCTAAAAGGCATGGGATGTCACACTTTTCTGTGCACCTCTGTTTGCGTATGCAACTTTTTCACAGAGGAAATTCAGTCACAGTGATACAGTTTGGTTATGTTTTCTGTTCTAGGGAACCTGGTACAGAGGAACCTGGAGGAAAACCAAATTTCTCCCACTGATATTTGTTATGATGATGATAGTTATATTGGACATACAGCATATAAGGAATAGCTACTTGTTATTGGAATACCTTCAACCTCTGGAAGCATCTGTCTTCCAAAGTAAAGAAACTAGAGTTTGGTTTTCAAGCTTGCTCATCCCTTTCCTGGTCACGCAGTTAGGCTGTTGGCTTTAGCTGCTTGATTTGTAGCTTCAGGTTGGTAGTAAGTAGATGATGTTGTCATCCTGTAACATGGGAATGTAGAAGACTCTTTTATCCAAGTGGTGACTGTGATCAGTTAACCTCTTAGAATATTAAGTCTCCATGAGACAGGCAACCCTAAGTAACTAAGTAAAGGCAGTCCTTCAGTAAGCAACTGGAATCCAAATACACAAACCTGATGCATCTTTTATGTTTGCCTGAGAACGGTCTTAACTATGGAAGTGGTGGATATTGGGTTGCTGGTGGAAAGAGGAAGATAGATCAATGATTGTCTCTTCAGAGTGGTGGCTCTGTGAATTCCTCTGTTTTCTTTCTTTCTTTCTTTCTTTCTTTCTTTCTTTCTTTCTTTTTTTTCCTGTTTTCTTTCTACTTTTCTAAATTTCCAAACAGTCTTTCATGAGCCCATTCTGTCATGGAAAAAAAATAAACTTAGATAGAAAGTCAGATGTATCTCTCATCAAGATAACCTCAAATAAAATATCAAAACATTTTAGTGTCCTAAATTTAGATTTGTTTAAGAGCTCTAAGGATCATCTGGCCCAATCTTCTCATTTTACAGGAGATCCTAAGCTTATCTAAGTTTACACAGGACTAGAACCAAGACTAGGGCACAATTCTGCTGACTTCTCATCCCAAAAGAACTTTCCGTGGGACATTTTAAACTTGTCACACCAGTGAATGGTAAGTAATTTATAGGCCACTTCTCATGAATATAAAGTATTATAGAGCTTTCTACAAGAAATATAAACAGTGTCATTCAACAAATGTTGAACAATAGGATGAGAGAGGTGAAAGATCCATATGGAATTATATATATATATATATATATATATATATATATATATATATTTGGTACCGAGGATTGAACTCACGACCTCACATTTGCCAGGCAGGCACTTATGCCACTGAGCTAAATCCCCAGTCCCATATGGAATAATTACTAACATGGTACATATTGGGAGAGTATTGGGCAGGGCAGATACTATCCATCATAAAGATGCATAGTCATCTTAAAAATGAGTTCATCGAGGGACTGAGGATGTAGCTTAGTGATAGAATGTTTGCTTAGCGTGTGTGAGGCCCTGAAGTTTGATCCTTTGTATGGGGAAAACAACAACAACAACAAAAAGTACCAAAAAATTGAATGCACTGCATATGATGGAGTGAAGCAGGTAAACTGGTAGGAATAAAGAAAAAGAGAATTGTAGAGGCCTTTTTTTCTCTTTCTTTCTTTTTTCTTTTTTTTAAGGGAGGATCTCACGAGGTTCAGAATGGCCTTGAGTTTAGTGTGTATTTCAGGCTGGCCTCAAACTTGCAGCAATCATCCTGTCTCAGCCTCTCGAATGCTGGGATTACTCATGTGCACCGCCATGCCTAGCCTTACTTTTCATATTTTCTTAGTTTCTAGTGTCCATCCCTTGTGACTGAGTCTTATAACTGCAGAGCACCAAGGCCCAGGGCAGGTTTTCTCTCTGAAATCTAGGGTGTTACTATCAGAGCAATTAGATTATTTTGTATGTTTTCGACTTGGAAGATGGAGCGCAAGAAAGCAGTAAAATTCATGTATCTAGTAACCAAACAGGTGTAGGACATTCAGCTTTTCTTCATTGGCCAATTGACTTCCAGATGAACAGTATGAAGGTTTTCAGAGGGAAAAGACAAAAAGGAGAAAGAAAAATTAGGTTAGATTAAAAAAAAAATTAAATCATCAAGTTAAATAATGAAACCTCATTAGGATTACAGAATCCTAAGTGCATGATTTTCTAAATTCATATTCCAGATCTGATGATCAAAATGGCTTGACCTGCCCCAGAATTATTATTTTAACAATGAGACTATGCTAAATCAGAAGCAGATTCAAAATCACTTTTTGCTGGATGTGGTGGTTTATACGTATAATCCCAGGCCTCTGAGCAGCTGAGGTAGGAGAATCTCAAATTTAAGCCCAACCCAGGCAATTTAGTGAGACTTTGTCTCAAAATAAAAAATAAGGGCTGGGGATTTAGCTCAGCGGCATAAGAGCCTGCCTGGCAAGCACGAGGTTGTGAGTTTGATCCATAGTACAAAAAAAAAAAAAAAAAAAAAAAAATGCTGGGAATTCAACTCAGAGCAAAGGCCCTGGGTTCAATTCAAATACTGCAGAGATAAATCAAAATGCAATAAAACACCTTTTTTGCAAGAAATCTGCACCTTCCATCCTATTCTTTTCACTCATCTGGATAAAGCATGTCTGATTTCTGCTTCCCTTTGGGGTGGACTCCTAAAAGCAGACCCACCTGGGTTTTCCAGCCCTCCACGGAGGGAAAGGAGGGAAAAGAGGTGCCACTTATCATCCTGCTGGTGTCCTCTGTGTAGCCTCCCTCCCACCCACACAAAGCCTTCCAGCTGAGTGTTTGCTTTGTAGGCTCTGGGGGGCATTCCTGAGTTTATTTTAGTACATTAACACCATGGGTAGGATGCAGGGTTGAAGATTATAGTAATAAATGATGCTCTGGCACTACTCTCTCTCCCCCAACCCCTGGCCCCTTCTTGGGGTAAAGGCACAGCTCCAAGCTGTGTGCAGACTGCCACAAATAACCACTCATTAAAGTGTGCAGCCCATGCACACATGCTGGGGGAAATGGGCTGGGGCTGTTGACTCACTGCATACGGTAAGCTGGCATAGGCTGTGGATTCTGCCTCTGACTCCAGTGGGGGGTATTGCTATTTCAGGAAACGGTAGGGGCTGTCTAAGCGGGGAGGGACACATCAAGGGGCTTTAGGAGCAGAGGCTGTTGAGGTTCTAAGAGGCATCTAAGATACAAGGCTGGGCTTCATATAATGGGAGAGGAATATGTATATGTAGAACCTGGAGTAAGAATTCTTTTTTTTTTTTTTCTTTCTGTTATTATCTTGAGGGTGACCTTGAGCAAGTCTTTCTGAAGCTGTTTGAGGACTGCAGCTGGTTGCTGCACTGGAAGAATTGAAACAGTTCCAAAAGTGCTCCAAAAACAGCAGTCCAGGGTTATCCAGGGCACCAGGGGATCCCAGAGGCCTGTAGAAGGTCCTTCAGTGGTGACCTTCATTTGACATTGGAGGAAACTGTTGGCAGGGCTGGAAAATCCCTGGGGAGTAGGAGAGATGCAGCCTCTTTGTCACCACTGGGAAGCATAGCCACTAGCTCCTGTTCCCTTTTATTTCCTGTATCCCTAAGAGCAAGCAGTTAGTATATGAAGCCTAGGATTTATGTCAACCCACAGGCAAGAAGGCTCATATCTAGGCTTTTAAGGACTCAACCTCTTTTAGGTGTCTCTGCTCTAAGTTGAAAACAGAATTCCTAGTACTTGTGTCTGTTTATTTAAACTAACTGACTCTGGCCATCTTCATCCTGTATTCTCATTTGCATAGCATCTAGGCTATATCATGCAAATGTACAGATTAGGTTGGCCCAGGATCCTTATTCCTCTTTATTGCTTTTGAACACCTGTGACCCCTCTTTAAAGAACCCAGTGGTTTGGAGAGTCTGAGGAAAGCTGAATATACCTTTCTCAGGTTTAGTGCTAACTTGCTGCTTGGAGCAGAGGGAGTATGACACTATCTTTCCTCTTCTGGTGGCAGTGGTTGCTGTGGTAACGCTATTAAAGAGGAAGGCAACAAAGGAAGAAAGAAACTCAGTGAGAGAAGGGAGCAGGGTGTCTGGGCCAGAGTTATAGGGTGCATATTCCCCATAATGGTAGCATAATGGAAAACAGCACCTGAGCTCCCACAGCTTCGACTGTCTTCAGATGCTTTGCTAAGACAATACTACCTCATAAGGCGAGGAATAGACACAGGATCATCTGTGCCATACAAAGGGGGACAAGGATTTGATCAAGAGAGATATGATTGATGTGCTTTTAATCATTAATCTTCTCCTGTTTTCTATAATGAGAGAGAGAAGAGAGAAAGAGAAGACAGAGCCTGAGACTCAAAGAGCTACCAGAAGTTGAAAGCTATTCAGCTATTCTTGGGGACAGACATTGGGAAGACAGGGAGAATGGGCTTTTCCAGGATTCAAGTCAAAGAAGATCATTCATGAAGACCGTATGGTAGCAGAATAAGTGCAAGAGTCCTTAGAACAGTCCCGGTTATTCCTTCAGTCCCACTTAGTGAAGGTCTACTGCATGGTAATACCACACTTTGATTTCAGTACTCTACAATTTATTTATTTATTGAAACAGGGTTTCACTATGTAGGTCAGCCTGGCCTTGAACTCCCAGCAATTCTCCTGTCTCGGCCTCCCAAATGCTAGAAAGACAAGCCATAAGCTGACCTAGACCTACTCTTGTGTAGAGTTCAGAACTATATTATTTCAGAATAATAATAATTTAATTTAATCTGTAACTTTATATATTTTTTCTGTAGTTCATTCCATCTTTCAAAATAGATGTTTCTCTTTTGCAGGTATGCTACCTTTGCGTGACAAGGTTTAGTAATTCACTCAGGGTCATATAGCTAAGAATAGTAGAGCTGGGATCTGAACAGACAGTCTCTGCAGATCCAGGGTGTAAACCCCACTCTGTGTGGCACCACTCAATGGAACACCTTGCAACTCCCAGGAATTTGAAGCTTATTAATTTACATGTTTCTTTTGCGTGTCTACCAGTGCAAGATATGGGTCACAGTTTTTACAGGTGATACACAAGTAAATGGGATATACGGACCATGCTTTCAGGGAAATGAAATCTAGAGGTGGCTGATTATAGGAAAGGGGAGACAAATGCACAATAACTATAATACTAGTAAGATGAGTAACCCCTCGTGAAAGGGTCTTCCTTTCATCTTCAGCTCTTTCCCAGGCACACTTGCAGAAGCAATGCCCTTTCCCACACCTTCGGAAGCAGATTTTTGATATGACAAATTAAATGGACTCATGCAGGGTGGCAACAGTAGAGAGAAGTAAATAGTTTAAGAGATATTTAGAAGATGATTAATATTGAATTTGATATGCAATGTGAGGGAAAGAAGGATTTGAAGAACACTTGCCAGGTTCCTGGCTAGTGTAAGTAGATGAAACGGAAGGTAGTTGCAGAAGATTAGGTTGGGTGGCTCGGATTACGAATTCAGTTTGAGGCACATGAAGTTTTAAGTTCCTATAAAACATCTAAGTGAAGATGCTTGAATGTTCAGATTAGACAGCTGGAATAGAAATAATGTTCTGTGTTATTCAGTATGGTAGCCATTAGCTGAATGTAACTGTTTAACTTACATCTTAATTAATAAAATAAAATATTAATTTGCATTAGCCAACTTTATTTTTTTGTGGTACCAGGGATTGAACTCATGACCTCATGTTTGCCAGGCAGGTGCTTATCTTATTCCACTGAGCTAAATCCCGGGCCCTGCATTAGCCCATTTTAAAAAACACAGTGGCCACATGTCCCTATTGGATGCCATAATAGATAGCACGGATACAAAACTTTTCTTACTTTTTTCTTTTGTGCTACCAGGATTGAACCCACTACTAAGCCTTGAACCCAAGATCTTTGCACTGAGCAGCTTTTTTGTTCTTTATTTTGATACGGGGTCTCACTAAGTTCCCCAGACTAGGTTTGAACTTGTAATCCTCTGTCTCACCCTCCCAGAGTGCTGAGATTACAGGCATGTGCCACTATGCCTGGCTAAAACATTTCTATTACAGAAAATTCTATTGAAAGGGTCTGTCACTTTTTTCTGTAATGGACCAGATAGAATAGTCTGGTCCATTACAGAATATACTTTGGTCTGGGGATTTAGCTCAGTGGCATAAACGCCTGCCTTGCAAGCAGGCAGTCGTGAGTTCGATCCCTGGTACCGATAAAAAGGAAAAAGACAAAAAAAAAAAAAAAAAAAAGAATATACTTTGGGCTTTGTGAGCTTTATGCTCTCAACTCTGCCACTATAGTGCCAGAGCAGGCATGGGTAATATGTAAACAAGTGAGTTTGTCTGTATTCCAGAAAAACTTTATTTACAAAAACAGGCTGAAGATCAGATTTGACCCATGCACTGTAGCTTGTTTTTTTTTTTTTTTTTAAACAGGGTTTCACTATGTAGTTCAGGCTGGCCTTGAACTCAGCCATCCCTCCGTGCCCAGCAGAATTTCTGTTCTTTTTGTTTGTTTTGTTTTTTGAGATAAGATTTCCAGGCTGGCCTTGAACTCACAATGTTCTGCCCCCAAAACTGAAGTTACTGGCATATGCGGCCTCAGGCAGCCTGCCAGCCCTTGTTGTATTTGACAGAGTAGTGATAGCTAAAGTTATAGGAGCAGGTAAAATTATCTAGGAAGAGAGAACAGCAAAGAGTAGTCCTAAACCTTGAGTGTTCCAACACTTACACGAGAAAAAGTAGACAGGGTCATTCCCTTTGCTGGAAGGGGGAGGAAATAGAAACTACTAGGGAAAGAAAGGACTGTGTCATGTCCCTCTCTGTAGTCTCAAAGCCTAAAGAAAAATCCAGGAGCATGCTTGTAATCTCAACTTCTGGGGAAGCTATGGTGGGAAGATCGCAAGTTCAAGGCCACTTAGGGCTTTTTTTTTTTTTTTTTTTTTTTTTTGAGACAAGGTTTTGTTATATAGTCCAGACTGACCTTGAACTCATGGTGTAACCCAAGCTGCCTCAGATTTGTGGCAGTCCTCCTGCCTTAAGCCTTAAGAGTGCTGGGATTATGAGTGTGCATCACCATATCCCACACAGTTGGGGCAGTTTAGCAAGTCTCAGACAAAACTAAAAGGGCTAGGAATGTTAATTTAGCACTCCCAAAGTGATTCAAGTCCCAATACTGAAAACAAACAAAACCCAAAACTAAAACCAGGAGGCCTCACTTTCTGCTTCCCCATGGGAAGGGAGAGTCTACAGCCTTCAGCTGCAAAGGAAACCAAAGAATCAAAGAGGACTCCTGGGAAATTGGCAGCCACTGCCAAGAGGATGGAGTGGAACATTGTTGTGAATCAGGCCCATGGGTGAGGAGGAAAAGGATGCAGCAAGGTAGGCAAGGAAAGAAACTAGGTCTCTCCAGGGAAAGGCAAGCCTTGATGGGCCGTGCAGTTGCTAATTAGCATTCCGTAGGTATTGAGAAGTGAGAACCATTTAGTCCTGTGTGGGCAGTGAGACTGAACTGAACAAGCTCCAAGCTCACTTGAAACTTGGGCTAATAGACTTGAGGGTAGGCCAGGGGGCCACTGGGATAGAAGTAAGAGAGATGATCCTGCTCGTGGAACGCTCTGACTCTGAAGGGCTTGGATGTGGCCCTGGGGGTAAAGAATGAACGCCATGGCTGTAGTTGTCCCCCAGAGGTCAGCCCATTGTGGATCAGGAGACCCATGGAGGAGGCATGGGGGACAAAAGTCAGAATCCAGTGATCAGGTCAACCAGCAGAGCAGCAATCTGAATCAGTAGGTGTGGTCTGGATCATGTCCTCACGTGACCTGCAAGATGCCTTCATAAGGGGAGGACAGGAGCCTGTTCCCCACATGCCCTGGGGAGTGGACATGAAGGAAGTGTTGGCGACTGTGGATGGAGAGGCTGGGCTCGGAAGCCAGCTGCCTGACTGTTGTGTGACTTCCTAGCTCTGTAACCTTTAGACAAAAAAAACTAACCTCTCTTAACCTTAGTTTCCTGATCTGTAAAATGAGAATAATAGCAGTAACAATTTTATAGTGCTCTTACAATGACTCAGTGTGTGTTTTTAAAGTACATAGAGAAGTCACCAGTAGTGTCTCATATCATAGTATGAGACAGGTGATTATTAATGTAAAATAAGGTGAGGTAATATTGTGAAGTCCTTGACGCTTTCCAGGTCCCCTGCTTAGGTCCTGCAAGGAAAAGGAAGGATTTGCCGAACCATTTCACTGTTGTTATTTATGGTCAGAAAAGTGAAGTATTGAAAAGAGTATATGAGACCCTGAGAGGTTTGTAATCCGTACTGACAAGATGAGGGGCTGAGAGAGACTGAGCAACACCGACAAGTTATAGCTCTTGTGGGTGAAGCATCACTCCTCTAGAGGTGTGAGTTTTTGTAAGAGGTGCTCCAGAGAGTATGTGGGCTTGCGGGCCTTTGTGCCTACATGAAGTATGGTAGTCTGGTGGCTTGCAAGTGGATGTATCAGAGGATCTTGGTTCATTTACAGTAGCTGAGTTTCTGGGAGGGCTGAGGCAGAGGTCGGAGATCAGGGAAGGACTGAGGACCACATAGAAGATGATAGCCAATAGCTTGTGACCTAACTGTCCCTACCTCCAATCACACCCAAATCCAGAAATCCAGTGTCCACACTGGCTATTTTGAGAGCTGGCTAGTGAGAGTGAAGAGAGGAGGAACAGGAGGCAGAAGCTCTAGCACACTACTTTCCAACAGCAGCTGGAGGGAGACTTCAAGGGGTGTTGTAAGAGGGGTTTTATTCTCTGCAGCACTGTCTTCTGGCCTCTCCCCATGGAGATCGGGGTGGTTAGATTCTGACCTTTCATAAATTTAACCTAAGTGGAGCTGGAAACTCCTGGGGAGTCAGATGACACCTGCGTCATTATTCCATTCCAGGGTCGGTAATCTCAGGAGAGGCTGAGGAAGAGGCAGCTGGCAGGACAGAGGGAATATGGCAGCCCTGTGTTCAGTCCTGACACATACCCCTGTTTAGGGGGTCCTCAAGGTCCACTGATACACAAAGCAAAGTAGAGAAAGAGTCATCTGAGGAGAGATATCTAGAATGATGTTGGCACCTGCCTGGGAAGGGCAATGTCCTGAGTTCAAGTCTCCCCCCCCCGCCCCCCCGCCCCCAAAAAAAGAATGGGCTTGAGATTTCCCTTTAAAGGGGAGCAAGTGGGATGAGGGAGTACTGATGGATTCGAGAAAAGGCTTAGTTAGACACAGGCAGAAACATGATTATTAAAATAAGGATCAGAGTTGAGGGCTTGCTGACAATAGAGAAAGGTAGAATTTGAAGTCAGAGATCATGAGACTACAGTTTTTGCCTCTTTTTTTCCTCCTTGTAGTACTAGGGATTGAATCCAGGGCCTCACACATGGTAGGCAAGCACTCTACCACTGAGCTCCTTCCTTACCTTTTTGTTTTGAGACAGTCTCACTGAAGTTACCCAGCCTAGACTCAAACTTGTGATCCTCACGCCGATGCCCCTGAAGTGGAAATTGCCTCTTGACTCATGTCTCTTGTTGAGACCTTTGACTCTTATCCTATTACTGCAGACCTCGTCCATGTCACACTTTTGCAGTGTGGACAGACCTCTTAATGATGACAGAATGCCGTAGTATAAAGTGTCATCTTGTAAGTACTGGGATATTATTTCATTCATGTGCAAAACGTAAAAGTAATTGACCCCTATAAACCAGGCATGGTGGCACAGGCCTGTAATCCTAGTACTTGTGAGGCTGAGGCAGCAGGATTGCTACAAATTCCTGGCCAGCCTGGACTACATAGTGAGTTCAAGGCCAGCCTGAATTACATAGCAAGACCCTGACTCCAAAAATAAAAAGATCCCAAGGAGATCACAGGAAGAGAAAAAGCAATGATTAGACCAGTTTCCCAAGAGTTTTAGGAATAATCCTAGCCAAGTAGGATGATGCACACCTGTAATCCTAGCACTCCAGGAGACAGGAGATCAAAAGTGTGAGCCCAGCCTGGGCAATTTAGTAACTTAGAGAGACCTTGTTCAAAATAAAAAAATAAAAATAAAAAAAGAGCTGCAGAGGTAGCTCTGTGCAAAGACTATGTTCAATTCCCAGTATAACGAAAAAGAAAAAAAAGGAAAAAGAAATAATCTTTCTATGGAAGCTTTTTATGTTGTTTTGTTTTTGTTTTTGGTACCTGGGTTTGAACTCATGACCTTATGCTTGCCAGGCAGGTGCTTGCACCACTGAGCTAAATCCCCAGCCTCCTATAGAAGCTTTTTTTCACTCAAAGAGAGATTAGCAGGAATTCCATAGATTTTTCAGGAACACTTTTGTATATGCTCTTTCAGAATTTAAAATGATAATGTTCAGATGATAGATTGATAGGAAGATACAAAGTTAGGAGGGAAGGAAGGAAGGAAGGAAAAAGGAAAGAAGGTTGCCAAGTTGCCAAAGCTAGTTTTATATTTGCAATCCTCCTGCCATAGCCTCTTAGGTAGCTAGGATTACAGGCATGTGCTGCTGTGCCTGGCTTATAACCTATGTAGGACATAATCTTATATCAAATACACCATGCTATCAGCCTTTTAAAAACACCATTTTATTTTTATTTTCTCCTTATTAGAAAATTTTACTTGAAAGAATTCATACATATCCATATACTTTACATTTAGATTCAGTACTTGTCGACATGTTTGTGTATTTGTGACAATATGGCAGCATTTGGTTTTGCAGGGGTGGTACAGCTCGATTGTGTGAGAATGACAGGTCAGTCTTCTTGGATTCCAAAACCAAGTCCACTATTTTCTACTTGTGTGTCTTGACCTGGAGCAAAATCTTTGCCATCTCTCTAAGCCTATTTCCTCAATTATAAAGCGGGGTGACCCTTCAGATACTTCAGAGGATTAAATTGAATAATGTTTGTCTCACAGTAAATGCTCAATGAATATTTTTTGGGTACTTTCCTTATCGCTTCACTTTCCCTGGGAGATAACAATATCTTTTTGACCTTTAAATCTGTGGCCATCTACCTTAAGAGGTTCTTTTTTACTGTCAGCCAATCCTGCTCTATTTCTCAAACATTCACTCTCTGACTTAGATGATCATGTCTCTCATCATCCTCCCCCTCTCAAGTCTTTAACGCTTCTTGTCTTTTCTTCACTTTCAGTGGACAACTGTCCTCCTTTCACTGGGAAAACAATTGAACTCCTATGGCGTTCCCACCGAATCTGCCACCATGCTTGCGTCCATTCTGTACTTTCATTTCTGTAATGTAGATGATGTTTCTCTGTGTCTGAGGCCAAACCCTCTACTCATGCATGAAGTCCATTTTCTCTTGCTTATCCAAGACTTCCCTTGGATAATTGTTCTCTCTCTGTTCCATGATCATTTTTTTTGTTCTCTACTGAATCATTTCCAGCATCGTTCAAATACACTTAATCTCCTGTCTTAACAAACACCCTCCCATGAGCCCACAGTCGCTCCAGCTACTCTCCAGTTTCTCTGCTGTCTTTTCCTATGACCCTCTGTAACAAAAAATAGATCCAGCTTATTTTACCATGAAACTTCTCTGAAGTGTGAATACATCCTAGTTGGTGTCACCTCAAGATGCTCCTAATTATTTCCCCTGGTTTCTTTCTTGTCTCTACAGTTTATTCTCACCCATCAGTCACAGATATCCTTGAAAAACATGTCCCAGCCTGTTTTTGTCTGCCCTCAAACCTCTACTGACTTTCAAGTTAGACAAAAATCCACTCTTTGCCCAGGGTCAAGGATGAATTCTGGCTCTGTCCCCAGCCTCATTTTTTATCATCTCTCCTTTGCTTAGCTGTGGCCATGATGGTTTCTTACTGTTCCATAAACATCCTAGGCACCGACCTGCGTCATGACTTTCTCCTTCCTGTCTTATCTGCCCATAAGGTTCTTCACACAGACATTTATGTGGCTCACTCTTGTAGGTGATTAAAGCCTCTACTCAGTGTCAGTCTTTAGAGACACCTTCCAAGACTACTTGATTTTATTTTCTTTCCTAGCATGTCATTAACTTGCATGTTTGCTCAGTGAGTCCCAGGACCTTTTTTTTTTTCCTTTCTGCTGTATGCTCAGTGCCTAGAACAGTACATCCTAGGGCCTGATATACCTGTTGAATGAATCTTTTGCTTCTTCTGTACCCTCCCTGTTTGTTTTTGTTTTCGTTTTTTTGTAGAGGTAGGAAGCTTTATTCTTTTGGTAGATCTTCTCAATCATTATAGATATTGCTGCACTGTTAATAAAAAAATATATGCTTCTCTGTAAAGCATTTTAAAAAACAAACTCCAGGGATTAGATGGCTGGCCTTCCTGTGTGTTACTTATTTCTTGTTTGCTTGCTTTCTTCTTCTTCTTCTTCTTCTTCTTCTTCTTCTTCTTCTTCTTCTTCTTCTTCTTCTTCTTCTTCTTCTTCTTCTTCTTCTTCTTCTTTTTTGTCTTTCTGAGACAGGGTCTCACTTTGCAATTCAGGCTGGTCTTGAACTCACTGTATAACCCAGACTGGTTTCTAACTCACAATGATCCTCCTGCCTCAACCTCCTGAGTGCCAGGATCACAGGTGTGAGCCACCATGCTTGGTTTATTTGTATGTTATTTCTTAGTGTTTTCCAGATCAATGCCATTCTCTGCTTATATGCTTCTGTGGTGCAAGCTTTTTTGTAGGGCCAGATTTCTTCAGAGCTGAATCCTAGGTTCCACATGTTCTACTGGCACTCTAGATACAGCTGGACCAGCGTGCTGGACTTACGATGCTGAGCAAGCTGGCAGGCTGCCATTACCATGCTCTTGATAAAGTCATCAGCCATCTGTAGCAGTGTCTCCTCCACATCTTCATCCAACTGTTTATTAGGATCCACTTATTTTACTAAGTCCTATAACTTCTTCTTAATCAATACCTGATTGTTCTCAGGGCTGAGATGACCTCCTGTCCCAGGAGTCCCTGGTATCTTTACCACAGTGGTGCTATTGGGCATGGAGCCTTGTGGAGGGGTGCTGGCTGATTCCGGTTTTACGGATGAAAAATTGGAGAGTTGTATAAGTGCTGAGGGACCAAACTGGTTCATAATGGGCCAAGCTTTGAACTTCAGCTCATAGAACTTATCAAGATCCTGATTCTTTTTGGAGCTGTGAGGAACAAAGCCAAACAAAGGCCGCAGCATCTATCTCCCCTGACATGTGGAGACTGCCCCAGGAGATTGCCCCAGGGAAGCTTTTGTCTCAGCAGCTTCTGTACCCTTCTAGTGCACAGAAAATCTGCCCACCTGGTTAGCTCTGATTTCCCCTGCATACATCTTTCTTCCTTCCTTGCTCTCCTCCAGCTACGCCAGTTGCTTGTTGTTCCTCAGACAAGCTAATCATGTATTCACCCATTGCCTTGGCAAGCGCTTGTCACAGCCTTTACTTCTTCATCTCATTCAGTTCTTTGCTCAGATGCCATCTGTCAGATAGGCTTTTCCAGACAACTCTGTGTAAAACTCAATTCCTGTTTTCCCCCCTACACTTACTATCTGCCTTCTCTCTATAGCAGGTATCACTATCTAACATTGTAGTCATGTTATTTACTTATTTGTCTGAGAATACACTAGATTAATCTCCACAAAGACCAGGTCTCTTTGTTTTGTCCTTTCTCATTTCCCTAGCACCAGTAAATACTTGTTGAGTGATTTTTCTTCTCTCCATGATCTCAAGACCTACTTCTTCAAAAGACCAAGAGAATGTGCCTAATCATAAACAGCATGAGCACCTAAGGGGATGGTACCTTAGTAGTCCCACAAATGTCTAATATTCTGTTTTTTTTCCCTCAGCTTAACACCAAAACATCCCCAGCAACCAACCAGGCATCTGGCCCAGAGGAAAAAGGTGAGTAGGGTTGGGGGAAGCAGCTTGCAGAGCATGTGAAGGTAAGGGCATGAAGACAAACAGGGATGTAAATCTGTAATCTCCAAAAGTTAGACCTCAGATGAATAAGAATATCTACAAGCTTCTTTCCACTTCTTTTTTTTTTTTTTTTTTTTCCTTTTTATCGGTACCAGGGATCGAACTCACGACTGCCTGCTTGCAAGGCAGGCGCTTATGCCGCTGAACTAAATCCCCAGCCCCTCCACTTCTTTTTAAGAAGAAAACCTTTCAGTATTTCCTCATTTATTTTAGAAGCTAATAGGTCTGCAGTGGTTTGGGATGGCCAGTACAATGATAAAAAGAAACTCATCAGGTAATCCTGGTCATTGTCTCCATCAGAAATTAGGGGCAAAACTGGGTATGGTGGCACATGCCTGTAATTCCAGCCCTGGGGGTGCTGAGATAGGGGACTTGCTGTAAATTCAAGGCCAGTTTGGGCTACAAAGTGAGTTGAAGTCCAGCTTGAACATAGTGAGATGTTGTCTCACAAAAACAAAACAAAAACAAAAAAGGAAGGAAGGAAGGAAGGAAGGAAGGAAGGAAGGAAGAAAGAAAGAAAGAAAGAAAGAAAGAAAGAAAGAAAAAAAAGAAAGAAAGAAAGAAAGAAAGAAAGAAAGAAAGAAAGAAAGAAAGAAAGAAAAGAAAGAAAGAAAGAAAGAAAAATTAGCAAAAGTATGGGAAAAGTATTTTTGGGATCTGAACTGTAGGATTTAGGGATAAATGGTATTGAAGACATTTGTCAAAATAGCAAAACTACTCCTAAAGTAACTGTAGTGGGTTCCCAGCCTAAGTATTGTGATTCAAGCTTCTAGAGGAATTATCAGTCACCCATAATCCTAGCAAAGATTGGAGGAGCCCCTTAACGGTTGTATTTGGGGCCCAAGGAACAGGGGTCAAGTGAGCAGGTGGACTAATCAATTGTATCCAACCATCACAGGGAAAGCTGGCAATGCCAAGAAGGCTGAGGAGGAGGAGGAGATTGACATCGATCTGACGGCACCGGAGACAGAGAAGGCTGCTCTTGCCATTCAGGGCAAGTTCCGGCGATTCCAGAAAAGGAAAAAGGACCCTAGCCCCTGAATGGCCAGTCTTGCCCTTCACGCTGCTACCTTCTTTTCCCTTCTCCACAGCCCTGACTCCCATGTGTCTTGGCCCTTTGTCCCTCTAGCCTCTCACTGAGGCAAAGCCAACCTAGCTCTAAACTCTTTTCTCTGACACTCTGAAGCCATCACAGCAGTAGAGGCACAAAGAACATGGAGAAGATGAAAACTTCAGTGGCAGCCATCTCCCTAAGGGTGAACCAGTCTTTCCTTGGGCTAAGTACCTAGGTCTGCCCTGTGGGGTTGGAGCATAAGAGGCTTTCAGGTTGACAGGTCCCTTCCCCACTCCCTATCAACAATGTGGAAAAGGGAGGAGCCTTTAGAATAGGGTACCTGAGACTGGGGCAGAGGCACTGTCTGCCGGTTACAACATTCCCACTTCATGTGACATTCCAGATCTTTCCACCCACCACCTCCAACTTCCTAGGATCAAAGTCACCGTGGGGACTGGAGCCTCCTTTTCCCCAGGCAGACCTGTACCTAGCAGCTTACCACATTAGTGCATGCTGAACAGTTTAGCTCCCACCTAAGGAGGCAAAGAAAACTTTCACTCACCATCCAGTCTAAGACCATAACAGGCAGAGGCAGAATAGGCTCTAAGGCCATTAGCAAGGAATTAAGGTATAGAGGGGATTCAGGGAAGAAAGAAAAGTCAAGAATGGGGAGATCTCTAAAACCACAGGCTATGGCCATTACAAGTGCAGTACATGAAAGATTCTTGGGGCTTTGCTAACCTGCCTACCTCTAACCCTCAACTCTACTCCCCCAAACCCCCAGTCCCGAGGCTGTGCGAGCCAAGTGATTCCATTAGTTCCCACCTGCCCCCTGCGAAGTCAGGGCAGAAATGGAATAGCTACTCTGTGATTTTAGCATGTTTAATAATTATAACAAATAAAAATCCCTCCAATGGGGTCATTGAACCTCTACTAGTGTTTTTTCTTGGGAGAAATATGAATGCAAGCCTGAGCTGGCCTCAGGGAGGACAGCGAGAACAACTGCATGGGTTCCATGGGGGCACAGGAAGCTACTTCTGCATGAACAATTCTCAGGCTGAAGCCAGTTCTGCCTTCCTTCTCCCGACCTTGTCTTCACCTTGATGCGCCGCCCACGTGGTGTCTCTGCTGCCACTGCCACCCCCGGACCACACCTGCAGCCAAGTTCATCTCCCATTCTCCTGCAGCTAACAACACACAGGGTACACATCCTTCCAAAAATAAGCCTGGCCTTCTAGATCCCTACCCCAAATGACCTATCTTACTTCCCGCTCTGTGGTTCTTTGCCATTCTCCCCTCCACCCAGTGTTTATTAGACTGGAACGAAGGAGACAATCATTCCGGTCAGTAGAGATCACCACCGTTACGCTGAAGATTTTGAACCACAAATAAAATGATGGCTTGCAAGTAAGCTTATATTGTTCCACATTGAAACCAGCAGCAAGTTATGAAAGAATGAACCAAAAGGAGATCCTTACTTGCTACTTGTTGGGAGCCGCGTCTGTGATAGCTCGCCTTGCGCGGCGGACGTGCGGCCTGTGGTAAAGAGCAAAGCCTGAGGTAGATTACCCCTCCCATCGAATATGTTAGTTTCCTGCTTACCGCGTAAACAACCCGCTCAACAATATAGTCTGCCTGGCAACTGATGATGTTAGCCAATCAGCTTGCCTTGCTTACTTTAACATGATTGGACACTGTACCCGTATATATACCGGTGCCACCCCTGGGCGGAAGAAGAAGCCAGGTAGAAGCCCAGAAGTAAAAGCACAAAAGGAGCCGCGGAGAGCGGACCGGTAGAGGCTTTGGGGCAGACTGAAGCACAAAAGGAGCCGCGGGGAGCGGACCAGAGGAGGCTTCAGCTGGGAGAACCCAGGGCAGGCTGTACGGAGAAGGAAAATAAAAAGAAAAGGTTGTCCACTACCAGACTTTGTCGTGTGTCCTTCCTGCCGGCCGGGAGCGGACATCGACATTTGGTGGCCCGTACGGGGACTGATCACCCCCGAGACGTGGAAGTGGACAACGCTCCAGTACAGAGCTGCGAGACAGGTGAGTTGGGGATAAGCCTGGGCTCTGGGTGGCGCGCACCTACAGGGCTTTTAGACTCCCCTCAGGCTCACGCGTAAGTGGCGGATTCCTTGGGCCTCACGCGGTGAGTAACATATTAAAAGATGGGAAACATGTTAGGTAGCAACACTAAGAGCGAGGGTGGTTGTGGAGAAAGCTCTCAAGAGCTTACAAAAGTACGCAGGGTATCTGAGCAGGCCCAGTCAGGGAGCTCCTGAGAGGGGTCCGTCAAGGGGAACAAGGATGCTAAGGAGGAGGACGGGGCTCTAGCCTCGGAGTCGTCTGACTCCGAGGACGAGGGAAAGTTGAATGGCAAGGAGGCCAAAGAGACCAGCTGTCAGGAGCCTAAATCGCTCAATAAGGAGTCGCAGGGTTCTTTTCCAGCGTTGCCCCGCGAATTGCGCTCTGCTCAACCTGGTCTGCGGAGGAGTAGAGAGCTCCTGAGCGCTCCCCGGCGCGAGAGGGAGGCGAAGCCTTCCGCCCCACCTTGGGGGCCGTTTCCGGGAGGCGATTCCTCGCCACGAGGCGGCCGCCTGGGAGCTCTCTCCCCTTTCGCCAGAACAGGAAGTGATGCACGGGCCCCCATTTTCCGCCCAATCACGGCCGCTGTCTTATGCTCCGCCGCCGGCGGGTCGGTATTTTTACAGGCGGCTTTGGCAGGGGGGACGCTTGTCTCATGAGGTACATCCACCTGGGATAGATAGTGGCCCCTACGGGATATTTCCTGTACAAGTAGCTATGGGCCAGGGACGCAATGTATGGGAGCCTTTTGAGATAAAGCAGATTAGAGAACTTAAAAATGCAGTTACAACCTTTGGGCCGACTGCGCCTTACACCATTGCCATGCTGGAGAATCTGTCTTCTGGGCCCCTCACCCCCGCGGACTGGATTCAGCTGGCAAAGGCGTGTCTGCCCTCGGGCAGTTACCTGGATTGGCGAGCCTGGTACGCAGAGTTCTCTGCAGAGCAGGCTGAGAGAAACGCCAATTGGGGAAACCGGGGGTGGAACAAGGAAATGCTTATGGGAGAAGGTCGGCACGCTGATGACCAGACCCAGTTCCCCGGCGCTGTCTATGAACAAATCAATGCCATAGGGCTCCGCGCCTGGAAACAGGTAAGTGGTGCCGGAACAGCCTCCTTGTGTCTTTCAAAAATAATTCAGGGTACCACAGAGCCATTTGTTGACTTTGTGGCCCGAATGCAAGATGCTGCCGATAAGATATTTCCTGATCCGGGAGTGGCTCAACCGCTGGTAAGACAGCTGATTTTTGAGCAATGTACAAAGGAGTGCAAGGCAGCGATAGCTCCTCATAAGAACAAGGACCTCAACGCCTGGATTAGGATATGCAGAGAGATAGGGGGGCCGCTCTCCAACTCGGGAGTGGCTGCTCTCCTGGCCGCGGCTGTACAGCAGAGGGGACCTCGCGGGTTAGAAGGGGAATGTAAGGCTAAAGGGTGTTTTGCCTGCGGGGAGCCAGGACACATTAAACGTCATTGCCCAAACAATGCAGATGCTAGGCCTCGCCCTAGGAATGAAGAACCATATGTTTGTGGGCGATGCAAAAAGGGATCACACAAAGCTGAGGAGTGTAGGTCGGTCTTTGATGCTCAGGGCAACCGTATTTGTGGACAAGATGCTAGAGAGCCAAAAAACGGCCAGAGGGGGCCCCCTTCACAGGCGGGCCCCCGCCCCAGAGACAGGACAGCTCAGGGTGGCAGCCTTCAACAAGGGCCACCCCTGGGTCAGCAGGTGTGGACCTCAGTGTCGCCTCAGGACTTATATTAGTGCCTGATATGGGTGTTCAAGTGGTTGAAACCACCTTTAAGGGACCGTTACCCGAAAATTCCGTGGGTCTGGTGATCGGGAGATCCTCCACGGCCCTTCGGGGTCTCACAGTAGTCCCAGGGGTCATAGACTCAGACTACACAGGACATATTAAAATTATGGTTCAATCTCTTGTGGGTACTATGGTAATCAATAAAGGAGACAAGATAGCGCAGCTCTTGCTGCTCCCCAGTCTCCACAAGAGATTTCCCTCAAAGCAGAAAATTAGAGAAAGTCAAGGTTTCGGTTCCTCAGGGGAAGTCTTTGAGGGACTCCATATGACACTTGGTAAAAGGCCCATGCTCTCACTTAAGGTCAATGGCAAGAATATAACAGGGCTCCTAGACACAGGAGCTGACCGTTCCATTATCTCCAGAAAGGATTGGCCTTCCAACTGGCCCACCAACACTGCAGATAACACGCTGCAGGGCCTGGGGATGGTGTCAGCTCCTCAGGTTAGTGCTTCAACCCTGCTCTGGTGCGATGAGGAGGGTCATCAGGGCCATTTCCAACCGTTTGTGTTGCAGTTGCCAGTGTCTCTATGGGGAAGGGACATCCTCACTCAGATGGATGTCACGCTTACGTCAAACTGCTCCCCCCAGGCTAAGGATATACTCAGGAACCAGGGATATACCCCCGGCAAAGGCTTGGGCAATGCCCTGCAGGGTCGGACATCCCCAATACCAGTAGAAAACAAAAAAGGTAGGCAAGGATTGGGTTTTTCTTAGGGGCCGCTGAAGAAGCTCTCCTACCCACTTCGATCAAAATCACCTGGAAATCAAATGATCCGGTTTGGGTACCTCAGTGGCCCCTGCCTAAGGAGAAGCTATTAGCCTTGTCAGAAATAGTCAGTACACAACTTAGATTAGGACATATTAAGCCGTCAACCTCCCCATGGAACACCCCCATTTTTATAATTAAGAAAAAGTCTGGCAAGTGGAGGCTGCTCCATGATCTAAGGGCGGTCAACGCGCAGATGCAGCCCCTGGGGGCGGTCCAGAGGGGGCTGCCAGCTCTCTCAGCCATCCCTCAGTCCTGGCCAGTTTATGTTATAGACCTTAGAGACTGTTTCTTCTCAATTCCCCTGCACCCAGAGGACACTCATAGGTTCGCCTTTACTTTGCCCACCATTAACCAAGAAAGCCCTGATCTCAGATACGAGTGGGTAACGTTGCCCCAAGGTATGGCCAACAGTCCCACTATGTGTCAGATTTACCTTGATTCCCTACTGGCCCCCCTACGAAAATCCTTTCCCAAGATAAGATGTATGCATTACATGGACGACCTTTTGCTCAGCGGCAGGGACCCAGACATGCTAAATAATATGCTCAGCCAGTTGGTCGAGGCCCTGAGACAAGCTAATCTGCATGTTGCCCCCGACAAGATTCAGGGAGGAGAAATGGTGACCTACTTAGGCGCGAGAATCTCCCCTATGCTAGTCTCTCCGCAGAAGGTCACCATTAGGATGGATGGCGTTAGGACCCTAAATGACATGCAAAAGCTATTGGGAGACATTAATTGGATTAGGCCATATTTACATATACCAAATTCAGATCTCAAACCCCTGTTCGACCTTCTGAAGGGAGACCCAGATATAGCCTCCCACAGGAGGCTCACTCCTGAGGCAAGAGCTGCCTTACAGAGAGTGGAAAAAGCCTTAGGTGGGGCTACCTTACACAGAATTGAACCAGGGCGACCCTTTGATGTCTGTTTGCTACAGACTAGTCTACAGCCTACAGCGGTGATTTGGCAGAAAGGACCACTACTGTGGATACACCCTAAGGTCTCACCTGCAAAAGTCATAGAGCATTACCCGGAGGCAGTCGCTTCATTGGCCCTTGAAGCGCATGATAGAGCTGTCCAACATTTTGGCTCAGGACCACAAGCCATCCGAGTACCCTATACCGCCAGCCAGATCAAGACCCTGGCTGCCTGCATAGATACCTGGGCCATTCTGAGATGTGTTTTCCATGGGGATATAAACAATCAATACCCTAAAGACCCTATCTTGTCATTTGTCACTCAGCACCCTATAATTTTTCCAACGGTTACTGCCTCTGAGCCATTAGTCCTAGCAACTACAATATACACAGATGGCTCCAAGACGGGGATAGGCGCCTATGTGATCCTAGGCAAGCCCCCGGTTACCATACAATTTAAACCAGATCAGCCTCAGGTGGTAGAACTGCAGATCGTTAAAATGATTCTTGAACGGTTCTCAGAAGCCATTAACATTGTCTCCGATTCTAGGTATGTGGTCAATGCTATACAAGTGCTTGAGACTGCCAGTTTAATTAGATCCACTTCCACAGTGGCTGGACTGTTCCTGTCTATCCAGACATTGCTTCAGAACAGACACCATAAGGTCTTCACCACCCACATAAGAGCACATACATCCCTGCCGGGGCCCATGGCACAGGGGAATGCGGCTGCTGACACTGCCACTCGCCCGTTATGGATTTTTACCTTACTAACACCAATCGAGCGAGCCCGTGCCTTCCATGATAAGTTTCATGTTAATGCCAGGACACTAGCAAACCATTTCCATGTTTCTAGAGCAGATGCACGAGATATCGTGCGACTATGTGACTCCTGTGCCACATACAAACCTGCCATACTGATGGGAGTAAACCCTCGAGGTTTGATCCCTGGTGATGTTTGGCAGATGGACATCACACATATACAGGAGTTTGGGACTCTTAAATATGTTCATGTTTCCACAGACACCTGTTCTCACGTCATATTCGCAACAGCAGAAACAGGTGAAAAAGTGTCTAATGTGATCAATCATTGCCTGGCAGCTTGGGCCGCATGGGGCAAACCAAAAATATTAAAAACTGATAATGGACCAGCCTATATAGGCAAAGCCTTCAATGAGTTCTGCAAAATGATGGAGGTTCAATTAAAACATGGTATCCCATACAATCCCCAAGGTCAAGGAATCATTGAGAGGGCTCATAGAAGCCTCAAAGAAATTTTACAAAAACAAAAAGGGGGAGTAGGCCAAGGCCTGGCCCCAAAGGCACGATTATCCATGGCACTATTCACACACAATTTTTTAAATTTAAATAATGATAATCGCTCCCCAGCTGTGGAGCACTGCAACCCTTCCCCCAACCATAAAGGGTGGGTGAAGTGGAAAGATGTCCTGACAGGACAATGGATGGGCCCGGATCCAGTGGTCAGCTGGAACCGAGGCGCGGTTTGTGTTTTCCCACAGGAACCGGGACGAGAACCACTGTGGATACCGGAGAGACTGACACGGGCAACAAAGCCCTCGACTGAAGATCAGACCTGCCCTACTGGAGATCCATCACAGACCAACCAATAAGATGAATAGAAATAGCGGTAGCCCGAAATGGACAAGAAGATCCTCAGGCATATGCATGGCTTGCTCAATTGGCCCACGACCGAGTCTAGATATGGCGGGCATCCCTCATTCTCCTCCATAAGGTGACAATACACAGCAGGGTAGGTGAGTCAATGACGGGTAAGAGCGTGCCTCCCCAGCACGACTCGACCTAAGCCAGGCCCTACCCCATCCTGCACGTAAGCCGCTGGACTGTTAGATGCTGCCCAGGTCTAAATTTCTCTCCGAGGGGATTTCTTTACGGAGAGGAAATGAGTGCAAGCTTGTGTGCATCCAGGTTCCGTCCAGTTTGTGCCTGGCCCTAGAAAAAGGACGAGGGCCTCAGGGCCTTGGCAGACCATGGCATGGCCAACCAGGGTCTAAGCCAAGGACCTACGGTGGGCCTACACATAGGGCATAAGCCTCTGCACCCAGTCCAGGAAGGGCTACGATGCGCACATTCATAAAAAATAAAATAGGGGGAGATGTTGGGAGCCGAGTCTGTGATAGCTCGCCTTGCGCGGCGGACGTGCGGCCTGTGGTAAAGAGCAAAGCCTGAGGTAGATTACCCCTCCCATCGAATATGTTAGTTTCCTGCTTACCGCGTAAACAACCCGCTCAACAATATAGTCTGCCTGGCAACTGATGATGTTAGCCAATCAGCTTGCCTTGCTTACTTTAACATGATTGGACACTGTACCCGTATATATACCGGTGCCACCCCTGGGCGGAAGAAGAAGCCAGGTAGAAGCCCAGAAGTAAAAGCACAAAAGGAGCCGCGGAGAGCGGACCGGTAGAGGCTTTGGGGCAGACTGAAGCACAAAAGGAGCCGCGGGGAGCGGACCAGAGGAGGCTTCAGCTGGGAGAACCCAGGGCAGGCTGTACGGAGAAGGAAAATAAAAAGAAAAGGTTGTCCACTACCAGACTTTGTCGTGTGTCCTTCCTGCCGGCCGGGAGCGGACATCGACATTTGGTGGCCCGTACGGGGACTGATCACCCCCGAGACGTGGAAGTGGACAACGCTCCAGTACAGAGCTGCGAGACAGGTGAGTTGGGGATAAGCCTGGGCTCTGGGTGGCGCGCACCTACAGGGCTTTTAGACTCCCCTCAGGCTCACGCGTAAGTGGCGGATTCCTTGGGCCTCACGCGGTGAGTAACATATTAAAAGATGGGAAACATGTTAGGTAGCAACACTAAGAGCGAGGGTGGTTGTGGAGAAAGCTCTCAAGAGCTTACAAAAGTACGCAGGGTATCTGAGCAGGCCCAGTCAGGGAGCTCCTGAGAGGGGTCCGTCAAGGGGAACATCGGCCGGGAGCGGACATCGACAGCTACTCCTTTCACTTTGCTTTTTCTTCTTTTATTCTCTCTCTCTCTTTTGTACTGGGAATTGAAATCAGGGGCTTCATACTGAATTACATCCTCAGCCCACTGATACTTTATTTATTTACTTTTCTGTATTTCTGCTGGGGTCTTATTAAGTTTCCAAGGCTGGCCTCAAACTTGCACTCCTCCTGCTTCAGCTTCCCTGAGTGCTAGGATTACAGGGGAACACTACCATGCCCAACTTTCTTTTTTTTTTTTTTACTGTGATAAATAATGCATAACATTAAAGTTACCCAAGCCGGGTATAGTGGCCCATGCCAGTAATCAGCACTCTGGAAGGCTGACATGGGAGGGTCACAAGTTTGAACCCAGCCTGGGCAATTTAGTGACTTACAGAGACACTATCTTGAAATAAAATTGGGTTCATTTTGTAGCTAAGTGTGAAAGACCTAGATTCAATTCCTAGTATCCATCCTACCCCTAAAAATTTGCCATTTTAACCACTTCTTTTTTTTCCAATTTTTTTGAGACAGGATCTTGTTTTGTAGTCCAAGCTGGCCTGAAACTTACTATATAGCTCTGCCTGGCCTTCAACTCATAGTAATCTTCCTGCTTCAGTCTCCCAAGTGCTGGGATTATAGGCTTGAACCACCACACCTGGCTTTAGCCATTTTCATACAGCAAAGTATTAAATACATTTATGATGTTTACCAACCCCACTGTTCATCTCCATGATCTTTTCATGCTGTAGAACTAAAACTTTCTTTGTTTGTGTTTTATTTTTCTGAGACAGGGTCTCACTATGTAGTTCAGGCTGGCCTTCAGTTTGCAGCAATCCTCCTGTTCTAGCCTTTTGAATGTTGAGATTGCAGCTGTGCATCACAACACTAAAAATTTAAACAATAACACTACATCTCCTCTCTTCCAGCCTCTGGAAAGAACTGTTCTACTTTCTTGGTTTATTATTTCTTAATATTTCCCTTTCCCTTCTTGATTCTAGAGTGTAGAAGTCAAAACCATGTAGCATCTAAGAATAAGAAACAAGGGACAGTATCTCTGGAAGGCAATATCCCAGAGTTTATCTATGTGTCATCTGTAGGAAAGTCCTGTGAAAGGAGGTACTTCCTCATGATGCCAGAGAAAAGGAAGTTTATTGTTAATTTGGAATCTGTTCAGGCACTGTAGGTAGTATGATATCCCAGTTTTGTAGACAAATGAAAGAATTATTGTATTGCCACACCTGGCATGTGTCCAGTGCATCCTACGAAAATAGGGGCATCTCCTGTTCCTCTATTGCTTGGAGAACACACTGGTGCTTCCACTCACTATTCGTGTAGGCTTTTGAGAGCTGCCAGGTGCTTAGGGTGGTATTCTCAGCCGCCAGCCCCTCTTCTGTAGACTCTCATGATTGCAGGGTATCTGCTGATTTGTTCTGTGCCACACTGATCTGTAACATATTAATGAAATGATTTCCCCTTCACTATCCCTTGCTCCAAACACGTTATAGTGTTCTCATATTTTTAATAAACAGCATAGTAGCAACCACATACTCAATGCTTTGGGAAAAATGGTCCTAATCAGAAATGGAGACTTATCTGGGGATTTAGCTCAGCGGCATAAGCACCTGCCTTGCAAGTGTGAGCTCATGAGTTTGATCCCTAGTACCATAAATAAATAAATAAATAAATGGAGACTCAGTACTCCAATGAGGTCTTGACTCTCTGGACTGCCTGTAAGGCCTTAGGGTCCCAAGCTTTAGCCGGGATCTCTTTCTTAGGCCTTTAGAACCTACTTCTCTTTCCTGTCCCTTTCTCTGTGGTGAGGAAATGATCTGCATTAGTCACAGGAGTTTTTCTTGAGTGCTTTATTGTGTGGAACAAAAACTGAAAGTCTTTGGGGAATTAGTGAACGCTGTTATAAATGACAACAGAAGAGATAAACAGAAAAACTAAAGGAAGAAAGATCAAAAGAAAAAAACGTCAATGATTCTAACACCAAGTCCTTGAGTTTTCCCCTTTTGTGCACAAAAAAAATTCTTCAACTTTCCAGACATCAACTGTATGACCTACAAATCACAAATGGCACCAACTATTCAGAGATAAGGACAGGTGCAAGTCCCACATTGTGACCAGTGCTTCTGGTCACTGGGCTGCAAATCAAGAAGCCCCACTGTGTGGTCTCCATCTTGTTCAGTGATTTTAGAATGGCTTTCAGAGCTCAGGAAAGCACTATTTGTGCTGAATACTACCAGTAAATTAGAAAGGATATTGGTGAGAAATAGCCAGATGGAAGAAATGCATAGGGCAAGGCACAGAGATGAGTGTGCGGCACTTCCATGCCATCTGTGGGCACATCAATCTCCCAGCTCCTCAACGTCTTCACCAACATGGAAGCTGCCTGAGCTGAGCCCTGCATGTCACTGTTTCGGGTTTTTATGGAGGCTTCATTGCATAAGAATGATTGATTAAATTGTTGGATAGTGGTGATTAAATCCGTCTCCAGTTCTTTTCTGCTGGTTATCCAGAGAGCTTGAAAACTCCAATCCTCTGCTTCTAAAGTACTGGTTTATAGTTGGAAGAATGACCACAGTTACCCAAGGTTATCCATATCTGTACTCCATAACATTACTCCCTAGAATTGTGAGCATGCATCCCAGAAGCTCAGATTGTCACCTTCTCATATACTAGGTTCCTGGCTGTCTAGGACACTTGCAAAGCCAAATTGACTGATTCTGTAATTCCCTGAAGATTGAATAATGGATAGAGACAGGGACCTGTAAGCCTTAGATTGCAGATGCCCAATAGGTAACTAAAATCAAGACAAAACTTGATGTCTCTTGTTTTCAATTTATATTCCTTTATTTCCTTGAAACTTTGGTTTTAAGCAGATTTCTGCTCAGCTCTGCACAAAGGCACCTTAATCTCTTAAGCAGAGTCTGTAATGCAAAGTTTAAGTGCCCTATGTTCACCCAGTCCATTTCAACTGCTTTCAAGACTGAGGCCAATAAAATAAGAGTAACTAAAGTAATTTGCAGGATTTGCAGGGACTGCAAATTGCCAGGTTTTATTATGGTTCAGTTCCAGACTTCCCTTGTGCAATGCCTAGAAGTCTCCAGTCATGGTCCCTAAACTTGCAATCACCTTGGATTCCAGGAAAAGCAGAGTGGCATAGACCACCTCCCCTAAATGGGAGCAACTACCCCATGAAACCAAGGCTGTCTATTCCCAGAAAGCCACAGTCATCTCATGGGACTCCAACTGCCCTTCAAATTGTAGAATTCCTCTAGAGCTCATGAAACCAGAACTGAGGAGATGATCATCAGAACCTTTCCCATATCAGCTAATCTCTTTTGAAAGGCCAGCCGAGGTCTGTGGTAAAAGGGGCAGTCTGAACCTCTTCATCTGGAGATTTCTTTATTCTCCCATATACTCTAACTCTGCCTAAGAAATCTGCTTATGCCTCTCACTAACATGTTCTGGAGCTCTTTTTCTCTTTTTTTTTTTGTTGCAGTACTGCTAAAGATTGAACTCAGGGCTTTTGCACTGAGTTACATGCCCCCCCTTCTTTAAAAAATTTTATTTATTTAGTGACCAAGTGAGTGAGAGAGTCTTACTAAATTGCCCACACTAGGCTCCAACTTGCAACCCTCTGCTTCAGGCTCCAGCGTATTGGGATTACAGGCATGAACCACCACACCTGACTTGATATTCCTTTTCTCTAACGAGTCAATGAACGCACTCCACAGGGTGAGTTGAGGTTCCCATCTCCTCTTTAGGGAAGCTGAGTTTTCTTACCTGCACATAACTTTCTATTGATTTAGTGCTCTTTGTACCTAAGGTCCTCCTTAGGGATACTCACCCCTCAAACTGGGATGATTCTCTAGCCTTATACTACTTGTAAAACCTCTAAGATATAAATAATGATGACAGTAAGAGCTAGGATTTGTAACATAGCGTATGTCAGATTCTGATCCAAGTCCTTGCTCATGTACCAACTCATGATTTACCATTATTATCTTCATTATGCAACCAAAGAAACTGAGGCACAGAAATATTTTTGTCCTGAAAACTTTTCCAAAGCAAGTGAATGGTTACACTAAGACCAGCACTAGAGAACACTGACTCCATAATTTGAGCTTTTTTTTTTCTACTTTGAGAAAGGGTTGAATGAATTCAAGGCCACCCAGAGTAGTTGTTAACGATGGTGAATAGAACAAAGGGACACAGTATCCCTCCCCTGGGCTCAGGCATACCTGCTTGGTCCCTCATAGCCCGGACAGGTCAGCTCTGGACCTTCATCCTTCAAATGGAGGCACAGATGCTGGCTTTATCTGCCTACTTTAGTGGATTCCTCCCAGAATTGTACCAGCACCTTGATTTCCTTATCTAGCTACCTCCTTATTGCTCCAGGGAACCTGTGATCAGACTCCCTGAAATGAAAAGTGGTTTGAGTTTGGGAGGCAGTGACGATGTGCAGGTCAGGAGAGAAAGAAGCACCGACAGGCTATACTGTGAATGGGTGTGATCATTCTGAGGCAAAACTACTCCCTTTTCTAAATCTTGGTAGAATCCCAGGCCTCATTTACTCTTTTAAATCAATTCTCAATGGGAGCAGTACTGCCCTCTAGGGGATATTTTGGGAATATGTAGGGGTATTTTGGGGTGTCCGTGAGTGTGTGTGTGTGTGTGTGTGTGTGTGTGTGTGTGTGTGTAGTATAACACACATGGAGATGATGTTGGAGGATCCTGGTATTTAGTGTCCAGGAGCCAGGATGCTATACAATATTGCAATGATCAGGACAGTGTAAAGAATTGTCTCATATCTTCCTTGACAAACCCGTTGGAAGCCAGGTGTGGTGGCACATGCCTGTAATCCCCAGCACTTGGGAGGCTGACACAGGAGAATTGGCTAGAATTTTTTTTTTTTGTCTTTTTGAGACAGAGTCTCGCTATGTACTTCAGGCTGGCCTTGAGCTCACTTTAAGCCCAGGCTAGTCTCAAACTCGCAACGATCCTCCTGCCTTCAGCCTTCCGAGTGCTGGGATTACAGGCATGAGCGACCATGCCCGGCTCAGATTGGCTAGAATTTAAGGCCAGCCTAGACTACATAGTGAGTTCAAGGTCATACTGAACTACATAATGAGACCCTGTCTCAAAAAACAAACAAACCAACAAAAGCAAAAACCAATGGAGCTGGGTATGATGGCCCATATCTTTAATCCCAGCTCCTTAGAATGCTGAATAAGATTGCAAAGTTCAGGCCCAATCTGGGCAACTTAGTCACGTAGCTAGACCTTATCTCAAAATGCACTCAGCCTAGCATGAAGGACCTGTAGCATGTTTGTAGTCACAATACTCTCCAAGGCCAACAGATCAAAACTCGGAAGCCATCTTGAGCAATTTAGCAACTTAGTGAGATATTGCCTCAAAATTGTCTTTTGGAAAGAATTATATAACATAGATTTTGGTATGACTTTTGTTGCAGTCAGGGTTTGCAAGGAAAACAATTTAATACAAGATATACAACCTATAGGATTATTTTATAATAGTCACCCAAAGAGTCAAATACAAAACAGTGCAGGAAATCTGTCCACACACTAAAGATCCAAAGAATCCAGCTGAGGTTCTGGATCCCAGGGCAATGTCCTACATGTGTCCAGCTGAAGACTTAGAGCCCATGACAATGTCTCATGCAAGTCTGTTTCTGAGCTGGGAAGGCCCAAAGGTCAGAAGTAGATGCTAGAAAGTCTGTGCCAGCGGGATGAAGGATCTATGCCAGCAGGCTGAGGGACTTGCACTGGAGCCAAGAAGCAATGCTCAAATTAAAGATCAGAGCTCTCAAAAAAGTACCATAACCATTCTCAGCGACAGTGAGGTTCCGAGTTCCTCCAATGATGAGAACAGTCAAGTTCATATTAGGAAACCAGTGTGACAAGCTTCCCAAGGAGACTGAACAGCACCCTATCTTCTCCTCCGGAGCCAGGAAGCAATGCTTAAAGTAAGGACCAGAGTTCCCCATAAATGAACTGCAGCCATTCGCAGTGACAGCAAGGTCTGAAGCTCCTCCTCTGAAGGGAACAACCAAGTTCATATCAGGAAAGAATCTTGATAAGCTCCTCAAGGAGAACCAGTGACAACAGGAGAATCAGCAACACCAAAGAGAACCAACACCACTTCCCCTCCAGTTCTCATTTTTATGCTGTTGGCAACAATCCTCAGGTGGGCCCTTCACACCCAGCACCACGCTGATTCAATTCAGCTGGGTGTTACAAGTTGATTGCCAATTGTCAATCCACCCCAGCTTTAAATAATAGTATTTGTTAATTTGATTTTTCTAAGAGAAAAATCCACTAGATTACATAACAAATATTATGAGGGCTTCAGATCTAGAAGATAAATCTGACTTAAAATCTTAAAATTTTCTTGATGATTCCAAGGTACTTTTAAAGAGAGGGTAGTGTTAGTAAAACTATTCCAAATTGGGCCTATCAAAAGAATGACTCTTTAACAGCAATCTAATAATTTGACAGTCAGTATTTTCTTAGATTATCAATAACAAGTGAATATTAGCACTCTCATTTTATAGACTCAGAGGGGTTCCTAGAGATTAAATAACCTCATTAAAACTTCAGACTTTTTGTTTTTGTTCTTTAGAAGTGCTGGAGATTGAACCCTGGGCTTTGGGCACGCGAGAGAAGTACTCTGCCACTAAACTACATCCTCACCCAAAACTTCAGGTTTTCCTTTTTTTTTTTTTTTTTTTTTTTAGGAGAAGGAGGAAAATTTTTCTTTTTTATTTAGTTACTGATTTTTAATTGACATAAAAACTGTCTACACTTAAGAGGTTCTATGTAATGTTTGGATAAATGCATACATTGCATAGGGTTCAAATCAGCCTAAGCATTCCTATCTTCCCAAACATCATTTCTTTGTGGTGATATATTCAAAATATTTTTCTGGTTTTTTTTTTTTTTTGGAAATACACATTATCATTATCTATAGTTGTATACTGTGCAATAAAATATCAGAACTTATTTCTATCTAACTGTAACTTTGTACCCATTGAAAAATCTTCCTCTGTCACTGTTACCTCAAACATTAGGCCTTGCTGATTTCTTAACTCATATTTGGTTCTGCTCCCCTAGTGTTTGATGTGTGAGCTTGACCTGGAAACCAGGGGACACATTCAGCTTCCTTGAGTGAATGAAATAGGAAAAGATTAGAAGATGTGCAGAGTGGCTGAGCTGAAGATTGATCATACATGCAGGGCTACAGCAAAGCCAGCCCAAGAACACAGAGCATCTGAGGCGAGCCAGACAAATAAGTTGTTAGACAGGTGCTTTCTACCATTATGTGGGGGGTTTATCCTGTTATCAATCTCTTGCTGATTATATACATAAATACACTGCGGTCTTTGGGAAGTTTCCTCCTCCCATGAGAGAGGACTCCATCTGACCTCAGTTTTCTGTGTTCTGACTCTTGCCTTCATTTCTTCATCCTCCACCATTCTCCCCGCAAGAATTTCAACAGCTATATTGGATGCACCAAGAATATGCCAGGATTAAAAAAAAAAAGGCAGGGGCTGGGATTTAGCTCAACGGCATAAGCACTTGCCTTGCAAGCAGGCAGTCGTGAGTTCGATCACCGGAACCGGTAAAAAAAAAAAAAAAAAAAAAAAAAAGAATATGCCAGGTAACTATGGGGCCTGAGCTTCCCATCATAAACCAAGTACTGTTGACCAATCTAACCAACCATTCGGCTGGGTGTGTGCTACAACCACTTACCATAAAAGAAAATGTAAGGGGTTGGGAATTTAGCTCAGTGGTATAAGCGCCTGCGTTGCAAGCAGGCAGTTGTGGGTTCAATCCCTAGTACCGATAAAAAGG
Source organism: Cavia porcellus (assembly GCF_034190915.1). Taxonomy (NCBI): domain Eukaryota; kingdom Metazoa; phylum Chordata; class Mammalia; order Rodentia; family Caviidae; genus Cavia; species Cavia porcellus. The sequence continues at coordinate 49,109,338 of NW_026947490.1, forward strand.
AAAAAGACACACACAAAAAAAATGTAATAATTACATGATGGCTAGTTTGTTTGTCAACTTGATTGGTCCATGGGGTACCTAGATATTTAGCTACATGTTATTATTATTATTATTATTTTGGTACCAGGGATTGAACTCACAACTTCACGCTTATCAGGAAAACACTTGAGCTGCTGGGCTAAATCCCCAGCCCTACATATTATTCTTGATGAGTGTGGGGAACCATTTAGACTGCTTCAAAGCCTAGGAGCATCTAAGGACCCCTGAGGATGTGACCCTGCTTGTCTAGTACAGGCGCACAGTGGATACAGTTATGTAATCATGGCTTAACAGGTAAACAGGCATGTGCTGGTTACGGCCTATGCAAGACTGTAAACATGAGATAACAACCTGTATAGGAATTACACAATGAAGACACAGGCAGCTCTTGCTCTTGCTGTCACTCTGGCTCTCTGCCCTGCCCCATGCTGCTTGCTGTTATTGCTGATGTTCTGCACATGTGTATTCTTTAACCTTGGGAACTCACTTGTGAAAATCTCCTGAGGGCCCCTGGGTAGCCTACAATGGGGTTTTTTGAATCAATAGTCCAAATAAAACAGACTGCCTTTCCTATTATCCGGCTTGTTCAGTCCATTGAAGGCCTGAATAAAACATAAGGCTGAACAAGAGAAATTTCACTCTCTATACCTCATAGTCTCTAAGCTGGGACTTTGATCTGCTTTCATCTCCAAACTGGAATTTATACCATAAGCCAATTCTTTATAATAAAATATCTATGTGTCTGACTGTCTAACTATCCATCCTCAAGCTTGTTGGTTCATCTTTTGGAAAACCCTGACTACAGTATGTGAGAGAGCAAGGTTGAGGAAGTCCAGAAGGTAAGTGGTATGAACAGGTGTCTCAAGTTCCTGCTACATGTTCTCAGGTTGCTTGTGGCCTAGTGGGTGTTCCTTGGAACCAGTTAACTAAGGAAAAAAACAACCCTTGAATCTTGTTTGCATGTGGATCTGTACCATATGCTAGTACCACCCCCAAATAAAGAGTTACAGCAATACAGTCCCACTCAGTGATAATTCTGACAGATGATAGTCAATGAAAATTCCCTTGATAGTCAGTACCTGTGAGAGATAACCAGTAGTACAGATCTATCTGATTCCCAGACAGTTGCTAATGTTTTGGTTGGACAGTCAGAGACTTGGAAGTAATAGGATTGGAAGATTGATGACAAGGCAGTCTGGAGAAGAGAAATGCAATTGAAATGCTCAGAGTGAATTCTGACTGTGAAAACAGTCATGTTTCATATGACGGCCCACCAAAAGCCTCTTTCCTTGATTACCCCACTGGTTGCTCAATAGACTTTTGAACAAATTGGCCACGATATAGACTTGCCTTTACCAATGCTGATCTGATCAATGCTACTGCCAAAGCCTTAATATACCAACTGTATACACCAACACTAATTGATACTATTTTCTTGGGGGGCCAGCTGCCAATTGATGGTGAGTTAAATATATTGTGCTGTTTCCATCACAGAGGAGGCAAAGATTTGTCCTCTTTGGAATAAACACACTCTGAATATGGATTTGATTTCCTTATTGATTATGTTTTTGCTAGTACAACCATTTGTGGACTCACCAAATGTCATATCCAGAGTCCATTCCGGTGGTATTGTATCTAATCTTGGAACTTATTTCATAGCCAAGTACAGTAATGGCTTATGCCCATGGGTTAAGTGATTTTAATACCTTCATTACTTGGAAGTGGATGTCTATTTGAAAGTTGGAATGACTAACAGAAGACTCAGAACAACAGTTGGAAGAAAATATCCTGAGATAGGGGATATCAAACATAATAATCTTACTTTTTTCCCTCCAGATATATAAGTCAACTAATAACTTTTATTAGATAATCAATTTGTGCCAGGCATGATGATGTGTGCTTACAATCCCAACTACTTGGGAGGCTGAGGCAAGAGAATAGTTTAAGCACAAGAACTGGAGAATAATTAATTTATTCATCACAGAATTGAAATTCCCTTTCTTTTTCTTTCTTGAGAGAGGGTCTTGCTCTGTAGCCCAGGCTGGCCTTGAACTCACTACGTAGCCTACATTGGCCTCAAACTCACAGTGATCCTCCTACTCCTATCTCCTGAGTGCTGGCATTACAGGTGTTCAACACTATGCTGACCAAAATGCTACTTTAACAGCATGATGTGTACCACATTCACTTGCGTGTTTCTGGACTCTGTTCTGTTTTATTTGAACAAATATTTAAATGTGTTTGCATTAAACAGAGTACAGTAGCTATACAGTAAGTTTTAATATGCAACAGGGCAATCTTATTTTTCTGATTCAAAATGTTCCCAGAAGTTCCTGTGTATTTATTCATCCATACAGACTTTAAAATAGGCCCAATTCTAAAAGTAGCCCACTGGAATTCCCAGGGGAATGTTTTAAATATACTTATTATTGGTGGAGGACAGTTTTATTCTTTTCAGATTGCCTTAATGGAATGAAACATTTTTAATTTATTCAGATCTTCAGTCTTTCAGTACACTTTATAATTTTCTTCTTATAAGTTATGTACTTTTCATTAGTTTTTGTCTTGCTTCTTTTTACTGTCAACCATGGGCTCTTCATTTCCAGTTAAGTCTAGATTTCTTGTTATATAGAGCAATAAATTTATCTTATAGTCATATTACTAAATTGACTGATGAATTCAATGGTTTTCTAATGAGTCTTAAGGGTTTCCTAGGGATGCATTACATCATCTAAAAAAATAATTTTCTCTTTTGTTCTAAAATATATAAAATTTGAGCCTGGCGTGGTGGTACACTCCTATAATCCCAGCATTTGGGAGGCTGAGGCAGGAGGATCACTGTGAGTTCACTGTCTTGGGCTACAAAGTGAGCTCAAGTCCAGACTGAACGGCATAGTGAGACTCTGTCTCAAAAAAGCCCCACCCCCCAAAAAAATTAGTTTAATTCATACTAGCTAAATTCTTCAAAAAACAATGTTGAATACTATTGATGATAATGAATGCACATGTCTTGTTTTCTATTTCAATAATGATGACTACAGTGTTTCAAACCTCTTTCCCCCTTTTAGTGCTTGGGGTCAAGTCCAAATCCTTATGAATGGTAGGCAAATGCTCTACCATGGACTCAACTATACCCTAGCTTTCCTATATTTATTTTTTGTTTGTTTGTTTATTTTTGAAGTTCCAGGGATTGAATCCAGGGCCTTTGTTCTGTGCTACATCCCTAGCGCCTTTTTATATATTTTTCTCAAAATCTTTTTTTTTTTTTTTGTACCGGGAATCAAACCTAGGCAGGCACTTATGCTCCTGAGGTATATTCTCAGCCCCTTTTTATTTATTTTTTAAAAAAATTTTTTTTTCATGGTAACAAGGTTTGCTTAAAAAAGTGAAGAGTAAATCAGAAAGTGGCTCTGCAGAGTGAGCGTGGGCTGAGTAAAAGAGGAAAAACCAAGATATAGGTACACCCTAGAGGACACAGGGTGGGCCATCCTGAGGAAAACAATAGACCCTAGCTCCTTTTCAATTTTTTCTTATTTTGAGCTGGTCATGGGGCTCAAGCCTTTAATCTCAGCACTCGGGAGGCTGTAGCAGGAGGGGCACCTTGAGTTCAAGGCCAGTCTAGGCTAGTGAGTTCAAGGCCATTCTGAACTACATAGTGAGACCCTGTCTCAAAAAAATGTTTTCTTGGATGCCTAAACTGGGCTCTAATTTGAAATCCTCTGCCTCAGCCTCCCAGAGCACTGGGTTTACAGTCATGTATCACTGCACTTGGCTATGATGTTTTCTTAAATGTGTGTTTCTGGTGATTGTTATTTTTTCTGATATGGGGTCTTGCTATATAGTCCAGGCTTGTCTCAAACTCTTGATTATCCTGCTGCTCAGCCTACCAAGTACTGGTGTTGTAGGTGAGCATCACCACAGCCAGCTCTTGTGAGTTTTAAAGAATAGTTGTCATCAGCCTCTGAAATCAGACAGATATAAAATTAGGCCAGTAGTTTGCTGTGTAGCGTTGGGCAAATGACCTTTCCTCTACCCTTAAAATAATAGAAATTCCTTTCTCAAAAAAAGTTAATCTTCAGAAAACTTCTTTATTTCACCTAAAAGTGGTTCTTAATGTTACCATCTTTTTCATATCTTGTTTACAACAAGTTCTTTCCTCTAGGTTGACATAATTCATTTTGTTAGATTTTATAATCCTAACACATTCTTTCATCTCCGGGCTTTTTTTTTTTTTGGTCATTTTGAGACAGTGTCTCGCTGTGTAGTCCAGGCTGGCCTTGAACTCACTTTGTAGCTCAGGCTACAAATTCACAGTGATCCTTCTGCCACCATGCCTAGCCTCCCAGATTTAATTCTTCAAGATCACAATTTATGCCAGGGATTTAGCTCAGTGGCATAAGCACCTGCCTGCCAAGTGCAAGGTCATGAGTTTGAACCCTGGTACCAAAAAAACAAATCACAATTTATTATTGTGTTTGCTTATAGGATTGTATTTGCTAACTTAATCAAATTTTTATGTATATTCATAAATTGAATTATAATTTTTTAAATTTAAGGTTAACATTGGAAGAGACCTTATTATCTTTTTTTTTTTTTTTGGTCTTTTTTCACTTTTATCAGTACCAGGGATTGAACTCACGACCGCCTGCTTGCAAGGCAGGTGCTTATGCCGCTGAGCTAAATCCCCAGCCCTGAGACCTTATTACCTTAAAGTGTTCACGTGTCTGATCAAAACTGATATTTTTACTAATGAGGTACTGAAGATCATTTTTATGGTTTGAGTTTAGATGTCCTCCCCCCCACAGCCTTATGCAGCCATGGGTGGGCTTTTCAGAGTGGAAGGATCTAGAATGTGTGATACCAGGATTAAGTGTGTGAGGCTGGGACAAGGATATGTGATTACTAAATTGGTCCACTGATTGGTTTGGCAGTTCTGGGTAGGATTAAGGGTGCTCCACTCTGGGTACCGTCAGAGTGGGTAGACTGGATGGGATATAAGGGACAGATAGAGTGCTGCTGCTGCCTCTTGTTGCTTGTAGCTTGCTGCCTTCTGCCTGCTATGGACTGTTTCTCCTCTGTGGTGCCCCTCTGCCTTGCCACCTTGCCTTGGAACCAGCCAACTATGAACTGAAACCTCTACAAACTGTGAGCCAAATAAACTTTTCCTTCTTTAATTTTGGGTGTTAGGTATTTTGTCTCAGCAATGAGAAAAGTAACTAAGACAGTCATAGATGACTTTTTTTTTTTTTAAATAACAATTAGATGGAGTTCAAAGTTTCTCATAGGATAACACTGTTTCCAGATAAACCTGAATCATTATAGGCTCTATTTAATACTTAATTCCAGGGGAGAGATGAATGTTATTTACCTTGGTTGGAATTGTGAAAAATAAACATAGTTCTAGATAAATTCATAGAAGTGTGTGATGCTTGTGGTGATGCATTGTGGAAGGTGCCATGCAAGGTGCAGAGTCTGAGATGCTGGTGCCACAGATAGTAGAGATAATTTACCAATAATCAAGAAATACATTTTAGAGTCAAGGAAAGTAAAAAAAAAAAAAGAAATACAGAGGTGTTTTGCTATAAAGAAGGATAAACTTGAGACATTGCTAGCTAAACAGATGTCATACTCTTAAGTGAAATGAATCAGACACACATGTAAATATCACATTGTTTCTCTAGTATAAAAAACCTTAAGACTAAATGAGGACCAAAATGTATAATAGACATTGTGACATAGGAAGAAAATATTCAAATAGGAAGGACAACTAGGGAAAGAGGGGGAAAGGAAGGAAGGGAAAAATGATGAGAAAAGAAGGAAAAAATGAAAACAAACCTTTTGTAAATAAGGAGGAGAAGAGGGGTCAAAGGGAAGGTAGAGGAATGGGGAAAAATCAAGTCATATCATGTTCAGGTACAAATTCCCTATGATGAATATGATCATTATATATACCTAAAATGTACCAGTAAACTTAAAGAAATAAAAGAAATATAGAGATATTAAGGGTTTATTGATACACTGCATGAGGGCAGCAGATGAATCCAAAAAGGGACTGAGTGCTCAGGGTGAGAGGTTGAGATTTTTATATTTGATTTTGATGTGAGGAGGATGCTGGTAATGCCCTGCAGGAATGCTTTAGTCAGGTCACGGTGGTTCTGTTGTCCACCTGTCTCAGGAGAAGCCAGGTGGTGTTTTTGCTTAACAGAGTGTAGTGACCTTGATGTTCTTCTGGGTAAAAATAATGAAGAAATCTGTAAAAATTGACTGTTACTAGTTAAGGGAATCAGAATAAAATATCTGTGGTTGTACTTGAAAGGAACTTTTAATGTAATATTGGCAGATAGGAAGAAAATGGGGTTAAGATGACAGGCCATTAGGTTATCTGATGACGTATACATACTTTTTGGGCAGAGCTCACAAAGTGGAAGGTTAATATCCTCCTACAGAGTCGTCAGTCAGCTGCAATGTGGCCTTCAGAGAAACAATGGTAAAATAACCATGATTCCCCATCAAAGGGTTACAAAATGCTTTTTAGGGTACCTGCAAACTTGATGGAATAGAAAATACAGTATTCAGCCCATTGGGTTAATAGAGCTGGTCAGATGCAGTGCTAATCATTTTTATAACAAAAGTATAATTAAATGAGACAATTTGAGATAGGTCATGTCTCAGGAGTGACAAGTCCCATTTGATTCTGATAAAAGGCCAGAAGATTTAAACACAGTATCCAGCTGCCCACTGCAACTACCTAATAACTAATGGACTGGTTACCTAATAAGAAATCTTTTGGGCTGGGGATTTAGCACAAGGATTGAAGCACTTGCTTGGTAAGTGTAAAGTTGTGAGTTGGTCCTGATCCCCAGTACCAAAAAACAAAACAAAACAAAACAAAACAAAACAAACCCAAAATAACAAAAGAGAAAGAAAATCTTTCACTTAGCCTCAGTTTTAGTGAATTGTATCTTAAGTTATTCCCTCACTCCTCAAAAAGTTTTCTAGCATCTACTGGGTTTTTTTTCACTAGGTTTTATATTAATTCAGACTGTTTTTCTTTTAAAAGAAGCAAGATACACCCCCAAATAAATGGAAGTACTCAGGTTTTGGCAAAGCCATGCTAATCCTATCTTTAGCCTCTTAAAAAGGAGAAGAAATGACTTGTGGGAGTTTGAGTTTTTGCCAGCAGTGATCACACAAAGGAAAATCATACATGTATATTTTTCCACAGTAATTTAAAGGATTACAGGACATTGATATATGTACACTACATACCAAATAATTAGCCAATGTAGTGCTAGTAGTATATCTAAAATAGTGTCAAAACATCCAGACATGGTGGTATATATGCCTGTAATCCCAGTGCTTAAGAGGCTGAAGCAGAAGTATTGCCATGAGTTTGAGGACAGCCTGGATTACACAGTGAGTTCAAGGCCAGCTGAACTACAAAGTGAGACCCTATCTCAAAAAATATGTAATAATAATAAAAAATAAATAATAGTTTATCAACAAATCAAAGTTGTGTGTTTTCTAAGAGGTGAATGAGAAGTGTGCTTGTTTATAAAGTATATGTTTTTTTTCTTTTTTTTGTCTTTTTGAGGCCTAAAATGTACCCCTTTGAGCAAGAGTTAGAAAGGGCTGGGGATTTAGCTCAGCAGCATAAGCACCTGCCTAGCAAGCACAAGGTTGTGAGTTTGATCCCCAATACCACCACCCCCCCAAAAAAGCAAGAGTTAGAAACATCTTAAAGTACTGCAAACACGTATTAATAAAAAATAAATTTACATAGCTTCTTTTAAGGAACTGACCTGTAATATCTTAGCTGTGTATTAACTTACAGTTTACAAAAATTTCCACACACAGGATCTCACTTAATTACCACAAAAATTCTGGGAATTAAATAGGGCAGGTATCATGGTCTCATTGTTTACAAATGCTTGAAGCTTACCAAATTTAACTATCATGGGTAACACAGCTAATGACTGGGATGTTTTAGAATTCAGATCTTGATAGAATGATTCCGTTTCCACTCTTGTAAAAACAGAACCTGGCACAGTTTAGCGCATAGTACAAGCTCACTGGTTATTTGATGAATGTACAAACACGTCTGGTAGACCTATTTCAGCGGTATTTCTCTATACGGTATCAGCTCATAGACTCAGCAGACACCTGTTGATAACAGCAGACACCTGTTGATAAGGAAGCAGCACAGGAGACCAAGGACAGGCAAGGGTTGGGGATTGTTCCCAGGAGAACTAGGAAAGGCAAGGTAGAGACAGCAGCTTCTGGAAAGGTCAGTGTTTATTAAACATTTAAAGACATTTGGAGGTTTGAGAAGAAATATACAGAATGTAGAAAAATCCCTAAGAATCCCCTGTGGCTGGGAGTGCAGCCTCTTTCTTTTTCCCTTATTTCCCATTGGTTTTCCTGCCTTCAGGATGATTGTTTAAAGCCATTTTTTGAGGCTCATTTGCCCCCTGCTTCACCCTGGACCTGTGAGGATCCACTGTTTCCCTCTCCTTCCGCAGGATCTTGAGTCTCAGAACTGCACTCCGAAGTGGGTGTGTGTGTGGAGGGGCATCCGTCTTACAGCCGAGGGCTGAGGATCAGGGGCCCCTCAGCTTGGGTTGGCTCACCATGAAGGACTTCATGGGGTGGGGGAGCTGCAAAAGCCGCATGACGTCATTGGTCCTCAGTCATGGGGGTCAGGGCAGAGCATTGGCATAGGCAAACGAACAAACAAAGAATGGATTAAAAATAAAAAATAATCAATAACCTAAATAACCCTGAAAGAGAGTATGATCCGTGTGACCTGGGTGTTAGTGGGAGCACAGAATGTGGAGCTGGGCCACTGATGGAGGGGCAAGAAAGTCAGGAGCCAGAGGGGTCAGCTGGGGGCATGGGAAGGCCAGGTAGCCCGCAGGTGAGACGGCAGCTGTCAAGGTTCCTTTCTTCTTGATGCCAGAGGGCCAGGCACCAAACACATAGCCCTTGGGGGTGGGTGAGGGGTAGGGGTAGCCTATGGGCTCCCAGAAACCCAGGGTGTGAAGATGAGGGGGGATACAAGTGCTTGGGAACGGATTTTGGAATGAAACTTACATCTCAAAGGAAGTGAGGGCAGGGCAGGGGCTGGGGAGCAAGGGAGGGAAGCACCTAGACGGGGGATGAGAGGGGCCTAGGTCCCCCTGCTCTGGCAGGGCCCGGGGCGGCGGCGATCACTTGTCTGAGTTCAGGCCCATCATATTCTTGAGGGCGTTCTTGAGGCTGGTTTTGCTGGGGGACTTGACAGCAGGCCGGAGCTCCGAGCTCTGCTCATCCTTCCGTAGCTCCATCTCGATGACCACCACCTGAGCGCCTCTGGAGGGCTCCGCCCCTGGCCCCCGATCCCCCGCCCGGCCCGCTAACCGCTATTTCTTATCCTTGCGAGACTCCCCCAGCCCTTTGGCCTTCTTCTCGCTGGCAGCTTTGGTGCTTCTGCTATGGTCCAGCATGGCATACAGCACGGGTGTCTGCGGGGAGGCGCGCACAGCTCAGGCCTCGGCTTGGAGGGGATCCCTGGTTCCCAGCCCACCCTCACAGCCGCCCAGGGGCTCCCCGGGTCCTTCCCAGCTGGTCCCCAAGTGCCGCTGACCTGTCGCCCACGCTTCGAGGAGTCCTTTGCAGCCTTGTGCAACTTCCCCTTCTCCATGGCACTGCGCGACAAAGGGGCGCGGTGAACTTGGCCTCTCTAGACCACCTCGGAGGCTTCTTCTGGTTTCCCGTGTCCCTCCCACCCACTGGAGCAGGCTCCGCCCAGGCGCGCGTGTAGGGGCGGGGACAGAGCGAGTGGGGAGCAGGCTCCGCCCCTTACCTGAGCCTCCTTTGCAGGGCCGCCTGTCTGCGCAGCCAGCAGTACCGAACCAGATAGAAAAGCAGCACTGCTAACAGCACTACCCCAAGGACGCCCCCGATGACGGCCCCCAGCACCACTCCGTACCTAGTCGGCACTACCAGGGGAGGGAGAAGTAGGGCGATGAGCAGGGTCCTGGGCCGCTGGTTTCTCTCCCCACACCCCTGCCCTGCGGTTAGGGGTGCCTGCCCTGCTAGCCGAGGCTGCCCCTGCCCCAGCCTGAACACCCTTGGGCTGGGGTTTCTGCCTTTTCCCTCAGCCTGGTGACCCTCCCTGGTCCCCTACTGCTTCTCACACCTTTTTCAAAGACATAGAGCGTGACCTGAGAGGTCTTGCCCACTATGTCTGGCGGGTTTTTGACGTCACAAGTGAAAGTGCCGTTGTCACTGTAGTCTAGGTTGTGTATGACAATGGAGCCATCCTTCCAGCGAGGGTCCCCTACCCACTGGATGCGCTCTTTGAAGGCCCCCACCTCATCGATGTAGGGCTGTCCCTTGGCATAATGGAAGATCTGGAAGGAAGAGGGAAAGCAAGTGGGGGGACTTCAGAGAGAACAAAGCTGTGGAGGCAGAACTCTGGCCTCAGGGTAAGGAATCCTGGCTCAGAGAGGTAGTGCTGGGGGAGACAGGGCCTGGTCAGTGTGACAAAGATTGCTACTTACCTTACCAAAGTTGGGCTTATGGCTCATGAAGAATTTCCCCATCCTTAGCCCAAATTCTCTACTGTGTTCTCAGAAGCACTTTTCTGTCATCAAACCCCAGAATTCCCTCAGGCACTCACCGAAATGGCATCTCTGCCCCCTTCAGGCTGGTAGCGCCAGGTGAAAGAGATGTCGTCTGAGACCCACTCACTGGACCAGAAGGAGCAGTGCAGGGTCACCTGAGATCCCACAGCACCATGGACCTCCCTGTCCGTGTAAACCACAATGGCCTGGGCTGGGGACAGCACTGCAAGTACAGAGTGGAAATCAGATACACATGTGGGCCAATCCAGGGCTTTAGAGGATGAGCGATCAACAGGCAGCAACGCTGAGTCAGCAACTGGAGCCTACAGCAACGGCAACTGAATCTGAGGCCCAAATCCCTGAGCCAACTGAATTGATGAGTGTAAAAGCTGTGTCCTTCTGTCCAAGATCTCAGCTAGCGTGGAGGGGAAATGAAGTCAGCAGCAAGAGGGGCTTTTGCAGTCTTCCAGGGATGGGTCATCTCCGAGTCCCACTTTCCCTTTGAGCCATTGTCTAACCCTATTTTTTTTTTTTTTTGGCTTTTTCTTTTTTATCGGTACCAGGGATGAACTCATGACCACACGCTTGCAAGGCAGGCGCTTATGCCACTGAGCTAAATCCCCAGCCCCCATTGTCTAACTCTTAAGCTATCCCTTTGATGAAAGATTTAAAAATTTTTATAAATTACCCACTTAATATATATTCCATTCTTCTTATAAACTATTCAAACAATAGAGATAAAGCTAGTCTCCTTTGACATATACACCTCTGCCAATTCTTTTCCTGTAGTCCCTCCTACACAGTATCACAACTACCAGTTCAATATATGCTTTTCTTTTGTATCAGAATCAATATAAACTCAATAAACTCAAGGTAGAGTTGTATTTACAACAAATGGTAGTTTTGTAGGGCCATTTTAAAAATATACATTGTACTATGTGCTACTTTAAATTTTTTCTTTTAGCTTAAGAACACGGATGTCTGGGGGCTGGAGATTTAGCTCAGCGGCATAAGCGCCTGCCTGTCGTGAGTTGCGAGTCGTGAGTGATCCCTGGTACTGATAAAAAAAAAGAAAAAAAAAAGAACACGGATGTCTGAGGGAGATTTTGATGTTGATTCATAGACATCTGTCTTATTTTTAATGGCTGTATAATACTTCACAATACAGTAAACTTAAATTTCTTACAGAAAAGAAATGAAAATAACTAGAGAACATTCTTCCCTTATACAGCAGTCCTGACTGTCGAGTATCTGGTTTCTAGACAGCTTGCTCCTGTGGGGACAGCTAGAGAAAGAAGAATCTCATCCCCTCTCAGGGGAATTTGGGTGCAGAGCAGGAGCCCAAGCTTAGAGCTCAAGTAACTATGCACATAGGCCTCTGTGATTCAACCATTCACACCTTCCTCTTGGCTGTTCTGGCCATGTGCTTTCCCCAAAACTCACCCACACAACGAAGGACATTCCTGGCAGACAATGTGTGTGGGCTGGCCCTGGATGGGGGCAAATATAGGCCCTTTTGTTCTACAGAAGAAGAAGGAACCCAAACAAAATCCCATTGTCTAACCGGTATTAGGGGCTCATGCCAATCCCACCCTTACTCCCACTGTCCTGAGTCTCCCATCTCAGTATTTGGTATCATTTATTCACCTTCTGGGGATTCTACCTTACTGCCACCTTGAGAATCCCCAGTGTCACAAAAGATTTTAGTCCTTGGTTCTAACTTCTTCTTCCTGTTATGATAACAACGACTGAACTTCTCAGCTTTGCTCAGGGGCTCTATGAGCAGGCCACATACTGGGACAGAACTCTCTCCTGCTTATACTCCAAGATTCTCTCTCCCCATTTACCTCACTGTGTCCTAATCCAACTCTTACCCTTAACATTTTCCCAGGGTGCCCCAGAATAGTCCAATACAGCCCCCAAACAGTCTAGGTTTTGGGATTATGATGCAAGTTGCTGATAATGAGAACCCTAGACTCTCTAACCGGTCCCTTTCCCCTACTGTTCCTCAACTCCCACCCCCACTTGCCTATTGCTCACCTATCGCACCAGGAATCAGGGCAGATTGGAAAAGGGAAGGGCATATTCAGCTAACCATGCTTTGACCTTCTCTTGCTCACCAAACATCTGCCAGAGGACAAGGAAAGATTTGTTCAACTTATAGAACAAGGCAACTTTAAAAGGACAATCTCTTAGAACTTTCCTTCACCTCCATTCAGCCACATAAGAGATAAAGAACAGAGACACCAAGAAGTAAAGACTGAGCTCACAAAATTTGGGCTCCCTCCTCAAATCATACTCCTTGCCTTTTCTGGAAAATTAAGGTTGGGCACTTCTTGCACTACTAAGAGTGGGGTGGAGAGCAGAACTTGGTGTTGGATGCTACTCTCCTGTGTTCTAACACCTCTTTCCTCTGGCTTTCATTGTGACCCTTGGGGCATGATCATGGCTTCCCACAATGTTCCACCCATGCCCACTCTTTTACCACCTCCCTTCACAGAATACCTTTCCTGCTTCCTTCCAAATGACATCTTTGTTCCTGAATGGAACAATGCCTTTCTGCTCTTGTACACTGGCTCTTGGCTACGAGGAATGCAATGAAGCAGGGTTGAACCTGCAATGCAATGAACCCTGAGATGCAGGGTTCCCCTGCTATGTGGCTCCACTTACCCAAAGAAGAGAAGAGCAGCACAGCCAAGACAAGGCTGGGGCTGGACCAGGGGGCCCCAGGAGCCATAGCTGGGGCAGGGGCCAGGGCCCGGAGCATCAGTGGGGTGGAGAGAGTGGGGGACAAGGAACTGAGCGGGAGGTTCCTGGAACCTCCTTAAAATCCCCTGGGGTGTCATCATGAGGGGGCTGTCCTGAGCCAGTAACCAATTGCGTCCTGGCATGTGCAGTTGAGAGGTGGTGGGGAGCTCAGTAGAGTGCAGGGAGCAGAAGGGGCATTGTATACTCTGGGTGGGGGGGTGGGGGGACACATACCACCCCATACACAGAGGGCTTTGTATCTGCTGGCCTCCCCCTACCCCAGGCTGGAATGTTGGGGGGGTGGTAAAGAAAAGGGACAGAAACAGGGACACAGACACACTTCTCTGGGGAATAGATAGGCAAGGAAATCTAAATCCAAAATCCATGGTAAGGATTCCTCTGTAGTCTCCTTGTCTGAGAGTGGCTCCCCTGGATCCCTAGCAGGTTTATGCTACAAAACCCTGGGAATTGGCTATTATGCCCTGTTGTCTTGATTACAATGAGCTGCATTACAGTCTTCTTGAGATGACTGGGTCTATGGGGATCCTCCCCCCCATCTTCCCACATCCTGGGAGGTTTTTCCAAGACAGAAAGTTTTCTGCACTGAAAAAATTCAGGGAAGAAGCCCCAGACCTTTCCCTCTTTGTTACAAAGTTCTCCAGGGCTCATGCTACAGTTTTAAGCCCATTTCAGTTTCGACCAAGACAACAAAATTGCACTGCACATTGGCTATATGTCAAGTTTGGGAATGCAGGTAATAAAAGAATAAAAAATAAGTTCTTCCTAAAAGTTTGAAATCTAGTTTGAGGAGCTGAAAGGGAGGAATCAAATGACAAACTCATCAGCAACCAGCTATAATAAATTATAATGCTTGTTTTAGCAGTAAACAAAGTGTTGGAAGGACAAGTTATATGAGGGTCAGGGTGTAGTTCAGTGGTAGAGTGTTTGCCTAGTATGTGCAAGGACCTGGATTCCATCTCCAGTACTGCAAAAACAGGACAGAAAAAACAAAACAAAACCCTCAGAAATGAAGTTCAGAAGAACATGTAGTCATATCTAGGAAGCAGTTAGACATGGACCAACCTTGAAGAATGTGTGATATTTTGAAAAGAAGGACTAGGTAAAAAGTGACAGAAGAGAAAAAGCAAGAACTAGGTGGTGAGAAAACATGATTGAGTACATGTGCACGCAGGCAGGTGTTCAGTAGGCACTGGGCATATTTAGGGCAGATTTTGTGTCACTGGCTTTGATTTGATCTGATTTTATTGGATTTGAGGGAATCTGAAGGGGCATAAAAGGAAACTAATTGAATGGAATAGCTGAAGCCAGTTTGTATAGGGCCTTAAATTACAGATGAAAGGGTAGGTTTAATTCAGTACATTGTAAGCATCTTCTGAAGATTTGGGGATGGAGTTAAGAATGTTTGCACGACCAGATCTGAGTTTGTTTGTTTTCAGACAGGATGTCTCTATGTAGACTAGGAGCTTAGACATACTCTATCACTGAGCTACATTCCCGGGTCTTTTAAATGTTTTGATACAATGTCTCACTATAATTGTCCAAATTCTCCTGGAATTTGCAATCTTTATACCTTAACCTCACATGTAAGTGGGATTATTCAGGGTTTTTTTTTTTTATCTTTTTGAGACAGGGTCTCTGTTGCATTTCAGAGTAGCCTTGAGTTCACTTTGTAGCCTAGGCTGGTCTCAAATTTGCAATGATCTTCCTGCCTCAGCCTCCTGAGAGCCTGGATTACAGATGTGAGCCACCACAATTCAGTTTTATATTTCCTCCTCAAGGACAGTATCTATGTCTCAGATCCCTTACAGCACTGTTCACAGATTGGCAAAAGTCAGAAGGTCAGATATGGTAAATAAAATTATGTAAAGAGTTGCCATGTGTGGTGGTGCAGACCTATAATCCCACCACTCAGGAGACTGAGACAGGAGGACTGCCATGAATTTGAGTCAACCTCAGCTGCATAGTGAGTTCAAAATCAGCCTGAACTGCAAACTCAAAACAAACAAACAAACAAAAAAAGCAACTAAACAAATGAATAAACAGGCTAAGTGAAAGAGTTATTCATTAGTAGGAAGCTCCAGAGGGCCAAACGAAGATTAAGGACTGGAAGTTCTAGAAAATTACATTAAAACGACTTTTTTTGTTGTTGTCGTCCCAAAATCAAACTCAACCTTGCACTTGCCAGGCAGGCACTTATGCCACTGAAGTATATACCAGCCCTGACTTTCTCATGGTTAAGCTGTTTAAAAGTTTTTGTTGTTTTAGGAATCCATACTAAAATGTGTTGGCGCAGTCTTGAAGATCTGAGGAACACTGCAAAGGAGAGTCTTGCATTGGACAACAGGTTGGATTAGTGAGTCTCAAAGGTCCTTTCCAATCCTAAAATCTATGAAAATGCTTTCTCTGTCAAGCAGTATAGAAATGCAAAACAGCTTTCTTCGCTTGATGCAAAATGAAGCACGTTTGTGCTATTTAAATCCTGAAAGGAAAAATATGAGTGTGCTAAATATGAGATCTGAATATTAATATAACCGAGTATGTTTTAGTGAATAGTTGCTGCTCTGGGCTGTCCCCTTTACTCCTCCCCAACTCACCCCCCCAAGGGTCAAGGATTTCTGTATTTTCTTTTATTCATTTTTCACTTGCCCTTTTTCTCCAGTTGCAAGTGCTCTGCAATTGATTTCTCTGCTGCATTCCTCGAAACTATTTATATACAGTTCCCCATAACTGTTTATATAAATCAAAGCGGATTCTCCCACATCCCAGGTTCTTCAGATTGTGGGTGTCACCCACATAGGTTTGAAACATGGAACAAAGGAGGGTTGTCTTGAGAAGCAGCTCAAGCCCTGGAACGATAGGGCCTAATCTTGGTGGTTAGAGGTGGCTCCTAGCCTTTGGGAATGGTGGTGACCGCCCTACCTCACTCTCCTAACTTATATCTCATTGTGTGTTATCTCTTCCTTGCTGAAGCTGCACAGTAGAAAGGTAGGGAGCCCATAGTATTTGTTTCCCTGGATGTCTCCGTCAGCCGAGCCGCGGACAGAGGCAGGTACTACCTGAGCAAAGCGCGCTGTTCTAACAATACAAAAATGAATGTGTACGCTAGTAAAACGCATACTGCAGAGCCCAAGATAGCGGTATTTCTGCAAAACTCCTGGCAAACATCGGCAAAAATCTGCGGAGTCAAGCAATACAGAAAACGAAACACAACGCTCAGCCCTTTAAAGCGCTCAACGCTATCACGTGACTGATCAGCCCCTCCCCTCCCTGCCCCTCCCACCCCTCTGCCAGCCTCAGAGCACAAGGCATCTACGTCACTTCCGTCCAGTCCGGAACCCAAGATGGCGGCGCTCTTGTTGAGGTGACTTTAATTTGGGTGGGAGTTGGTACCCGCAACCTTTAGGACTTCTGACCTGGCCCCTTGCGGCTTGCCGACAGCGTTTTATCCTGTGCTCCTGCAAGGAAAGAACCCGTCGGTGTGCAGGCCACGCGCTCTGGAATCCTAGCAGCCCCTCCCCTCCCCCAGCCTCTGCCTTGCAATTCTGTAGGGCTTTGAGGTCACTTTTTCCGTACTTAGGAGTGGCGCAGCTGTCACCTTTTCTAACTCACCCACCGCTGTTCCTTCTCCCCAAATAGCTCATGTGGTGTCACCCAGAGCCGAGCCGTGTAAAAATTGTTTTAATCTCGCTGTTAGCTGACCATTGATCCTGCAGTTTGGAGGTCATATTTAGGGGTTGGGTCAGGATGTGTGGGGTGGGATTGGGGGAATATCTTGCTGCGCTTTCCCTTTGGTTCTTTCTTCTGCAAAAACTAGCTACTACTGGCAGTGAGTGGGCCCTGTCCAGGTTCCTAACTGGCCACAGGCAGAGAGTGAAGGAAATCTGGATTCCTGCCATTTCAGCTGCTAGCATTAGCACTCAGTTGTTCCTATGCTGCACCCTAGTTAATTTTTTTTTTTTAACCTTGGAATAGAAAGTCATAGAGTGAGGATTGCGGCTTTTCTCAAAAATTCAATTCACCGTTAAGAGAAGTAGCGTAGATTTTTTTCTTAACTCTCCACTGTCTAGGTTTCATTCTATACTCAACCTTTCTAGTCCTAACGATTAGCGCCTTTCAACAATCCTGGTACACATCCCAACATAGTTTTGTGCCAGCCCTATTTTTGGAAACTGTTTGTTATGGAAAGTTAGACTCAGTGCTGTTGAGATTCAATCCCTGATTTCTCCAAATGCCTTCTCATTTCTCTTCCCAGTTTAGTCACACAGTATAAAAATAGAGGAACTGTTTAGTTTTCTTCGTGAAAAAATGATTCCTCATGCAGTTGAAGTCAGGTTTCTTAATCGTTCATTTTCTCCTCCTCCTTAATGTTATTTATTTTTATTTTTATTTGGGGAAGGTACTGGGACTTGAACTTATGCTTGCCATGCAGGTGCTGTGCCACTGAACTAAACTCCCCACTTGTCCTCCTTCATCTTTATATGAAGATAAATATATACCTTTCTAAGATGTATGAAGACCATTGTTGCCAGACTTGCCTCCTTTAAGTCCTGATGATTTTATCATAATTGAGTACTTTTCAGTTCTTTGACTAGTATTTGCTAAATGTTAGGGGATTTTGGAGGAACAGTTGGCTTGAAACATGGATTCCAAGTGTTCTTTCTTTTTTTTTCCTTATTTTTTGTGGTACTGGGGATTGAACACAGGGTCTTTGCACTAAGCTATATCCCAGCCCTTTATCAATTTTTTTTTTTTAAATTTTGAGACAGGATTTAAGATGCAGATTTGCCTGTGCTGGCCTCAAACTTGAAATCCTTTTGCTTCAGCCTCCTAGTGCTGGCCATACAGATCTGTGCTACCTTGCTTGGTTAAATAATTTTATGGGTTTCAGGATTAGTGTTTAGAAGTTGAAGCTCATTACACAGTTGCTCCTTTTATCCATGGGTTTCTTATCCATGAACTGAACCAACAAACCTCAGATGGAAATACTTTAAAAACAAATTCCAGAAAGTTCCAAAAAGCAAAACTTGAATTTGCCACCAGCTAAGCATTACACTGAGTCCTAGTGAATAAAGGGCTATGTTGGTATACCCTGTTGTGGCCCACACTGTTTCACGGATCCTTCATCTCTAGCACCATATTATTGGGAGACTTGTTTGCTTCACTTCAGTTTACTGTGTAGTTAGACTTGTAATGGGTTGTATCTGCAGTGTATGTGTACAGGCTTTTTTCCCTTATCATTTGAATAACATGGTATAACAACTGTTTTACAAGCCCTTACAAATTTGAATGTAATAAACTACCAATAATGTGTGATATAATCAAAAATGGAGCTAATGTTTCAATGTGTTAGATACATGGCCATTATTAATCCCTCTCAAAATCCTTTCCCTCACTTTAAAAACACTTATTTCAGCCATTTTCTGAAGCAGTTCCAGGAGTATCCTTTTGCATCTTTAGTTGCAGTGTCATGGCTGTCTTAATGACCAGATTTGATTAAAAACTTGCCTTTCATAGTCTTTTTGACTTTGAAGAAGAGCTAAAAAGTCTCACAATGATAGATAAGGATGCACAATAATGAATGAAGTTCATTTTCCATTAAATGGCACTCAGGAGCAGCATTCACTATATTTTTGATAATGTTGTAAAGACACAAAAGAGGACTTCCAGAACTGCTTCATAAAGAGGCAAGAATAAGGATGAATGTGTTTGAAGTGAAACAGAATTTTTGAGGGGGATTAATGCAATGTCTTTTTTTTTTTTTTTTTTTGTCTTTTTCCTTTTTATCGGTACCAGGGATCGAACATACGACTGCCTGCTTGCAAGGCAGGTGCTTATGCCGCTGAACTAAATCCCCAGCCCCAATGCAATGTCTTTTATGATAGTTTTTTAACAGGTTAAAACATTTTTAAAATCAACCTTTGTATGCAAACACTGCTGCATTTTATAGAAGAGTGTTAAGCATTCATGGATTTTGGTATCTTCTGGGGGTCCTGGGGCTAATCCTTTGTGACCAGTCATTAAATGAATCCAGATATTGTCAACTTGAGTTGTATAGCATTGTCCACACTAGAATTCAGTGCCAAAAAAGGACTTTTTCTTTAGTGATGATCTGAAATGCTCGTGGGAAGAGCCTGTCTTTCTCACAAGGGCTTTTACAGATATACCTTCTGGCTAGGCATGATGGCATACATCTTTAATCCAGCGCTTGAGAGACTGAGGAAAGAGGATGGCTGCAGGTTCAAGGCCAGCCTGAACTGCATAGCAAAATCTTTTCTCAAAAAGAAAAAGAAATAAAGACATACTGCCCAGAAAGTGTAGTTTTAGTGTTGTCGCTAATTTCATTTATTTTGGACAAGTCAAGGACAGAGACTATGAGGATGGTTTATTTATTTGTGGGTTGAAAAATTTAATGAGTCCCACTTAAAAGAAATAGTAGGCCTTTGTAAAAATTATATTTAATTTTAATTGACAAAGACTATATATTGTGTGCAACATGATGTTTCAAAATATGTATACATTGTGTTAAATATAACTCATCATGTATTATCCCGTACTTCTTTTTTAGGGTGGTGAGAGCACTTGCAGTCTATTCTCATATGTAAAATTGTTTCACTATTGTGAAACATTGTGCAGTATATATATATATATATATATATACATTACATAGTATCTATATACAATTTTTATGGTTTATATATTCATTACAAAATGATAAAAATCACCAATTAGATATGGTGGCATACACCTGTAATTCCAGCATTCAGGAGGTTGAGGCAGGATGATTGCCACAAGTTTGAGGCCAGCCTGGGCTACATAGTCAATTCAAAGCTAGCCTGAATTGCAACCTTGTCTCAAAAAAAAAAAAAAAAAAAAAAAAAAAAAAAATCACTATGTGGTACAATAGTGTACTTGCACTAATTCCTTGTGTTTAACTGTAATATATCCTGTGACCAGTATCTTCCTAAACTGGCCTCCTGCTTAAACAATTTATTTGTTTTGTTTCTTTTTTGGGGGGACCTAGAATCTAACTCAGGACCTTGTGCTTGCCAGGCAGGTAGTTGTGCTGCAGAGCTATATCCCCGGCCCAGTTTTTTTGTCTGTGCATATGGATACCTGGAATCGAATTCAGAGCTTCGTGCTTGCCAGGCAGGCACTGTCCCGGCCCCCACACAGTTTTAATAATTTGCTAATTAAAAATTACTAGTTACCAGAGTATTGTGTGTCATGCCTTTTGAATAGTGCTCTGTACTTGGTACGTTCCTCAAACAGCTCAAGGGCCAGCCAGGGATGAACAGCAGCCAAGTTACATAAACTCCCTCTGTACTCGGTAAGGAATGACTTGCCAAAGTCAAGAAGGAATAGATACCTAAGTGAGAACAGCTGGGCTTCTATCTAATAATGTATGTGCTAAGCATGAAGTCACCAACAGTCAGCTGTCTTCTAATAATATAAACTCTATAATGCCTCTAAAATGTGAGGTTTAACTCTCAATTAATGAGATTGCTCAGAGACAGAACCTTGTTCAACATGCAAGAGGCTTTGGATATGAACCCCAGCACCAAAACAAAACAACAGACACCTGCTGGACTTGGTGGCACACACCTATAGGCCCAGTACTTGGGAGGCTGAGGCATCAGGGTCACTGAGTTTGAGGCCAGTCTGGGCTA
The DNA here is from genome assembly GCF_034190915.1 of Cavia porcellus. Classification (NCBI taxonomy): domain Eukaryota; kingdom Metazoa; phylum Chordata; class Mammalia; order Rodentia; family Caviidae; genus Cavia; species Cavia porcellus. Next base: position 49,130,420 of record NW_026947490.1, read on the forward strand.
CATAGTGAGTTCAAGGGCAGCCTAACTACATAGTGAGAGCCTGTCTCAATCAAAATCCCATATTCATTCATGATCATTTGTGAGCCTCTTCTATGTGTCAGATATTTACAGGCATTATAGATGCAGTGTTCCAATCCTATCCTCAGGAGCTCAAAGTCCAGCAGGACAGATAACTAGATGAATTATTAAACAACATACAGCTGATAGATATAAACAGTGATGGGGAAGTATGGCAGACACAGCAAGTAATACTGAAAAAATCGTGCTTTTTGACGTCAGGAGGTGGGTTTTAATGGATGAACTTTTCAGACTGAGTTTCCATCAGAACAAAGGCATGCATGTTTCTGTATACAAATGATTCCTCCCCAGCATGTTATTCAAGGTTATATATCTTTTTTTTGCTGTTACTTGAGACATTTATAAAATTTTGGGGCTTCCATTGGTAAAGTTTCGAGGTCATATAAGAGAAACTCATTTGTATTATAGTAGCATCTTGTTTTGGACTAAAAAATAGTATTCAGTTTGGTCACATAGACTTGGCTTTGAATAATTTTTTTTTCCAGAAGTCAAATCCATTTTCCAGCAGACAGATATTTTTGTCATCATTGAGAGCTTTAAGAAAAATGTGTTGTGAATTCTGAAGGCCTTAGGGAGAACAGTGAAATAATATAATGTGATCCTGTGCATTTTCTTATTAGTCTTCCCTATACCAATAAGGGATATCTTAGTCTCATTTTATAAATGGAAAAGCTGAAGTTCAGTGACTCCCTCAAGTTACTCATACAGATCCAAGACTTCATTCTGGCATTTTTATTTTCTGGTATTCTTTCCTAGTACTAGTACAGAGTCAACCCTCATTTAAAATCTATTCCTGTGCTCCTAAATCCAATATCCAGAGGAGTTTCAAAAATGACTTGACAGTTTTGGGGAGATACTTATGCATTTCGAAAGAGGCATGCTAACATTAAGACAAAACAAACAGAAAATGAAAGAGACAATACTAACTGGAAATTAAAGGTTGTGACCTAAAAAAAAAAAAAAAAAAAAAAAAGAGATGAAAAGAGGAGAGAGGATACTCTAAGAACCAACAAAGGACTGGGTACAGTGACACATATCTGTAATCTAAGAATTTAGGAGGCTGAGGTGGGAGATTGTGAGAGTTTGGGACCAACTTGGGGTACACAAAGAGTTAAAGTGTTTGGATTACACAGTGAGACAAACAATAAAATATTACCATCTGCTATAATATTTTAATACCATTTAATGAAAAAATAAAATATCAGGGGTCCTGGTTTCATAGGAAAGAAAAGAGTAGGTATTTCCTTTTGTCATATTTCAAATAAGATGATAGAGTTTGTACATCTCATTTCTGTAAGGGTCTGTGGAAAGCTTACATTGATATTTGTCTGGAAAACAATGGCACTAGACAGAACTTGCCATAGATTCCAACCCACATCTACAAACTCTTGCTGGTACTGAGTAACTGGACCTAGCTGGTGTGAGGAATGCATCCCCTGCAACTTCAGAGACAATTCAGTTGATTAAAGAGATTTGTTCCCACTTCTTTCTGGGAGTCTTGGGTAAACAATGTCTGTATTCACCTCTTGTCTCCAAAGCTGGGAAGAAGGAAGAGCTGGATTGTGAAGGCAGCGTTGATTGGATTTTTCCTTTCAAATTGTGGGCCTTTTAGTGAACTGCTGTAAAGTATAAGATTCTTAAAAATGTTTAGTATCAGTGACATGAGGGATATCATGAGCTTGCTTGTTTATTTACATAAGTTTTTTTGAGACAGGGTTTTGCTATGTATTTCAGGCTGCGTTTGAGCTCACTGCCTCAAATTTGCGGCAGGTGGCTGGTCCAATTGCAGTGGGTTATCAGAACTTTTTTTTTTTTTTTTTGTCTTTTTCGGTACCAGGGATCGAACTCACGACTGCCTGCTTGCAAGGCAGGCGCTTATGCCGCTGAGCTAAATCCCCAGCCCTGGGTTATCAGAACTTATTAACATTAGTGTCACTAAAGTTGGTATACCACCTCCCTACTGCTAAATTTGACTGGCTTAAAAAAAAAAAATTTTACGGCAGGTGCACACCACCACGCCCAGCTCATTAGCTCTTTTAGAAGATGTAACCGCGTGACACTTGTGTTCCTGTAGTGCTTTGCTGAGATATAATGGGTACACAATAAACTTTTGTGGAAACAACAGATTTTTAATTTTTGCTTTTAGACCATCACAGTGATCTTTATTGCTTTTAGAAAGATTTGATGTAATAACTAAAGAGAATAATGGCTTTATATTTTTCCTAATATGACATAAACTTTGGGTCGGTTTAATTTAACCTTAATAAAATACCTTGTCACATGTCATTTTTCTTTTCTTTTCTTTTCTTTTTTTGTGGTACTGGGGATCAAACTCACAACCTCACACTTGCCAGGCAGAAACTTATGCCACTGAGCTAAATCCCCAGCCCACATGTTACTTTTCGACTTGAAAAGCAGAGGCGAGGGCAAGAGAATTGCTGGCCAGCCTGAAATATAGTTAGACCCTGTCTCAAAAAACTAAAAATAAAAAAAATTTTAAAAAGTAAAGAAAAGCAGTATTGGCACTAATGTATACATGTCAGAAAGAGAAACTTTTAAAACAATTTATTTTATTTTATTTTATTTTGGTACCAGGAATCAAACGACTACCTTACCAGGCAGATGGTATGCTACTGAGCTATATCCCAGGCCCAAGAGCAACTCCCACTCTCCACCCCAGGGAGTGAACTCTAGGCCTTGCATTTGCCAGACAGCCATTTATGTCACTGAGCTATATCCCTGGCCAAGAACAACTTTTAAGTAGGAAATTTACATATCTTTACATACCTGTATGTAGGAGTGTTAAAAATCCTGTGTATGATTATATAGAGACTTTTTGACTTGAAGCTCATTCAGATTGTCTGGACCTGGTAGTGGTTCCTTAACTTAACTATTAGGACCCTCCTTCCACAGATCCCTTGTTTAATTTTTAATCTATTTACAACAGGTCTCTCCAACAAGCTAAACTATATGCTTGTTGTTAGTGGTTTACTCCAGTTTTTGTTTGGGGTTTTTTGTTTTTGTTTTGGCAGTGTTGAGAATTAAACCCAAAAAGCCTCATGCTTGCTAAGCAAGCACTCTACTGTGAGCTACAGTCAGCTCTCATTTTTAAGTCTATTCCTGTGCACTTAAGTCCAGTGTAATACAAAAAGGAGGATTTGATATACTCAGGTTATCTCTGAATGTGTATTGATTCTTGACTCTTATCTTGCAGACATGCTGGCCGTCATTGCCTCCGTTCCCACCTTAGTCCTCAGCTCTGTATCAGAAAGTAAGTTTGTAAGTCTGTGCATATTATTATTATTTAACTTGTTTTTTTCCTCAGGGAGAAGCAGAAGGTTGTTAATTTAGATATGGGAGATTTGTAGATATTTTGCTGAAAATTTAATAATCATTATCACTAAGTTTTATGATTTCTTTTCTTAACTCATGGCCTCATACTTCCCAGGCAAGTGGTCTACCACTGAGCTACACCGTAGCCCCACTGTTTTGTCTGGGGGTAGTAGAAGGAAAGGTATTCATTTGGTCTTTTTAAAATTTTCCTCTTTCAGCTTTTTTTGTTTTTGTCTTTTACTTCAATGGTTTGCTCTTAGTTCTTGATTCTTACTTCAGTATCTAATTTTCTGGGGGTTGGGGATTTAGCTCAGCAGCATAATCACCTGCCTTGCAAAGAGGCAGTCGTGAGTTCGATCCCCGGTACCAATAAAAAAAAAAAAAAGTATCTAATTCTCTTCAATTTTTGTCCCCTCAGTGTTTTTTTTCTTATACCGTCTAATTTTAGGCAGTTTCAAGACTTGAGTTTTAATGTATTTCTTTCTGTTTAGTATTTACTCTGGATCTGTTGAGCTTAACAGTTGTCTTTTTGGGTTTTTCTGGTCCATCACCTTAACACTAGGCCACAACTGCTTGCCTTTGAGTTTTTTCTTTTCTTTCCTTTTTTTTTTTTTTTTTTTTTTTTTTTTTAACCAGGGATTGAACTCAAAGTTTTTTCTTTAACTTTTTTTTTTTTTTTTTTTTTTTTTTTTTGTGGTCTTTTTGAGACAAGGTCTCCCTATGCATTTCCAGCTGACCTTGAGCTTACTTTGTAGCCCACGCTGGTCTCGAACTTGCAATGATCCTCCTGCTTCAGCTTCCCGAGTACTGGGATTACAGGCATGCGCCACCAAGCCCGGCTTTTTCTTTTTCTTTTTCTTTTTCTTTTTCTTTTTCTTTTTCTTTTTCTTTTTCTTTTTCTTTCTTCTTTCTGGTACCAGTGATTGAACTTATGACCTCGTGCTTGCCAAGCAGGTGCTTACGCTGCTTAGCTAAATCCCCAGCCCCCAGCTTTTTCTTTTAACTTTTTATTTTGGAAATATTTTACACTTTCAGAAAAGTTATAAGAACAGTATGATCAATTTCTATATACCCTTTCCCCAGATTCATCAATTATTAACATTTTGTTGTATTTGCTTATCACACTGTTGGTTGTGCTATACGAAATTACTGTTTTGTAGACCAAATCTGGTTGAATATTTGACAATTTAGTGTGGCTTAGCCTAATATATACTTGTTATATTCACTAAATTCTTTGAGAGTACTTTGCAAGCATCATGATCTTTTACCTCTTAATCTCCTAAAAATAATCATATAACAGTGTAATTTAAAAACATAATTATCAAGTTTAGAAATTTAATATTCACAAATGCTTTAATGATATATAGTTGATTTTCTTTTCACAGGTTAATATATTTTATAGAAATAGAATCTCCTTTTCCTCCACCTAGAGTCTAATTAGGCTCACAAATATATTTAGCTGTCATATTTTCGTAAGGGTAGTACTTTTTTGTTTGTATGTTTGTTTTTGTGCTATTGAGGATTGAACATTCACACAGGACATTTACACTGAGCTGAGTGATATTCCCAGCCCTCTTTAAAAATGTATAAGTGATAGCTAAGATAATTACAATTTTTTTTTTTTTTTGTCTTTTTCTTTTTCATTGGTACCGGGGATCGAACTCACGACTGCCTGCTTGCAAGGCAGGTGCTTATGCCGCTGAGCTAAATCCCCAGCCCAGCTAAGATAATTATACTACTGATTTCTATTCATTGAAAAGAACAGTTTGTACTTATATTGTTTGATCAGCTTTGCATGCCTCTATCTTGTAATCTGAGCAACTATAAAGGTAAGTATACAATATATTAACCATTGTTAGTTTCCTATTATCTTATTTTGAAATTCTGTATCATGGTTTTTATTGTGATTTTTTTCCCCCTCTCTTTAAAATTTAAAAATAAATAAATAAATAAATTTTAAAGACAGAGTCTTGCTAAGTTGCCCAGGTTTGGCTTGAGCTTGTTTTCCTCCTGCCTTGGTCCTCCAGAATGCTGAAATTAAAGATGTGTGTTCCCATCCCTGGCAGTATTTTTAGTGTGGAACTGTGTTTTAGCCTTCCTTGTCTTTTAGGACACTGACATTTTGAATAATATAGACCTGTTGTTTTGTAGTGTCTTAAAAGTTGAGTTTGTGTGACTTTTCTAAGGATTGGAAACAGTGCATTACTTCATATCAGGGACAAGTTGATGCTGTTTGTGTCCTTAGTTATTTTTATCTTTGATCGTTTGCATAAGGAAATAGGTTTTTTCCTACCATAAAGTTGCAGTGTTTTCCTTTCGTACTTATTTATTGGTGCTGGCCATTGATCTTAGGGCTTTGTACATACTACATACACAATCAACCACTGAGATGCCCTACCCTTGGAATGGATCATGTTTCAGTGGAGTTTTTCTCAGTTGTATTTTTGGGTTTTTTCTTTTTTTTAATGTTCTGGAGATTGAACCCAGGGTCTTGTGCATACTAGGCAGCACTATACCACTAACCCACACCCCCAGCCTTGGAATAATTAATACAAGCACATAATAGATTGTTGAGCATAACTCTTTAATGGTTGCTTTCATTTTAGCCCACTGACAAGAGAAACCAAGAGCTGGGCATGGTGGCAAATGGCTATAATCTCGGCACTTAGGAGACTGAGGCAGGAAGTCACTGAGTTTGAGGTCAATCCGGGCTACATAGTGAGATCCTGTTACAGAATAAAACAAGGAATTTTTGAGGTACTGAAGTGAGTACAGATTTTTAAAAAATCAATACAGTTACAATTTAGGTATACATAATGATCACATTCATCATAGGGAATTTGTACCTGTACAAGATATGTCTTGATTCCTGTTTTTTTTCCCATTTCCTTCTCCTCCCTTCAATTTCTGTTCCCTTCTTTATTTACAAAGCTTTGTTTCCATTTTATCCTTCTTTTCTCATGTTTTTCTTTGTCCTTCCTCCCGCCATCCCCTAGCTCCTCTTTCCTTTTGAACAATTTCTTCCTATTTCACAGTTTCTATTATACATTTTGGTTCTTATTTGCACTTTCAGTTTGTCACACCAAGAGAGTACAATATTTACACATGTGTGTCCGATTTATTTCACTTAAGAGTATAGTCTCGAGATCCATTTAGCTATAAGTCTCAAATTTAGCAAGTCTTAATTTTTAAGAACCTTCTGTCCTTAGAAAGATAGAAGAGTACAGATAATAATAATGAGGTAGCATCCAAGACCTATGTTTGTTCAAATGGAGTTAAAGTTTTATACTTGGCCTATAGAAGTTGAATTTTTCACTGTTGGACCTATCTATTAGTAGGAATTAGAAGAGTTATCCTCTGATACTCTGATATAATTTCTTTGGGCAATTGAAGGTTTACCCCCTAAATTGTTTTATTCATTTATTTATTTGCAGTGCTGGGAACCAAACCCAAGGTTTTGTGCATGCTAAGCAAACACTTTACTACTGAGCCAACCCTCTAGTATCGGTTGAAGTGTTTTGTTGTTACTGACTTTTTTTTTTAAAGACAGATTCTCATTATGTAGTTTAGACTGGCCCTAATTTCATGAAGTATTGAAGGCTGACCTGAAAGTATCAGGAATCTTCCTACCTCAGCCTCCCAGATTCTAGGATTACAGGCAGGCACCACCATGCCCAGCTACAGTCAAGGTTATTTATTGACTCAAACTCAGCATAAAGATAAGGCAGTTGGAGGAGCTTTGTCCAGGAGGCAGGAGGTTTGTCCAGCTCACCTTGCCTTTAAAAAAAACCAAACTTTTGTTATGTAAAATATTAAACCAAGCTTACTTTTAATGTCTTTTAAAACCTGGTTTTATTTTAGTGCTGTGCCTTTGGGAACCACAGCCAAAGAAGAGATGGAGCGGTTCTGGAATAAGAACACAAGTTCAAACCGTCCTGTATCTCCCCACTTCACTATCTACAGGTAAGGACTTGCACCAGAGAAGCTAGGGATAGGAGGTCAAATTCTGGAGATTGGTCCTCAGCCTCCCTGGTATGTGCCTCAACTGGTGAGAAATATTTACTCAACAGGTGTACAGCTGTATAAAGAAGTTGAACCCTTCAGAGTGGAGGAAGAGAACAAAGTTTTCTTGGGCCTTTTTTATATGGAGATAACTAAATTCTGTCTTGTGGTCTTGTCTATTTTGCAAAACTGTAATTTAGGAAATTTTGATAAGTCAAATGTAATTCCATTACTTTAAAACATTTTTGAAATAGTATCAGATTTTCATAAAGTTTCAGAAATAATAGTGTTCCTATCTGCCTTTTTGTAGATTGTCAGCTTGTTAATCTTAACTGAATGATTTATGAGCAAATTATAGAAACTATGCTCTGTTACAAAGTGAGGACTCTGTTGTTGCCTGCTTTGAAGATAGTGCCCCATTATGCTGTATAGTTTTCAACAAAGTGTCCATATAACAAACTTTTATAAACCTAGTGACTTAAAATAACACAAATTTATAGTCTTACAGTCCTGTGATTTAGAAGTGTGATACAGATCTATGAATTGAGGTATTGTTAGGATTTGCATTTCTTTCTGTTGACCTTAAGAAAGATTCAGTTTTCTTGCCATTTGTAGCTTCTGTAAGCCTTCCACATTCTTTGGCTATGGCCTTCTTCTATTTTTTTATTTGTGGGGCTGGCCTTGAACTTGAGGTTCTCCTGCCTCAGCCTCCTGAATACTTAGGACTACAGAGACATACCACCATACTTGGCTCCTATCTTCTTTTTTTAATTGGTACCGGGGATCGAACTCACGATTGCCTGCTTGCAAGGCCGGGGCTTATGCCGCTGAGCTAAATCCCCGGCCTCTTGGTTCCTGTCTTCAAAGCAGGCAACAGCAGAGTCCTTACTTTGTAATAATAAGAGTTCTAACCTTCTGCCTCCCTTTTCTACTTTTAAGGACTCTTGTAAAAATTACATTGTAATCCACCCAGATAATCGAGACAATCAATCAATATGAGGGTCCTGAATTTAATCATATCAAATCCAGAATTTTGTATTGCATTTAGTTGTCACATCTCTTTAATATGGAATAGTTTTAGTTTTCCTTATCTTTTATGACCTTGGCATTTTTAGAATATTCCTCAGAGTTTGTCTGATGTTTTCTTGTGATTTATGCATTTTGGGCAGCAGTACCCCTGAAGTGATGCTGTACTCTGCCCAGCGCATTGTATCAGGAACTACATTTTCATTAATAACTGGTGATGGACTTTGTCACTGGTAAAGATTTGCCTACTGGAGCCAGGGATGTAGCTCAGTGTCACTACCTGGCAAGCACAAGGTCCTTAGTTCCCAAGATTTGTCTACTGGATTTCTCCACTGTAAATGTATTTATCAGTTCATCCATAGTTTGTGGAAAGCTATTTTGGAGCTCTAAATACTTTGATTTTCATCATTTACCCACTGGCATTTGTTGATACTACTTGCCTAAATCAGTAAATACTGTGATGGTTGTCAAATTGTGATTTTTCTAATTGCATGTATCTCCTAGGTTTCTTTCTTTACCTTTCTTTGGGGGAGAGGGGCAGGATCTCACTATGCAGTTCAGGCTAGCTTTAAATTCACTATGTAACCCAGGCTGGCCTTGAATTCATAGTGATTCTCTTGTCTCAGCCTCCCAAGTGCTGGAATTACAGGCGTGTGCTGCTCTGCCCAACATGATGTATTTATTTCTATAGGGCAAATCTTGATTTATTCTTCAGTTTGGACTGAAAGATTCATATTTTTCCTGAAGAGTTATGCTCTGTTATTCTCATTATTTATTCTGATGTTCAGAGTGTCCCAGACTTGGCCAGTATTTATTCACAACAGCTCTGTGAAATCAGAATCTGGACCCTCTCATTGGATATAGCTAAAATATACAAAAGGTGATGGAAAAACATGTTGAGTATTTAGATTTTAAAAATTATTACAGTAAATAACATTGCCAGAAATGATGGGGTAAGTGTGTTTGAAGGGGGGGAAGTATTTTGAGGGGATTAATGACAATGTGTTCTTAATTAGAACACATTTTTTCATTTTAAACAGTCACCATATTTTTTGAGCATTCCTCATTAGCAGTTTCTGCCACATGAAAACAACAGTATGTCCTCATGTAGCTCTGGATCTGGCTCTGTGCAACTTCCAAAGTCAAAAAAAGTAAGTGTTTTTAATTGATCCAGAACATTAAGCCACAACAGCACAATTAAAGATACTCACAAAGAAGACTTCCAGAACTGCTTTGGAAAGTGGCGATGACAATGGGATAAATATGTTTTGAGTGAGGAGGAGTATTTTGAGGGGGATTAATGACAGTATATCTTTTACTGAAATAAAATTTTAAAAATTTAAAATGTAATATAGTTTTCAATCATTCCTCATATGTTGGCAGGCACCCCGAAGACATGTATATACATATAAATATGTCTCTTCGCAGAAGTGACATTGGTAACTTTTTATCAGTGATCTCTGAGAAAAGTTGCTGAAAATCTGCTGCTTTTTTTTTTTTTCCTCAAGTTAACCCAGCAAAGCATCTTGAGCTTGTCTACCCTTTTTTCTTTAGTTTCTGCCAGGAAGGCTGGCCATATTTTGACCACCTCCACAAATACCACAACTTTGGGTTTTTTCCTAACTCAGATTCCAGGAATAATTCTGATTGCAGAAACTAAACATTCTACCAGAATAGACTAACAAGTGGTCCCTTGCTGCTTTATGGTGAAGCCTTTGTAAAAGAGATACATGATTTGGGGGAGGATTATAATGATGAGAAATGTCCTTAATTATTCTAAATCTATAGTTAAAGCCTACATAGTTAGCTGTTCTGGTTGGACAGAAGTGAAATCCCCAGACACAATTGACACTTTTGTAGAAAAAAAGAAATAGAGAACACAGAAGTTTTTTCTGGGGTGATATGTTAGGGAAAGGTGTCTGGGATATCTGAAATCACCCTTTATTCCTGACTATTCAGAGTTCTTTGGAAAGACATGGAAATAAATAGTCGGTGATGTTGAGCATCTTTTCATGTATTTATTGCCATTTGTATATCTTTGGAGAAGTGCTTTTACTTTTTTGATAGTACTATTTGGCGCACAATTGTTAGATTACTTGCTAAAATTTGTATATTCTCTGTCTCTGGTATTCCTTTTGTTAGCATTCCATTAACAAAGTAAGAAAAAAGGAAATAAAGTTAATGCAGTTTATGGGGGCTGGGGATTTAGCTCAGCGTCATAAGCACCTTCCTTGCAAGTGTGTGGTCGTGAGTTCGATCCCTGGTACCGATAAAAACGTAAAAGACAAAAAAAAAAAAAAAAAAAAGGTTAATGCAATTTATGCCAGTAGCTGGCTCTCAGTGTGCTAGGTACTCTTTCAGGAAGTCAGAAATGAAAGATAAGTAAGCTGTAACTTTTGTTCAGAAGGAGCTCAGTGTTTTCCACAAAAGTGAATTTCCTACTGCTCACCTCTTCTGTAAGATAATTAAAAGTCTTGACTAGAGTCTTAACCAGATGTTCACACAGGAAATAGTAGAGATGACTTGTCTCCGTTCCATAATATCTGGGGCCTCTGCTGGAAAACAGAGAAGCTGGGGATTAAATTCATCCAAAGATCAATTGCTCACATCTTGGCCTTGTTCTGGCTGTCTGGGGGGCCCTTATTTTCTTTACATGGGCTTTTCCATGTAAACGCTGTGTACTCAGTACCCAAACCTTCTATGTAAACTGCTTTGGGCTTCCTTACAGCATGAGGGAGGAAGGGAAATCCAAAAGCCTTGCATCCTGATTTCTGCTGCATTGTTTCCTGAGGCATGAAGTCCTGCCTGAGCCCAAGGGAAGGGGCTAAATACTTGACTGGTAAGAAATGACAAGCTTCTTGAAGATTATGTGGTACTAGATAAATAAAATGCTTCACCTACTCAGTACTAGACTAAGCAAGCTATGGTTTAACTACTTTTTAAAATGAGGGTAGCATTTACATTCAGCTGTGTTTTTTCTGTTATGGGGTTCTAATTCATCTGGTGCATTCAGAATGCTGAGCGATGTCTTACAGTGTCCTTAAGTCTTTAGGATTTCAGTGTTGTCCCATCAATGTTTAGTCTTTTTCAGTCTGGTAATCATTTCTGACAAAATACTAGAGCAGTCTATTTCACACTCTGTTATCAGTTAACGTAAAATTGTCTATGCCAATTAGGCTTTCTTTCCCTGAATACAATTTTAAAAGCCCCTTTTTGTTGTCCTTGACATTTTTGCAAATCTCAGCTCATTCTGGGTTTTATTCTTCTGAATCTTATCAAATTATGCCATTGTTCTGTTTGTCCTTGGTTATGTTATTCTACCTTTTGCCTTTGTCCAGTGAAAATGAATTCATCAGAGTAATGCTTAGCCAATTCTTCTTTGTGTTTTTGAGCATTACTACTTTTTTTTTTTTAAGGCAAAGTCTTACTGCATAGAAGTCCAAGTTCGCTTTGAATTTATTTGGTAGTCTGGGCTGGTCTCAAACTGGCAGTCCTCCTGTTTCAGCCTCCCGAGTACCGGGATTATGGGTGTGACTCTTTTTATTGCTAGGTAGAACTTTTTGAGATCTTTTCAACCTTAAATTACTTTGCTTCAGAATATTGAGTATGTGGCCTGACTATGTTCTGTATTCCCTCTGTATTCCCTCTGTGCTGACATTCCAAATGTCAGCTTTCTCCAAACATTCTTGTTTCTATTTTACTGACCAATCCTCTTCTTGAGCATGAGAACTAGGTCTAGAATAAGATGACAGTTGTCCTTCTGTGGAAGTGCTTTGGCAAACTGATGATTCATGATTTAAAGAGGAATTTGATGACTTTTTTTTTGTCTTTTTGAGACAGGGTCTTGCTGTACAGTTCAGGCTGGTCTTGGGCTCACTTTGTAGCCTAGGCTGGTCCTGAACTCACAATGATCCTCCTGCCTCAGCCTCCTGAGTGCTGGGATTACAGGTGTGAGCCCCCATGCCCGGCTGATGACAAATTTCTATCATGGATTAAGTAATATTTATAAAATCCAGCAAAATTGGATATAAAATTGAGGGTTGCGTAATTTATTGGGGATAAAGTGGTATGTTAAATATGGTTATTTGAGAGGATATAAGGAAGTCTTAAGAATGATCATATATTTCTGTTAAACTGAATAAGTAAAACTCATCAGATTTTTTTCTACTTCGCTGTTGGGACTGGAAAACAGCAGAACCCGGGTTGTTGTATTCTGGTGATTACTTTGTAATTGTACCTACTTGCACTGGTATAAACATGGTGGCTTATGTCATTTCTCCTTGTAAAAAGAGTAGTTTCTCTCAGCTCTAATAGTCATGCAGTTTATTAAAAGGGGAAAGACTTTTCTTAATAAATCAGTTTTCTTTGTCTTTTGTAGTGCCTCATGCAAGATAATGCAAATGCTCTGCCAGTGAGCTACACCAGCATAGTTTCCTTTCTCTTTCCTCCCCTTTCTTTCTGTTGTGTTGTTTTACTTTGCTTTGCTTATTTGAGACGAGGTCTTGCTATGTAGTACAGGCTGGCCTTGAACTTGCTTATGTAGCCTGGGCTGGCCCAGAACTCATGGCCATCCTCCTGGTTTATCCTCCTCTTTCCCTTCATTTTTGGCACCAGTTTTTTTTCCTTTTTATCGGTACCGGGGATTGAACTCAGGACTGCCTGCTTGCAAGACAGGCGCTTATGCCGCTGAGCTAAATCCCCAGCCCCAGTTTATCCTCCTCAATGCTGGGATTACAGGTATGAGCCATCATGTCCAGCTCAGTTTTCTTATTTCAAATTAGAAAGTGGAAATAGAAAATATTAATGGGCTGGGCATGGTGGTATACAGCTATAATCCCAGCACTTCAGAGGTTGAGATAGAGCATTGCCATGAGTTCGAGGCCAACTTGAATTACATAGTGAGTTTAAGCCTAAACTACATAATGAGACCCTGTCACAAAAAAAAAAAAAGAAAAGAAATATTAAATATATTAGTTTTTTGTTTTTGTTTTTTGCCAAGATGATTCTTTACTATGAGGTTATCTTTTTTCTCTGTTGTGTATGTGCTTGTGATGCTGGGAATGGTACCCAAGGGCACTCTACTACTGAGCTACATATCCCACCCTTTCTTTTTTTATTTTGAAATAAGGTCTCACTAAGTTACCCAGGTTGGCTTAACCTTTTGATGCTTCTGCCTCAAGCCTCTCAACTGGCTAGGATTATAGGTATGTGCCACCACACCTGGTATCTTTTCCTTTTTAAAAATTATCTACATGTTTCTTTGTAGATGGTCTCTTCCTATGGTGATGTCCATTTGCCATCGCGGCACTGGTGTAGCCTTGAGTGGAGGTATGTATGAATATTTTAATATATGCACACATATACTTCTGGGAAGAACTGCTGTCTCTGTGGCTTTTGTCACTGCCTCCTTGGCAGTTCAGCCACCTGATACAGAGAGAATGATGAGACCCCTTAAACTTCATTGCTTTAACAATTAATTATGAGTTTCCATATCCTCAGATTCTTTTCTTAGCGAATTTTTAAACTCATTTTCTAGTTTAACTTATATAGTTTATATCGTTCTTTTTTTTTTTTTTTATCAGTACCGGGAATTGAACTCACGACTGCTTGCTTGCAAGGCAGGTGCTTATGCCGCTGAGCTAAATCCCCAGCCCAGTTTATATAGTTTAATCTAGTTTTAAACTCATTTTCTGATGTTAAATTGATTAAAATAATAGAGCAGAGATTGAAATGTAATGGAGATGAGCCAGCTGAGTAAAGAAACATAGTCCAAGAGCAGTCATCAGCATTGAAGATGATTTCACCATGTTGAAGGAAGTATGGATCCCAATTGAGATACAGAAATAATTAATGAAAGGCTGCAGCTTAAAGATGAGGAAATGATTGGGCCCATTATAGATAAACTAGAAAAAGTGGCCATGAGAGGCAAGATCAGTCATCAGCCTTCTGACATGCTTTTACTTTATTTTTTTGGTTTACCAAATGTTTTATTGAGTATAGACATCTGGAGTACTGTACAGTATACATTATCTGTAGATTCTAAAAGGAGCAAGCCGCATTGTCCTCACTGTCTATAATGTGTCAGGCTTGGCTCACACAGTGGAGATTAATGAAGTGTCATGAGAGTAATACGGCTCTTGGAAAGCTTCTACAATTTGTGGGGTTTTTGTTTGTTTGTTTTGTCTTTTTTTGGTGACAAGGTCTCCCTATGTATTTCTGGCTGGCTTAGAGCTCACTTTGTAGCCCAGGCTGGTCTCAAATTTGCAGTGATCCTCCTACCTCAGCCTCTCGAGTGCTGGGATTACAGACATGCAGCTAAAGCTTCAGCAATTTGAAATAGGGTCTTAATCACATGAAAAGCAAGGTTGTTCACATTTAGTAACTTACATTTCAGTGGAAGTACACAGTATTTTATAATTTAAAAACAAAAATAATTTCTTTGTAGATTTCCATTACCCAACTTAAATTTGTCCCTTCAGTTTTCAGAAATTTTAATTTAAAAAACCATATGCCTTTTGGAAATTGTATGTTTATCCGAGCAATTATTAAAAAAATTTTACTTCTTTTTTGGTTGCTGAAGTGTATTAAATTTGAAGAAGATATTCAGCAATATAATTTCTGCCTTGTTGTCTGTGTTCCAGCTGCTTTGATTGCATTTTCAGAAACTTCCTCTTTAAAATCTTTGTATGTTGTTACTTCAGCCATAATGAATCCCTTTTCAAAATCTGTGTGAATCTTTCCTGCAGCATGAGGAGCCTTCGTCCTTTTCCTCATAGTTGGTGCACATGCTTCATCTGGGCCTGTAGTGAAAAAGAATTCTAGTTGGAGTACTACAAACCTAGCCTTAATGATTTTTGGCAAAGTATTTTTGTGTCATGTTTGTTCCAGATACTTCTGTCTCTCCTCAGCACTCAATTCTTGCAACTTGAATTCCAAAGCCCCACAAAAGGAATGACCAAGGCACCTGGGTCATACTTGTCCACCCATTCTTTAATTTTTATCAGCCACTTGTTTATCTCGCTAATGTCTTTTTCAGAAAGATTAACCAAGTAGACCATTGACTTCGAAGTAAAAAATAAGTGTTTATTCAACACTTCAATCTCTGTCATTCCAATCATGATAGAAGTGAACAGATTTCTTTTGATCTATAATTCAGTATTTGACTTTGTACCTTATATCATATTCAGGTTTTAGTTTCTTATCTCGTTCTCTCATGGCCACTGTTTGTAGTTTATCTATAGTGGGCGGAATCATTTCCTCATCTTTAAGCTACAGCTTTTCATTAATTATTTCTATATCTCAATTGGGATCTATAATTCCTTCAACATGGTGATATCACCATCTTCAAAATCACGTGTTAGATGAAAGATACCATCACAAGCACTAATATGAGATAAAAAGGCATTTCCCAAGCCCTGCCATTGTGAATTCTTTTTCACAGGCCAGCAATATCCATGACATTTAGCAAGGCAGGATTTTGTTTGCTGGTTTGTGATACTGGCAAAGGAAGTCAACTCTTTCATCTGGCACAGGGACTTTGCTCTCATTAAGATCAGTAGTGCAGATGGAAAGTTTTCTGCTAAAGCCTGACTCTTCAGTAATACATTAAGGTGGATTTCCCAGCATTTGGCAATCCAACAGTACCTATTTTCAGTGAAGTTCTAAATCTTCCAAAGATTGGGGATAGTTTAATTCCATCATCCCCCTTTTTGGGGGGCATTGTGTTCCAGGCAGCATGAAACAGTCCTGCTGGCAGCAGAAGGCAGTGTGCCCACAGACCCGGCCCCTGTGCCAAGCTGCACGCACAGTGGCAGCAGGGGTGGTGGGAAATTCTTTTAGTACCTCAGGTTTAGCATCTATTCTTTGTCACCTGGAATTACCAGGTTCCAGAAGACTAACACACTAACACATCTCAAAATCTTGGCACACAGACTGGAGTATCTATTTATTCATTCATATAATATGAAATACGGTCACAGAGTGAATTGTATACTGTGCTTAGTACATCCTTTTAAGGAAGGGAGGTGTATTGGATGGAGTGCAGGCTTCTGGGATCTGATGAATCTTTTCACAGTGGGAATATACAAGAGAATCAGGAGACTGTTTATATTTCTTTGGTTAGTGCTGGAGACATAGATACATATTTTGCTTTTTTAGTTTTCTGTTTTCTGGACTGTAAGTGTGCGTTGTACCCTCACCTTCAGCAAAAACAAAAACAAAAAAATAGATTAGATTCTCACAAATACATACTCTCAAAGAATTCTAGTTTTTCCTTTCATAATACATAATCAGAGTTGTAATTTGCTTGCTCATTATTATTCTTTCTTACTGGATTGTATGTCCCATGAGGGCTCAGACCAAATCTGTCTGTATTTGTATCAATGTAACAGGATGCCTACAGTGGCAGTGGATATTCAGTAAATACTTTCAGAATGAATACTAGTCTCCTCTACTGTTACTACATGTTTTTACATGTTTGTTTCCTAAGTTTCTTTTGCCATGCTGCAGATCAGACCTAGGACCCTGTACCTTAGCCTAATGTACTAAGCTATACACCTAGCCATGTTTTCTAAGTTTCTTTTTTTTTTTTTTTATTTCTGTTTTTAAAGTTAGTTTTAAAGGAAATAGAACAAAACAGAATAATGAGAACAATATTGGATTTCAAAAGCCAGACAGTAGAAAATCCCTAGTAGTTACTATATTGCATATTATTATTCTCTAAATAGATGCCCAAACTACTGGCTTTAGGCCTGCAAAGTCAGTCAAACAATACAGGCATTGTGTTGTTTCTTTACTCCAGTTGCTATCATCTCAGCTTGTGTTCTCCATATCAGCCAGTCGCTTGAGGTGGAGTGGCAAGTAGCTCATCTCTCTTGGCCTGTGCTCTGGCTAGTGCACGGGACAGTGCAACTTGGCTTCTTAGTTCTAACTTGGCCTCACGAGTGTCTCATGTTTTCTAAATTTCTGCTCTGTGTGTAATTATGTTTTCACGTTCTGGTTCTCGAGGTAGCTTAGGTTATTCCCTTCCATGCTAACCTTTAATAGCTATGTAACTAATTTCTGGAGTGATAAACACATCCACATGATGGGAAGGAGATGCATCCAACTCTCTGGGGACAGAAGCTCCTGGACTTGGGACCCTTCTAACCTTTTCATACCTTTTTGTCTGGTGGTTCATTTATATCTTTCATAGTATTATTTATAATAAACCAGTAAACATTAAAAGACTACTGAACTGTATTGTATTTCAACACTTGTATTTCTGTATGATATGATTGCTCATTTAGCTGAGATGTGCTTGATTCAGAGGGAGCAAGAGCGGGAGGGAGGTTATCAGGCATTAGAGCACTGCATAGGTAAATCTTCAGTTTGTTCTGTCTCCTTAAGTCACCCAGAGAATGGTGCTGTCTTATATGCAAACCAGTTCTTATATGCAAACCATTTTTAAAAGAAATGCTTGGATGAACTGTTATAGCACATACTCAACAAGCCCTCTGTCCTGAGCTGCCAGTCCTTTGCTGGCAAAGGCCCTTTGCTGGCAAAGGAAAATAACCTTATGATTGGAACACCATAAAAATCGGTGCCATGTATACAGACTCTTCTCTCCTATGGTTGGTTCCCTGTTATGCCTTTAAACTCATCCTAGGACATATCAAGGAAATAATATTGCCTGAATTGTATGAAGTTATATACCTGAGAGACAGAAGCCCTACTGCTTTATGTTATGAAAGCTCCAACCCCCTGTCTCTTGATACTTTAGGCTGAGAGCAAAGCCCAAGTTTTATTCATCCTATCAGGCATCATTACCAGTTTGCAGGGAGATGGCCCATGTGTATAATATAGAGCAAAGGGCAACCTTCCTGTCCTAGCATGTTATCTGATTCTGCTTCAGAAATTTGATGCCATTAAAACTGTCAGGGCAGGAAAGGGATTTTTCTTAATTTGCTTTGGTAAAGTGGTAGTACTGGAAAAATACCCTTCTTTCTGTTTTTTGTAATATCCTTCAGGGCCCCTCCTAGGCCTCTATAAACTATTTTTATTGAAGTGCCTACAGCAGGGCTAGTGGCTCTAAGGTAGGGATCTTATATTTAGGGAGCTGGCATTGGTCGGAATTATATTAAGCTAAGTCTCGGCTATTTATAGTACAGTATACATATGTATGAGAATAATATATGTACACACATCTATATGTGTGTATACAGTATATACATACACAGAGATAGTATCGTTGATTACTAAGGATGGGAAGTCCTGTCTGAGATCTGATGCTGTCATTCCTATGCTGTCATTGCTTTGGTTGGTAAAGGGATGATAGAATTCAAGTAGAATGATGATTGTTATAAAATTAAAAAAAAAAAACAACAAAAAAAACAGGGCCGGCGTTTATCTCGGTGACATAAGCACCTGCCTGGCAAGCGCAAGATTGTGAGTTCGATCCCCAGCACCAATAAATAAAAAAGACGATTGATTGGCCTGGGAACTCATGTGTGGTTCCTGGTTTTTAACCTGCTTGCATTGAACTGATAGAACAAGTTTCAACACTCAGTTTCTAAATACTGTTGGGTGTGGTGGCACATACCTATAGTCCCAGCGCTGGGGAAGCTGAAGCAAATAATATATATTAAATATGTACATTTTTTTGTGTATCGCTTTGACCTCCAAACTAACTAGATAAACCAAGATGACCTAATAAAGTGTGTTAGAGACCTAAGACCAGAATGTAATTGAAATTAAATGAGGCAGAAATGTAGTTGATAGTATTATAGTCTATTTTAGGGGATACAAATTGGCAGCCTGTGGTCCATATTTGGTTAACAGATGCATTTTGTTTGGTTGTACTGTGTTTAAAAAAAATTGAATTCTTTGCCCATTTTTAAATCCAATTGTTTTCTTGCTGTTGAGTTCCTTATATAGTCTAGATATTAACCCCTCATCTAATAACATAGTTTGCAAGTATCTTCTTCCATTTTGTAGGTTTTTTGCTGTGTTAATGTTCACTTTGTTGTTGCAAAAGCCTTTTAGTTTGATGTAATCCCATTTGTCTCTTCTTGCTTTTGTTCCCGGTACTTTTGAGGTGTCATCCAAAAAATTCTTGTGCAAACCAGTGTCATGAGGTGTTTCTCAAATATGTTTTATTCCAGGAATTTTGAAGTTTTGGGTTAGGATGATTGTAATTAACAGTAAGGTATTATGTATTTCAAAATTACTAAAGAATTTTGAATGTTTTTCACAGGAAAAAATGATAATGCTAATTGCCCTGATTTGATCATTACTCTAGGTATGCATGTATTGAAACATCACACTGTACACCCCATAAGCATGTACCATTACTATGAGTTAAGGCATAACTTTTTTGTTGTTGTTGTAGTTCTAGGGATTGAACTGATGACCTAGCACTTGCCAGGCAGAGGCTTCTGCTGTTGAGCTAAATCCCTGGCCTAACGCATAACTTTTTTTTAAAGAAAAAAAATGTAGAATTGAATGCCTTTAGGTGGGTCATGATATTTACCCATCCCTCACAGTTCATTCTGAACCACATTAGTCTGTGTTCCCTTATACAATTTTGCACATTTGTATAGCTCTTGTAGACATTTGGTTTTTTTTTTTTGTTTGTTTTCTGAAATTCTGAGACAGGTTCTTGCTTTGTAATGCAGGCTGGCCTTGAACTCACCATGTAGCCTAGGCTGGCTTCAAATTTGAGTTGATCCTTTATCCTCAGGCTCCTGAGTGCAGGGATTACCGGTGTGTGCCACCACACCCAGCTCCACTTAGCTCTTACAGGCATTTGTGTTGGGCCTGCCTATTGGGAGGGGCAAAAAGGGAGTGACAGAGAGAACCAGGTAGTCAGGAGCATAGAAAACAGAGAGAGAAAAAAATGAAGACCTATAAGACAAGTGTTAAGAGTGTTTATTCTTAACTCTAGAAGAGAGGAACTCTGAACCTGGAGGACACAGATTTTCCAGTCAGTAGAAAAATATATTCTTTTTTTTGTCTTTTTCCTTTTTATCGGTACCAGGGATCGAACTCATCACTGCCTGCTTGCAAGGCATACGCTTATGCCGCTGAGCCAAATCCCCAGCCCCAGAAAAGTATATTCTTGTGACTTGTAGGTGATTTTGATTTTGTGGCCTTACCTTAGTGCAGATGACATTTTCCTCAAAATTATTTCTCCAGGGCCAGGGATATAGCTCAGTGGCACAAGTACCTGCCTGGCAAGCACAAGTTTCTGAGTTCATCCTGAGTTTGATTCTTGGTTCCAAAAACAAACAATTATTTCTCCATTTGTGCTTTTTTTTTTTTTTTTTTTTGGTCTTTTTTTGAGACAGGGTCTCACTTTGCAGTTCAGGCTGGCCTTGCGCTCACTTTGTAGCCCAGGCCAGTCTTGAACTCACAATGATCCTCCCACCTCAGCCTCCCGAGTGCTGGGGTATTACAGGCGTGAGCCACCATGCCAGGCTTCTCCATTTGTTCTGATTTGCTAATTTTCTTTTCTTTCTTTTCTTTTTTTTTTTTTTGATGTGCTAATTTTTAAACTGGCTTTCTAGCCCATGAATTTTGGGTATCTGTAAAAATTCCCCACAGTATTTTAGCTCATGGCTGTTTCATAGGTTTTAGTCTCAATTTAGGCAAGACTAAAGAGCAGCTAGGTCACTGACTAGAAAAGTTACCAAGAGTTCTTGTCGTCTTTGAGATCCCTTGAAAGATCTTGAGAGGGCCAGAGTTATAGCTCAGCAGCACAGGCATCTGCCTGGTACATGCAAGGTTCTGAGTTTGATTCCCAGTAGGAAGGAAGGGAGGGAGGGAGAGAGGGAGGAAGGAAGGAAAGAAGGAAGAAAGAAAGAAAAAGACATTGAGTTGCTTTTAGTGTGCTATATCATCATTTCCTTTTCTTCTTACAATAATACCTACTTACAGTGGTGAGAATTTAAAGTTCTAATACAGGCATGGTGGTGATTATTATTTTTGTTAATAATTAGAATAATTAATCATGTACTCATGAGAAAATGTCAATGGTTTGTAGTTAAAAATCCCATCCTAAATCCTTCGCATTTCATGACTGCTTTTAGTTCATGCATTACCAAGATAGAATGACTTGGAAAAACTGATTATTACCAGAACAGAATGCTACTCAGACATGCCTTACTTCACCTCATCACATGAATACTTCGTGACCCTGAGAGAGAGATTGTAGGGAAGCAGGTGAGCAGAACACATCATGGTGAGATTAGTATGACAACACTTCAGATAAGAGAGCAATCAGCTGCTATCAACCTGATTTTTAATCACCACTTAGCTTCATCACCTAGGCTCTTCTGGATGTTTTCATTTTCATTTGCAGTGACATCTCAGGGGCTTGCTAAGAAGAAGTGTCTGAAAGAGCTTTTTGATGGCTTTGGAAGTGGCACTAGGACTTACTGACAGGGTGCACATTTCCATATATAGCATTTAACTACTGTGGAGTCAGCAAGAGCTGGTCTTGGCAGCCATGCAGAAGCACCATTTAATTTGTCTAAATGATTATATGGGACAGTGTCAGTGACTTTGTTTTCCCATTTTAAACCATTTTGCTATTAAAGGAGTCTACTCTGGCACTTGGGTTCTAAGAGTGGAGGCTGTTTCCTGTTTCTTAGTATACTGGGCATCAGCAGAGGGTTTAGTAAACCTTGTTGAATTTCTTCTTACATATTTTTCTGACATGATGAAGAAAAGTTTGGATAAAGTAACTTTTGATTGAAGTCATTTCTGTTTGAAAGGTGAGCCTTATTTTTGAAAAAATAGAAAGGTAGCCAGCCAACATGATCTGTCTTCTAATTAAATCCATGTTGGAATTGTGTAATGATCCCAAATCTCCTAGAACTCCCAGACACATTGTCTAAAAACCTTGTTTTCTGACTACAGAAACATTGTAGACAATTAAAACATTCTGGAAAAGTTCTCCATAATGGCAGCATCAGAACTAACCACCATGCTGATGTATGCCAGGAACTTTGGTTTCATTTGAGCTATGTGTGTATGTGTGTATTTTTTGTTTGTTTGTTTAAAGATTGAACCCATAAGAAAAACCACCTATTTCAAATACAGTTATTACTCAGCCATTATTTATTAAACATTTACATAATTACTTAGTCCTTATAACAGTCTTAAAAACTAGGATTTCCCATTTAACAGTTGATGATACTAAGGCTCAAAAACAAGTTTATCTAAATATGCTTAGTATAGTACTTAAATGATAAGGCTGGGACTTAAACCCTGAACTCAGAAATCTACCTACTAATGCTATACTTTTTTCCTAAGCACTTTAAATTCCTGATTCTTAATTGTCCTTTTAGAACTGGTGATAAAATCTACATAGGTAGTGGTGAAGGCAGAATTCTCTTTCAGAGTTCCCTTAGCCCTGCCAACCATATCTTTCATTTTGGGGCTTATGTTCTTAGCAGTATAAATATAATTCTGTGCTTGGTGTGGTGGCACACACCTATAATCTCAGCATTCTTGGAGGCTGAGGCAGGAGGATCTATATGAATTCAAGACCAGCCTGAACTTCTTAGACCCTGTTTCATAAGTAAATACATAAGTAATTCAACCAAATGTGATTCTGTTGTTTCCTTTACTTTTGGTAGGTTAAGTCGGTGTGCTTTTTTTTCAGGATTTCCTCAAGAAAGTGCTAGGGAAAGTATCAAAAGATTTTGAATACAAATTAGTGGGAACTGGTTGCAGGAGGAAGCAAAATATGTCATATACATAAGGTTAGATGGGTGTATCAAAAACTAAGCTAGAGAAAAATGTAATTCTTAGTAATTCTAAGAATTCTTAATAATTCTTAATTATTCCAGTATTTGTTTTTGGATAAATCTAAAAGTTTCCCGTGCTGTGCTCAAACTTTTGATCCTTCAGTTTCCCAGAGTACTGGAATTACGAGCGTGTGCCATCCACCTGACTTCTTTTCTACTTTTTTTTTTTTTTTTTGTCTTTTTCGTTTTTATCGGTACCAGGGATTGAACTCACGACTGCCTTCTTGCAAGGCAGGCGCTTATGCCACTGAGCTAAATCCCCAGCCCCTTCTTTTCTACTTTTGATAGAGTTGTATGTATAAGTAGTATTTTACTAGCCAGCTATGCATGGTAGTACATCCCAGCACTCTGGGGGACTCAGGTGGGAAGATCATAAGTTCAAAGGCAGCCTGGACAACTTAGTGAGACCCCATCTCAGAATAAAAGAAAAAAATTTTAAAAGGCTGGGTCGTAACTCAGTGCATGTTCAATTTTCTGTACTGAAAAAAACAAAATACAGAACAAAAAACTGAAAAGAAACAAATACTACAAATAAACTACATAGCTGAACATGTTTTAGACTGAGTGCCACCAGTTGTGACTTATAGTTTAAGTCAGGGAAGACGTAAGAAAGACTTCTGCCTTTATCAACAGTGATAATTTTTTTAAAAAAGGTATTCTTTAGGGTAGCAGAGCAGTCTTTCATTTAACATGTGCTTCCTTTTTCTTATGTCCTTTTTTCTCGGTACATTTAATCAGTTTATATCTTTCTTCATACTGTGAACTCTCAAAGGGTGGAAAAGTTAGCTTGCTACCAGAATCAATCCTTTGCTCTGTAGGCAAAGAAATTTGACTTTGTTCAATATTTATTCAGCTCTGTGGACTGATTCACTAAGAAACTTGATACTATAAACAGAATGCCCATTTAGAATTTACCATGAGAGGGAATATAACTCAGTAATTGCTTTGCATGTGTGAGACCTGTTTTGATCCCTAGTACTTCAAACAGAAGACTTACAGTGAGAAAATTTGTACTATTTCCAGAGATGTAAGTTGTCTTCCCTACAAGCAAGTGGATGTGGGGAACCATATTTTAATCCTCAGGTGTCTGGTAAGCATGTAATCAAAACAAAGATTGGTTGATCTTAATAGCTAGGGCCACTGATCCTGTGTATCTGTTTTCTACTCAACATTTCTGCTGTGTGTACTTACTGGCTCTGGTATAAGACATGTTTTCCTCTGAACAATGAGATATATTGCCTAGGTTTTTTTTGTTTTTTTGTATTTTCCTTTTTATCGGTACTGGGGATCGAACTCACAACTGCCTGCTTTACAAGGCAGGCGCTTATGCCACTGAGCTAAATCCCTGGCCCCCTATTGCCTAGTTTTTTTCATGGATCTTCTTTTATAGGTGCTATACAGATCAGTCAACATGTATCATTTTAAGAACAAAATAAAGAATAATGTCATGTATTAATGATAAGCTAGCTGGGCATGGTGATGCATGCTTGTAATCCCAGCACTGAGGAAGCTGAGGCAGGAGGCATCACCACAAGTTTGAGGCCATTGTGGGCTACATAGTTGAGTTTAAGGCCAGTCTGAACTATATAGCAGGACCCTGTCTCAAAACAAAAACCGTAAAACCTCTACCAAAGCCCTATAAGCTTTCTTAGTTAAAAATCACAATTCTGGGGTTGGGGATTTAGCTCAGTGGCCTAAGTACCTGCCTGGCAAGCATGAGGTCATGAGTTCAATCCCAGTACTCAAAAAATCAAATCAAGTCAAATCACAATTCCTTTTTTTTAAATCTTTTTGAGACTGTTTTATGCTGTTTAGGCTGGCCTTGAGCTCACTTTGTAGCCCAGGCTGGTCTTGAATGTACAACAGTCCTCTTGCCTCAGTCTTCGAAGTGCTGGGATTACAGGCGTGTGCCATCAAACTTAAGCAGGTGCTGTGCCACAGAGCTATATCCCCAGCCCTGAAATGTCTAAAATTCTTAACCATGAGCTGGGGATTTAGCTCAGCAGCATAAGCACCTGCCTTGCAAGTGTGTGGTCATGAGTTTGATCCCCGGTACGGGTAAAAAAGAAAAAAAAAATTTTTTTTAAAAAGATTCTTGACCATTTTTTAATGGTCATGGTGGTGCTTTTATTGTGTTGTGTTTTTGTTTATTTGTTTGTTTTGGGGGACTAGGTCTTACTCTGCAGTTCAGGCTTATCTTGAACTCACCATGTAACCCAAAATGGCCTTGAACTCATGGGTTCCTCCTGCCTCTCAAGTGATGTTTACAAGTATGTGCCACCATTCCAGGTTATCCTGGACATTTCTTATAGATGGAAGTATATGATACAAATTTGTGATTGGTGGGGCTGGGGATTTAGCTCAGTGGGATAAGCACCTGCCTTGCAAGCAGGTGGTCATGAGTTCAATCCCTGGTACCAAAAAAAAAAAAAAAAAAAAAAAAAAAAGTTAAAAAAAAATTTGTGATTGGCTACTTTGACTTGGCATGTTTTCAAAGTTCACTCAAGTTGTACCATTTCTTTTTATGGCCAAATACCATTCTCTTGTAGGGATATACCATATTTAATTTACCCACTCATCATTTGTAGACATTTTGATTTTTCCATTTTGGGGTTATTGTGAATAATGCTGCCATGAACATCTGCATACAGCTTTTTGTATGGACATGTTTTTCTTTTCTGGCAGAGGAGTGAAATTGCTGCATCATATTTGAAATCTGTTTACATTTTAAAGAGCTTTTATATTCTCTAAAATAACCAATTCTCATCTCTGCTCAGTGCTGGAGTAGGTTTACATATACACACATCAGTCCCTCATCAAACATGTGACTTACACACATTTCTTTCCATTCTTGGAGGCTGCCTTTTTACCCTTTCTATTTGATAGTATTGTTTGCAGCACAAAATCTTTTAATTTTGATGAAGTCAAATTATATATATATATATTTTTTGTCACTCTGGTTTGAGTTTTACAGTTAAAACATTTAGGTTTCTTACTATTTTGAGCTAAGTTTCTATTGATAGAGATTTGAATGATGTAAAATATTTTCTTTCTTGTCCTAGGGCTGAATATGCTGTTTTTACTCTTTCTACAGGAAGGATGGTACAACAGGGGGTGACTTTGTCAAATCAGGTTTTCATAGAGAGAGAGATTGAAAGGAGGAATGATGTGCCAGGTGTATTGCAAACTGAGACTTCCAGCAGATCCCCAGTGTCCTGTCTCCCACTTAAACTGAAGAACGAGTTCCAATTGTGTCTATTTCAGAATAGTTTAGAATAGTATGAGGTGTCAGGGGCTTTCACAGAACCCAGTTTTGCACATTATCTCAATTATAACTGGAGAGTATTTATAATGGGCTACCTGGTTTTCTTCTCAGGGGTCTCTCTGTTAGGTGTGTCGGCCCTGTTGCTTCCTGGGAACTTTGAGTCTTACTTGGAAGTTGTGAAGTCTTTGTGTCTGGGACCAACACTGATCTATTCAGCCAAGTTTACACTCGCCTTCCCACTCATGTATCACACCTGGAATGGGATCCGTCACTTGGTAAGTTAATTGTGGATCTGAATATTTTCTTAGTGGAAGTGCTGGTCATCATGATTCAGGCCTGTAATCTCAGCATTGAGGAAGCCAAAGTAGTGTAACAGTGTAATCACTGTGTCACACACAATTGAAGATTGAATTCAAGGACAAGGGAGGTAGACAGGAAGAAAGTTTATTAAGAAGAGACAAATAGTTCACAGTAGTCAGGATGGGCCCCAGGAGTAGGTTGCCAAGGAGACTCTTTAGTTTTTATGTGAAAAGATGACTGCAGCTCAGACCACTCTGAGTCCAACTCAGGTCAATCTGTTAGACTAAAACAAGCTTACTTATGGCAATTGCAAAGCTCTGAGTTGGATTCCTGGTACTGAAAAATAAAAAATAAGCTTACTTAAACTGGAAATGGGCCAGATGTGTTGACACATGCCTGTAGTCCCAGCACTTTGCAGCCTAATCTAGAATTATCCCCATGAAGTCAAGGTTAGCCTGATCTATATAGCAAGAGCTTATCACAAAAACAAAACTCCTAGAAATGAGCCTATGAGGATTCAGGGCATGTAGTATGTTTGCAAGGTGCTTCTTGGCCACTCTCCTGTTTAAGTGTTTTAATTAAAGAGCAAAGTGAAAAGGAAAAACCATTTTCCAGATGAGTAGGAGCAGAATTTGTCACAGTGGTCATCCATCACCTTGATTATTACCTTGCTTGGACTTAATCGTTCCCCCTCATTCTTAGTAACTCTTGACCTCAGGCTCCTTCCTATCTGACTAAGGCCTTGTCATCCTGATTCTACCTTGGCCCTAGTGCTCTCTAGCTGCCTGCTGCCTTCATCCTAACTTGCTTGTCTATAATAGTAAGAGCACTGCTCTTCAAGGTCAGCCTAGGGTACATAGCAAGACCCTATCTTTCTCAAACAAATAAATACATAGCGTACATGCTTACATACAAACAAACAAAAGACAATTCTGGATGAAGTGAGTACAGAGGCTGAGAAGATTCTTTTCTGTTTCTTCCCTTTTCATCTGTTTTGTTTTGTTTTGTTTTAAACGCAAGGTGAGGATTGATCCCAGGCCTCAGGGTTGCTAGGCACTTGCTATAACACTAATTCCTAGAGCTATTCCTAGGGTTAATAGTGCTGAATCTTTACTCAAGGTCATTTTGGGGAAAATTAAACAAGACTCTGTTTACTTTCCTTAATGGGCATAGGCCAAGCAGATATTTAGTTTCTTTGAGAACTTTCCCAGTCTTAAGAGGGATGCTATTAAAAGCAACTGCTCAAACTAGGTCAGTGTCTGGCATAGAAGACATATTTATTATGTAAATATGAATTGGTACCTTTTGTCTGTTAAGCACTGTTCTAGACACAGGTGAGGGGCTCTCACTTATAAGCTTAGTACACACATCTACTGCTTTCTGGGCTCAAATACATTACTTTTGTTACCTTGATAATAGATTTTGTTAACCTTGTCTGTTCCTTTTGAGTGATCAGTGAGAATAGGCCAACTTGCACAGAAACCAGATTCCAGTGGTCCCAGGTTTTAATTTTGGGTCTAGGAGTCTTTTGATGGGCTGAAAGCTGTCCACATTGCCACCTGTGTGATCTTGGTATCAGCTCAAAACTGATGTCTCTGTGTCTCTTAGTCAAACCTGTCCCGTGTCACAGATCAGTCTGTCAAATCAGCACTTAGGGATTCCATAAATTTGTGGCCTCCTTATCCCTAGATTTACATGCTACCTCAAGAAGACAATTAAAATTTTAGCCCTTCTAGTTTTCCATTACTTGCGATCCTGAGCCATCTGTCAGATGGATGTTTTTACATTAATTTGATCCTTTGTAACTTCTGCATCAGCACCTTGGGGCAAGCACTTTCTGGATTTCAGTCTGGTCCAATAGACAGCTTAATTAAATAAAAAGAAGTGAGTGTCTGACCTATTAAATTAAGTGTGTTTATCAATTGTTCCCTGAGGTGATATTTGATTTGATTTAAAAGGACTTCTCACTTCCCTCAGGGGAAGAGAATGGAGAGGGAGGGCATTTCCATTAATGACTTTATTCCACAGAACAAAGCTTTCCAAAGAAGGTCAGCTGACCAGCTTCTTCCATTCGCGTCCTAGCTCAAGCATGGATTTGCCACCACGTGTGCTTTTGTTCAGTACAGGGAGAGGGCAGGAATGAGGTTTTATGAAGTCCCAGGCCTCACTCTGCTTTATTGCCCCTGTTCCTGTTTATGATGATAATCTCTTTCTTGAGACAAATAAAGAAATGGAAGGCTTTTTCTTAAATCTTTAAATCTGCTTTCCTTTTTTCTTCTAACAAAGACTGGCTCTGGGTTCTAGTCAGACTTTTAACTGTTTCCTGGACAGTCTGTTTTGGCCTCTGAGCTTGGAAGTTGCCTGACCAGCAGAACTAATGGGGGCTGGAAAGTGGTATTGATGTAAGAGTGGGAGCACTCTAGACTGTCCTCCTACCATCTCCACTCAGTGGGAGTCAGTTTATTGCAAAACACTGTGTGCCTCCACAAGCAAGTCAGCTCTCTGTGGGATGTGCCCGGTTCCTGATCTGATTCAGGGATTGAGATAAGGACATGGTCTCACCTTGTTCCCCTCACCTACTACCAAGCTTTTCTCTAAAGTTACTCCTAGCTTAGTCAGTTTGATATGCAGAATAACTTGTAGGAAATGTGTGTGTTAAGGCAGCTGTGTGTGGAAAATATAGAACTGGAAGGCTTTTTCTTATGCTTTAATTTGGAAAAGCTAGCCACGTTTGTGTTCATGTAGGAAAGATGGCTGTGGTTGTGTGTCACCTGATGTAGAGTTTTCAAACAAAAACAAAATTTTGTCAGACACTTCTGCTTGAAAAGCAAATTAAAAAAGAGAGAGACAGAGAGAGAAAGAAAGAAAGAAAAAAACCAGATTGTTCACAAATGAAAGCATTCATGAACCGAGGAATCACTATCATATGTTAATATCCTTAGAGCACAAGGGAGTCTAGTTAATGGGTTTTGACATAATGGATAGAAAACTAATTTAGTGGGTTGCTACCAAAAAGGAGAAATGTAAACAGAAAATATGAATGCAGCACACATTAGTAATGGTAAAAATCGTTTGCTGTTTCATGAATTTTTGCTATGATATGTATACATCTCTATGGGGTTCTAGTCTAAAAGATACTTCTTATTGGGATCATTGTCAAAACAAAATTGAGAAATAGTATTCTATAGAAGTGTTTTCTCTAAAAAGGAATTCTGTGAGTGACCATATCATGAATATTATGTACCCTTTTAGAGATCAACCATGTGCATTCATAAATTATTTGAGAATATGGCAGTTAAATGCTTGAAAATTTTATATGAGGGAGCCATTATATAGCTTCGCAGCACAGTGCCTGCCCGGCACATGCAAGGTCCTGAGTACAATTCCTAGTACAAAAGAAGAAAAAAAGGAAGTAAAGAGGGAAAGAAGGAAGGAAGGAAAAAAGGAAGAAAAGAAGGAAGGGAGGAAGGAAAAAAATAAATTTATATGAGCACAGAACTTTTCCCCCCATGGTGCCATAAACCATTATACAGAACCAAGTTTTGGGGGAAACACCCTTTGGGCAAACACTGACCTAGCTATGTTGTCATGAGGAAAAGTTGTATCTTTTTAGTCAGGAAGCTATTGTGTGTAGAGTTTGGTATTCTAGAGAATTCCTCACCACCACATAATAGGACTAGAGTTTCTATCCCTGGCAGAGTGGGTGGTGGATACTTTTGAGAAGGGAAAAGGTAAGAAGTAAGGGTATGAGTACTTTTCTCTAGAATCATGCATGTAAAAAATTCTAAGACAGGAGCTAGGAAAGTGATCAGGGTCCTGATCAGTGAATTTATTTTTCCTTTTTCTACAGATGTGGGACCTGGGAAAAGGCCTGAAGACTGCCCAGCTCTACCAGTCTGGGGTGGCTGTCTTGGTTCTTTCTGTGTTGTCCTCTGCAGGGCTGGCAGCCATGTGAAGAGCTGACGTTCCCAGCATCATCTTCCTACAAATTAATTGTCACAAACTGCTTCACCCCTGATTGTCGCTCTTATTTCCAGCCAGCAAAGTTCCCTGATCTGTTTTGATCCTTCTGTGTTTGCAGATCCCACTTAGCTCAGTAGACTGGCTTGTAAAACCACAATAGCAGCAAGGGTCCAGTTTTTTCCTTGTTTCTCACATGGAATAGCTGTAAAAATGCCCTTTTCTTACCCACAGCTTACAGCCTACTCTGGGCCTAGAAGCCTTTTTTTCTCTCCACATTGGACTTTGATTTGTGCTGAGGGTCAGCTTTTGGCTCCTTCTTCCTGAGACAGTAGAAACAATGCCAGCTCTATGGCTTCTGCCATGGGGGCTGGGGGGTGAGGCTTTGGGTGCCACTGCCTGTGGGTTGCTGGCTTAAAGGACAGTTCTGTTCATTGGTCAGAGCCCAGGGTCTTTAGCACCCACACAGTGTGACTGAAAGAAGGGAGGTGGGGATGGAAGGGAATTGTCCTGGCCCAGCTAGAGGGAGATAAAAAGGATGGGTTGGTTCTCAGAGCAGGTGCCCTAGGAAAAAGACACATAGCTTTTTAGAAGAGGAAAATCCAAAAAATGATCATTAACTATTTTAAGGTTTTTTTTAAATCTCTGGTTGGTTTTCATTTTGTTTTGTTTTTGCATTTATGGAAAAAAAAAAACCCTTTAAATGTCATGTTTTCTAATCCAAGTTGATGTACCATCTTTTCTGAAATAATTAAAATACTCCTTTTATCTTTGACTCTCCTTAAATCTAGAAAAATCAAGAGATGGTAAAGGTGCTAACCTCCACCCCAACCCTGTGACCTTTCCTAGCAGGGAAACAGTTTGTCCTACAGCTGACCGACCCACTGGAAAAATTTTCAGAAGATCAAATACAAGTAGCCAGAGATTTAAATATAGAGGATCCTCAGAAAAGGCAAGATGATGGGAAAAAAACTTGCTGCTTTTATGGGAAGAAAACTTGCTGCCTTTATAATCCATATAGATCGGGCTTTTGGGTCCCTAAATCCCTTGGCAGGAGCTCTGTCTTGATAATCTTTGCAAACTCTGGAGTAAGAAATCCATCTTCCTGCCCTTATGAGTTGTTGGCCAACTAGTTCACTGCAGTTTGGAGAGGAATGGCTGTGGCATTAGCCTATGTCAGGTGGGCAAGAAGTCCTTGCCTAAGATGGTGGGATCTGCTGCCGCGGCAGGCTGTGCTACATAGTCTGCCCTTTTTGCTAGGCGCGTCCTTGGACGTCTTGTACTCTTCCTGCAGCTTAACCGGCTCTCCTCTACTTTGTCCTTTGAGGGAAGGACAGATGTTCACAAGGCAACTCTTTGGCATTAGAATTAGGAAAATGCTTGGCAGGGGCATTATATTTAACACTGCCAGGAAAATGCAGAATGGGGTCAATGATAAACATATTTTGGGAACTGGAAAATAGGGGACATCGTGACTTTTTTGTTTTTTGATAGCTTTTTACCATTCCACAGCTGGAAGAGAAAGCAAGTAGGTAGCAGTGCAGTTTTTCTGTCCTAAGTTTCTACTTACCATCACTTTATTTTTCTTCTGTGTCTTCTGTTCACTTCCGTATCTTCAGATTTCCAAGTATATATACTTTTGATATAAAGTCTTAGGCAGGATGGCATCTTCTGCCATGTGTGTATGTGTGAACCCAGGACACATTCTAGACAGGTACTCTATCATGGAGCTCCATCCCCAGCTCCTGCCTCCCTTCCACTATCTCCAAACACACACTTCTTCTATACAGTTTTAATTTTGAAATTGTTAGCTACGCATACTCAAGATGAAAAATGAAGGGATAAGAAAAAGGGCTAATTCTTTAAGGTTCTGCCCTTTCACTGTGATAGGATCAATTTTCTCTGGGTCATTTCTGGAGTATAACTGACTCAATCCAAATGTGTTAACCCCCAATCACTGAAGTGTTCTTTTCCCTGCTCTTTTTCCCCCAAACCTCTTCAGTTGAGTTGAGAGAAGAAAATCCAGATCAAGTCAGTCAACAAATGGTATTTATTGTCCAAATTTGCCTTTACTCCTACCCCACAATTTCTCTTTTCCACATTTCTGACCAGGGGATGGCATTCACTTCAGATCAAGGCTTGGACAGATTTTTCTCAGTGTGACCCCTTGATCCCCTCAGAAGTTCCAGGTTTGCAGTTCTGGATTTCAGCAAGATTAGGACCTGCTTTCAGACATACAGGGCTTCCCGGTGGGCTTTCAGGAGAGTTGAGTGGGGTTTGGGGACCTGGAGTGTGACCTGCAGAGGGGTGTGAACTTCGAGATTCATCTAGGGAATCAAGACTAGTATTTGGAGAGCTTGGAATTATGGTTGGACATGGTGCTTGTTGTACCATTTTTGTGGCAGACTTCTTCCCGAGTATCTTCTGACAGTCTGCATCATGGGGCTGTCAGGATAGAGTAGAAGAGACATGTTTCTAGCCAGGTCCAAATGATCCCCAGTCCACCACATAATTCTAACTCCATCTTTGCTTACCAGGAGCAAAAAGGACAGTTTGCAAATAAAAATAGTTAAATTGGATTTTCCTAGTCTTCCCTTGAGATTAGATTATTTTCTGAGATGGGAGGAGGGGGAAGTAAAATGTCCTCAGTTCACTCATCCCTTAAGACCTTAGAAAATCATCAGAGGTTAGATAGGATAAAACGAATTTAGTCAGAGCTTCCCTTGCAGGGGGGAGAGGTGGCAAAACACTGCATGTTCTTTTTTTTTTTTTTTTTTTTTTTTTTTCTAGTTTGAAAGCAAGTAGAGACAGTAGGGTTTAAGGTTAGATGAGAATAGATACCTTGCCTAAGATTGCAGGGCACGGCCCATTAGAGGCCTTGAGAAAGTCAGGATTTTTCTGTATCCATTTGGTGAGCGAGGCAGCATCAGCAGTTGTCCGGGCAGTCATTGTCACCCGAGCAGGGGGTATCTTCAGAGGCATTTGCCAGGTGCCCATGAAGGAACCCCAGGGACTTGCCTGAAAGGAAAAGGGACTCAGGGATTTCTCACTGTCCTAACAGTCCTCCTGTTCCTAGGATCTTTCTTGGTCTTAACTGCCATTCTTAAACCTTTGGGAATGCATGGTAATGAAACAAGCTGAAAGCATAATCTCCCCCACTCTCTCCTGTCCCTCATTTAGGTTACCCTAATCTTTTATACCCTTCGCTCAACCAGTTTAAACTTTACATCTTAAGGCCAATTGTGGCAAAAGAGACATCGTCACCTGAAGACATTGATTTCCTCAGATCATTTATCCACTTAAGGACTTGTGTGTGTGAAGCACAAATCTGCCCTGTTGGATAAACTGTTTGAAACTTGGAGAATTCACCTGTCCATGTGATTTAGATTGCACTTTAATTTTCTAGGTTAGTGCCTCAATTCTTTATTCTTGTTGATAGGAATAGAGACAGGTATCTTACCTTGGAACGGGGCACAGAAGGCAACAGATGACCACGATCATTGGCAATAATCTGAGTGTAGCCTTCATGGGAAGAGATGCTCTGGGGTGGAAGTAGGGGAGAAGTGTGCCTGTGAGTGAAAGGAGGAAAGCAACAGCAGCAACAAAGAGGGAGGACCTATCTGAAGGGCTGGAGTAAAGGTTAGGGGGAGGAGAGGAGGACACTTAGAGAAGGCTCAGAAGTCTGGTGGCAAGAAATTAACGATGTAAAGAACCATAAACTAGGGGCTGGGGATTTAGCTCAGCGGCATAAGCGCCTGCCTTGCAAGCAAGCAGTTGTGAGTTCGATCCCTGGTACCGATAAAAACGAAAAAGACCAAACAAAAAAAAAAAAAAAAAAAGAACCATAAACTGCCCTTGTAGGAGTGCTGAACTTGGAGTACCTGTTTTGTCGGCTTGGCAAGAGACCAATTCTGCAGATAGGTGGGTGAGAAAGCTTTTTCATACTGTGAAGACAAAGATGAGGAGACCTGTGAGGCCCAAAGGCCCTAGTTCAGGAAATGATGAGGCATGGTTTCTTAGATTTGAAAAACAATGGCCTGAAACATGTAGATACTAATTTAGTGTACCAGGGGTGCAATCTGGTTCAGGCGTATGCTGTTCCACAAACAGCCATAGCTACATGTAACTTCTGAGCAGTTGAAACGTGCCTAGCCCAAATTGAGGGGCTTGATAGATATAAAATACACTGGATTTTAAAGACTTAGAATAAAAAAGAAAATGTAAAATATGAGATTATCATGTATGGCCAGGGATATAGTGCTGCCTGGCAAGTGCAAGGTTGTGAGTTTGATCCCCAGTTAAAAAAAAAAAATAATAAGGAGTGTCAAGTAAAAATTGCTGTTTAAAAGTTGAAATGTTGGGGGCTGGGGATTTAGCTCAGCGGCATAAGTGCCTGCCTTGCAAGCAGGCAGTCGTGAGTTCGACCCTGGTACCGATAAAAAGACAAAAAAACAAAACAAAAATAGCTTCTCATCCTAAAGAGTTCTATTTTTCTTAGTATTACAAAAAACATTGTACTCAGTAATTATATTTGGAATTTGACAGAGTTTTATAGAAAAATATTTTTTCTCATGTTAGTATCTATAGAGTATCTTTGACTTTGCTTGTTGATGTGCAAAGCCTATAAAATGTGTATTCTCTAGCCAGTTACAGAAAACAATTGCTGACCTCTAGTTTGCAGTCTACAAATGTGACCCAGAGATCCCTTTTGCTTATCTCAGGGGCCTCCCAACTTTACACTGTCTCCCAGCACTCTTAACATCTCTTCGATGATCACAGTCCAAAGACAGCAGCATCTAGAAGGCAAGATTAAATGTAAAGGAATATGGTAAAGAAGAGAAAGCACTTACCTGGTTGGCACTGTAGTTAGTGGCCATGATCCTGTGCTGTTTACACTCGTTGCCAGGCAACAGCAGAAGGCAGATATCTGGGACTCCCTCCCAATCAGCAGTTTGCTTTGTTTTTTCCTTGGTTCACACTGTTTCCATACTTTATGAAAGTCAGGCTTCATTTTAGAGATGTGTAGGGTTGAGTAAACATTAGAAAATCAGCTGAGTAACAGCCTTCTCTCTCTCTCTCACCCTCTGTCTCCCTCTTTCGTAGCATAACTTAGTTTTCCTTTAAATTCCCAATTTGTGCTTGACTAGCACTTTAACCACATTAACAAACCCTGGAATCCCAAGGACCACTGTCATTGGGCGGTGTGTCCTGATGAACCACAGACTGGAGAGCTAGAAACGGGACTTGTTTGTTCAGCACAAGAACGAAGAAGCTGTAAGGCCTTGAGCTACTGCTGGTTTCACTTAATTGTCTTCACTTCATTGTCTGGCTCATTCGTGTTGTGGAAATTAATAGCCTGGCTTTACAGGGTAAATGAGATGAAGTGAGTAAAGTTTCTAGACAATGTCATAGCAATGTAACAATGGTGTGGCACTTAGGGGAGGGTGTCAATTTGATTGGCTTTGGGATCCCCCTTAGGGGAACTGGTGGTGCACACTTCTGGGTGTTTCTGTGTGTCACAGAGGCCAGCATGGGAGGGATCATCTAGGTCTTGTCCCTTATCTGCCTCTCCAGCACTGTTGCCTTGCTCTGCTTCAAGAGCTGAGCTCTACCATGCTTTCTGCGTGATGTTTCTGCCTTGAAGTCAGCTGCCCATGGGCCAAATCCCCCAAAACATGAGCTAAATTAACTCTTCACCATTTAAATTTAGGTGTTGAGCATTATGCTCCAGAGAACAGACAGCTTATATAACTGGTAAGATACTGTTTATAGGTCTCAATGTTTTATTTTCTTGGAGTATCAAACAACATCTAAAAAGTGACTCATTTGATTTGTTCCCAGAAGGAAAAATATATCCTTGGTCCTAAATGCTTCCTGTCTCCTCCATTACAGGCCTAGGAACACAGGTCTTAGTGTTGGCTGGTGGTGCGGAAAGAGGAGCTGGCACAGGGAGACAGGATGGGGCTGGTGAGAGAAACTAGAAAGCATCAGGTTTGAGAGTCACATGGATGTGCCAGGACACAAGCTTAGTATCAGGGGGACTAGGCAACCTCTGTGATTCCTCTCAGTTGGTGTTATAATGCCTACCCTCTGAGCTAATAGGAGAATTAGTGAAGTGGAACTGCTTTGTCAATTGTCTGTATTGTAAGGTGCCAAAATGAAGACACTAAGAAATAAGACTATCTGGGTTGGTGGTG
Organism: Cavia porcellus; assembly: GCF_034190915.1. Classification (NCBI taxonomy): domain Eukaryota; kingdom Metazoa; phylum Chordata; class Mammalia; order Rodentia; family Caviidae; genus Cavia; species Cavia porcellus. Next base: position 49,167,373 of record NW_026947490.1, read on the forward strand.
TCCCCTATAATTCTAGCTCTCTGGGAAGCTGAGGCAGGAGGATCACAAATTTAATCCCATCTTGGGCAATTTAGTGTAACTCTGTGTCAAGATTAGAAAGATGAGGGCTGGGGATATGGCTCAGTGGCACAGGGCCTCCTGGCAACTGTGAAGTCATGAGTTTAAAACACAAAAGATTAGAAGAAAAAAGAAAGGGGAGGAGGGAGAAAGGAAGGGGGAAAACAAGGAAGGGAGGAAGGAAGGATGGAGGGATGAACTGGAGATATAACTCAACATGAAGACCTTGGATTCAGTCTGCAGAACCACAAAAAATAAAGAAGTTGTGCAAAGAGATAACTGAGACCAGGAGAGAGCCGGGATGGGAGGTGTGCACCATCACACCTGGCTTTACCTAATAAAAGTCATTTTCCTGTAGCTGTGACAAAATACTTGACACCTATAACTTAAAGAGGTTTATTTTGGCTCAGAGTTTCAGTGTTTTCAGTCTGCAGCTGGCTGGCTCCAAGGCAGAAGGGGCACTGCAGAACCATGTGGCAAGGAAAGCTGTTCCCCATATGGCAGCCAGGAATCTGAGAGGAAAGAGAGGAGCCAGGGGCATACACACAACCTTCTGGGTCCCACCACTTGCAAGCAGACCTCACCTATAGGAGCAGCGTACTTAGCACCCCCATGATCCAACCACCTTTTACACCATGTAACCGTGGGGCCATTTTAGATCTAAAACAGCAGAAAATGTATTCAATTTTAGCCTTTCTTCAAATGAAGTGATTGGTTTCAGGTGACTAGGATCAGGTTTAACTCTTCCAAAGTTAGAAGGGCTCGTCAAGTCCCATCCCCAAAATACACCTTGACATACTTCCATCACGTACTTAACTTCTGATGCCCAAAAGTAGGGCCCAAGGAAATGTTTTGTGTAGTTTGCGATTAGCCTCATGGAAGTGCAGGTTTACTTCTGTTCTGTGGGCCATGTACCAGCTGGGCCTGAGTGACAGTCTCAGCACAAGTCCTGGACTCAAATTGCCTGGGAATTCTAGCTCAGTCTTAAATGGAGATCTTGAACAGGTTAATCTCTCTAGGATCTTATATCTAAAATGAGAATAATCTTTTTTTAAATCCATTTTATTCAAAGATAAATAGAAAAAAACTACAACAAAATTTCAAGGCATGTCAATCAGGGGGATAATCTTCTTTCTGTGCATTAAATATACACAACACACCTAGTATGGTGCATATATATATTGTACCGGGGATCAAACCCACAACCTCACAATTGCCGGGTAGGCTTGCTTATGCCACTGAGCTAAATCCCCAGCTATGATGCCTAATGTATTGTGAGTGTTCAATAATTTTAGCATTTAGACTATCTGGTGAGCAAAACCTCCCTCAAGGGGGGCTATTATAAAGCTATGGTAACCTATTCCAAAAGTAGCAAGTATAGTAGTATATAGCAAGTGGGCTCGCTTTTTGTCTCCTTGATCATCTCTTTTTTACTGCAATCATTTTTATTATTCTGCAAGCCAGCCAAGATGATTTGCTCCCAAGTTGAACACTACTGAACTGGTAATTTGGGTTGTCCCTAGAGATTCTGACTAATAGGAGAGAATGGAAAGAACACAAATTCTGGTATGCTCGCTTCGGCAGCACATATACTTAAAAAAATTCTGTCAGCTTAAGCAGGGGGTGATCATAGCCTCTGCTGCTCTTATTCTGAATTAGGTGTTGTTAAAATAACAGTGATGCTGGAGCGGGGCATAATATGCACACCTATAATCCCAGTACTTGGGAGGCTGAGGCAGGTGGATCACCGAGAGTTTGAGGCCAGCCTGGACTACTTGGTGAGACCCTATCTCAAAAAACAAACAACAACAACAAACACAAGGAATTAAATGAAATTGTGAAGTGGGGATATAATGATGGAGGTTTCCAAACTGCCTTCTGCAGAGGTTTTTCTGGCAGATCTTGAAGCCTTGCCAGGCTGACTAATGCTCCAAAGTGTCTGCTGTCATCCCACACCACTTCCCAGATATTAAAAACGGTAACTATGGTAGCTTATCTAAAAAACTTTTGTAAATTCCTCAAAATTTTGTATTGTTAGATAAAGTACCATAGTTAGTAGTTTCTAATGTATAAGTTTAGCCAAAAATTTAACTCAACTTTTAATGTGTTTTTCTTCTTGTGGCAAAGTTTTAAAACCAGAATAATGATGAGAACTGATTAGTAAAGATGCAAGCACCTATTACATAGTCTGACCTGCTGCGTCACTGCCTGCAGGAAAGCCATCAGCTTCCCAGGTTTCTTTCCAGTAGCTCCAAGATACTCTGCTCAGTACCTGGAGATGGGGAGCAAAGATCAGTGGTGAGTTGGGGACTGATTATGGGGGAGGGGTGATAGAATCTCATCCAACCAAGCTACTGGCACAACTATTCATACCCGTGGCTGTTGTAGATCTCCTTACTGGATGTGAAATCACAGTGCTGTACATAGTAACCCTGGAAGAGATGCATGACTGCAAACACAAAACTTCTCTATAAATCACTAAGCTCATTTCCTTTCCTGAGACTAAGGCTCCCTCTAATGGAGGTTGCGGTTACAGCTCCCTCCAGCCCTCATGTGCCTCAAAGAATACTGCTTTTTTTTCAATGCTTTTTTTATTAGCATCTATTAATTTTACAAATATTGGATTTCAATGTGTCTATTTTGGTGATATTCCTACCCTATGATGTCTCTATTCCCCTAGTCCTTCCCTCTTATCTAATTATAATCCCCCCTACTTTTTAAAAAAAAGTTTGTTAAATTCATTTTTAAGCCATACGTAAAAAATAAAAATTGTACATAATAACAGTGTACCATGTGATATTTTGATACGCGTATATGATGTGTGGTCAAAGTGTATGGTGAATGTTTTCATTTAAAAATTTATTTCACTACAAGACACATTTCCATGAATCCAAAATACTCCCTCCCCCTCTTGTTTAATACGTTTATCCCAGCTTTCTTGCCACTTTGGGAAGCAGTTCTGGGAGTCCTCTGTCATAAGTGTTTTTTCATGTCTGCTTCAATACCGTGAATTGGTTAAATGTTTATGATAATTTAGGTCAAATAAAAGCTTGCCGTGTGCTATCCTCCACCTTATTCACCAGATTAGACACCTCGCAACTTCTGGCTCTTTCCCCAAAGCCAAATGGTCATGAAAGGTAATGTTTCAAATTCAGCCACGACAGCACAACTAAAGGCACTCAGGAAAGACCTCCAGAACTGCTTAGAAAGTGGCAAGAATGATGAAACAAGTGTGTTCAAAGTGAGAAAAGGTATTTGAAAGGGATTAATGGTAATGTGTCTTCCACTGTAACAATTTAAAAATATTTAACATTCACCACACTTTAATCACACCTCCTATATCATATAATGTTTAAAATTAGGTGAAACACTTATCTTTTTTACATTTTCCTTTATTATTAGTGCTTATTAATTTTACAAAATAATGGATTTCCATGTGTGTTCCCGCCTAATTTTATGTTATCATTTTAGATTGCACATACTGTACTAGGGAGAACATCCACTGCTTATCTTGCTGAATCTGGCCTCCTGTGCTTAACATAATCTTCAGTTTCTTCATTTTGTTCTTCCTTATGCTGAACAATGCTCTGTTGTATATGTATACTACATTTTGTTTATCCATTCACCTGTTGATGAATAACTACGCACAGTAAGCATAGGTATACCGACCTCAGTGTGCTGACTTTAACTCTTTGGGTATACACCAAAAAATACTGTAGATGAATTGAATGATAGCTCTATTTTTGTTTTTTTGGGGATGCTCTCTACTGATTTCCCTAGTGGTCAAACTGATTTACATTGCCACCAGCAGTGTTTTTTGTATAGCCATTGTGACAGGATTGAGTAGTTTTGATTTGCATTTTCCTAGTTACTAAAGATAGTGAACTCTTTTTCATATACTTATTATTCATTTGTACTTTTGAGATATGTCTGCTCAGTTCCTTTGCCCATTTATTGACAAAGTGAGACCCTCTCAAAAAAGATAAAGAGATACAGATATAGAGAGGGAGAAAGACTATAACAACTTTAGAGAAAACTGGGCTAGAGATATAAATAGACATTTCACAGAAAAATAAACACAAATTGCTATTAACCGCATTAGCTCAGCGGCATAAGTACCTGTCTTGCAAGCAGGCAGTCATAAGTTCGATCCCCAGTACTGATAAAAAAGAAAAAGACAAAAAAAAAAAACAAAAAAACCCAAAAAACCATGTTCAGCATTGTTCATACATTTTAAAAATGCAAATTAAAACAACATGGAGATACGATATTTGTTATGGATTAAGAACTGGTGGTCAATTTAACACCAACTGGATTACATCAGCATGGCACTGAGCGAAGATGTCCCACCTGAGGAAAGTTGCCAGCATAAATAGATGAAGGAGAAGGGGGTGTTGAGGCGTTAATGCTTTGTTGCATTGAGGCATTGTGGGTTCTTCTGCGAATTGCTGTTTGAGCCGTTGGTTCTCCTGGAGAAGCTCTGGTCCTCACATCCAGCACTGCTTCCTGGCTCTGGAGGGGAAGACGAGTGCCGCTTACCTCCAGGATGAACTCGTCACGCTGGTTTCCTGGCATGTACCCGACTGTGCTTGTCGTTGGAGGAGCTCGGGGCCTCTGTGTCCCTGAGGATGGCCATGGTGCGTTTCAGGACAGCGCTAGTCTTTGTTGTACGTGTGACTTCTTAGCTCCAGTGTAGAACCCTCATCCCACCAGCACAGCTCCTTCACCCTGCTGGCATGGACTTTCTGGCTTCCACCGCTGACCTTTGGGCCTTCCCAGCATGGATCTGTAAAAGAGACTGGTGTGAGTCCTTCTTGTGGGCTCTGGACCTCCAGTTGGATTTGTGGGAGGCATTGTCATGAGCTCTGGGTTTTCATCTGGACTTATGTGGGACATTGCTGTGGGATTCAGGCCCTTGGCTAAATATTCTATGTCTTTGGTGTTGCGGATAGATTTCCTGCATTTTCTTGTGTTAACTCCTGGTGACCATTATAAAAATAATATTATAAACTCTATGTCCTGATTCTAAATGTTCTCTGCACAACCCCTGACTACAACAATATCTTACCCATGAGATTAGTATAAATCAATACCCTTTTTTTTTGTCTTTCTCTTTTTTAGAGGTACTGGGGATCAAACTCACGACCACACACTTGCAAGGCAGGCGCTTATGCTGCTGAGCTAAATCTCCAGCCCCAATAACTTTTTTTTAAAAAGCATACTCTGTTGACCAGTCTTTAGAAAACAAGTAGCCTAATATATTGAGTATAAAAATACAAAATGGTACACTCTTGATGGAAAGGGATTTGGTGGTGTTTGGCTCAGGCAATTAGATGCCTTTTGATTGAGCAATCCTATTTCTGGGAATCTGTCTCCAAGACACTGGCAAAAATAGGAAAAGAAGTGCACTAGCTCCACGCTATTCAGTGACGCATTACTTGTAACAGATACAGATGAAACAACCCATTTCTCGGTCAGTAAGAGGCTATGGTCCTCCACACATAGAAGATTCTGCAGCTAAAAAAGCAATGAAGAAGCTGGTATGTAACACAAGCCTGTGACCCCAGGACTTTGGGAGGCTGAGCCCAGTCTGGGCAGTGTATCAACAATGAGGGACAGTTTCGTATGCTCCTAGGGAGTGATTGATAAGAAATACTTTTTTTTTTTAATGCTGAGAATCAAACCTGAGTCCTGCTAGGGAAACACTGTGCCAAGTACATCTCCAGCCCAAGAATACTTTAAGGAAGAAAGTAAAATATTGAATTGATAAACAGCATGCTGTCTGCCTAAAAAGGGAGGTATAAGTGTTTAAAAATACTTTATAATTAAAATTAATTACCTTCAAGGAAAGAAGAAATTAGGTGAAAAGAACAGGGCTAGAAAACAAACTTCTCTGAATGTACTTTGTTGTTCAGAGTTGATTTTGGGACCATGTATTTTACATGATTATAAAACAAGAGTAAGCTTTTTTTTTTTGGTACCAGGGATCAAACTCCTCACAAGCCCGCGCTTGCCAGGCGAGTGCTTATGCTGCTGAGTTAAATCCCCAGCAAGAGTAAGCTTTTAAAGCAGTATTTCTTAAAATGTAAAAAGAATTCTTTATTTTTACAACATAAAGGTTGTAAGACCTTAGAATACAGTATAAAATACAGAAGTTAAGTACAGTGTAACACTACAGTACATAGTTATCTATCTAGTATACATATACATACACATATTCATGTGTGTTTACCAACATACTTATAATTTTTTCCTTTCTTCCTTTTTTCCTTTTTCCTATCCTAGTTGTTCTGTCCTTGAGCACTTTCTTTCCCTTTCATTATTATAATATCTATTGTATATTTAGAATCATTATTCTCAGATTTTTATTTTTTATACTAGGGAGACAATATGATACTTATAAATGTGAATTTGATTTATTTCACTTATGAGTATGGTCTCGAGTTGCCTCCATTTACTTATAAAAGCCACTAAGATCATCCTTTTTATAGGTGACTAATATTCTATTATATAAAAATACCACATCTTTTTTTATCCATCCTATGGTCGATGGGCATTTTGGTTGTTTCCAACATTTAGCTATTACAAATTGTGCTACTATTACAAATTGTGTGACTTCTTGGCTCTTAGAACCCTCATTCCACCAGCACAGCTCCTTCACCCTGCTGGCATGGACTTTCTGGCTTCCACCGCTGACCTTTGGGCCTTCCCATGGATGGATCTGTAAAAGAGACTGGTGTGAGTCCTTCTTGTGGGCTCACAAGATGGCTCACAACTGTCTAATCTCAGTTCATCAAAAAACAAAACAGTACTGTCGGGGTCTGGGGATTTAGCTCAGTGGCATAAGTGCCTGCCTTGAAAGCAGGCAGTCATGAGTTTGATCCCTGGTACCAATAAAAACAAAACAAAACAAAAAAACAGTACTGTCACTGTTTGATTACTTTTGTGTCTAGATTTTGTAAGTTGTACAATTTCTAAGACAATATGCAATATATTAAGTAGTGTTAATTCCCTACCTTTTTTTGAAATTCAATATCATTTCTATCTTTTTTGTTTTGATTTGTTTTGTTTAAAAAACTTTTTTAAAAATCACCCTCTTAAAAAAAAAAAAAAAAACAACAAAAAAACCCCCACTACAGTACAATATAAAAGCTATACAGCCAGACATGGCAGCGAATGCCTGTAACCTCAGCACTTGGGAAGCTGAGGCAGGAGGATCACTGCCTTGGGAGGCTGAGGCAGGAGGATCACTCACTGCAAGGTGAGTTTGAGGTCAGTCTGAACTACATAGTGAGCCCTTGTTTCAAAATAAGTTAATACCTGTGCTCCCTTTCAACACGACAAATTTCACAATCAGTTTTTTTTTCTTTTCTAAAAGTCTCTCTAGTGGTGATTAATCTTAGACAGGGCTGGGGATTTAGTCTGGTGGCATACACACCTGCCTAGCAAGTACAAAGTTGTGAGTTCAAACCCCAGTAACAACAACAACAACAACAACAACAACAAAACCTTAGACAATATCCCACATTCTGTGCACACAAAATTCCTTTGCCACTTGTAGCCAGCATGAATTGGAGCCAGGTGTGGTGGCACATGCCTGTAATCATGGTACTCAGGAGGCTGAGGCAGGAAGAGTGCTGCGATATCAATGCCAGCCTGAAATATACAGCAAGAAAAAAAAAAAAAAAAGCAAAAAAGAACTGGAAAAGCAAAGAGTCAAGGACAGACTTAAGGTCTACAAGACAGTGGGGGAGGAGACACAGCAGAAGCTCTGAGAGCCAGGATTTGGGTTCTGCAACCCAGCGTAGGAAAGAGCACCTGCTTCATGTGGAGGTCGGTGATTCCCCTCCCCTCTCCCAGGAAGAGGTGACTGACGCTGCTGTCCCTGTGACTCAACTCCCCACAAAGCACCGCCTTAGGAAGGGGCCTGGTGAGGACCGTGAGAAGTAGGGGGTGAAGGCCGACTGCCCTGAGCCAGACAGCGGGAAGGGGCCAACTGCGGGACCTCCCAGCCCTCAGGACGGCCCCAAGGGCTCCCTGGGCGCTGAGAGAGGTCACAGGCACTGAAGCTCTGCCTCCTGGGAGATTGGTGGCCTCCTCAGTTCCCAGCAGGCAAGGAGGGGCGGAGCCAGGCCGCCAAATAACTGGCTCCTCTCGGGGTGATGGAGAGCGCTGGGTTACTCCACGGCCAGTACTGTGATTCACGCAGTGCGCATAGCTCTTAGTGCAGTGACATCTAACCCACTTTCGGAATATACGTTCTTCCACGTTCCCTGTTGCCCTGTGATCCCCCCAGTTGCTGCCTTCCCAGCATGTACCTCAACTCCTTTTACAGTTTCCACTGAAAATGTAAGCAAGAAGCAGTAACAATAGTCCTGTTTCCGAAGTTCATTTTCTGATCGTATAAAATGTAACTCTGCAATTCAGCCCTGTGGTTCTGTCCTTTCAGATTGTTAGAAAATAAACAAACTGGGTGCAGTGGTGCACACCAGTAACCCTGCACTCTGGGAGACCCAGGCAGCAGAATGGCCAAATCTGGGAAATTTACTAAAACTACATCTCAAAAATAGATGATGGATGGGATGTAGCTCAGTGCAGTGCCTCTGGCTCAATCACTAGTACTGGGAAAATGAAAACTGAAACTGAAGCACAAAAATCTTTAAAGAGTTTATTTGAACAAAATTCATGAATTAGAAATGAGTGTGGGAGTGCGTGCCTGTAATCCCAGCACTCAGGATTCTGAGGCAGGAGAATTGCTGGGAGTTCAAGGCTAGCTCCAGCTGCATACTGAGTTCAAGGCCAGCCTGAACTATATGGCCAGACCCTGTCTCAAAAAACAAAACCCCAGCCAGGCATGGTGGCTCACATCGGTAATCCCAGCAGTTGGGAAGCTGAGGCAGGAGGATCGTTGGGAGTTTGAGACCAGCCTGGGCTACAAAGTGAGCTCAAGGCCTGCCCAAACTGCATAGAGAGAACCTGTCTCAAAAAGACCAAAACAAAACAAAACAAAACCAAAACCCAAAAAAACAAAGGAAACAAAATTCATGACTTAAATAACTCCAAACCAGAAGGGGTCCTGGAGATCTAATGCAGGAATGCAAGATAGAGGCTTTTATTAAACACAAAAGTAGAGCAAAGAAAATATTTTAGCAGTTTTACAACTAAACAACCCCCTTAGTCAATCTCATGGGAAAGTCCATAGTTATATAAATTTTTGGCTACTTCTGCTTGGTTGAAGTCAAGTTCTGTTTTTACTTATTACAAATATTTACAGGAAATATTCCGTGTTAAACTTTGCATGTGTTTGCAAATTGAGCCAGGCTGAAGTCATCTACAAAACCTCAGTGTTTTTGTCTTCTCACGGATTCTTCAGGCCTAGTCTCCACTTTAATCTACATTAACATGTATCTAGCTTAAAAATGATGTACTTGGGACTGGGGATTTAGCTCAGCGGCATAAGTGCCTGCCTTGCAAGCAGGCAGTCTTGAGTTTGATCCCTGGTACCAATAAAAAGGAAAAAGACAAAAAACAAAACAAAACATGATGTACTCATCTAAATGATGATTTTGCCAATCCCACATCATTCTTGGTCTTGCCTTTACTTCTTCTCTTTCAGAGATGAATTTTCTGACACATTGAAATTATGTAGTGAAAAAAAATCAGCTAATAAGATGTGCTAACCTTCCTGCATGCATAATGTAAATGCTTCTCCAGGAGTCAATCAACAAAGGAGATTAGTGAGACAGAAAAATAACTTTCCAAATTTGTTGGATGCTAATGACGGCCACCAAGCCATAACTCCTAAAGTAGCAAAAAGCAACAGGGGGGCTGGGATTTAGCTCAGCGGCATAAGCGCCTGCCTTTCAAGTGTGCAGTTGTGAGTTCATTCCCAGTACCAAAAAAAAAAAAAAAAAAAAAAAGCAACAGGAATTTTATCCAGCGTTACACAGTAGCATATTATTCAGTCTCAGAAAGGAAGGAAACTGGGTGTGCTGGTGCACGCCTATAATCCCAGCATTTGGAAGGCTGAGGCAAGAGGCTCCTTGAGGACAGCCAGGACTACATAGTGAATTCGAGGCCAACATGGACTACACAGTGAAACCCCTTCTCAAAAAACAAACAAACAAAAAATGGCAAAGATAGAAAGTACATCTCACAGTGAGTGTGTGTATTTGCCATGTACAAGACTCTGGGTTCAGTCCTCTGCACGTGTGCATACACTCACATGAGTGTACACACACACACACAAGGAAGGAAGGAAAAAAGAAAATTCTAGCATAAGCTACAATATGAATGAAACCTAAGGACAAATACTTATACAAAATAAAATAAGTCAGAAAGGACAAATGATGCATGATCCAATACACATAATATTCCACAAGAGTCCAGTTTGTAGTGACAGAAACAGAGGTTGCCTAGGGCTGGGTGGGAATATGCTTCATGGGTGCAGAGTTTTAGTTTTATACAGTGAAAAGAGGTCTGGACATGGACAGTAATAATGATCATAAAACAGTATAAATGTCCCCGAAATGTGTACTCAGAAATGGTTAGGCAGTGCACTTCATGTGTGTCCCACCACTGGGCGGGGAGGTGACCCTGCCTGAGGACTGCTGGGGAGCAGTGTAACTGGGGGGCCAGGGGCTGATGCCAGAATGAGATGGTTTCTCATTTTAACAGTTGCAAGGGGGAATGTCCAGGCTCCTGTCGCCCTCTTTTTAACATGCACAGATCACTTGGCACTTCTGCCTTAAATGACCCAAATCTCACTCATTCTTTTTTTCTTTTGTCAGAAACCAGGCACAGGGTCAGAAATTTTCTAAAAACTCTAGATCAGTTATTATGCTTATATCATCACTGAGCAGTTAAAAATTAGCCAAAATATTTTAACTTGTTTTCATGACAACCTCATGTAAGACAGGAATATTATAGTACATTTTCACAAATGAGAAAACTGAAGCATAGGAAAGTGAAAGAATTTCCCCAAATTACACAGCTAATAAATTGTAGAGCCAGTTTTCAATCCAGGTAGTCTGGTAAAACATCAAAGTGGCCTGCCCAGACCCTGAAATCTAAAATCTTTAGTCCTCATTTAATCTGATTGAGTAAACAAAGAGAAACAGATTTCTTTCCTGTGGGAATTCTCAGCTGTTTAATTTTCTAATGTGCACTGAGATTCTTTAACATTGAAGGAGGGATACAATTAGTATGCAACCTTGCTTCAACTCATTCAGTCACTGGTTTTTTTGTTTTGTTGGGTTTTTTTCATGCAACATCTTAAGGAACTTGGACTAAATTTTGTTAAACTCTGCATGGACTACACAGTGTTGTTTCAATCTGGTTTGTCCTAGAATGTAACCAGTTATTTTGGAAAAGAACTAGAATTCTAAATTTTTGCATTGAGCTACATCCCAGACCTTTTCATTTTAATTTTAAATTTGAGACAAGGACTTGCTAAGTTACGAAATTGCTTCCTTGTACCGTCATCCTGCCTCACCCTTCCAGAGTGCTGAGATGAAAAGTGTGTGTCACACCAGACTTGACTAGAATCAAGAGTTTTTATCAGAATGGGCATGTGCCCAACTAAAAATTTTTGTTACTATGAAACTAGGAAAAGAAATTTTGTCAGAGAACTCTCTTTGCTACTAAACACTTATTATGTATTTATTGTTGGTATTGGTGGTGGTTTTTGGCGTGGAGGCCTGAAACTTGCAATCCTCCCACCTCAATTTCCTGAGTAGCTGGAACTGCTTAACAACTTCTAAGCTGTGAATTTTCACAAGTTTACTTTATAAGACTCACTTTGTCAGCTTATGAATGAATCCAACATATGAACAATTCTCCAGAATTCATTAGGAACTCATTACTTTACAGGTATGTGCCCCTGAACCTGGCTAATTATAGATTCTTCCAGGTGTTTTGCTTTTCCTTTCTTTTCTTCTCTTTCTTTCCTTTTTTTTTTTTTTTTTCCTTTTGTGAGACAGGGTCTCACTATGAAATTCAGGCTGGGCTTGAGCTCATTTTGCAGCCCAGGCTGATCTGGAACAAGCAATGATCCTCCTGCCTCAGCCTCGTGAGTGCTAGGATTGCAAGCGTGTGCCACACACCCAGAGAGGAGGATTTTGGAAGTTTTTTTACTACTCTTTTTTTGGTATCAGGATTCAAACTCAGGGCCTTGGGCTTGCCAGGCAGATACTGTACTGCTGAGCTACATCCCTGACCAAGTGTTTTTCTTGTCTTATACCATTGACATTTCCATTTGCCCTTTTAACATCATTGTTGGAGTTCTTAGTTGCAAGTGATATAAATTTATAGGCTAGTTAGGCAGAAAAGTAACTTTTAAGGGGCAAGAAGCAACTATTACAGTTCTGGAAGGCAGGATAACTAACTTGGATTTTAAATTATTCTTGACAATCCAGAATTGGTCCCCTGTACTGCCATTGCCTCTGGGTAAAACCCATGGCTTGGGCTGGGGATTTAGCTCAGCGGCATAAGCACCTGCCTGGCAAGCAAGAGGTTGTGAGCTCAATCCCCGGTACTGCAAAAAAAACAAAACAAAAAAAACCCCACCTGGCTCGCAGGTGTGACTGACTGATGCTACCATGACTGGCTTCACAGCACACCATCTGTGTATCACATAGGGGCCCTTCTTCTGGGCCTTTGTCTTAATGCTCTGATGGAACAAGAAACCCTACATTTTCTTTTTACACCGGGACCCCTAGATTACGTGGGGTTCTGGTCATTGGCTGCTACTGCAAAAGCCGTTGTCTGGGAAGCCAGGTCCTGACACAGCAAGGAACCTATCTCTCACTCCTCAGTCTTCAGTTCTTTGTGTCCTTGATGAAATAATTCAGTCAAGATACATAGGCAGCTGTGCAGAAGTCTAGGTAGAATTTATTGTAAAATACATACAGAGAGTTACGCCCTAGCCCCCTAGCCGCACTGGTGCAATTCTAGATACATTTTATAGATACAGAAATTGTTCCTGGGGCTCAGGGGACCAGGATTCTTAGGATGCTTATCCACAGTTTACTGAGAAGTTATGTTGGAATTGCAAAATGTGTTGCTGTCCTTTATAGATGAATAGCATTTCCTTGGGAGCTTTAATCATGTAAGGAATTAATGAAAGAGAATTTGAGAAAGCTATGTTCTTGCTTTAAACCAGGTCCCAAGGCAAGAGACTCTTAAAGACCTTTGCTGTGGGAACCAGGAGTGCTGTATCCTTTGTTTTGCAGTTAGACAGCAGGGGACCAGGTGTCAGAACTGGGCTCAAAGTGTCATCTGAAGATGCCACCGTGCTCTGTGGGGTTGCATTGGGTCTGAGACCTAAGGAATGGTTATAAATGTGTTATACTCTGATGCCTTTTTTTAACTTAATGGTTATGCGTGCTGCTTTGGACTCCTCTTTGTCCCTCAGGCCCAGTTGTATCTGAGACCTGCCTGACAGCTGTGACCTTTGGAAACTAGGTGAAGCTGCTCCTGTTGCTGTAACCTCACCGGAAGAGATTTGGTGTCTCTACTGTTACTCACCTGTTTCCAGCTCAAGATGTGGGACTCATGCCTTTGATCTGCAGCATGTCCAGCTACAATGGCTGGAAAAGCAAGGTCTGGGATTTGGGGGTAGCAGAAAAACTGTCTTTTGTAAGGTGGAAGGTGATCCTCCAAACATGGGAAGTAGGTTGCTGGCAGAAATGAGTGTGTATAGTCAGTTTTCCATCTCTGTAACAAATACCCAAAGTAATCAATTTAAAAAGACAAAAGGTTTCCTTTGATTCATAAGTTTAGAGGTTGCAGTCCCTGATCAGGTGGCTCTCATCTTTTTTTTTTTTTTTTTTCCCCTAAGGCCCTCATCTTTAGGCCTGTGTCAGAGGGCAGCACATCAAACCTGCTCATGCCTTGGCTGGAAGGCAAAGGAAAAAGGTATAGGCCATGTCCTCTTCAAGGGCACAACTGCAGTGACTGGCAGACCTTCCAAAAGGCCCTGCCTCTCAGGTTTCCCCACTCCCAGTAGCACCAAGGCAGGGGAGCCAAGCCCTTGACACACAGGCTTTGGGGGATGCATACTCATACCACAGAGAGGTGTGCTTCTACTTTGGGATGTGTTGCCGATCACCTTTAAAAATTGTAGTAATTTATATTTTAACTAGCAAAACACAAAAGTGCTTCTTCTGTCCTTTCAGTGACTGAATATTATCACTCTTTTCATCAATCTGATGGATGAAAAATTGTGTCTCATTATTTTTTAATTTCTACTTTCTCAAGGATTAGCACATTTCATATGATTACTGGCTACAAGAAAATCTCTCTTTCATGACTTGCTACTCATATCTTTGGCCCATTTTCTTTTTTTCAATTTGTAGGCACTCTGGTTATAGTACAGAGACTCTTTATTAGTCATATGTTTTGGATTTATTCCTTTGAGAATTTTTCTAGTTTTAACAATGTGTGTAATCATATTTTTAAATTAGCTAAATGTGTCTTTTCCTTTATGGTTCCCATTTTGTTATTTTTTACTTAAGAAAGTTTCACTTCCCATTTCTTGTTGATTAGTTACAAAAATTGGTAACAAAAGTTTTATAGGAAGACATTTACAGCCAGGCATGGTAGCCTATACCTATCAACTCTGGAAGCCTGAAGCAGCAGGATTGCAAGTTTGAGCCCAGCTTGAAGAACCTGGTGATTTAGTGAGATCCTGCTTTCAAAAAAAAATTTTTTTAAAGAGGGCTGGGGGTGTAGTTCAGTACAAAGGCCCTGGATTCAATCCCCAATATCACAAAAATAAGACATGTGAAACCTACAGTGACCCAAAGCACTTTATTCTATCCTGGAAAAGTCACCAAGGACTTTTGCCATTTCATTCTGCAAATGAAGGATAATAACATCTCTCCTACCTACTTCCCAAGGTTGCTGTAAAAGAAGTAAAGGGTATTGAAAAGTGTAAATATGGGTTACAGGAATATGTTATTATTATAATGTGCGTCCCCTCTTTACTTGAAAGGTAATGTGATGAGGGAAAGATCAGCAGATTAAGAAGTCCTGTGCCACCAACTAATCACTCTGCCTTTGTGCAGCCTGCTTACTTTCTATGAGGCTATTTCATCATTCTTAAAGTGAAAAGGTTGGTCCCTGAGTTTGTTTGTTTGTTTGTTTCTTTTTTTCCTTCCTTCCTTCCTTCCTTCCTTCTTTTCTTTGTTTCCTTCCTTCCTTAGAGATCAAACCTAGGGAAGCACTTCACCACTAAGCTACATCTCTAGCCCCCTTCCAGCTTTCAGCATCTAAAAACATCATAGCAAAATCACTAATAAAAAGTTATATAGCTGGGCAGTGGTGCAAGCAGCAGGTGCGCCAGGGAGGAAACAAGTCCGTGTCTCCAGTGAGCCTGAGAATCAAATGTCCCATTCCATACACACCCCTAGCGATGGGATGGTGTCAAGGACAGCCGGAGTTGATAGCAACTAAGGCACATGAAGCAACTAAGTGCTTGTATTGTTGAATTGATTATGCAGGCCTGTGGCCAGAGCTCTGAGCATCTCTTGGGAGGATGACTGTATGCAATAGAGCAAATATGGGGGATTTCCTTCTAGCTTCTCTTTGAAGGCAAATATTGTTTTCACTGCTTTTCTTTGTTCCGTTTAATTGTTTTGCTCTATTCAGTGTGCTGTTTTGATAGGTTTTATAATGTTCCTTTTTTTTGTCTTTTTTTTTCATTTTTATCAGTACCGGGGATCAAACTCATGACTGCCTGTTTGCAAGGCAGGTACTTATGCCGCTGAGCTAAACCCCCAGCCCCTAATGTTCCATTTTTGGTTTGATTTTGCTGTACCCGATTGAATGGACAACTACTGTGAAGATAACAAGATATATTATGGTACCTATTACTGTTATCCTGGTATCCTGCTCTGAAGTTCTGTACCAATTTCATTGCATTGTCTTGATTGGCTTTGTTCTGTCTTGTTTTGTTGTATTTTACTACCTTCCAAATTTTTTTAAAAAGTTATATAGCCATCTTTTTATATTTCAGGTATATTTGTAAGATCAGGCATAGAGAATGGATTAGATGCAACTGTAGAAGTCCCCTGCAACTGGTAAGGTGAGGTATCACTGTGGATTGGACTAGAGCAGGAACAAAGGATATGGAGGGCAAAGAAGTCATGTTTAAAGGCCTCAATGATCATTTGACCCTCCTAGGAGTGTTTAAGTCTAAGCACTCATATGATAGACAGAGGTGAGTACAAACGCTTTAGTAACAAAATGTAGTCAGGGTTTACAAGGGACACATAATTTATAGGATTATTTTATAATATTCACTTAAAAAGCTAAATGCAAAAGAGTGCAGGAGATCTGTCCACACACTAAAGACTCAAACAATCCCACTGAAGGCTGAGATCCCATGGCAATGTCCTGTATGAACCCAGCTGAAGACCTAGAGCCCACAGCAGGGTCCTCTATGAGTCCACAACAGTGTTTCATGCAGTATCAAAGATCTGCAAAGGACTTGCAAAGGTGGAAGCTGCAAAGTCTGTGCCAGTGGATGAAGGATCTGTGCCAGCAGCTGAGGGACCTACACTGGAGCCAGGGAGCAGTGCTCAAGGCAAGGACCACCGCTTCTCCCAAAAGAACCACAGCCACCCCCAGTGACAGTAAGGATCTGAGCTCCTCTGATGATGAGAATAGTTGAGCCAGTGTGACAAGCTTCTCCAGGAGATTCAACAGCACCATCTTCCCCTCTAGTTCTCCATTTTTGCTGTTGGCAACAATCCTCAGGTGAGCCTTCAGTTCCACTGGGTGTTACAAGTTGACCATTAGTTAATTCACCACACAAATCCAAAGTTAATCTTCCTATTTTCCATCCTGACCCAAAATGTTTCTTCAATTTTCTATAAGATTCTCTAGTGCACACCAGTATTTTGAGATGAAATGGCTCACAAATTACTAATTACATTAAGATATGTAGGGGGCAAAAATGGCATATTACATATGACCTAGCCTTGTTCTTAGGTGTCTACCTTACATTATGAGGAGAAGTGGGGAAATTTTTAATTGCTTAGGTAAAGTTACCATAATTTTTGCTTATTTAAGTAACAGTAATGATTGTTTCTAAAGATGACCAGAGCAGTATCTCCTTCCCATCCCATTGCAATGTGGCCTGGACTTCAAGACATAGAGTAATGCCAGCACCCTAGGAGGCTGAGGCAGGAGGACTGCACATTTTAAGCACATTTTAATCTGGGCAATTTACAACTTCATGAGATCTAGGGATAGATAGCTCAGTGGCATAGCACCTGCCTAGCAAGCATGAGGTCATGAATTTGATCCCCAGTACCAAAAAAGAAGGGAAAAAAAACAAAAAAACAAAAAAACTTAAGAGTCCTTGTCTCGAAGTAAAAAATGAAAAAAATGCTGGGAGTGTGTAGTTCAGTATAAGGGACCTGGGTTTCAATCCCCAGCAGGAGAAAGGGCAGCGGGAGAGAAATTTTGTTGTTCATTTGAATCTGGCTTGGCTCTGTGACCTATGTTAGCCAACACAATGGGGAGGAAGTGCTAGTATGTAACTTTAAGGGCAAAATTTTAACACATTTCTAGTTTTTGCCTTCACTGACTAGAGTATCCTTCTCCAAAGTCAGTTATCATGTAAGAAGTCTGTCATGTTGGGGCTGGGGATTTAGTTCAGTGGCATAAGCTCCTGCCTTGCAAGCAGGTGGTTGTGAGTTCGATCCCTGGTACCGATAAAAAGATTAAAAAAAAAGAAGAAGAAGAAGAAGTCTGTCATGTTGCCACAGAGACGGGATCCTGGAGGAATCAAAGCTATTTTGAATGGTCCAGCTTCGGTCAGGCTCCCATCACAACAGCCCTGACCGAGTCCCTGCCAGCCAAGAGAACCTTAAAAAACAAATGATTATTTAAATTTTTTTTTTTTTTTGGTCTTTTTCCTTTGTATCGGTACAAAAGGGGATTGAACTCATGACTGCCTGCTTGCAAGGCAGGCGCTTATGCCACTGAACTAAATCCCCAACCACCCCCCCCTTTTTTTGTCTGATTATTTTAAAATTTAATGTGGTTATACAACTAGTTTATTACACTTACAGAGTCTGTGGACCAAGACTTTGGAAAAGGCATAATGGGGCAGCAGAGGTTCCCAGTTCACTGGGACTTCACCTGGGAAGACCTGGAAGTGGGAGGTGACCTGAGAGTTGGGGGCCGAATAACATGATCTCAGCAAGGGGTGCCAGCAGGACCCAACACACAGCTTCTCCTTGAGGTTCCTGCTCCCTCACATTCACATGGCTGGACTCCCAGGAGAACAAAGTGGAAGATGTATCACCTTTTATTGACCTTATATCACTTCCATCTTAGTCATAGACTCACTCAATTCAGGAAGGAGGGCGAGCCCGGAGTGACGGGCATTCCTGTAATCCCAGTACTTAGGCTAAGGCAGGATTTCCAGGCCAGCCCAAGCTATGTAACAAGACCCTGTCTCAGAACAAAACAAACAAATGAAAGACAAAAGTATGAGCTCATCAGTCTGACAAGTTTACTAGAACAAACTTGAGCGAGACACCCCCCCCACACACACACACCTAGACCAGCCCAGCGAATCTTTACAGGCTATGAGGTCTTTCTTAGGGTCATGAGCATGAGGAGGGGCAGTGAAAGCAAAAGTTCAAAATGAGGCTTTCAAGGGGAAGAGTTCAGTGAAAAGGAGCTGTGGCTACCTGCCAGGGACAAGGCTTGAGAAAGTGCAGAGTGTGATGGTTGCCTGCTAAGAACAAGGCTGAAGAATGCTGGGCCTCATTAACCCGTGATTCTACATCTTTAGCAGGTGTGAAAGCATGGCTGGCTGGAAGAGGCTTTAGGTGGCCTCTGGTCAGCCTAGCATGGTGGCAGTCTGACTCCCTCAATAACTAAAACCAAGATACAGGTGTAGAAGTTATTTAGGCCTTGTAGGCAAAGGCTTGCTCTTTCGTGGTTCCTCTGCCCTGTGGCAGGTTGGATTTTTCACAAGGATTGTTACAAAATATCCCACACCACATACTTTTCTTAAATGTGATGTGAAAGCCAAATGCAGCAGCATTTGCCTATAGTATCTGCTCCAGAGGCTGTGGCAGGAGGGTCACCGGAGCCCAAAAGGTCCAGGATAGCCTGGGCAACACTGCTATACCCTATCACAAAACAAAAATAAAAACAAAAACCATATGGGATTGACACTCCTCCTTCCAGCTCTAGCCTCACCTTCAGGTTTCACTGGAATATTTGAGAGTGTGCTGCCCAGGTGTAAAAGAGACCTGCTGTGTCCAAGGCAGGAGTTAGTATTGCTGGCATCCGAAGGCCCCCCTCCAGCAGTTTCCCCACTGCCTCACCTTGTAGCAGATTGCCAGGCAAAATCCATCCCTTCCACGGTAACCTGGGACTCATGATCTCTTATTTGGCTTGAACCTCACAGCCGACTGCTCCAAGTACTGCAGGACAAAGTGCACCGTGTGTAGCACTGGTTTCAAGGGAGGCCCCAAGTGTAAAGGGCTGGGTGGACAATCCGTGTAAATGACCCGGTTTACACCTAGCTCCATTACTCAGTGATATAATGGGATCTCAAGCTGGCCTCCTTTACAACTTTGTTTTTTTATCTGTAGCACTCTTCATCGGGTTATTAAAAGGACTAAATGACACTGTGAATTAGTCTGAAACAAAGCAAGTGTAAAATGTCATTATGATTGGAAAGTGGTTATCAGCAAATTAAAGATCTGGAAAATTACTTAACTAAAGAGAACTGCCGTTCACAACAAGCTGTTGAAATCAGAACTTCCCTGGCTTATACGTTCATGGAACGTTTACCAATAACGCATCTGTAAGTTGGGGAACACGGGATCAGAGTGCAGACGGCGTGAACGCGCGCGCAGGGTGCAGATCCCTCGGGGCAGCGCAGGCCGGGTCTCCAGAGCTCGTAGACCACGGCCCGTAGCTGCCCTCGCTGGCCTGCGCCACGCCCTTCCTGCGCCTTCCTGCGTGGGCGGCCCAGCACGGTCTCCCCAGGCCGGCCGCTCGTCTAGAAATGAGATCAGCACGCTCGCCTTCCGGTCCTGACTCAGCACCGCTTACCGGAAAGGCCTCTGCGGGGCGGGGCTAGAGGCGGGAAGGGGCGGGGCTGCCTGCAGAGCCGGGGCGGGCGGGGCCGGGGCTGTGGAGTTTCCTTGGTTTTTGAGAAAATCTAGGTTTTTTGTTTTTTTTTTTTTTTTTTTTTTTTTCAGGTCACAGGCCACAGGCTTTCCCGCCTTGGCTTTGCGAAGCTGGCCTAGGTTCAGGGTTGGTGTCCAGGTCTCGGGTCACTGGGGCCCTGGATGTGAGTAGCGCGCTGCCCTGCAGATCGCAGCCTGGCCGGGCCGCCCCATTCTGCGGGAAGGAAGTGGGAACTTTTTAGGTCAGCTAAACACGTTAGTTTTGGTTTGGTGACGTGGGACTTTAGCATGAAAGACTCCGTTTTGACTTGGTTAGTTGATTTTAATACAGAAGGGTTAGTCCGAAACAGTAGTCTCCTACGAATTTCATTTTACTGTGATTACTTAAACTTGTAACATCCGTGGGAAACTGTGGCCTTGTTTACTCTCATAAACTCTGGATGGTCCTGGCCCAACTGGGTGGTACAGGCCCATCACTCTATTTCTTTGTATTCGCCATAAGTCCTGAAATATTCTGACCAGCAGAATGAATTTTTTTCAAGGTCTATGGAGCTCTGAGGAATTTGCCCTGTCCTCTTCCTTAGGGTCTCCCCAAGTTACCAGTTTTTGCTTAGAACAGAGCTAGTAGAGTGGGCAGTCTGGGAATGCTAGGGTGGCTGGTCTGAGACGAAAGTGAAGGACAGGAATTAATTATTCCGGGCTGGAGAAGAAGTGGGGCTGCCAGGGGAGCTACAGTTATTCCTTCCCTGCTCTATTTGCTGTAGTTTTCCTATACCATATCAACAGGAAGCCCCAGTGAAACCACAGGATCCGGTTATTTGGATGTTCGCTTTCTTGAGCATTGCCTGCTCTGTTATACACTGCAAGAAAGTACACTGTACAGGTGTGTGTCTCATGGAAGGTAAAAGCCAAAGTCCTCACTATGTCCTCTTAGGGACTTTACCTAAATCTAGATCACTCTGATTCCATCACACTGGCCTTTGCTATTTCTGGAACTCAACAGCTTGTCCTGCCCATGGGACCTTTGCACTTGCAGCCCATCATCCTGGAACTCTCTGCTAGTTGCATAGCTAGCTTCCTCACTTTCTTCAAGTCTTTAGAGTCACTTTCTGAGGGGCAGGAGTCCTTTCATCATTCCGTTTAAAATTTTATTCACACACACCACAGAGCCCAGAGAGACAGAGAAAGACTTCAAATCCTGCAGCAGTCTTTGTTTCTCTTTAGCATTTACCACAGCAACATAATGAAGGAAAATTCTGTTTTGTTTTCTCACACACAGCTGACACCACAGATAGGGGTTTTCTACATGGAGCAGTTCTCTAATCCTCAGTGGACCCCCGCTGGGTGTCATATAACTCAATTCTAACACAAGAACTGAAAGGACATCCCATCGCATAATTATACATTTTTTCATCTATTCTGTTTCTCTACACAACCATAGCCAATGCATTTCATTTGTCTCTTTTTTACTTCTTCCATATCCCTTACTATGTCTGTGCCTTTTTATACCTTCTTGAATATGTGAAGTATATTTATAACTGTTCTTTTAAAGTACTAATCTGCTAATTTTATTATCTATATTGTTTATGAATCTCCTATTGATTAGTATTTTTCAATAGGTCATACTTTTCTTGCTTCAAGAAAAAGAGGGTCAAGAAAAAAGAAAAGAAAAAGAGGATCAGGGAGGAAAAGGAATAGAAAGGAAAGGAAGCTGGGCGTGGTGGCGCACACCTGTAAATCCCAGCACTCGGGAAGCTGGAGCAAGGAGGATTTTTGCAAGTCTGAGACCAGCCTGTACTACAAAGTGAGCTCAAGGCCAACCTGAACTGCATGGTGGGACCTTGTCCCAAAAAGACAAAAAAAAAAAAAAAAAAAAAGAGAGAGAGAGAGAGAGAAAATAAACAAGTGAAGTAGCAGCAGGTATTCCTGGTGGCCTGAGGTCTCCGTTAATCCGCGGGATCAAGTTACCCACCGGTGCCACAAGGAGGCGCAGTAGTCCTCTCTCGCTGCCTGTCTGTGTCTCTCCGAGCTCCCGGTCATTTCCTGGCGGAACCAGAAGAAAAAGGTTACCTTATGTTTCCGCCCGGTTTCGAACCGGGGACCTTTCGCATGTGAGGCGAACGTGATAACCACTACACTACGGAAACTCAGTTGTGACAAAGCTGTGTATGAACTACTCTTGAAATATGGTGGGTCCGGACTGTGTCTGCTGCTTAAGAGCAGAGTTCCCGGGCAAGCCAACCACCAACTTGGCCTTGCCTTACCCTGGGGAAGGAGCCGGGAGGCCTGGATCGCAATCACAGCAGGCACGGAGAACTCCTGGCTCCTCCCTAGGAAACTCAGCGCGATTAGTAGCTGGCTGCTGGGTTCAGGCCGTGCAGAATGCGACAAGAGCTCTGCCGCGTCTAAAGGCTGACTGCAAACGCTAGCGAGTTTATCAAGTTAAGTCACTTTGATGGACAATTCCC
The DNA here is from genome assembly GCF_034190915.1 of Cavia porcellus. Classification (NCBI taxonomy): domain Eukaryota; kingdom Metazoa; phylum Chordata; class Mammalia; order Rodentia; family Caviidae; genus Cavia; species Cavia porcellus. Next base: position 49,190,066 of record NW_026947490.1, read on the forward strand.
TTGCAGGGGCCTGAATGATGAAGGAAACTCTTGTCTCAGTAGGTAGATGTGCTCTCAGGCAAGTTTTACGTTTTTTTAAAATTATGTTTATTTATGTATAAATAAATATACACTTATTGGATGTATATGGATGCAAATATACGTGCATTGGGTGTATAGTATAAGGATACTATAAATATTTTTTTCTTTTCCAAATCCATTTTATTTTAAGGAAAAAAAGAAAAAGAAGAAAAAAATTTTAAGTTTTATACAGACTCAAAAAATTTCTCTTGGTCCTTTTTTCTCCATGTGGACTCCATTCTCCACAGGTTACCTACTCATATTCTTTTTTAATTTTTAAAATTTTTATTATTAGTTGTGCCTAGTGGCACACGCCTGGAATCCCAGCGCTCAGGTTGTTGAGGCAGGAGGATGGTAGCAAGTTCGACACTAGCCTGGACTACAAAGTGAGCTCAAGGCCAGCCTGGACTGCATAGTGAGACCCAGCCTCAAAAAGACAAAAATTAAAAAAAAAAAAAAAGCAAAATACATTTTTATTAGTGTATGTTTGCATTGCACAATGATTCCACACATCGTGGGAAGTGTATAAAATCACATCTTAACTTTTTACTCTCTCTTCATCTCTTGGCTCGCATGTTCTTAAAACACCCATGGTTGATCACTTGGGCTATAGGCTCCCTTGTCCATATCTAGTAGGAAAAAGCATTTAATTTCTTGCAGAAGTCATTATTGAACAGAACTGCCTGTGTAAAGAGGTTAAATCAATTAGTGTCTACTTCATGGTTAGATTAACCCCACTCAAACTATGGCTGACAAATTCCAAATATCCCCCAAAGTAGGTACACTGAGGTGGCCATCACACATGTTCTCTGGAGAGGGCAAGACTGCAATGTAACTGATAAGAGGGAAGACTGGAATGTATTTTTGGGAACTGGAGTAGCCATTAGGAAAGTTACTCCTTTAATGAGTTCCCTGCTAAGAAAAGTCTCTACTGAGTGATTTCTATTTATATGTAGTGACATGGCACCTAGGTAACCCGTTGCACCCCAAGAGGCCCCTTTTGGTAAGCTTTGCTCCTCCATTCTGGAGTTCAGGATGCCACACCATTGTGTTTTCCTCTGTGTTTCTCTGAGAAGGCAGAGCTTCAGTGCCTGGGACCTCCATGCTCAGAGAGCCCTTGGGGTCGTCCTGAGGGCTGGGGGGGGGGTCCCCACAGTTGGTCTCTTCCCCCCTATCTGGCTCAGGGCAGTCAGCCTTCACCCCCTACTTCTCACAGTCCTTACCAGGCCCCTTCCTAAGGCGGTGCTTTGTGGGGAGCTGAGTCACAGTGACAGCAGCATCAGTCACCTCTTCCTGGGAGAGGGGAGGGGAATCACCGACCTCCACATGAAGCAGGTGCTCTTTCTCCATGCTGGGTTGCAGAACCCAAATCCTGGCTCTCAGAGCTTCTGCTGTGTCTCCTCTCCCCACTGTCTTGTAGACCTTAAGTCTGTCCTTGACTCTTTGTTCTCCACAGCTGTGCTTTCCACCACCTCCTCCTTCTCATGACAATGATATCTGTCTAACAAAGGGAACAACTGGCAAAGGAAGATTTCCTCTATAGTACTGATGGTAGTGGTGATAGGAAGCTAAGACATGTTATGAAATCAGTCCAGTACAGGACTAGTTTTAAGGAAGAAAACTGGATTGTAAATGTGTAATCTGGCAAGAAAGTAGAGAAAGTAATTCCAATTTTGAAACCAGCTTTTATGACTTTTTGGTTTTAATCTCTTGACTTTCTCAAGAATCTCAAGCATTTCAAAAACAAAACATAGTTGTTGGATCATGCCTATGATTAGGAGAAATAGAACTATTTGATGACTTAAGAAATAGAACTATTTGATGACTATCCAATTCTGGATTTTTTTTTTTTTACAGAGTCTCACTATTTAGTGCAAGCTGGCCTCAAACTCACAATCCTCCTGCTTCAGCCTCCCAAGTGCTGGAATTACAGGTTTGTACCATTATGCCCAGTATGACTTTTTTTGGAGTGTGTGGTGCTGGAGATCAAACCCAGGACCTCACACATACTTCCACAAAGCACATCCTCAACCCAGTATAGGTTTTTAAAAAGACATAAACCACAAAGATGGCAGTAGCTGACCAGCGCAGCCCCAATGAAACAGGAGACGCTCTTGTGGACGACAGTTAACTGCTGGTTTATTTACGCGGGCTCTGGTTTATATATTTGGCCGTGACCAATCACAGGCTGCCACAAGGAAGCAGGGCGGGAATGGGATGCAGGCTCTGGCTACTATATCCAGCTGTGGCCAATCAGGAGTTGCCACAGAGTACGGAGTGAGCACGGGGTGCGCACGGGTTGGCTAATTTAAAGAGGGACGTAGCGCATTGCGGAAGCTGGCGTGGTCCTTAGTCCCGGGTGGGGTATGGTATGTTGAGCGCCTGTGCCCAACAAGTAGCAAGGGAAGAGATAATATCAGTTTAGGGGAACCACAGCAGAGCACGTAGCCTATTACCAGATACCGTTCTCTCCTGAGTGAAAGTCAGTGTCAGGCTGTGGGTGTTGCTCAGAGCACTTGCCAAGCCATGGGGATCACATAGCATAGTCAGGCCACCAACATTTTCATGGCAAAATTCATGTTGATGGCCAAATAGAAAAACATAGAGATGTAGGTTCACAGCATGATTATCACACTGTAGCCAACTGTAACTCTTTGAGTTTATCTTGGCCAAGAGGGAGTTTTTTGTTTGTTTGTTTTTTGGAGTTAGAACGTCTCTATGTAGCTCAGGCTGGCCTTGAACTCACTATGTAGACCAAGGTGGCCTCGAACTCATAGCAATTCTCCTGCCTCAGCCTCCCTGGAACTATAGGCATGGGCTACCACTCCTATAGGATATTGTGTGTTTCAGTGCAAAAGAAAACACAGTACCTCAAAAGGAGAATTATCTTTCACATACGTAACATATCCACATATATCTGAAAGGACGAAGAATGTGCCACTAATAGCAATTGCCTCTGGGAACACCTGAGTGTTTGCTTAGAGAAAAGTTGTTAGAAGGCTTATGTTTTACTCTTTCTCTTTTAAAATTTTGTAAGATGTATTTATGACTTAAATAATTATGCATAAAATGCCTCCGCTTGAGTTAATTGTAGTAGGAAGTAGAAAGCTATCTTGTTCACTACAAATCAAAACAATTAAAAGAGTTTAAAATACAGTACTTTAGCCAAGCACGGTGGCGCAGGGCAGTAATCCCAGAACTCAGGAGGCAGAGGCAGGAAGATTGTTGCAAGTTCGAGAGCAGCCTGGGCTACAAAGTGAGCTCAAGGCCAGCCTAAACTGTATTGTGAGACTCTGTCTCAAAAAGACAAAATATATATACATATATATATATATACTTTAATATACATCTAATGATAAATCAATGAACTTTGACACCATGATGTTAGGTGAAGTGAATCAGACACACAAGATTAGATATAACTTCTCTTATATGAGAAACCCAAAGTATAAATAATTTTTAAAGATAAAATAAAAGGTGATAGTAAACAGATATAGATCCTTTGCAGATGAGAAAACGATTTAGAGATGGAGAGAGGTGGAAGCAAGGAGAGAGGAGGGAATTAAAATATGTTAAATAGCCAGGTGTGCTGGCACACTCCTGTAATTGTACTCCTGTAATCCAGAGGCTGAGGCAGGGGGATCCTTTGAGACCAGCCTGGGCTACAAAGTGAGTTCAAGGCCTACCTGAACCTCATAGTGAGCCCTATCTCAAAAAGACAAAAAAAGAAAAAAAGATATTTAAGTATATGTACCTACTCCCTAAAATGAGCATAAATATGTATGGCAAATACATACTAAGAAAAAAATAAATGAATAAATTAACCAAGCAATATAAAACATATAACTATAAGCCACGAATATAGTTTCTAGACAAAAAGAATTTAGCTCATATGCAGAATTACTAAAATTACACAATCCAAACTAGGTGTGGTTGCACACACCTGTAATCCTGGCATATTCCTGTGATCCTAGTACTAGGGAGGCTGAGGCAGGAGGACTGCCTCAAGTTCAAGACCAGTCTGGGCTACATAGTGAGACTCTGTCACAAAAACAACAGCGAACAAACAAACAACAAAACAAAGCAAGGCAAACGAAAACAAAAATTCCACAACCCATATTTCATAGCTCCTACATGCACGTGTATTTTTGTCTTTATTAGAACAGTGGAAACGCTGCACAAAATAGACTTGACTTTTTGTTTGTTTTCGTTTTTTTGGTACCTGGATCAAATTCATAATTCACACTTGCCAGGTAGGAGCAGAGCCGCTAAAAGACATCCCTGGTCCTCGACTGTTTTTAATTCACTTCTGGATATGGATATTCTGGTGGAGCTGGCTCTGAGAAACTGGCAGCAGGCCGCTGAGAGGAAATTTATGGCTAGATTTCCTGATTTGCGATCCTCAGGCTTTTTTGAGAAGGGCGCATCACTCGCCCTTGCAGAGCACCCCCACTTGCCTGGTCTTGCACAGTGGCGCCCAGGGGCATGGGCTCCACGGTGAACCAGGGCCATCCTGCCTACCAATGCCCTCTCGTGCGTTTGCATTAAGTTTTACCTCCTCATGAGACTAGGCTGCTTTGCTGGTCCCAACTTAGTCCCTGTAAGTTCAAAAATTCCCACTTCCGCCGTGGGGTGGAAAGTCTTAGTTCATTATAAAGAATCCTTCACTCAACAACCCTGTTCAAACCCAAAGACCTCAAGAGGAAACGGAAACCCAACCTAGACCTCAGGACAGACACCCGCGTTAGGCCCTGCCTGCGTGGACCTCTCCCAAGTGCACGCTCTTCCCTAAAAAAACTGCCTGCTTGCTGCTCAAAGAAGTGCTTAGCCCTCATAGTTCCTAACTTGGAGTCCTGTGTATGGATCTGCACGCAAGATTTCTCCAGGAGGATCCAAATGGAGATCACAGCACAGCTCCGAGCAGGGCCGGCTTTGGCTGCCTCTGGCTGTCTGCCTTTGGCTTGCTGATGAGTCAGGAAAGACTGAAAGGTAAAGAAGGGGTGATTGTCTTGCTTCTCCTTTTTCTTCCGCGACACCCTTTTCAGCATACACAGATGTTGATCGCTCCTAGAAAACCATCGCCTCCTTTTTGCCTTTGAAGTAAATTCTGGTTAGAATGGCTTTAAAGAGGCCCTGGGGCTCCCTCGTTTGTTAACTCAGTTCCAGGGGCAACGAGCTTTTCCACGTTCTCTCAGAGTCTCACGGGATCCCACTGCCTCGCCCGCCGGAACTGTGCGGCCTTCAGGAGCAGCAATGCTACGTGTAAATGAGCGGTGAGGAAGGCAAAAATACTGCTGGCATCTCCCCTGCTCAAGCATAGTCTCCAGTGTTTGATTGGATTTTACTTACAAAGTACCCGATCAAAGGTAAAAGTACTTTAAATGTTAGGAATACTTTTCAGATTGTCCTAACAATTTCTAACATGTACAGTACTGAAAACGTCCAATGGTTTTGGTTTAACGATCTTTTCAGGAAGATGCTGTCCAACACTTCACGGTAGTGTCTCTCCCTGGTGGTCTAGTGGCTAGGATTCGGTGCTTTCACCGCCGCGGCCCGGGTTCGATTCCCGGTCAGGGAAAGTACCTCTTTTTGAGCAGAGTACCGGGCTTGGTTGTAGCTAAAAGCTCTCCGTGACTTTCTGTCAAGGGAAAGAAAATAAACAGTGTAAATTCGCTCTCTGCTATCCTCCTCTGTTGAGAATTATGGATCTACGTTTAATGAGCCCTTTCAAAGGGCTCCTAAATCTAGGAAGATATAATTAGGGCAGGCACAATTTAAACAACAGACGTATTTTTTTGTTGTATTCTTTTTCCTCTTCTTTCTTCTCTCTTCATTTTAATGTACACGCCCTCCCCCGCCTCCCACAGAGTCCCCAGTTCATTGAAACTCTAGAAGCAGTTTCATTCCAAGGCTGCAGTTTGTCCAGGTAATGTCGTTGGTCCGCTGCTGTTCCCAAGTCCCATTTGGGAAGTGCAACCAGTCTATTAGACTTACATGTTTTAAGATGGAAAACCACTCTCAGCCCGTTTGTTCTTTTGAAAATTAGGAACACATTTCTATATGGTAATGTTACTTACTTTTACCTGCCAAACAAACTATAGTAAATAGATTTTTTTTTTTAATGCCCCTAAAATGACACGTTACATGACATTGGGGCTTGTTGCCCATTGATCTCTTCCTGGGTTCCCAAAATGGATTTCAGGGTCACCAGGGAGAAGTTTGAAAGATGTGAAGACTTGGGCAACTTGAACTGAGGATGAAGGGGCATGGCTCTGGCGGGACAATGGTATGGGCGCCCATGATAGTAAAAGCTTATTACCCAGAACAGGAGTCAAGCCCACGTTGCAGCAGTGAAAGGAACAAATTCTAGCAATGGGCCATCAGGCAGAAACATTAAGTGGTTAGGCACGACCTTCTAGCAACATTCTGGGCTGTGATTACAGTGCATTTAGTAACTATTAGGGACAGTTAAAGAATATTTGAAGGGAACATGTGTGATGCTGGATATACAGACTGTCACCTGAGTCAGAGGGTAGCAAGAAATTAGGTGGCAGAAAAGTTGGAAGAAAGATTGTTGTAAGTCAACTGAAGGAAAATGAAAATCTTTGTCGTTTGTCTCCCTTCCCTGTCTTCCTCCATTTTCCTGCAATGTGTGCCTCTCTCACATTTACAGTTTCCCTAGGTGAACTGAGGACAACATGCCCCCTCTTTAGCCCACACTCCCATGCCCAACCCTAGTGCAAAGGGGGGAGCCTCCTGCCTCAGGCTGAAGGGGTGCACATCCACCCGGAGCTGCTCTCCTCTTCCAGGTCATGCTCTGGTGTGTGCGGCCTAAGAAGTATCTATACAGGGGCTGGGGATTTAGCTCAGCGGCATAAGCCCCTGCCTTGCAAGCAGGCAGTCGTGAGTTCGATTCCTGGTACCGATAAAGACAAAAAAAAAAAAAAAAAAAAAAAAAAGAGAGAGAGAGAGAAAAAAAAAGAAGTATCTATACAGATACCTGAAATGTGAATAGGCCAGAGGTGGCTTAGGCTTCGGTGTGTGCAGGTAAGGGGCAGGTGATCAGTGCAAGGCTGTCTGTAAGGACAGAGCTTAGACTTGGCAGGTCCAGAGCCTCTCAGAGTGCTGGCATTCCTGGCATGTGCCACTATACACAGCTAGCCCTCCAAAGTTCTAGGGGCAGGAATCAAGCTGAAAAAAGTAATGAACTCCTACACTGGCACTCTCCTATGAGAAAGTTAAGATAATTAAAGAGGTGGAATTGACAGCTACTGACACGTTCCCAGAGACAGAACTGATGAGAGACTGGTGATGTACACCCCTGCCTGGGTGTTAGAATAGCTGTGGATTCGAGATTGCTGTGCACCTCCAATCTCCACTTTTTGAGTGTGAGTATACATAACAGTTAACCCATGCCTGTCCCAACATGGTGTTTTGAAGGTGTGGGGTTAGTTAGCTTTTTTTTTTTTTTTTAAACTCAAAAGTCTTTTGTCAAGATGACGCTTAGCTGGGTGTGGTGGCACACTCCTGTAATTCCAGTACTCTGGAGGCTGAGGCAGGAGGATCATTGCAAATTCAAGACCATCCTGGGCTACAAAGTGAGCACGTGGCCAGCCTGAACTGCATAACGCGACCCTGTCTCAAAAAAAAAAGAACAACAACAACAAAAAAACACCCAAGATAACTCTTACTCAAGAAGCTTCTCTCATCCAAGAATCTTCATCTCTATTATTAGAACAACTCAGAAATAAGACGAATTTTTTTCCTGTAGTTACACCATGATCTAGAAATAAGACGAATATTAAGATGTGTTATATGCAGGTACCAACTCCCCACATTGAATGTAATCACTATGTACTGCAAATATGTGCCAATAAAAGGTTTTTACATTTCCTGCTAGTTACGTATTTATTAGTTTACTACTAACCACAAGACAGTTTATGTGTCCTGTACCATTTAAAGTATGTGTATCAGATTATCAAAAAACCTAAAACTATGTTATCAAACTGCCTTGAAAGTTACCCTGTATAAATTATATTGCTAATGTCAAGATTTTCCCCACACCAACTTTCTAACTTTATTATAATAAAATACACATTGCTGTTAATCCTTCTAAGAGTTCTCTCCTCACTTTGAACACACTTTATCCCGTCCTTTGTGGCAATTTGTCTTTTACTGGTTTTAATTTAAGCATAACTGTATTTTTCGACCACTCCTTGTACTATACTAATAAAAATTAAAAGAACAAAGAAATTAGGTGAGTAGCCTATAGAGAGATGAGGAACATGAAGTCCTAGGGACAAAAAGAAGGGAAATTTTTTTCCTTATTGGTCTTTTTTGGCACAGGGTTTTACTATACTTTCTATATAGTTCAGACAGGCCTTGAACACACTATGTAGCCCAGGCTGGCCTCAAATTTACAGTGATTCTCCTTCCTCAGCCTCCTAAGTGCTGGGGATTTCAGGCATGTGCTAGCACACCCAGCTTCTAGGACCAAAGAAAGGGTATTTTGCATCTCAAAGGACAATGGTAGACTTTTAGTGAACAGCTATAAGATAAAGCTGAGGTAAAGTCCACTGGCTACCAGTTCCTGTTGAATCATTTGTGGCCAAACACTAGAAGTGTACTCTGGGGTACTGTCAGGCCCTAGTGCCAACACCTGGGGAAACTCAATTCTGTGGCCAAGGACACAGTTTTGCTATCCTGATACTGGAAGTGGAATCGATTGAGGTGATCTCAAGAGCCACTTTGCTTCAACCAATATAGGATGCCTGAACAGCACAGCACAAGTACAGCCTTGAACCTTCATCACTTTCTAAATAAATGGAAGAAAAAGGAGGAGAATTATGGACCAGGGAACCCATTTGTGCTGGAAGTTCCCCAAGAAGCACAATCAGTTCACACCATCCTTATTTCCAGGAGTGCAGGAGTTACATAACCATAGTAACTGTATCATAATTCTATTCTCAGCTCCTGCAGAGTACCCAGTCACCATGAATGAGTGAATGAACCAATGCACACATAAATAGACAAGTGAACAGATGTATAATGGGTGCATATGTAGAGATCAGCAGTGAGCCTGGATTTGGCATTTTCTAAAAAATCACCGGAGGGCTGGGGATTTAGCTCAAAAAAAAAAAAAAAAAAAGACTCCTAAGCTAAGAACAAAATCTGAGAAGACAAAAAGTTGGCTTTTCCTGAGGAGAAAGTCCAACTCCTTGGAGTTCCTGATGTGGGAACAAACTGGAGTCCTAACAGCATCTGCTACACCAAGATACCATAGGCAGGCAGGGCTCCACTTCCCAGGGAAACTGGCTCTGGGCTAAGAGGATGAGCAGGCAGGATGAAAGTGGAAAGGACTTGATAACTAACAGATTTCCTGGGAAAAAGACCTCAAGGAGGTGGTTGTGCCCTTCAACAGGACAGCACTGGAAAAGCTACATGCCTGTTCAGATGAGTAGAGAGAAGATGGAGTCCATTTGGGAGGTGATTTTTTTTTTTTTTTTTTGTCTTTTTGAGACAGGGCCTTACTATGCAGTTCAGGCTGGCTTTGAGCTCACTTTGTAGCCCAGGATGGTCTCAAACTTGCAACAATCCTCCTGCCTTAGCCTCCCAGTGCTAGGATTAGAGGCATGCACCACCACATTCGGCCTGGGAGGTGAATTTGAGGGTTGAATTTGTCAGCTACTGATAAATTAGAGAGAAATTTATCATGGCTCACAGTTCTGGTAAGGGCAGCACAACATGGCCAAAGTGCTTGGTGCAGCAAACCTATCACAATCCAGCAAGGAGAAATCGGCATGAAAAGGAGGTCCCACCATGCTTTTCTGAGGTACACTTCCTATAATCTAAGGACTTCCTAGTGGTGCTCCCAGGACTAAGCCTGATAAATGGACCTTCTGGAAAAATTCTTCCTCATGGCATGGGCTAAGAGGTTGTGTGAGGCAGGCAGGTGGACACTTGGACGGATTTAGAACTCAGGGAAATGCTAGAGACACACATTTGAGAGCTGTCTGTGGTGTAACTACAGATACAGGAATGGTGAGATCACCTAAAGAGAGCATAATATTCAGAGAGAAGGGCTGGGGGAAAGGGTAAAGCTCTTAAAGGATTTCTAGAACATTTACTGCAGCTCTCTGTAGAAGGGCAGTTTCTAACTAGCTGGGTAGCTGGGTAAATTAGAGTACATTAAGGAGTACAGGCTGTTAAAATAGTTAAAAATAGAGCACTCTGGCACACTGACTAAGATAAACACACTTGAAAAGAGGCAGGAGTAAAAAGATGGCTCTCATCTTCATGGTGTTTCCTAAAAGCAAGAGATGCAATTCCCAGCTGAAACTTGTAATGTTCATATGCTCACTGAGACGTCAAACCTGAGAAAAGTCTAGACAGATTTTGTTAAAATTGCTTCTTTTTTGCCAGCTGTAGTGGCACATGTCTATAATCCCAACACTTGGGAAGCTGAGGAGGATTGCTAAGAGTTTGAGGTCAGCCTGGGCTACACAGGGAGTAAAAGGACATTCTGGTTCAGAGAGAGGTCTTGTCTCAAAAGACAAAAAAATAAAAATAAAAATAAAATAAATAAATAAAAATGCAAGTATTTCAATATTTGCCCTCCCCTCCATATTTACTCTCTTAAAATGACACCACTGACAAACGTAATGGTTTTTAATAAATTATCCCTTCAGTTCCTATTTGAAATATTACTGGTCAACAGTTAATTTCTACCCTTCGGAATCGAAAAGTTCAGGTTCTCTACACATTCCCTGTCGCAGAGGCACTTGTTCGAAATTGGTACCTCTCAGTAGCTGAGAAACTTTAAATGTAGTAATGAAAAAACCATTTTCTACCTCAAGGAAAAAAGAGAAAATTATCCCTCTATACCTAGCTAATATGACTAATGAGGTCTTTCCTGTCCTTTTTTTTTTTTTGACAAGGTTCCCCTATGCAGTTCAAGCTGGCCTTGAACTCAATTATAGCCATTGCTGGCCTCCAATTTGCAGCAATCCTCCTGACTCAGCCTCCCCAGTGCTGGGATTAGAGACATGTGCCACAACACTTGGCCTCTGTCCGGATTCCCCCACCACACACACACACACACAAACTGGGGATCAAGTTTACAACCTAGAGCTTACCAGGCAGGCGTTTATGCCACTGAGCTAAATCCCAAGCCCTTCTTGCAGATTTTTAAAACTTTTTTATTTTTATTTTTTTCAGTATAGCAAGAGAGAGTGAACCCTAACCTGAGTTACAAGGAACAAGATGTCAGTGGCCATAAAAGGGTGACCAGGTCTATATCCTTTCAAATTGGCCAGAGGTCAGTGGATTTCTCCAGCTGTTTAGCATCTGCTATGAGAATTAACTGAGCAAAAAAGAGCCAGAAAACTGTTTCTGTCATACCAGAGCCCACCTGCAAAGGCCCAGTGGCTGTGAGATTCTGCAGGGAAGAAATTTCTCAAGAGTTAGTTAGCTTCTTGAGGAAAAACCACAGGGAACTGTGATTTGACCCAGGTCAGCCTCCAAGTGTGGATGTAGTGTGAGCTAGGAAGTGCCTTTTATGAGGCAACTAATCTGTAAGCTTTTTGGATCTAAAGTAGAACTTTCCAGTCACGGAGGGCAGAGAAAAGAGAAAACTATAAATCCCAGGGATTTTATTGTGATAGTGAGCGTAAAAAACGTTGCCGTCCCTGGGTGGGCTCGAACCACCAACCTTTCGGTTAACAGCCGAACGCGCTAACCGATTGCGCCACAGAGACTAAGCCACTAGGTGGGGACCTGTAAGCTGTGATATTTACAAAACTTTAGTCATCATTAAGGTGCCGCTGGACTTTGCTCTCTGACATCTCTACTCTAGGGTTGAGTAATTAACTCTAAAACTCAGAACATTAAACGATTCCCACAGTACATCATTCGAGTTCTCGTTTTCTTCCTCCCTAATTCACTGGCGCCATAGACAGTTGGCCTCTTTTTCCCAAAACTGGGGGGAGCAACCAGCAAAACCAAGTTGGCTACTGCCTTAAGGAAGTGGGGAATGGAGTGCGCAGGGGTGCGCTGGAAATGCAGCTCGCCGCCAAACTGAACTAGAGACCTCACCTTCGGAGTTTAGCCCGATGTCTTTAACAAAGTTCTCTGAAGCCCAGGTCCATCGCTTTCTGAAAGTTAAACCCACGTTTGAGCGTTTGTTCAAGTAAATTAAGCCGCATGACAGTGAGCTCTGCAGCTCTCCCAAGAATAACGAAAGTACTAAATATCCCAGGAGAAGCTAAAACATATAAAGACTCAAGAGACTCAGAGGTCCAGTGCACAAGCATCAGCCTGTATCATTAACAACACAGTTATTCAAATATGCCCCTTATGAGCCATGGCTTTACATAGAGAATCACAAATGTATAACCTGAAGATATTTAATTTTAAGATTGACACATGCCATGTATTTTCAGTCAAGAAAAACAACTTTAATAATGAATGTAAATTTCCCTTGGTTTTCGAGATTCCCAAAGCAGTTAATCTTTTGGAGTTCTTTATAGCCTGGAAATTATTAGCAACACCCCTAATATTTGCATCACTACATCCCACCAACTATTCAGAGATTCCCATATGTCCATTTTAGGTTCAGGGATGTTGCACTCCCTATGTAGCCAAACTGATCTTGAAATACAATAATCCTCTTGCCTCAGGCTGTGAAGTCTCAGATTAGAGGCAGATGCGACCACACACGGCTAGTGTGCGACCATGCCTGGCTAGTGTGCTTAATTTTCTAATTAGGAACCAAGCAGTGCATCATACTTTAAACACCAGAACAACACATATCTTGAAAATGTAGAAAAGTTTCTTCATTCTCCACGTATGGGCAATCAAGCAGCTCCAATAGACATCAATTGCTCTGCTAAAATGTTGAGTTGATTCTAAACATTTTGATAAGGTGCACAGGGTAGGTTTGCTAAAGATATATAATTTAGATCCGCAAAAGCAGAAGCATCCAAAAAAAAAAAAAAAAAGGCAGAAGCATCATTTTACATCCAAATTTCCTAACAAGCTTTGAGAATAAATTACTCACGCTAACAATGAAGATGTAATTTTGGGAAATTAGTAGATTAGTAATATTGGCACATTAAAATCAGACAATGGTTTGAGGCAGCAGCAGCACAAAAATGATAGCTGGACTGTACTGAAGGGGAGCCCAGCAGGGCAGAAGCTACTTCCTGCCTGGCCATCTCACTCCCTACACCAGATTGGGGTGATCCCACGGATCTGGGACATCCCGCAGGTGCACGCATGGATTACCACAAAAGAATTGTCTACTTGAGAAGCAACACACCACCCACTGATCTCAAAGTTCCAGAACTTGCTCCCCAAGACACACCCTTCACCCCAGGAATTCCCTGGCTTCCCAAGCGCTCAAGTGTAGGCCATCAACCTCGGGGCTTCCCTGCCCACTCTGCTCTCTTCTTTACTAGGACCAGAGAGTTTTACTACCCAGGAGAACCCACACCTTCGTCCATTGCCACCTCCTGAGCCACGGACAACCCGCCCCAGCCCCAAGAACCTCTGCCCAAGGGGTGCTAAGGCTGGGCATCCGGGAGAGGGTGGGGGCCACTGGTGGTCCAAGAAAGGAAAAAGGAGGAGAGCAGAGGAGAAGGAGAGGTGAGGTGAAGTGAGTTGAGGGAGAGTTTCCCAAGTCCCTCCAGGGACTTAGCTCTGGCTGGTGTGATGGGCTGCGGGTGGGCCTCAATGAACATCAAGGATGGGTGGCCCGTGGGCTGAGCTCTGCTGTTGGCTTTAGGCAGCAGCTGCAGACAAAGGACAGCTACTGTGGCTGGACTGAGGGGAGCCCAGCAACACAGCCTGGCCAGCCTGGCTAGCAAGATTTAACCAAGCTGCATGGAGGGTGTATCTGGGGGTGGGGAGATACCTGGTACTAGAAGGGAAGGGAAACCCTGACAAGTACCATCTGGAATCTAACTTTCCATGTGGGCACCTCAAAGTAGTGACCAGCATACTGAGTGCTTTACTGTTTTTCACCTTGGGAACCTTTGTCTACATTTTGCTGTCCATTTAATTATGTCGTGTCCCTTCACAGTGTGTGTGTGTGTGTGCTCACAGGCATTTATTTATCGGTCTATGTGTGTGTACTCATATGGAATGGTAACAAGAGAGTGAATGGTTACGGAAAAGGGACAGGAATGTATCTGGCGCAATAGAATGATGTTCATATGAGACCATGTGTACATGTGTATAAATGTAGGTGTGTTTGTTCTACGTATTAAATGACCATCCTTTGGTTGATGCCCTGTGCATTTCTTCACAGGTATGTCAGGGAGCTGGGTTCCCTAGTCTTTTATTACCTTTGGATTCCTCCTTTCTTTCTTAACATAATCTTGCTCTTCATTTTTTTTTCTCTCCCTCTTCATTCATCTGGCATTCAGACAAACATACAGACACACAGAGACACACATAATTTCCTACGCTGATGGACATATTGAGTATATGCCTTTGTATGATTGATCTACGGGTAGCATCTTAAAGTATGGTCCCTGATTCCATTGTGATAAAGCCTAACTTGTTTCCTACCTAGAAGCTGCCTCTGGCCACATTTGCACCTCAAAAAGAGCTGCTCTCTACCATCATCTCAGCCTCTAGTGCCCTCTTTTCCAACTAATTGATTGCAAGTGGACCTGAGGCAATGAGGCAGGAGATTAGAGCACGGCAAACTGGCTGGGCAAGGGGACATCACCTGTCAGTCACACAATTCCAGCACACATGTGCAGAACAAGTTCCACCTAGATACAAGCAGCCTGTCCGTTTGGGTGATTTTCCCTAGAACTCTTAGTGCTGTCATAGGATAAGTTGGCCTAGACCTCACTTCATCCTGAGGAGTGTGAGATCCAAAAGCCAGGCACAGCCAAGCCGGATTTGTACTGTTAACTCTGCCAGTGGCCCAGCCTGTGCTCTGCAGCATCTTTGTTCGTTTGCTTTTTTCTTGTTTTCTTGGGTTCGTTTTGTTCCCCTTATCCTTACCTGGCCACCTGCACTCTACAGAGCCTGTTTCACTTCCCTTCCAAAACGAGTTTTGTTTTGAGGCGAGGTAGAATGGAAGCATGCTGTGGAGAGCAGGTATGGGCCAAAGGAAAGTCGAGGAAGAAGGATGCTGTGTAGGGGGAGAGCCGAGCACTGAGAGAGCCTGAGCACGAAGGACTGCTTTCATAGCTTTGGTGCACGATGAGCCTGGCTCCGTGTTGCACTTTGCTCCACCAATTCCTTGTACAGGAGAGAAAGAACCTAGAAAGCACCTGTACAAGGAGACTCCAGCAACCCAAGCCCCAGGCACAGGAAGGTACAAGAAAGCGATTCCAGGCAGAAAGCCCAGCTTCCCTTTGGCGTGTTCGTGTTGGATTTTCATTTGGCGGGCGGGGGGGGGGGGGACGGGACTGGCTTTGTGTTCTGTTTCTCCTTCTTGTCTCGCACCACATGGCACTAAGCGTGGTCTGCACCATTCCCTTTCCACTTGCCACTTGCCCACCCACTAGACTCAGTGGAAGAGAACGGGTGATCCAATGCCAAGATTCCCACCACCAAAAACACACAAGGATTTCCAGTTGCAGGGGACAGCGGCCCTGGCTTCTGTGAGGGCCTGCACCACGCCATTCTTGAGTGTCCTCTAAAGCTTTCCTTGGGAAGTGCTGGTGCCTCTGATTGAAGACGCGTTTTCCTCCCCGGGGTCTCAGGGCTCCGCGACCTCAACAATCCCTCTCCAAGAGGGTGGCTTAAGCTCCTGATCGCAGCAGCAGAACATGTCAGGCAGACACAAGCCAGGGAAAGCGCGTTCATCTTTGGTTATGCTTTACCTACGGGTGGAGAGAAAGAGTTCCCCTGTCTTCTTGAGAACGGGCCCAGAGATGAATTCCGAAGAGAAAGGAAGCAATAAGTGAAGGAAAATGAGAAACCGGCGGAGAAGACAAATGAGGCGACTTTGTCCTCTGAACCGGGAGATACCCAGGAAACAGTCTCCAGTGTATTCCAAAGGATGGGTAAGGTCATAGAATGAATGCTCCAGATGTCAACCCTGCAAGAGTATGACTGTAGGACAAGAGTGCACCAAGAGCGTTGTTCCATGCCGAAGGGTCAAGGGTCGGAGCAGGTCGGGTCGGGTCGGGTCAGCAGCAGGTGTCCCGGGTGCATGGGGTGGGTGGGTGGGTGGGGGGCTGAGGCATGGGGAGAGGCGAGAGAAGGCTGTGTGTCAGGGGCTGACAGCGGAAGCCAAGCCGCTGAGATGGACAGGGCTTGTTGCTTGCGGCACTGGGAGCAGGTGGCCAGGTGCAGGTGTTCCCTGAGCGAGTCCCCGGGCAGGCCTGTGGCACAGGAGGCGCGCCAGGGCGCAGGCGTGTTGGGCGGCTGGAGATGTGCGTTGGCACCGTGTGCGGCGCGCGGGTAAGCAGGGGGCGTGCAAGAAGAGGTGGCAGGCCAGGAGGCTGGGGTGTCCTGCCAAAACCACGGGGAGGGCAGGGGGACTGGAGGGGGAGGAGGAGGAGGAGGAGGAGAGGGAGGAGGCGAACTGGAAGGGGTGGCGAAGGGGAAGGGGCAGGGGCAGGGGCAGGGGTAGGGGCAGGGGCAGCGGCAGGCCCAGGGAAGGGAAGGGGAAGGGGAAGAGGGAGGGGAAGGGGAAGGGGAAGGGGAAGGGCAAGGGGAAAGGCAAGGGGAAGGAAAGGGAGTCTAGTTGGGAAGAAGAGTGGTGAGGGCAGAAGTGGGAGAACCAAAAGAAGGGCTTCCCTGACCGGGAATCGAACCCGGGCCGCGGCGGTGAGAGCGCCGAATCCTAACCACTAGACCACCAGGGAGCGTCGGTCGCTCGTCCCGGCGTGCGCCCCGTGCGCCTGCAGCCAGCGCCTCCTGTGCAATTGGGGCCCTGGCGCCTGGGCCCCGCCCGGCCTGCCTTGCAAAGGCGACGTGGAACCCGCCTCCCTCCCGCCGCGCCTGGCAAGCCTCGCGCCCTGGCGGCCGCTGTCCCTGAGCTGGCTCGCCCTGCCCTCAAAAGGTCGGGCTCCGCCTTCGGCCGGGCATCTACTGGCCCTAGGCCCGAGCTCCCACATACCAGCACACGCGGCTTGCCAGCCCCAGCCCCAGCCCCAGCCCCAGCCCCAGGCAAAAGGAGGCCCTGCTGCTGCGTTGGCCGGGAATCGAACCCGGGTCAACTGCTTGGAAGGCAGCTATGCTCACCACTATACCACCAACGCCACACGCCCGGAAGGCCCCGGGCGCGGCGCCCCGAGCGACCCACGCCAGGCTCCGCCGCTGCCCTGCCCGACGCCTGGCGCTCCCGCACCGGGGCGCCCAGCCGGCGCCCGTCCTGTCCTGGCCCCCGCCGACCGACGCGCCGCCCGCCCGCCCGGATACTTGTCTGGGCAGCCGCGGTGCTCCGCTCGCTGAGCTCCGTGGGCGCTCTGCCTGCTCTGCCTGGGCCGGCGCGTGCTCACAGGAGACCCTGCTCCCTGGCCTTGCAGGCGGCCGGCCGCCAAGCCGCGGAGGCAGGCGAGAGGGCCGGGGGCTCGGGGGTGGCGGGCAGGCAAGTGGAAGGGGCCCTTGGGCCTGGCGCAGCGATCGCCGCGGGCGGGCAAAAGGTTGAGCGGCCTCCCCGTCGGGGAATCGAACCCCGGTCTCCCGCGTGACAGGCGGGGATACTCACCACTATACTAACGAGGACGACGCCGCTCTGCGCCCAGGCCGCCGCCGCCGCCTGTCCCACGTCCAGCCTGGACCCCTGACTCCGCATCCCGGCAAGCCTGCGGGCTCCTGCCGCAGCTCCACGCCACCCCTAACCGCCGCCCCGCCGCCCCGCCGCCCACCCGTAGCGCAGGCCCCCTCCACCCGACGTGCCCAACTCCAGCCCGTCCGGCGCCCCCGCCCGCTGCCTGCCCACGCAGCCGTCGGACCGACTGTGGAGCCACCGTGGCACGCACCGCCGGGATCTCAGCGCGCCGCCATCCAGCCGGGAGCACCAGGCGGGCAGGACCGTTTGCGCTCCTGGGAGCTCTGGCCCCGGGACAGAGGACAGAAGGGCGGACCGAGCGGACGGACGGACGCGGCGGGGCTGCTGAGGGAGCAGGCCAGGAGCCGCGGCCTGGCGCAGCGAGCGCCAGCGAGGAGCGCGGCTTCTAGCCCTGGCCCTGGGCCTGACCCTCAGCCTGACCCTAGTCCCAGCCCCGGCCAGGCCCCCGATGCGCACCCACTCACCCGCAGGCCGGCTGCACCCAGGCCTTGGGATCCCAGCCAGGTCAGCGTCCACGCGCCCAGCCCTGCCGTCAGGATGGCCGAGCGGTCTAAGGCGCTGCGTTCAGGTCGCAGTCTCCCCTGGAGGCGTGGGTTCGAATCCCACTCCTGACAGCCTTCCCTTTTGCCTGACCCCCGACACCGCCCCTCTCGCCCATGTCCTCCCGCCTGGGCGTCTGGCCCTCCGCCATCACTCCAAGGGACCCTGCACGCACACACGCACGCACCCTCCCTCCCTCTCTCTTTCACGCCCACCCTCGGCCTTCACATACAGCTTCACGCGCCCGCGTCTTCCTTCCTCTGCCCCGCGGCCTTGGCACACGCACATTCCCGGGACGCCCCTCTGACCTCGCCTGCACAAGGAGGGACCAAGGCATGGCCCGACGCTTCAGGAGCTCGCCCAACCACCTGCTTCCCTTCTCTGCGCGCCCACTTCCTGGGGGGCCCGCCTCCACCCGATGCCCACAGGGGCCCACACTGCCCACATCTCTCACCACAGGCGCGCAACCTCTGTCCGGCGGCCACAGGCTGCTGGAGTCGCTCCTATAGCACAGCCCCGCACCGCCACCCTGCCCCCTCCAAGCCACGCCCCCACCCTTGGGGCCTCCCTCGGCCCCCGACTGCGCCTCCCATTCTCTCCACACCTTGCCCCAGGACACCGGCCCCCCATCGGGCCGGACTCTGCTGCCCTGCCCGGCTTCCCCTGAATGCTTTTTCCTGCCCACCCCGTGCCACGCAGCATGGAAGGCCAGGCCGGGCCGAGCCCGGCCAAGAAGAGCCAGCCAGGCGGGCCCAGCTGTGCCCTGTCCAATTCAGCCTGGTCCCTCCAAACCGGCCCAGCATTAGCCCGTCCAACCCAGTGGAGCCCAGCACTATCCAGCCCAGTCCTGTGCAACCCCGTGCACGCCCGCGAGGAAAGACCCCCACCCCCGGCCCCGAGGGGGTCCCTACCTTCCAAGAGCCACTGCCACCCTACACGCCCACCGCCACCCCCAATCGCAGCAGTCACGTGCCCACTCGGACGCCGCTGCCCGGGCCGTGCCAACCGCACCCGTGCCCCTCCCTTGCTGGGCCCGCTGTGGACTCAATAGTGGCCGGGGTATGGGGCGGGGGGGTGTGGCAGAAGACAAAGCGGCCTCTCAGCCACCGGTGCCTCGGGTGCCCCGTCCCGCTCGCGTCTCCTGCGGGGGCCTCGTCTGGTCCAGCTCCTGCCTTCCTTGGGCCACGCTGGGTCCGCAGTCCGTGCCGGCGGCGTGGGCAGCCCGGGACGCGTCCTGCCTCTCCCCACTCCCTGCCTCTCCAGGAGGGCCGGTCTCAGAGGAGGAGGAGAAGGGGGGGGGAGGAGGAGGAAGAGGAGGAGGAGGAAGAGGAAGAGGCATAGGAGGAGGAGGAGGAGGAGGACGAGGAGGAGGAGGAGGAGGAGGAGGGGAAGGAGGAAGAGGAGGAGGAGGAGGGGAAGGAGGAAGAGGAGGAGGAGGAGGAGGAGGAGGGGAAGGAGGAGGGGAAAGAGGAGGGGAAGGAGGAGGAGCAGGATTAGAAGGGGAAGGAGGAAGAGGAAAAGGCGGGGGAGGGGGAGGAAAAGGAAGACGACAAAGAAGCAGGGGGAGGACGACAAGGAGGAGGGCTGTTGAAGCGCTGCAACCCCTCCTTCTGCTCACCGCGGTACTCCCTGGCCCCGTGGTGCCTTGCTCCCTGGAGAAACCAGAGCAGCCCAGGTGCCCAGGACGCGCCCTCAGCAGGCTCCCCTGCCTGCTGCTCAAGCCAGGGAGGCACTGGCTAGGGGGCAGCGCCGTCGCTGCATGGGTGGTTCAGTGGTAGAATTCTCGCCTGCCACGCGGGAGGCCCGGGTTCGATTCCCGGCCCATGCACTTCCAAGCTCGCCTTTTGATCCTCCTCACCTCAACACCAAGCCGCCCGCCCTTCCTCCTCCTTGCTCTCGCCCCAGGCAAGCCTGCACCAGCTCAGCCTCAGCCTCCACTCAGCTCTCCGGAGGGCGCGCGGCCCTCACCCCGCTCTGCTCCACAGGCCTCCTCCCAGGACCCTGCCCACCTCCTTGCACCCCTTAGGCACCTGCTGCTCTCTCCTCAACCGCCTGCCTGCCCCACCACACTTGCCCTCTTCTTCCTCGCCTCTGACCCTCTTACCCTTCCACATCGGGTCGCCTGCCACGCACTTCGCTGCCACGCCCACCCACGGGAAAATGCCGCCCGCGCCCTGCCCCTCGCCCCACCTCTTCGCCTTGCCTCACGCCCGCCTCAGGCCCTTGCCGCTGCACACGGGCTTCCCGCGCGGGCGTCTGCTCCCCTCACACAGCAACCTCACGCTCTCGTGGAAGCGCACACGCACTCGGGAGCCACGCACAGCACTTCCAACCGCACCCTCGCTCTTTACTCCCTCAGCCACCCTGTTCCTCCCCATTTGTCAGCAACCACCTCCAGTCCCCCACCGATTGACTGACCCGCTACGCCCACGCACACGCACGAGCGCGAGCAAACACACACACACACACATACACACACGCACACACGCACACACACAAACACCGAGGACACGTCCAGGGCCAACTTCAGCACCTCTGCACAGAGATTCTGCTCTTGCTGCTGTCTCCTGGGCCTCTTTTCTGCTGGAGCCCAACCACACCCCTGACGCGCCTCACTGCGCGGACACGCGAGAGCCCGCCAGGGCTGAGTTCAGCCTCTCGCCCGACGGCCTGCCCTCAGCCCTTTGGCACCTTCTCTAGCCTGTCTCGCACGCACGCACGCTGTCCCACCGTCCCCTCTAGGACTTGCCACCTCCCTGCCACAGGAACTGGTCAGTCCTTCGACCTGGAAGAGGGAGCCACCCTGTCCCCCCCCCCCCCCCAGCTCCGGTCAGAGGCTCTCCCGGAGCACAGCCCGCTTCCAGCCCCTTGCCACCAGGCCCCCATCCCCACCCCCAGCCCGGCCCGCTAGCTGGCAATGCCGATTTTGTGTCCTTCTCAGAGCACGCCCTCTGGCTCCTGGGGTCCGGATCCTTCCCGCTCCCCGCCGCCTCTCACCCCCACATTCACAGCCACGACCCTCCTTCCTGCTGGAGCATCCTCCTGCCAGTCTCTAGCCCGCCCTTGACCCCTTCGGACGCCCACGCCAACCCACACCTCCGCCCTGGACGCCTGGAGCCTACCGTGGGGGGGGGCGGGGCGGGGATGAGGGAGACTCGCGCCACATGGGCTCCTAACGCAGATCACGCACAAGCCGCGGGTGCTCCACGGGGCGGCGGGGCACCACAGAACAACTGTCTGACTGAGGAGCAGCCTTCTGCGACCTGGCCCCAAAGTTCCAGACCGTGCTCCCCCAGACACACCCTTTCCCCAGAGGGTCTTCGATCTCGCAGGGCTTGCTCCCCCCACCCCCACGCCCCCGCGCGTAGAGTCCACCGCTCTCGGGGATTCCCCGCTCACTCTGCTCTCTTCTCTACTAGGGGCCGAGACTTTTATCACGCAGGAGAACCCACACCTTCACCCACCGCCTTCTGGAACGCTGCCCAGGCGGTGGCAAGCCCGGGATGCCTGTGACGATGGAGGAGCTCCGCTGGGCAAGGTTGGAGAGTGGAGTGGAGGTGAAGCGCGGGGGGGGGGGGGGGGGGAAGGAGAGCACCCGGGAGGAGAGGGGAGGGAGAGTCTCCCCACATCGCTCCGGGCTGGTGTGATGGGCTGCAGGTGGGCTTCAATGAACATCAAGGGTGGGTGGCCCGTGGGCTGAGCTCTGCAGTTGGCTTTAGGCAGCAGCTGCAGACAAAGGACAGCTACTGTGACTAGACTGAAGGGGAGCCCAGCAGCACAGCCTGGCCAGCCTGGCTAGCAAGCTCCAACCAAGCTGGTTGTTCGGTGGGGCTAGGGCTGGGGAGATGCTTGGTATGGCAAATGAAGGGAAAACCTGTAACAGTCCCATCTAGGTGCCACTTCCTAGGCCTCGTGCACCCGTTCTGTGTCGCCGGGACACAGGATGGAAGGCTTCTAAGTGCAGAGCCCACCCAGGCACCACTGGAAGCCCGTGCCCACCACATCCTGACGCCCACACTGACTGTGCTCGCCCTGACCCTGGGCAGTGGGCTGTGGGATGCTGGCTGAGGGCCATTGCCCACTGGCTCCTTTACGTCCGTGCGTGGGTCTGTCCTTGCTGTCCTGTCTGCCCGGGAGTCTAGTTCACCCAATCTCCCCACAGGTTCTTCCTCTTTGGCCCCAGGGGTGCCCGCTCCGAGGTTTCCCCCTCCCAGTCCTAGCTCCGAGCTCCGAGGGACTAACCTCACGATACAAGGGACTGGCTTTGCGCCAGCATCCAGCCTGCTGGGTTAAGTGACTTACACGGAGACTGTGAGATAGGTGGGACCGCCCTTGCTGACATTTCCTGCCTCCTGACCTGGGGGGTTGGGGGCAACAGGCCCCCCTCTCGGCATCTGCGCCCTCCCCTGGCCCCTAGCCGAACCAACCAAAGTGCACCCATTCTTGCTCTCAGGGGTCTTTCCCGAGCCTCTTCCATTCCTTACCCTTGGCTAGAATTTCTCTTCCTGGGTGGGGACGCTTGCACTACAACCGGCATGATGCTTTGGGATATTCTTCTCAGGCTTACCTACTTCTGGTGGGCCTAAGGGTTTTGACTAAGAGTTACAGTGAAGAAGTGAGTCGCCGCACCCTTGGATGTTGTCTGCTTCACGTGCGCCAACACTAGCAAAGGAAGGCAACACCTTCACACTGAGCTACCTCCCCATGCTTTCTAGGATTTACTTCATTAGTATTACCATTCTTATCCTGAGGATTTCTTGCTTTCGTTCTGGACATGGCAAGCAGGTCCTCCTGCTTGCCAGGCAGGCACTTATGCCATTGAACTAGATTCCCGGCCACCCCCCCACCCCCCAGGCCTTGGCAAATTTCATCAGTTCCACACAGGGTCTCACCAGGTCAGGAAATGGCCCAAGCTAAGCTTCAACCTTTGGTCTTCCCATCTCCTACAGTAGGAACCCAGGCCTTTGCCATCCTGGCCATCTGATCCTGCAGGTTTAACAACTAAAGGTGGTGCCCAAAATACTCTCCAAGTCATTCGCCAATTTACAACCCTAGGATCTGTGTGCTCTTTGGAACTAAAGCAATGTGTGTGGAAAACCGCGGTTGAGCACCAGAGGACACTTCAAATATCTGTCGTGGAAGACACAGGAAACCACTGGCAATGCTGACAGGGCCAAGTTCAGTTGGAGAAAGTGGAACCACTCCAGCAACGTGCTGCAGAGGTTACTGCTCTTGCCGTTGTGGCCGGCTGGGATGTGAGCACCATGCGCCCAGCGACACACGCAGTTTCCGGCATCATAAACTCAGGGTTTCAGTAATGAATGAAAGAGATGGAGGGTTTTATTTTTCTTATTTGTTTCTTTGTTTGTTTGTTTCTTGCAGACAAGGCCTCCCTGTATAGTTCAGGCTGTCACTGAACAAACTATGGAGCCCAGACTGTCCTCAAATTTGTGCTGATCCTCCCAAGGGCTGGGATTGCAGGCCTGCTGCCACCATGCCTGTTTTCAAGAGCAGAGTTTCCAAGAAAGCAAGAGTGTTTATTTGGAAAAGGGTGTATGGGTGTGGGAGGGGGGAGATATACAGCTATTCTGGGAGAGTAGGGGGCAACAGAAAGGAATAGCCGTGAGCAATAGCCCACCCCGCCTCTTACATATCTAGGACTCTAACTTTCCACGTGGGCACCTCAAAGTGGTGACCAGCTTATTGGGTGCTTTACTGTCTTTCACCTTGGGCACCTCTGTCTACATTTTGCTGGCCATTTAGTTATGTCATGTCCCTTCGGGGGTTATGTGTGTGTGTATATATGTGCACAGGCATGTATCTCTAAGTCTGGGAGTGTGTATGGAATGCTAATAAGAGAGTGAGTGGTTAAGGAAAAGGGATAGACGTGTATCTGGTGCAATAGAATGATGTTCATATGAGACCATGTGTACATGTGTATAAATGTAGGTGTGTTTCTTCTACATATAAAATGATCATCTTTTGGTGGATGCCCTTTACATTTCTTCAAAGGTGTGTAAGGGAGCTGGATCCCCTGGTGTCTTGAACTACTTCTGGCTTCCTCCCTTCTTTCTTAACACAATCTCTCTCTCTCTCTCTCTCTCTCTCTATCTCTCTCTCTCTCTCTCTCTTTGTCTGTCTGTCTGTCTGTCTCTCTTTCTGCATCTATCTCTGTGTTTGTCTCACTCTCTCTCACTCTCTTTCTTTATCTCTATCTCTATCTCCCTCTGGCACACAGAGAGACACAGACACACACGGGCACAAACAGTTTCCTTTGCCGATGGAGTTACTCGGTGCCTCCCTTTGTCTAACTGCTCTATAGGTAGCATCTACCTGTTGTGGCACAAGCAGCCTGAAGTAAGTTTCCCCATTCCATTGTGATAAAGCCTTTCTTGTTTCCTACCTAGAAGCTGCCTCTGGCCACATTTGCACCTCAAAACGAGCTGCTCTCTACCATCATCTCAGCCTCTAGTGCCCTCTTTTCCAACTAATTGATTGCAAGTGGACCTGAGGCAATGAGGCAGGAGATTAGAGCACGGCAAACTGGCTGGGCAAGGGGACATCACCTGTCAGTCACACAATTCCAGCACACATGTGCAGAACAAGTTCCACCTAGATACAAGCAGCCTGTCCATTTGGGTGATTTTCCCTAGAACTCTTAGTGCTGTCATAGGATAAGTTGGCCTAGACCTCACTTCATCCTGAGGAGTGTGAGATCCAAAAGCCAGGCACAGCCAAGCCGGATTTGTACTGTTAACTCTGCCAGTGGCCCAGCCTGTGCTCTGCAGCATCTTTGTTCGTTTGCTTTTTTCTTGTTTTCTTGGGTTCGTTTTGTTCCCCTTATCCTTACCTGGCCACCTGCACTCTACAGAGCCTGTTTCACTTCCCTTCCAAAACGAGTTTTGTTTTGAGGCGAGGTAGAATGGAAGCATGCTGTGGAGAGCAGGTATGGGCCAAAGGAAAGTCGAGGAAGAAGGATGCTGTGTAGGGGGAGAGCCGAGCACTGAGAGAGCCTGAGCACGAAGGACTGCTTTCATAGCTTTGGTGCACGATGAGCCTGGCTCCGTGTTGCACTTTGCTCCACCAATTCCTTGTACAGGAGAGAAAGAACCTAGAAAGCACCTGTACAAGGAGACTCCAGCAACCCAAGCCCCAGGCACAGGAAGGTACAAGAAAGCAATTCCAGGCAGAAAGCCCAGCTTTCCTTTGGCGTGTACGTGTTGGATTTTCATTTGGCGGGCGGGGGGGGGGGACGGGACTGGCTTTGTGTTCTGTTTCTCCTTCTTGTCTCGCACCACATGGCACTAAGCGTGGTCTGCACCATTCCCTTTCCACTTGCCACTTGCCCACCCACTAGACTCAGTGGAAGAGAACGGGTGATCCAATGCCAAGATTCCCACCACCAAAAACACACAAGGATTTCCAGTTGCAGGGGACAACGGCCCTGGCTTCTGTGAGGGCCTGCACCCGCCATTCTTGAGTGTCCTCTAAAGCTTTCCTTGGGAAGTGCTGGTGCCTCTGATTGAAGACGCGTTTTCCTCCCCGGGGTCTCAGGGCTCCGCGACCTCAACAATCCCTCTCCAAGAGGGTGGCTTAAGCTCCTGATCGCAGCAGCAGAACATGTCAGGCAGACACAAGCCAGGGAAAGCGCGTTCATCTTTGGTTATGCTTTACCTACGGGTGGAGAGAAAGAGTTCCCCTGTCTTCTTGAAAACGGGCCCAGAGATGAATTCCGAAGAGAAAGGAAGCAATAAGCGAAGGAAAATGAGAAACCGGCGGAGAAGACAAATGAGGCGACTTTGTCCTCTGAACCGGGAGATACCCAGGAAACAGTCTCCAGTGTATTCCAAAGGATGGGTAAGGTCATAGAATGAATGCTCCAGATGTCAACCCTGCAAGAGTATGACTGTAGGACAAGAGTGCACCAAGAGCGTTGTTCCATGCCGAAGGGTCAAGGGTCGGAGCAGGTCGGGTCGGGTCGGGTCGGGTCGGGTCGGGTCGGGTCAGCAGCAGGTGTCCCGGGTGCATGGGGTGGGTGGGTGGGTGGGGGGCTGAGGCATGGGGAGAGGCGAGAGAAGGCTGTGTGTCAGGGGCTGACAGCGGAAGCCAAGCCGCTGAGATGGACAGGGCTTGTTGCTTGCGGCACTGGGAGCAGGTGGCCAGGTGCAGGTGTTCCCTGAGCGAGTCCCCGGGCAGGCCTGTGGCCCAGAGGCGCGCCAGGGCGCAGGCGTGTTGGGCGGCTGGAGATGTGCGTTGGCACCGTGTGCGGCGCGCGGGTAAGCAGGGGGCGTGCAAGAAGAGGTGGCAGGCCAGGAGGCTGGGGTGTCCTGCCAAAACCACGGGGAGGGCAGGGGGACTGGAGGGGGAGGAGGAGGAGGAGGAAGAGAGGGAGGAGGTGAACTGGAAGGGGTGGCGAAGGGGAAGGGGCAGGGGCAGGGGCAGGGGTAGGGGCAGGGGCAGCGGCAGGCCCAGGGAAGGGAAGGGGAAGGGGAAGAGGGAGGGGAAGGGGAAGGGGAAGGGGAAGGGCAAGGGGAAAGGCAAGGGGAAGGAAAGGGAGTCTAGTTGGGAAGAAGAGTGGTGAGGGCAGAAGTGGGAGAACCAAAAGAAGGGCTTCCCTGACCGGGAATCGAACCCGGGCCGCGGCGGTGAGAGCGCCGAATCCTAACCACTAGACCACCAGGGAGCGTCGGTCGCTCGTCCCGGCGTGCGCCCCGTGCGCCTGCAGCCAGCGCCTCCTGTGCAATTGGGGCCCTGGCGCCTGGGCCCCGCCCGGCCTGCCTTGCAAAGGCGACGTGGAACCCGCCTCCCTCCCGCCGCGCCTGGCAAGCCTCGCGCCCTGGCGGCCGCTGTCCCTGAGCTGGCTCGCCCTGCCCTCAAAAGGTCGGGCTCCGCCTTCGGCCGGGCATCTACTGGCCCTAGGCCCGAGCTCCCACATACCAGCACACGCGGCTTGCCAGCCCCAGCCCCAGCCCCAGCCCCAGCCCCAGCCCCAGCCCCAGCCCCAGCCCCAGGCAAAAGGAGGCCCTGCTGCTGCGTTGGCCGGGAATCGAACCCGGGTCAACTGCTTGGAAGGCAGCTATGCTCACCACTATACCACCAACGCCACACGCCCGGCAGGCCCCCGGCGCGGCGCCCCGAGCGACCCACGCCAGGCTCCGCCGCTGCCCTGCCCGACGCCTGGCGCTCCCGCACCGGGGCGCCCAGCCGGCGCCCGTCCTGTCCTGGCCCCCGCCGACCGACGCGCCGCCCGCCCGCCCGGATACTTGTCTGGGCAGCCGCGGTGCTCCGCTCGCTGAGCTCCGTGGGCGCTCTGCCTGCTCTGCCTGGGCCGGCGCGTGCTCACAGGAGACCCTGCTCCCTGGCCTTGCAGGCGGCCGGCCGCCAAGCCGCGGAGGCAGGCGAGAGGGCCGGGGGCTCGGGGGTGGCGGGCAGGCAAGTGGAAGGGGCCCTTGGGCCTGGCGCAGCGATCGCCGCGGGCGGGCAAAAGGTTGAGCTGCCTCCCCGTCGGGGAATCGAACCCCGGTCTCCCGCGTGACAGGCGGGGATACTCACCACTATACTAACGAGGACGACGCCGCTCTGCGCCCAGGCCGCCGCCGCCGCCTGTCCCACGTCCAGCCTGGACCCCTGACTCCGCATCCCGGCAAGCCTGCGGGCTCCTGCTGCAGCTCCACGCCACCCCTAACCGCCGCCCCGCCGCCTCGCCGCCCACACGTAGCGCAGGCCCCCTCCACCCGACGTGCCCAACTCCAGCCGGTCCGGCGCCCCCGCCCGCTGCCTGCCCACGCAGCCGTCGGACCGACTGTGGAGCCACCGTGGCACGCACTGCCGGGATCTCAGCGCGCCGCCATCCAGCAGGGAGCACCAGGCGGGCAGGACCGTTTGCGCTCCTGGGAGCCCGGGCCCCGGGACAGAGGACAGAAGGGCGGACCGAGCGGACGGACGGACGCGGCGGGGCTGCTGAGGGAGCAGGCCAGGAGCCGCGGCCTGGCGCAGCGAGCGCCATCGAGGAGCGCGGCTTCTAGCCCTGGCCCTGGGCCTGACCCTCAGCCTGACCCTAGTCCCAGCCCCGGCTAGGCCCCCGATGCGCACCCACTCACCCGCAGGCCGGCTGCACCCAGGCCTTGGGATCCCAGCCAGGTCAGCGTCCACGCGCCCAGCCCTGCCGTCAGGATGGCCGAGCGGTCTAAGGCGCTGCGTTCAGGTCGCAGTCTCCCCTGGAGGCGTGGGTTCGAATCCCACTCCTGACAGCCTTCCCTTTTGCCTGACCCCCGACACCGCCCCTCTCGCCCATGTCCTCCCGCCTGGGCGTCTGGCCCTCCGCCATCACTCCAAGGGACCCTGCACGCACACACGCACGCACCCTCCCTCCCTCTCTCTTTCACGCCCACCCTCGGCCTTCACACACAGCTTCACGCGCCCGCGTCTTCCTTCCTCTGCCCCGCGGCCTTGGCACACGCACATTCCCGGGACGCCCCTCTGACCTCGCCTGCACAAGGAGGGACCAAGGCATGGCCCGACGCTTCAGGAGCTCGCCCAACCACCTGCTTCCCTTCTCTGCGCGCCCACTTCCTGGGGGGCCCGCCTCCACCCGATGCCCACAGGGGCCCACACTGCCCACATCTCTCACCACAGGCGCGCAACCTCTGTCCGGCGGCCACAGGCTGCTGGAGTCGCTCCTATAGCACAGCCCCGCACCGCCACCCTGCCCCCTCCAAGCCACGCCCCCACCCTTGGGGCCTCCCTCGGCCCCCGACTGCGCCTCCCATTCTCTCCACACCTTGCCCCAGGACACCGGCCCCCCATCGGGCCGGACTCTGCTGCCCTGCCCGGCTTCCCCTGAATGCTTTTTCCTGCCCACCCCGTGCCACGCAGCATGGAAGGCCAGGCCGGGCCGAGCCCGGCCAAGAAGAGCCAGCCAGGCGGGCCCAGCTGTGCCCTGTCCAATTCAGCCTGGTCCCTCCAAACCGGCCCAGCATTAGCCCGTCCAACCCAGTGGAGCCCAGCACTATCCAGCCCAGTCCTGTGCAACCCCGTGCACGCCCGCGAGGAAAGACCCCCACCCCCGGCCCCGAGGGGGTCCCTACCTTCCAAGAGCCACTGCCACCCTACACGCCCACCGCCACCCCCAATCGCAGCAGTCACGTGCCCACTCGGACGCCGCTGCCCGGGCCGTGCCAACCGCACCCGTGCCCCTCCCTTGCTGGGCCCGCTGTGGACTCAATAGTGGCCGGGGTATGGGGCGGGGGGGTGTGGCAGAAGACAAGGCGGCCTCTCAGCCACCGGTGCCTCGGGTGCCCCGTCCCGCTCGCGTCTCCTGCGGGGGCCTCGTCTGGTCCAGCTCCTGCCTTCCTTGGGCCACGCTGGGTCCGCAGTCCGTGCCGGCGGCGTGGGCAGCCCGGGACGCGTCCTGCCTCTCCACACTCCCTGCCTCTCCAGGAGGGCCGGTCTCAGAGGAGGAGGAGAAGGGGGGGGAGGAGGAGGAAGAGGAGGAGGAGGAAGAGGAAGAGGCATAGGAGGAGGAGGAGGAGGAGGACGAGGAGGAGGAGGAGGAGGAGGAGGGGAAGGAGGAAGAGGAGGAGGAGGAGGGGAAGGAGGAAGAGGAGGAGGAGGAGGAGGAGGAGGAGGAGGGAAGGAGGAGGGGAAGGAGGAGGGGAAGGAGGAGGAGCAGGATTAGAAGGGGAAGGAGGAAGAGGAAAAGGCGGGGGAGGGGGAGGAAAAGGAAGACGACAAAGAAGCAGGGGGAGGACGACAAGGAGGAGGGCTGTTGAAGCGCTGCAACCCCTCCTTCTGCTCACCGCGGTACTCCCTGGCCCCGTGGTGCCTTGCTCCCTGGAGAAACCAGAGCAGCCCAGGTGCCCAGGACGCGCCCTCAGCAGGCTCCCCTGCCTGCTGCTCAAGCCAGGGAGGCACTGGCTAGGGGGCAGCGCCGTCGCTGCATGGGTGGTTCAGTGGTAGAATTCTCGCCTGCCACGCGGGAGGCCCGGGTTCGATTCCCGGCCCATGCACTTCCAAGCTCGCCTTTTGATCCTCCTCACCTCAACACCAAGCCGCCCGCCCTTCCTCCTCCTTGCTCTCGCCCCAGGCAAGCCTGCACCAGCTCAGCCTCAGCCTCCACTCAGCTCTCCGGAGGGCGCGCGGCCCTCACCCCGCTCTGCTCCACAGGCCTCCTCCCAGGACCCTGCCCACCTCCTTGCACCCCTTAGGCACCTGCTGCTCTCTCCTCAACCGTCTGCCTGCCCCACCACACTTGCCCTCTTCTTCCTCGCCTCTGACCCTCTTACCCTTCCACATCGGGTCGCCTGCCACGCACTTCGCTGCCACGCCCACCCACGGGAAAATGCCGCCCGCGCCCTGCCCCTCGCCCCACCTCTTCGCCTTGCCTCACGCCCGCCTCAGGCCCTTGCCGCTGCACACGGGCTTCCCGCGCGGGCGTCTGCTCCCCTCACACAGCAACCTCACGCTCTCGTGGAAGCGCACACGCACTCGGGAGCCACGCACAGCACTTCCAACCGCACCCTCGCTCTTTACTCCCTCAGCCACCCTGTTCCTCCCCATTTGTCAGCAACCACCTCCAGTCCCCCACCGATTGACTGACCCGCTACGCCCACGCACACGCACGAGCGCGAGCAAACACACACACACACACATACACACACGCACACACGCACACACACAAACACCGAGGACACGTCCAGGGCCAACTTCAGCACCTCTGCACAGAGATTCTGCTCTTGCTGCTGTCTCCTGGGCCTCTTTTCTGCTGGAGCCCAACCACACCCCTGACGCGCCTCACTGCGCGGACACGCGAGAGCCCGCCAGGGCTGAGTTCAGCCTCTCGCCCGACGGCCTGCCCTCAGCCCTTTGGCACCTTCTCTAGCCTGTCTCGCACGCACGCACGCTGTCCCACCGTCCCCTCTAGGACTTGCCACCTCCCTGCCACAGGAACTGGTCAGTCCTTCGACCTGGAAGAGGGAGCCACCCTGTCCCCCCCCTCCCCCCCAGCTCCGGTCAGAGGGTCTCCCGGAGCACAGCCCGCTTCCAGCCCCTTGCCACCAGGCCCCCATCCCCACCCCCAGCCCGGCCCGCTAGCTGGCAATGCCGATTTTGTGTCCTTCTCAGAGCACGCCCTCTGGCTCCTGGGGTCCGGATCCTTCCCGCTCCCCGCCGCCTCTCACCCCCACATTCACAGCCACGACCCTCCTTCCTGCTGGAGCATCCTCCTGCCAGTCTCTAGCCCGCCCTTGACCCCTTCGGACGCCCACGCCAACCCACACCTCCGCCCTGGACGCCTGGAGCCTACCGTGGGGGGGGGGGCGGGGCGGGGATGAGGGAGACTCGCGCCACATGGGCTCCTAACGCAGATCACGCACAAGCCGCGGGTGCTCCACGGGGCGGCGGGGCACCACAGAACAACTGTCTGACTGAGGAGCAGCCTTCTGCGACCTGGCCCCAAAGTTCCAGACCTTGCTCCGCCAGACACACCCTTTCCCCAGACGGTCTTCGATCTCGCAGGGCTTGCTCCCCCCACCCCCACGCCCCCGCGCGTAGAGTCCACCGCTCTCGGGGATTCCCCGCTCACTCTGCTCTCTTCTCTACTAGGGCCGAGACTTTTATCACGCAGGGAGAACCCACACCTTCACCCACCGCCTTCTGGAACGCTGCCCAGGCGGTGGCAAGCCCGGGATGCCTGTGACGATGGGGGAGCTCCGCTGGGCAAGGTTGGTGAGTGGAGTGGAGGTGAAGCGCGGGGGGGTGGGGGGGGGCGGGGGGGGAGGGGAGAAGGAGAGGACCCGGGAGGGAGAGGGGAGGGAGAGTCTCCCCACATCGCTCCGGGCTGGTGTGATGGGCTGCAGGTGGGCTTCAATGAACATCAAGGGTGGGTGGCCCGTGGGCTGAGCTCTGCAGTTGGCTTTAGGCAGCAGCTGCAGACAAAGGACAGCTACTGTGACTAGACTGAAGGGGAGCCCAGCAGCACAGCCTGGCCAGCCTGGCTAGCAAGCTCCAACCAAGCTGGTTGTTCGGTGGGGCTAGGGCTGGGGAGATGCTTGGTATGGCAAATGAAGGGAAAACCTGTAACAGTCCCATCTAGGTGCCACTTCCTAGGCCTCGTGCACCCGTTCTGTGTCGCCGGGACACAGGATGGAAGGCTTCTAAGTGCAGAGCCCACCCAGGCACCACTGGAAGCCCGTGCCCACCACATCCTGACGCCCACACTGACTGTGCTCGCCCTGACCCTGGGCAGTGGGCTGTGGGATGCTGGCTGAGGGCCATTGCCCACTGGCTCCTTTACGTCCGTGCGTGGGTCTGTCCTTGCTGTCCTGTCTGCCCGGGAGTCTAGTTCACCCAATCTCCCCACAGGTTCTTCCTCTTTGGCCCCAGGGGTGCCCGCTCCGAGGTTTCCCCCTCCCAGTCCTAGCTCTGAGCTCCGAGGGACTAACCTCACGATACAAGGGACTGGCTTTGCGCCAGCATCCAGCCTGCTGGGTTAAGTGACTTACACGGAGACTGTGAGGTAGGTGGGACCGCCCTTGCTGACATTTCCTGCCTCCTGACCTGGGGGATTGGGGGCAACAGGCCCCCCTCTCGGCATCTGCGCCCTCCCCTGGCCCCTAGCCGAACCAACCAAAGTGCACCCATTCTTGCTCTCAGGGGTCTTTCCCGAGCCTCTTCCATTCCTTACCCTTGGCTAGAATTTCTCTTCCTGGGTGGGGACGCTTGCACTACAACCGGCATGATGCTTTGGGATATTCTTCTCAGGCTTACCTACTTCTGGTGGGCCTAAGGGTTTTGACTAAGAGTTACAGTGAAGAAGTGAGTCGCCGCACCCTTGGATGTTGTCTGCTTCACGTGCGCCAACACTAGCAAAGGAAGGCAACACCTTCACACTGAGCTACCTCCCCATGCTTTCTAGGATTTACTTCATTAGTATTACCATTCTTATCCTGAGGATTTCTTGCTTTCGTTCTGGACATGGCAAGCAGGTCCTCCTGCTTGCCAGGCAGGCACTTATGCCATTGAACTAGATTCCCGGCCACCCCCCACCCCCCAGGCCTTGGCAAATTTCATCAGTTCACACAGGGTCTCACCAGGTCAGGAAATGGCCCAAGCTAAGCTTCAACCTTTGGTCTTCCCATCTCCTACAGTAGGAACCCAGGCCTTTGCCATCCTGGCCATCTGATCCTGCAGGTTTAACAACTAAAGGTGGTGCCCAAAATACTCTCCAAGTCATTCGCCAATTTACAACCCTAGGATCTGTGTGCTCTTTGGAACTAAAGCAATGTGTGTGGAAAACCGCGGTTGAGCACCAGAGGACACTTCAAATATCTGTCGTGGAAGACACAGGAAACCACTGCAATGCTGACAGGGCCAAGTTCAGTTGGAGAAAGTGGAACCACTCCAGCAACGTGCTGCAGAGGTTACTGCTCTTGCCGTTGTGGCCGGCTGGGATGTGAGCACCATGCGCCCAGCGACACACGCAGTTTCCGGCATCATAAACTCAGGGTTTCAGTAATGAATGAAAGAGATGGAGGGTTTTATTTTTCTTATTTGTTTCTTTGTTTGTTTGTTTCTTGCAGACAAGGCCTCCCTGTATAGTTCAGGCTGTCACTGAACAAACTATGGAGCCCAGACTGTCCTCAAATTTGTGCTGATCCTCCCAAGGGCTGGGATTGCAGGCCTGCTGCCACCATGCCTGTTTTCAAGAGCAGAGTTTCCAAGAAAGCAAGAGTGTTTATTTGGAAAAGGGTGTATGGGTGTGGGAGGGGGAGATATACAGCTATTCTGGGGAGAGTAGGGGGCAACAGAAAGGAATAGCCGTGAGCAATAGCCCCACCCCGCCTCTTACATATCTAGGACTCTAACTTTCCACGTGGGCACCTCAAAGTGGTGACCAGCTTATTGGGTGCTTTACTGTCTTTCACCTTGGGCACCTCTGTCTACATTTTGCTGGCCATTTAGTTATGTCATGTCCCTTCGGGGGTTATGTGTGTGTGTATATATGTGCCACAGGCATGTATCTCTAAGTCTGGGAGTGTGTATGGAATGCTAATAAGAGAGTGAGTGGTTAAGGAAAAGGGATAGACGTGTATCTGGTGCAATAGAATGATGTTCATATGAGACCATGTGTACATGTGTATAAATGTAGGTGTGTTTCTTCTACATATAAAATGATCATCTTTGGTGGATGCCTTTACATTTCTTCAAAGGTGTGTAAGGGAGCTGGATCCCCTGGTGTCTTGAACTACTTCTGGCTTCCTCCCTTCTTTCTTAACACAATCTCTCTCTCTCTCTCTCTCTCTCTCTTTGTCTGTCTGTCTGTCTGTCTCTCTTTCTGCATCTATCTCTGTGTTTGTCTCACTCTCTCTCACTCTCTTTCTTTATCTCTATCTCTATCTCCCTCTGGCACACAGAGAGACACAGACACACACGGGCACAAACAGTTTCCTTTGCCGATGGAGTTACTCGGTGCCTCCCTTTGTCTAACTGCTCTATAGGTAGCATCTACCTGTTGTGGCACAAGCAGCCTGAAGTAAGTTTCCCCATTCCATTGTGATAAAGCCTTTCTTGTTTCCTACCTAGAAGCTGCCTCTGGCCACATTTGCACCTCAAAACGAGCTGCTCTCTACCATCATCTCAGCCTCTAGTGCCCTCTTTTCCAACTAATTGATTGCAAGTGGACCTGAGGCAATGAGGCAGGAGATTAGAGCACGGCAAACTGGCTGGGCAAGGGGACATCACCTGTCAGTCACACAATTCCAGCACACATGTGCAGAACAAGTCCACCTAGATACAAGCAGCCTGTCCATTTGGGTGATTTTCCCTAGAACTCTTAGTGCTGTCATAGGATAAGTTGGCCTAGACCTCACTTCATCCTGAGGAGTGTGAGATCCAAAAGCCAGGCACAGCCAAGCCGGATTTGTACTGTTAACTCTGCCAGTGGCCCAGCCTGTGCTCTGCAGCATCTTTGTTCGTTTGCTTTTTTCTTGTTTTCTTGGGTTCGTTTTGTCCCCTTATCCTTACCTGGCCACCTGCACTCTACAGAGCCTGTTTCACTTCCCTTCCAAAACGAGTTTTGTTTTGAGGCGAGGTAGAATGGAAGCAGCTGTGGAGAGCAGGTATGGGCCAAAGGAAAGTCGAGGAAGAAGGATGCTGTGTAGGGGGAGAGCCGAGCACTGAGAGAGCCTGAGCACGAAGGACTGCTTTCATAGCTTTGGTGCACGATGAGCCTGGCTCCGTGTTGCACTTTGCTCCACCAATTCCTTGTACAGGAGAGAAAGAACCTAGAAAGCACCTGTACAAGGAGACTCCAGCAACCCAAGCCCCAGGCACAGGAAGGTACAAGAAAGCAATTCCAGGCAGAAAGCCAGCTTTCCTTTGGCGTGTTCGTGTTGGATTTTCATTTGGGCGGGCGGGGGGGGGGACGGGACTGGCTTTGTGTTCTGTTTCTCCTTCTTGTCTCGCACCACATGGCACTAAGCGTGGTCTGCACCATTCCCTTTCCACTTGCCACTTGCCCACCCACTAGACTCAGTGGAAGAGAACGGGTGATCCAATGCCAAGATTCCCACCACCAAAAACACACAAGGATTTCCAGTTGCAGGGGACAACGGCCCTGGCTTCTGGAGGGCCTGCACACGCCATTCTTGAGTGTCCTCTAAAGCTTTCCTTGGGAAGTGCTGGTGCCTCTGATTGAAGACGCGTTTTCCTCCCCGGGGTCTCAGGCTCCGCGACCTCAACAATCCCTCTCCAAGAGGGTGGCTTAAGCTCCTGATCGCAGCAGCAGAACATGTCAGGCAGACACAAGCCAGGGAAAGCGCGTTCATCTTTGGTTATGCTTTACCTACGGGTGGAGAGAAAGAGTTCCCCTGTCTTCTTGAAAACGGCCCAGAGATGAATTCCGAAGAGAAAGGAAGCAATAAGCGAAGGAAAATGAGAAACCGGCGGAGAAGACAAATGAGGCGACTTTGTCCTCTGAACCGGAGATACCCAGGAAACAGTCTCCAGTGTATTCCAAAGGATGGGTAAGGTCATAGATGAATGCTCCAGATGTCAACCCTGCAAGAGTATGACTGTAGGACAAGAGTGCACCAAGAGCGTTGTTCCATGCCGAAGGGTCAAGGGTCGGAGCAGGTCGGGTCGGGTCGGGTCGGGTCGGGTCGGGTCGGGTCAGCAGCAGGTGTCCCGGGTGCATGGGGTGGGTGGGTGGGTGGGGGGCTGAGGCATGGGGAGAGGCGAGAGAAGGCTGTGTGTCAGGGGCTGACAGCGGAAGCCAAGCCGCTGAGATGGACAGGGCTTGTTGCTTGCGGCACTGGGAGCAGGTGGCCAGGTGCAGGTGTTCCCTGAGCGAGTCCCCGGGCAGGCCTGTGGCACAGGAGGCGCGCCAGGGCGCAGGCGTGTTGGGCGGCTGGAGATGTGCGTTGGCACCGTGTGCGGCGCGCGGGTAAGCAGGGGGCGTGCAAGAAGAGGTGGCAGGCCAGGAGGCTGGGGTGTCCTGCCAAAACCACGGGGAGGGCAGGGGGACTGGAGGGGGAGGAGGAGGAGGAGGAAGAGAGGGAGGAGGTGAACTGGAAGGGGTGGCGAAGGGGAAGGGGCAGGGGCAGGGGCAGGGGTAGGGGCAGGGGCAGCGGCAGGCCCAGGGAAGGGAAGGGGAAGGGAAGAGGGAGGGGAAGGGGAAGGGGAAGGGAAGGGGAAGGGGAAGGAAGGAGGGGAAGGAAGGGGAAGGGGAAGGGCAAGGGGAAAGGCAAGGGGAAGGAAAGGAGTCTAGTTTGGGAAGAAGAGTGGTGAGGGCAGAAGTGGGAGAACCAAAAGAAGGGCTTCCCTGACCGGGAATCGAACCCGGGCCGCGGCGGTGAGAGCGCCGAATCCTAACCACTAGACACCAGGGAGCGTCGGTCGCTCGTCCCGGCGTGCGCCCCGTGCGCCTGCAGCCAGCGCCTCCTGTGCAATTGGGGGCCCTGGCGCCTGGGCCCCGCCCGGCCTGCCTTGCAAAGGCGACGTGGAACCCGCCTCCCTCCCGCCGCGCCTGGCAAGCCTCGCGCCCTGGCGGCCGCTGTCCCTGAGCTGGCTCGCCCTGCCCTCAAAAGGTCGGGCTCCGCCTTCGGCCGGGCATCTACTGGCCCTAGGCCCCGAGCTCCCACATACCAGCACACGCGGCTTGCCAGCCCCAGCACCCCAGCCCCAGCCCCAGCCCAGCCCCAGCCCCAGCCCCAGCCCAGCCCCAGGCAAAAGGAGGCCCTGCTGCTGCGTTGGCCGGGAATCGAACCCGGGTCAACTGCTTGGAAGGCAGCTATGCTCACCACTATACCACCAACGCCACACGCCCGGCAGGCCCCGGCGCGGCGCCCCGAGCGACCCACGCCAGGCTCCGCCGCTGCCCTGCCCGACGCCTGGCGCTCCCGCACCGGGGCGCCCAGCCGGCGCCCGTCCTGTCCTGGCCCCCGCCGACCGGACGCGCCGCCCCGCCCGCCCGGATACTTGTCTGGGCAGCCGCGGTGCTCCGCTCGCTGAGCTCCGTGGGCGCTCTGCCTGCTCTGCCTGGGCCGGCGCGTGCTCACAGGAGACCCTGCTCCCTGGCCTTGCAGGCGGCCGGCCGCCAAGCCCGCGGAGGCAGGCGAGAGGGCCGGGGGGCTCGGGGGTGGCGGGCAGGCAAGTGGAAGGGGCCCTTGGGCCTGGCGCAGCGATCGCCGCGGGCGGGCAAAAGGTTGAGCTGCCTCCCCGTCGGGGAATCGAACCCCGGTCTCCCGCGTGACAGGCGGGGATACTCACCACTATACTAACGAGGACGACGCCGCTCTGCGCCCAGGCCGCCGCCGCCGCCTGTCCCACGTCCAGCCTGGACCCCTGACTCCGCATCCCGGCAAGCCTGCGGCTCCTGCTGCAGCTCCACGCCACCCCTAACCGCCGCCCCGCCGCCTCGCCGCCCACACGTAGCGCAGGCCCCTCCACCCGACGTGCCCACTCCAGCCCGTCCGGCGCCCCCGCCCGCTGCCTGCCCACGCAGCCGTCGGACCGACTGTGGAGCCACCGTGGCACGCACTGCCGGGATCTCAGCGCGCCGCCATCCAGCCGGGAGCACCAGGCGGGCAGGACCGTTGCGCTCCTGGGAGCCCGGGCCCCGGGACAGAGGACAGAAGGGCGGACCGAGCGGACGGACGGACGCGGCGGGGCTGCTGAGGGAGCAGGCCAGGAGCCGC
This sequence comes from Cavia porcellus, assembly GCF_034190915.1. NCBI lineage: Eukaryota > Metazoa > Chordata > Mammalia > Rodentia > Caviidae > Cavia > Cavia porcellus. The sequence continues at coordinate 49,228,625 of NW_026947490.1, forward strand.
GGCCTGGCGCAGCGAGCGCCATCGAGGAGCGCGGCTTCTAGCCCTGGCCCTGGGCCTGACCCTCAGCCTGACCCTAGTCCCAGCCCCGGCTGGCCCCCGATGCGCACCCACTCACCCCGCAGGCCGGCTGCACCCAGGCCTTGGGATCCCAGCCAGGTCAGCGTCCACGCGCCCAGCCCTGCCGTCAGGATGGCCGAGCGGTCTAAGGCGCTGCGTTCAGGTCGCAGTCTCCCCTGGAGGCGTGGGTTCGAATCCCACTCTGACAGCCTTCCCTTTTGCCTGACCCCCGACACCCGCCCCTCTCGCCCATGTCCTCCCGCCTGGGCGTCTGGCCCTCCGCCATCACTCCAAGGGACCCTGCACGCACACACGCACGCACCCTCCCTCCCTCTCTCTTTCACGCCCACCCTCGGCCTTCACACACAGCTTCACGCGCCCGCGTCTTCCTTCCTCTGCCCCGCGGCCTTGGCACACGCACATTCCCGGGACGCCCCTCTGACCTCGCCTGCACAAGGAGGGACCAAGGCAGGCCCGACGCTTCAGGAGCTCGCCCAACCACCTGCTTCCCTTCTCTGCGCGCCCACTTCCTGGGGGGCCCGCCTCCACCCGATGCCCACAGGGGCCCACACTGCCCACATCTCTCACCACAGGCGCGCAACCTCTGTCCGGCGGCCACAGGCTGCTGGAGTCGCTCCTATAGCACAGCCCCGCACCGCACCCTGCCCCCTCCAAGCCACGCCCCCACCCTTGGGGCCTCCCTCGGCCCCCGACTGCGCCTCCATTCTCTCCACACCTTGCCCCAGGACACCGGCCCCCCATCGGGCCGGACTCTGCTGCCCTGCCCGGCTTCCCCTGAATGCTTTTTCCTGCCCACCCCGTGCCACGCAGCATGGAAGGCCAGGCCGGGCCGAGCCCGGCCAAGAAGAGCCAGCCAGGCGGGCCCAGCTGTGCCCTGTCCAATTCAGCCTGGTCCCTCCAAACCGGCCCAGCATTAGCCCGTCCAACCCAGTGGAGCCCAGCACTATCCAGCCCAGTCCTGTGCAACCCCGTGCACGCCCGCGAGGAAAGACCCCCACCCCCGGCCCCGAGGGTCCCTACCTTCCAAGAGCCACTGCCACCCTACACGCCCACCGCCACCCCAATCGCAGCAGTCACGTGCCCACTCGGACGCCGCTGCCCGGGCCGTGCCAACCGCACCCGTGCCCTCCTTGCTGGGCCCGCTGTGGACTCAATAGTGGCCGGGGTATGGGGCGGGGGGGTGTGGCAGAAGACAAGGCGGCCTCTCAGCCACCGGTGCCTCGGGTGCCCCGTCCCGCTCGCGTCTCCTGCGGGGGCCTCGTCTGGTCCAGCTCCTGCCTTCCTTGGGCCACGCTGGGTCCGCAGTCCGTGCCGGCGGCGTGGGCAGCCGGGACGCGTCCTGCCTCTCACACTCCCTGCCTCTCCAGGAGGGCCGGTCTCAGAGGAGGAGGAGAAGGGGGGGAGGAGGAGGAAGAGGAGGAGGAGGAAGAGGAAGAGGCATAGGAGGAGGAGGAGGAGGAGGACGAGGAGGAGGAGGAGGAGGAGGAGGGGAAGGAGGAAGAGGAGGAGGAGGAGGGGAAGGAGGAAGAGGAGGAGGAGGAGGAGGAGGAGGAGGGAAGGAGGAGGGGAAGGAGGAGGGGAAGGAGGAGGAGCAGGATTAGAAGGGGAAGGAGGAAGAGGAAAGGGCGGGGAGGGGGAGGAAAAGGAAGACGACAAAGAAGCAGGGGGAGGACGACAAGGAGGAGGGCTGTTGAAGCGCTGCAACCCCTCCTTCTGCTCACCGCGGTACTCCCTGGCCCCGTGGTGCCTTGCTCCCTGGAGAAACCAGAGCAGCCCAGGTGCCCAGGACGCGCCCTCAGCAGGCTCCCCTGCCTGCTGCTCAAGCCAGGGAGGCACTGGCTAGGGGGCAGCGCCGTCGCTGCATGGGTGGTTCAGTGGTAGAATTCTCGCCTGCCACGCGGGAGGCCCGGGTTCGATTCCCGCCCATGCACTTCCAAGCTCGCCTTTTGATCCTCCTCACCTCAACACCAAGCCGCCCGCCCTTCCTCCTCCTTGCTCTCGCCCAGGCAAGCCTGCACCAGCTCAGCCTCAGCCTCCACTCAGCTCTCCGGAGGGCGCGCGGCCCTCACCCCGCTCTGCTCCACAGGCCTCCTCCCAGGACCTGCCCACCTCCTTGCACCCCTTAGGCACCTGCTGCTCTCTCCTCAACCGTCTGCCTGCCCCACCACACTTGCCCTCTTCTTCCTCGCCTCTGACCCTCTTACCCTTCCACATCGGGTCGCCTGCCACGCACTTCGCTGCCACGCCCACCCACGGGAAAATGCCGCCCGCGCCCTGCCCCTCGCCCCACCTCTTCGCCTTGCTCACGCCCGCCTCAGGCCCTTGCCGCTGCACACGGGCTTCCCGCGCGGGCGTCTGCTCCCCGCACACAGCACCTCACGCTCTCGTGGAAGCGCACACGCACTCGGGAGCCACGCACAGCACTTCCAACCGCACCCTCGCTCTTTACTCCCTCAGCCACCCTGTTCCTCCCCATTTGTCAGCAACCACCTCCAGTCCCCCACGATTGACTGACCCGCTACGCCACGCACACGCACGAGCGCGAGCAAACACACACACACACACATACACACACGCACACACGCACACAC